>NC_065890.1:7500000-8750000 GCF_905147045.1 Nymphalis io | reverse complement strand
GATTTCCGCTTGAAGTAACAATAGGATTGACACAAGACTTTTCTATAATAATTGTTATATTATCAATATGTATAAGTTATTTTATACGAGTATTTTGTCGATATATTTTTACAGAGAAAATTATCAGATTGAGCGCTTTATCATTTGAATTTTCATTTTTGTTTTATTAGTGCTTATAATTCATCTATAGCTCGGTAGTGAAGGAAACCATCGTAAGGCAACCTGCTTGTGCCTGACGAACATCTACATTTGTATACACCAGCCCGCACTGTTTCAGTGTCATGAAATACGAGTAAGCTCCGAAACTTCTCCTTAAAATATCTTAGCCGAATTGTAGCACATTATCCGGCTGTTACTTTACTTTATTGATATTTAAATTAAGAACAACCCGATTATTGTTTCTTAATATTAGTAAAACCTATTAATAATATTATTATATTCAGACTATTAAACTTGCTTATTGAAGTATTTGCATGGCGCATAAATAACATTCCTTTAGTGACCAGCCGTATATTGTTGCGCGAATACTCTGAAGTTTTGCTTAATCTCCTCAGCTACAAGTGCATCTAATGACGTAAAGATATTCCAAGAAGTTAATTCGTTAGTCCAGTAATGTGTTGCAGAATAATAGTAATGCGATCCGCCATGTAATAAACACCACTGATGTTGTAAACATTGTGTAGAGATTACATTTGAGTAACTTAATTTCTTATAGTATTTCCAATGCATAATGTATTTGATCAAACAAATTTGAAGCAAATACGTAGTTACTTTTATTATATATTATACCTTGACATAATATAACCGCTAACATTCACACAGACACACACACATAAACATAATCCACTATACATGTTATATTGCTACCATTCAACTCATATATGATGTGTATAGTAGTTATCAATGCATATATTTCTATAGATAGATATATATAATATCTATTAATAACATTGATAATATATTATTAATTTCATTTCCTTATACTTTTTAACTAGGGTCCTTTGATTACATACATCAAAGCTTCAAACTATAGTTAGTAATGCCAATATATGATGTGCCCGAACTATTTCGGCTATGGTGGCTATGGGAAGGTAGCCAACCATACAGGACATATACGACTGCGAAGAGTTAAGACGCAGGAGAACCACCCTACGTGATTTCTGAGGTAGTATGATGATGTCTTCCTGACCGATTTCGGCCAAGTCAGCCAACTGAAACTAGCCTTACGGACCTATTACAGTGTGTGTTACGAGTGTGTGCGCGAACACAAGTGCACTCTCTAGTCCCTTACTCATAATCCGATGAGACGGCAATTTCGACACGACTGAAAGGAGTTCCGGAGCGGGATCAACGTTTCTAAGTGTTTTCTGAGGCACGGGGCCGTACACTTTTCGACCATGGGGTTTTGAACCCAGGTCCTCGAAATCTAGGGTCTTATAATTATATAACCACTAAACCAATATGGCAGTTGTATTATTATATATTTACTATTCAAACAATGTCACTTTAAAGATAAATGTATAATAATAGAAAGGCTAAGGTACGCTGAAGCCTTAACAAGTTTAAATACGTTACATTACAAGAGTTAGTAGTTTGTAACATATTGTTACAACTATAATATCGCACAATAGTTCCTGTTCTTTTCAAAATTTTCACAATCTCCTTAACTAAAGTTAAACAGATAATTATTTTAAGCTTCAGTTCCTAATCATATAGAAACAATTAAATAAATGTCATCAACGTTAATTGATTTTTGGATAAATGTTATTATTAAATCTTTTAGTATACAATAATGTTATTACTCGATATTAAACTTTATAGCATAAATCGTTTTTTACGTATAATGTAAACTGTTTTCATCAATCATATTTAAGATAAAAGCGGCATACCTTTATACAAGAAATTAAAAGAATTTCTTTCAAATAATACGAACCGGATTTTATCAAGATAATTCGTCCAAGGCATAATGTAATAAGCGAGAAAACTTTACGAGGCATTCATTCGACGATGATTATTATGAAAGCGGAAAGACTTTTATATAAGGCATTTACTTATCTGTCTACGAGAGGTTGGAATATTTAACGCATTGAAAGAAATATATGTAAACAGCTGCACTCTCACCTGTGTCTGTCACTAACCTTGTTTAAACGACGTTAAAACATTTCAATTACTTATCTATCTTATCTACTTAAACATAGACCTGCATTTTATGAAATGAAAACTTAATATGAAACTTTAAGTTACTCTATCAGACAAAAACCTGGAAGTTGCTCGGTGACACTTTCAGAGTGCCGGTTTTCAGGCAAATTCTTTGGGAGCTAGTTTACAACTTAGTACCGATACCTGTATCCGAATGTGCAATTAAATAATTAAATTAATTTATCTTGTATAACATGTTTATTCGGTACCTTTTGATAATAAAGCAGATGAACAAAATGTTTATAAGAAACTTAATTTATGGTTTTTGAGAAAAAACCGCGCAGTCAATCGCACTTTATGTCACGTTATAATATAAACGTCAAAGGTTAAATGCTAATTTAAGTAACCTTTTATTTATTTATGTTGGAACTTTTATTGATCGAAGTGTTGAAAGGTAGACAAGCAAATTGGTTACTTGATTGAAAGTAGTCACCTGGTCATATACTGAAAGAAACATAAATCACTGCAAGTTTATAATATCAATGTGCCACAATTATTAGATCTAGGAATATTATGATGTTATATCTCTAATTTTAATTTATTTATTATGTCTTTATTGCACACAATTTACAAACATTATATAAAAGAACAGGTAGTACATAATACAGTATGCAAAGGTTGCCTTAACAATTAGAGTGATCTCTTCCAGGCAACCACTATAAAAAAAAGATATTTTTTTAGGCAAGAACGATAATCGGGCGTAGTGTGCGCTTGCAATTAACTTGTAATTAAAATTTATTTAATACGTAGTTTCTACGTATACAAATATTTAATATACCTATATACATACTCTTATATATATCAATACATCTTAACCGAGTAATAACCTAACATTAACCAAAAGAATAATCGACAAAATAGTAGATAAAATAAATTGAAGTTGAATAAGACAGAATTATATTCTCTATTAAAACAAAAAAAAAACGTTTGAATCTCCTTATTTTGTTTAAATACTTGCAATTATTATTCTTGACAAAAGTAGTATGTAATGTACACTATGTTATCAAATAACGATCATCAGAATTCGTTTGTACTTTTATTTGGGGTCAGCACGATATATTAGACGTAACCGTATTTAAGGCCTCCCGTCTAAAGCCAATCCTTCTTCGGTGCTAAATGCTGATAGTATTAATGATTTGCTTAAAAAACTCAACGCAAACGTTATTCTGTGCTTACGACCACTTATTCGCTTATTTACCTACGGTGAGAAATGTGGTTCTATTCTTTACTGCCGAACATTACACTTCATCACACAAAAAAATATTATATTTTCACTTAATGTTGCTATAACTATTGTACCGAAAATGATATCAATTTACTTACAATACCTATTCACCTATCTACTATTTAAAACATATTTATTTTATTAAATTAGACTGAGATATACAGCATAGGTTTGAAAATATATTTATGGCTTTCTTTATAAAAGTGAAATATTGTTTTCATAATATTCTCTTGAAGCAGAACAACTTATTATTCTATAGACGCAATTGTAATATATAGAAGAAATACGTAAACAAGTAAGTATATACTATTTAATTAATCGCATAAGCTGCATGTTGAGTCTACTATAATTATACTGTTTTGCAGTGCGGCACTATCAGCAACAAAGGTATTTGGTGCAGCAATTTTTCACGTTTCCTTATTAAATAGTTGTAAACATGTATTATAAACATACTAGTTTCCGTCCGCGGCTTCGCACTCGTGAAAGGGAGAGGGGATTTGTTAGGTACATTATGTCCTTTTTTATATCCTTGATAACGTATAAGCAAAATTTCACGGTGATTGGTTGAGTAGTTACGACGGACACTGCTACAAACAAACAAACTCACTTTCACATTTATAATATTAGTAAGGATTTCTTCATTTTAAGTATCTCATTTATAATTATTATTATTAGTGAATTTTGATAACAACAGCGATATAATAATCATGGGAACATATAATATAAAACGCACACCTGCACTCTACCTGGTCATTCTAACCACAGAATCAATGGTGATAATTGTGCTCGACTGGTAAAACGAAACGTTACGCTCCGGCGCACGTGTTTAATAACCATTAAAATAATTATTAGCTGGTTTTATATAAAGTTAATTACAATAATAAGGGTGATTGTGGCTACTCGATTCGCTTCACTGCGCCCTACTAATTTGTGATGTCCTGGAAAGTACCCCTTATAATTAATTTTGTAAAATATTATTGTTATTGCATATCATGTAATATGCTTTAACAGTAAACAATCATTTATTGATAAATTTCAATAAAACTGAAGTCATACTTTGGTGGGCCTAAATAAAATGCTATTTGAAAGAGTCTAACCGATTTTGAACTCCGCATTCGTCTAGATTGTTGAATAAAATAGGTCAATTTTAAATAAAAAGTGATAAAACGAAAACATACTCTATATTATTTTTATACATATTTGTCTTTTCCACAAACGAAATCGTCAGTCGCTATATGACTAGACCCGCTGGAATATCATGTTAATTAACATATTTACATATATAACGTTTTTTTATTCGGTCAACCAATGATAAAAAAATTAAAATCTTACTCTTTTATTTATTAAGAATAAAATTTAATTCTTTTATTTATTATTTATAAAACGAAAAATAAACTTACTAAGTATACCTTTCTATTCTTCGCAAAATTTTATATTAATATATTAATTATGTGATGAAACTTCATACTTCTTTGTTTCTTTGTAAAAAATATTTGTAGTTACGGTGAATAGTTATTCATTTCATTTCACAAATATTAGTGTAAATATAAATCTGTATTTACTTTATACTCATTACCAGGTAATATAATATCAATTAAATAACCATAATGTATATTAACGGTATGTGATACAACACCACATTACAGTCAGAAATGTGTACGCAACAGTCATTTAGCCATTATTCCGGCAATTTATCAGACGTTGCGTCGTCCTTTATCCGACGCCGCAGATGAATTTAATTTGGTTTTAACGGCGTCAGCATTCAAAATTTATGTAATCAATCACAGGTTTGTTATGAAAGTGTGCGATACACGACGATTTCTCGGCCGAATTTGCACATAATTGCAAAGAGGTTAAGCGTTCGTTGCACCCACTCTATGATTATGTACGTAGAATGACCATAGATCGGACATAAAGGTAATCTTCTGATACTAGTATTTGAAGCGCCATTTTAACGACGATACTACTCAAGATCCTATTATATATTAAGTGCAACATCAACGTGCATTTTATATTCGAATGACTGCTATTCATCATTGTTCATAATGAAATTTTCTCTTAACTTAATTGGAAGTCTCATTCAAATGTCTAACTACGGCTTGTTAACAGAAGTATTGTATAATACGAGTTAATGAAATGATCGTACTATACGTCCAAGAAATGTTAAAAATTTAATATAAATATTTTATATCATGAAGCGTCTACAAATTTCATTTCGTACATACATAAAATATTAAACTAGAATATAATCGTTAAAAAGGCGGTACATAAAATATTTCTTGAAATAAATCGTGTAAAGATAATTGACTTGCACAATCAAAGCTCAAATTAAACAGATTATGCTTAAACAACTTATCTGATTGAATTTATTTTTAAATAAAACCATTTGTAATAAACGATATTATGAAACATGGTTAATTGGAAATGAATACTCAAAATGTATTAAATCGCCGTACAATAAATCTCATATTAACAGTTCGCCCAATTACAGCATATAATCATATCAGTTTGTCATTTGAAGGAGTGAGTGAAATGAGTTAGAAATATGCCCCGATTTTACATATGTGTATGAAGTAAATTTTTACATGTAATGTTATGTAAATATTAATGATGATGTCTTCCTGACCAGTTTCGGTAACGGCGGTATTTTCAAGAGAGAGATTTGGCAACTGCGCGGGACATATTATAGTGCTCAAGAATTTGCGAAAACACAGGTACAGAATGCACTTGTGTTTGCGTAAAAACTTGAGGACTCTCTAAATTTTCACTCATAATCTGGTTTGACGGCGAATCCGATACAATGTAAAAGAGATCATGCACAGGAGTCAGAACCCACGTCCATGACCAGCTTTACCTGCTTTCCAAGATACAGGAGTGCAAATACTGCCTATTTCTTGACAAACAAACCAAATAACAGTTTAATGGTCTGACCAGGAGATCAAGCCAAGGACCTTGAGATCTGTGGCCTTATAACCTAGCTACTAGGCCAACGAGGAAGTTAGGTCAGTAATATTATGTATGTAATCTGATTGAAATCTAATGATTCTTACAACTCATTTGCATTAGCTTTTAATTTAATATTTAATCGTTTTTCAATGTTTGTTGAATGGTCGTTTCTTTGTCGTCGTCCTTTCCCACTAAAACTTTTTTCTATTAAATTAGTTTTGGCCAATTGTACCAATATAAAAACTTAATGTATTTCATACATCCTTGCACTTATGTGTATTTCATATATCAGCGTTCTCTTTCGCAAAATTTATATGAAATCGGTAAAAAAATCTTTATTCAATGAGGTGGAAGAAGGCAGAAAAAAAAAGGAATTGCATCTTTCAAGTTTAATTGGACTTAGTGTAAATAATTTGTTTCAAAAGTAAAAACGTTGTACGTCGTAGTCATTATCGCTATGTTTACAAGAAAACAGTAAACGTAAGGTGGTTATTTGATATTTCATAAAACAATTTACCTTAATTGAACAGATTATGAATTTTAATTATTATTTATTCGCAATTACAACATTTCGTATATGTGAGGCAAGGCATAATGTATGTAAGTTAGTTTGTATGTTAATATGAAATCGTTTAGAGGCCAAACAAACTTATACAATGACATCATTGCAAGATTGAAATAATTTTAGGGTAATATCAATTAACAGATTTGCAAGGTAATGATATTACTTTAAAAGTATTTTTAAGAAAGACAAGGAAAAATTTCAGAAGTAATTTTAAAAGGTTGAATTTTGGAACACGTTTTATTTGCTTTTTCTATTATAAAGGAGACAGACGTACAAATGTCATATTACAGTAAGTTGTCGCATCTGCTCATTACCACTGTAAATACAATACGACTATTAATAGGCGCTGTTGACTATAGTATCTATGATGATCCCTTGTGCCTGTAATACAGTGGCTCACTCCTTCAAACTGAAACACAACGTGTTAAATATTAGAATAACTATAGACTAGAAAGTTTGCACAAAAGAAAAATTTATAAAAGTTGATTAAAAACAACACATATTGCCCACAAGTTATATTTATAAAAATAATCAATAAAAAAAATTAATATTTTTTTTATTTTTATAAATCTGAAATAAATAATTGAATTAAACAATATATGTAATCTTAATAAATATTAAAAATTATAAAGGTTCGAGTGAATGTTTTCGTATGGCTTATTTATTGTTTTGATTTTATGATTATCGAATGGAAATGAAGGTTCTAGTGTTGCTCCATAAGTCAAAACACTTCCTCTTTAGACTGAATAATATATAAAACACTGTACTGAATAATATTCTTACTATCTGAAATTTAAGATTAGATAGAACTACTTATTTACGGCCTGGCGCTTTATGTAAAGATATTATACATAGTAGCTTATACAATTAGTTCTTATACTGAGTTGGATATTAAGATTCAAAGTTTTCATGTAGCTTACATTCGCTTATAATTGCAACATAATTTGAATAAATTTTATTGCTTTCTTTATTTATTGAAATGGTAAATATAATATGTCAAATAATATTAATGTAATATATTATTATAATAAAAATATTGAAAAAAATGATTTATATTTCTCTTAGCGATTTATTTCTTCAAACTGACGCCCAGTCAATGGACACTTATCTCAATAAATGAGCTATTATTCAGAGCGCGTCGTTTCACTTTAGGCTTACTTATCTATTACTTCATTGTCCTATGCATCAGTCAACCACAATCTTATCAGCATATCGTGGGAGCAAATGCTCGTGACGAGTATAACCGTTTAAATCAATGCTTTGCGGTCACTTCTGTTACGCACAAGTCACTTTATGCCCAATACGGCAGTCGGCAGATTCATCTTAAGCTGAAGCAACGGGCGAGTTGTATGCGTCATCACTTAATATAACAAACTTCCGGTTACTTCGAGTCTTATAGACAGTATGATTATAAAATTTACAACATCATTCACTTTTGTACGGCTTAATTTAGAGTGAACGTTAAATTTATAAAGGAATTCTATTAGTCTCGTATCAATTAAAAGATATGAGTAAAGTTACTATAATAGTAATGACTAAACAGTAGCGACCACTAGGTGGCAATAGCCCCGTGAGAACCGAGTAATTTATCTGTCTAATCTAATCTATCGGACGGAGCCTTCGATACCACTCGCTCAATGCTTAGAACCTATCTACGTCGAACTTGCTGGGAGTGGCTAAATCTCATAGTAAGCTGGCCATTCGCTTTTGACTATGAAATCAGTTTGAATTATGTCATTATGTTAATATTCTTTGTCATATTATGTTGATTCAACTTTTTAGTGTAATTTATTTCAGACTTACAAAAGTGTCCATTCAAACGAGATCGATTTATAAAATATTAAATTTAATAATCTTGTTTTTCGTAACATATTGACTAATGTGTGCCAATGTGTGCAATATTTATACCCAAACATACCATTTATAACATATGTACATGTTTAACATAAATACGCTAAAATATTTAATGAATTTACAAAATGGTGACATCTAAAGTATTGTTTATGTGAGTGTTAGAAAATTTATTAAAATAAAAAATATCTTATATATTTTTGCCGCAGACAACTAATCCCTATTAATTCGCGAATTGACTTTCGTAAATGTTATATTATAGTAGGTACGTTATTTATTAGTCGACTTAGTTATTCAAGGATTAGGTCGACGCGGCAGACAGAGCTGGGCTTAGGATTTCTCACACCAGATAAATGCATCTAGATAAATCTGCGACTGATGACTAAGTAATCTTTGCCTTTCTAAAGAAGTTATATTTATACATGACAAATTATTAATTGTTTTTTCAATTCCGTGTCGATCAGATTGATATTTTTTAATGTGAATATCGATAAAAAATTACTAAATCTATTCACTAATTGTAATAAGTTTGTATGATATAAAAACATTTTATCAACTTGAAATTATTTGTTGTATATATGTATTAATAATTACAGGTTATATTTTATTAATTAATATGTTTTTTTATAGAAATGTCCATCATATAAAAACATCAATCATAATTTGACCTCACTCATACATAATTACGGATTTACTCATTAGCGTATCGTACGTATATAATAATGTATTATCAAAAAATAATTGATAATTTATTCGTACGGAAACGGCCAACCGCAAGCAGTTCTTTGTAAAAAGCGTATCAGACCGCACCCTGACCGAGCGCACTGACCTTGTTGCCTTAATGCACCCTAATTTCACCGCGGTCGCAGTAATGCATGCCGAAAACCGGCACGTCACTGTTTGCACGACTTGCCGATAAATTAATACTGTCCAAGTGCTCCCGAGAGTGAGACACGCACGATTCGACGCCGTACAGTCATCCCACCGTTGATGGTAAGACACGACGTAAGACGCACGTGAAGCCATTTTTTCGTGATGTCGCAATTTAAAATTGGAGTGCATTCAATTATTAATTGTATGAGCCGTTTGTGAAATATTATATAAACAGACGCCAGAGGCATCTACGCTATTGTTTTGACTAAAACCGTTTGTAATAAATTCCCGTTCTAAGATATATTGAGAGTGCGGAGATGGTCTATACAAACGGATTGAGCTGATTAGCGAAAGCGATTGAATCTTGGGCCGAAGGGCAGATAACTGATAAGCGTCGACGTCTGCAGCGCATGCGTAATTAGAGATAAACAGAAAATAATTGGCCGCAATCACGCGGTATAAGGAACGTGCTAGGGCGGTACCTGCGAGCTGCGATTTACAAGCTCTAGCTAGCGGAAGCTCCTTAGGCCTTTCAGTGCCGACGGTATTTACTGGACAAGATACGCGATTCCGATATTAAATAAATTTGGCCATTTGCTCGGGGAATATGATACTTTTATAATATATTAAGCTTACAAGAACAAATTTCAGCCTCGATATTTATTTATACGATTTTAATACAACCTATATAACTATATAGCACTTGTCGTAATGTATTTGTAAGCATTATTTTAACACGTACACACAAATTATTTGCAAATGTAACACAAAAGATTATTCATTAACTGTAAATAATAATAAAAAGATCCAGAAACATAAACCTCTCTAAGGTTTCAATTGAATAAAATACACAATATTTCATAGCATGTTCAATCAATTAGTAATAGTCTGGGAAACCATTTATATGACCTGTCTCTTTACCTTTGAATTATAAACAGAATCGCTACACAGAAATTCGACATGACTTAAAGTAATTTAATCACAACCCACTACATGTTAGTAATATTTCTTACGAACAGTATAATCTTAAATAGATTAGTCAACAATTATCTACTTTTAAGGGCGTCAATAAGATGCTTGGTACTAAATATAATAACATGTATTGAATGTTGACTGATTGTTTAAATTATTGCTAAATATTATTTTTGTTTTCGAAAAAATAATTAAATCATTCGCTTCACACATATGCTATATTTATTTATTTTAGCCAGTGTAATACGAGCATGTAAAGAATAATCCTTTTATTTCTATTACTAGGCCTCAGTCACCTTCCTAAGCATATGTCACTCACACTGTCACTCCATCATTTTAGGCTTTCATCTTGTGTTGTGCGCGGATTATTTTTAAAAATAGTGTTCATTCCATTATGTCAATTATATAAAAAAAAAAACATACGTAAAAATTACTTATAACTTATAAGTAATCCTTACTAATATTATAAATGCGAATGTGAGTTTGTTTGTTTGTTATGCTTTCACGTCTTAACTATTCAATCGACCGTCATGAATTTTGTACACGTTTTCAGGAGTACAAAGAAAGAAATAGGGTACCTAATAACTGCCATTCCCTTCACACGTCGGACTAGTTTCAATATAATTGTAAAAAATATTTAAAAATTAAAGATCGAATAAAATGTTTTGCAATCTGTTTTTACCCTTGGTAAGGCGGATTCAACGATGTGTAACCTCGTTTTCAGAATTAAAATTTAATCCTTAATGTCGATCACGAAATGATATATTCCATCAATTCACTGATGTAATAAATTATCCTGACCTTGTGGAACGATTGAAACCAACAATTAAAGCTTAAGTCACACCGCTCAGTAGCGTGGAAAGGCTTAGATTAAAACGTAAATAAATATGCAAATAGACTGACGCTCTAATAGCTTTGAATAACACTGAGCAAATATATAATGTATATGGCATGCAGATTGTACGTCTAAACATTTGGATAACGTATCTCTTTTAGATAATGTATAATAGTAGTAATTGCTTAAATGTACACGGCTTAAATTAATAGAATATGCAGAAGTTACAATCTAAGTAAATATAAAATATAATAAATTTGACATAAAAGCTTTTGGATATTTGGAATAAATAAATAAAAAAAACAGTAAGCGCCACGGCTGTCACGTCACATAAAATAAAATAAATATACATACAATATGTTTTTGATGTCGTAATATAGGACTATTTTTATTCTGAAAGAATAAAATTCGTATACCGCTTCGTATACATAACGGAAACGGAACTTGACAGACTTAAGCTTTACAGTCCGTGCATACTATCTTAAAAACTCAATAACTTATGTTTTCCCTACCCTAGATATGAAGTCGGTATCTCGTGATCCGTAGCCATATGAACTAGACTAACGAGGCAGTAAACTTTATATTACACAATTCAGTTACTAATAATGACAGTTCATTATCGTATGAAGTGCTTAATTGCTTCCATGATTAGCACATCACTAACGTATAATTTTGCTAACATCAGCCATAGCCTTAGTAGTGTGTTGCCGTGTTTCTTAAACATTTAATTAAATTAAAGTACCAGAAAGTTAAGATAGATAAACCACAAGCAACGGATTAGCTTGCAATGGTTATAGGGTCGAGTCTCTCTCAAATAGAGTAACAGACATTTATTGGTATTTTCCATATATGTTATGTTCGTTTTAGTGGGGAGTTTAATGAGTTGCAAATAGTAAACTCTCGGTCGGGCTTATTATAAATACATAACCAAAATTATTTGTTAGTCATTTGTTGTATTGCTCAAATAACTAAGAATATTATCTCAATTTATATTATTAAACGAAATTTTATAGAACCTGAACGAGGTGTTATACAATATGATAATCAGTAACATGGTTGAGGAAATAATTTTCAATACTCTTTTTCAAGTTTTCTTGTAAAGTTTTCTGTTTCTCACGGCTTAAATCAAATAATAACCAAGTTATTATATATTGGCATTTAGTTATTTAATCGCTTAAGATCAACATCCTAACATTATATATTATTACAATTAACTGCCGAACCCTAAACATATTATGATATTGGTACACACTTAGCCAGTTAGTTACTTATAAAATTACCGACTTTAATAGCGCTTTGAAATCACAGGTTAACTTCAATAATATTCGTACATAAGGATTAGATGTGAATGAAAACATACCAAATTGCAACCAAAAGCAGCTGTTTATCGTTTAAGTGTATCATTATGATTGTTATACGTCGTTATCTCCTCGATACGTGAGGTGAGCCGCAGTATTGGCTCTCACCTCGGAGACGGGGCGCCAGATTAACGACACGAAATCGATGTTTGTACACGTCCGACCTCTTCCAATAATAGGAGCTGATCGATCTCCGAGGCGGTAAATTGCTAAGACATACTTGGGAAATAACGAAGCAACTGTATATCATTGAAACGTGTATTTGTTCAACAAACACTCTAATTGTCACTTTGAATGCACATGTACACCGCAATAACATTTGTACTTTTGCATCCGTACCTCACCGGGAAAATTTATGGCCGTATTATTGACAGTTTAACAAGCTTGCAGATGGTATTTAGGAAATTAATGCAAGCAATATATTCTGAAGTAGATAGGAATCAAATTGTATAAATATTAAAGGATCAGCAATTCGTCTTTCGCTTTCGAAAGGTAATGAATCAATCTAGCGGACGTAGGGTTTCCACAAACATGTCCAAGCACTCAATCCGCGCCCGGCGGCGGTGAGTGCCTTAATTGACATGTGTCAGAATGTGTGCGGTTGACCTACAGGTCATGTGAGAACAGTTTCTTGCATTCCACCACTTTCGCCAGTACAGGTACTGGCCGCGGGCTGGTTGACTATTGTAAATTAGACACTATGATCATCAATCAGTTGCTATCATTCTAACAATAGCTAGAAAATAGGTCAGTTACAACTTCTGCCTTGTGTGTAATACTACGGTTCACGAATTTAAATAAGTCACATATATTTTCAATAATAATGAAGTAAAGTATTCACAATTTATTTATGTTAGTAATTTATTAATATGACGACGTTGCTCATCAGGTCCAGAAGAACCAGGTCAAGGTATAAATACTCATATAATTTTATTTAACAATGCTTATATTATTAAACTCATGCAGTATCGCAGAGACGTCAACATAAAATAGTAATCGTGATTTTAGTAGAACTTTGTATCGGCACCTAGCAAAATGTTCCCCCTGCGGCTGCGCCCGGCATTCTTGCCGAGTCCTGAATCGCGGTGAACTTTGATCTTATTGTCAATTCGTGCCCACTTGTGCGTCTCTCTCCTAAACATTTTAACTGTTTGAAAGGACTCCTGGTGCTCACTACTTAGTGTTATTGTCGCTTTTGCCTTACAATTTTAAAATATATCTCAATGATATGGAAATTTGTGTATTCCCTATTTAAGAGGAGTAAGAGCAAAATATAGTGTATTATAACGGTAAGGTTATAAACCTACTCCTTTATTAGAAAATCGTAAATGGGGCAATAGACAAATCAGTATAGATACAGATTTAATATTCCAAGGAACACATGAAGTCCGTAAAATTACGAGTTACTAGAACAAAAACAATAGACATAATTTTTGATAAATGTAAATTAAAAAATGTTTTTAAGTACACATACAAAATAGCTGTCTCACCTGTACCAGTGCTTAGATTCAGCAATATTAAAATAGTAATAAATAAAATAAATTAGTCACGCAATCACTGTAACAATAGTAAGATACAAATTCAATTCATTGTAGCTCGAGGCAGACGATACGTTGACGCAACACGAAACAATGGGGTTTCGGTTCACCGACCTTTCGGGATCTGTGACAACGCCGCGAAAATATGGGCACAGCATAGCTTAGTTAGAACTCTGTGTACTTAAGATGTTTCTACACTACACATACATACCTACAATAGCTGATCTTCATGACACGATAATAGAAATGTATCTTTGAAATTGATTTTTGATATTTACATTGCCGCGTATGTACGACATGCGCAGTAAAGTTTGTGATGTTTGTACAACTCAACATTGACATATTTTGACCTTGGAAAAAAGGGGACATAAAACCAACATTTTACGGGGTTATGGTATTTATATAACCTTTTTGTTATAACTCTTAATTCAAACACAAAATAATAAATTTGATTGAAAATAGTTTTTAAATATGGTAATGAAACTTCACAATGGACATCATTTTAAAAAACCAAGTACCACTAAAGCTCATATTTATTTTGCAATAGAAGCGAGCCAAATTTCTGATTGACAAAATAATAGTAGTCATTATGATAATCGACACTTGCGCGGCGAGGTTTCATTATAAGTGATTTTTTTCTATGAACTACGGATTATTCTAACATACCATATCATATTATTTATTTTCAATATATTTTTTGAGTTTTATTTATTTGTTTATTACTTTATTTCTCAATACCAAATAAAAATATATATTGTACAAAAGAGACCCTTAACCAAGCCAACTATAAGAAAGAAAGAACATATGTAGGTGTAGTAGCCTAGTCAGTTTTTTGTATAAAAGAAAAATAGTTACAGCTTACAATAAAACACGATTTACTCAATTATGTACAAAAGAAGTAGTGGGGAGGTGTTAGGTACCCTATGTATTTTTCAGCACCCCTAACGACGTACATTAAGATGTGAAACCGTAACTAACAAAAACACTAATCTTCAATTATAATATTAGTTACGTTACACATTTATTTTCTTACATTTATTTAGAGGCGATGCAGAGTGTTCATCTCTAATACCATCATAAATCCAGCTACACTTGCAGAATATCATCCCTCCCATGTATTTCCACATTCATACCTAACACTCGTCCTGTAATATGAAATTTCATCATTTCGCATTAAATGTCACACCATTTATGTTTTCTTTCAGATTTTTCTCGAATAAAATAGTTCCTTGAAATGTGATTTAAAGGCGTTACGCGAAGAGCTTTCCTTCTTTCATTTGGCTATCTTAGAAAATTTGCATAACGGTTTTTTTATATCATGTTGTGTTAACGCAACAATAAATGATGACGCGATGAATGGCGCACCGTTCGTGCTATGATACGCCCAGTTCAATTAGATATTGTTGTTGAATTTGAAATTAGATTCTAAGCTTAGGACAGTTATTGCTTGTTGGGTAATTGAAATGACGTTCTTTATGAGTCATAGTGACAAATAATAATGTTAATGTCGTAAGCAACACGTCGTTACAGAAACTATCGTATTATCTAAGTAAATGTTATTTTTTTATATTAAAAAGGATGACGAACAAATATTGTGCATTATCCGTCCATATTTCAGATAAATTATATTCTTAACGCTGACAATGTCATTTACCCTTTATACCTTTAGTTGACATTGCCAATATTTATGGGCGGTGATGACCACTTACCATCCATCCATCCAGGTGGGCCATTTCCTAGATATTTGAAATTTAAAAAAAAGTAACCTACTTATTAAGATTAATATAAAAATAGTTATGTTTAAATTGTAAAGTTTATTATAAAATACAATTTCAATAATTATAGAACTAAAAAATGGACTACTAGCAATTAAAACTGGACTGTGGACATACGATAATTCGAAAAAAGCCAGTTGATGAAATTCTTACTCTTATCCGTTGCCTGCCTAAATATAAGGCCACATACTTACAAATAAATACTTATTGAAATTTTCTATCGAAAAAATCTACGTAGCATCCCGGAGTCCGGAAGTTGGAAGTCTATACAGCTGTGTCTTGAATAGTACGTATAGCCATTGAATCTGCACCTTATTCATTCTGGTCCGGTTCCGATTATGAGAATGAGAGATATTTCGTATTATTAATAATAATACCTACTTTGAACAGTCTAATATAAGTAATTATTAGATCCTTTCCAAGTCACATCTAGGTCATCCTGTACCGTTTTATTCTTTGTAAACTATGTCTAATTCTTTATATTTCTTATATTTATGATCGTAATGCTTGTCCCGTTTTCTGATTATATGATGACTAAATTTTAAAGACATCATTTTCTTGTAACAAATCACTTCGATTACTGTTTGAAATATAGTATCGCCAAAAGATTTAGTAGGTAAAACGCGTTTGTAGGAAAATTCATGTGGCCGGTGTGGTGGACGGCGCGCGCCCGCCCCCGGCGAGTGGATAATGTTGGCCCCCGGCTTTAATGAGAGTAATGCAGTCTGTTATAGTGTCATATAGCAACGTCTTATTTAGAACCTGCTTTAAGTTGATGCTTTTCAGTGCAATTTTGAGACGTGTATTTGATAACATTTGGCTATTGCATCCCTTATTGACGTTAGTAAAAGTAATAGTGACTAGCTTAATATTAATTGGAAATACAATTATAGTTTTTATGAATGAAAAGTCAAATTACCTAAATAATTGGCTATATAGGTAATGTTAGCTATGTTGGTTATGTGTAAGTTATCAGGGTAAGCCGCTTCGTGTGATCATACTTTTTTATGTAACTAGGTTGTAGGACTGGCAAATCGGCCACCTATTGGTAAGTGGAGCCTCTGTAAACATTAGAGCTGTAAGAAATATTAACCATTACTTACAACGTCAATGCACCTTCAACCTTGGGAATTAAGATGTGTCTATCTTATTATTTTCCTTGTGTTTATAGTGACACTGGCTTACTAGCTACTAAGTATTGCTGCTTGATGGTAGAATATGTGATGAGTAGGTGGTACCTAACTAGACGGCTAAACTTAAACAAAGCCTTACACCCCCAAGAAATGACCATATTCATTTAAATGATCATGTTTTGTAGTATATAATCTATTCTATTAAATTAAATCACACTTAGATACCACCGTTAGCTATAGGAATTGCATACTCCACTTACTGAATGTATACGGAACGTTAATCTTATCTATTTGTTTCACAAGACTATTGTTCGAGGATGTTGGCACACAATAGAACACCAAGAGCGAACCTGCCGATGGAAGTAGGACGCACGAGGAGCGTCGCGAAGCGGTGGTGAAATGTGGTGGGCGGCGCGAAACACGCCGCCCCGCCCAGCCCTTTCACTGCGCCGCCTACTCCCACCCTTAACCACCAGCACAGTCTAAGTTACGTAACCCTCACTGCCCCCAGAATATAATAGAGCCCGAGGCTGACCTCATTCGGGCAACCGTCTTGCAAAATATTATGGTATCTTAAGTATTAATTGTACTACCCCCAGTATATGTAGTCACGAATTAACAAATTAACAGAAACATAGAACCGCTTTGTTGTCGACTCTCGCATGAAATAACCATGGGAGATCTTTTAATTAGGTTCGTGTAGTATCGTGCGTTAAATAAGCTAAGGTTCGTTAAATTTAAATGATTTTAGACTCGAAGTCCCTCGATTAATAATAACAGTTCACAGTACAAGTTCGTTGTTTTGGCAGATCAATACAATTTATAACTGAGAAAATTTATCGTTGCAATTACTTTAAGTGCTTATTGTTTGCTGGCAATCTCTACGTTGAAAATATATATAGACTCAATTTTGACTCTTGTTCCGATATTTTGATTATTATTTAGTTGTTTGCTTATTATAAGAAATTTATAAATTATAATATTAAAAATATGTTTTTATTGTATTCATTATTTCTTCTATAATTGCACTTGAATATAATAATAAAATATATTTATTTAGTTACTAAAACTTATTTCATACTTTTTTACTGATAAATATATTTGACTACATTTATTTTTTACCTAATTAAGTAGCAGTCAGTAAATACCTTGCCTACTGTTGGGTGAAGGCCACCTCCTCAAGGAGCAGAATAATCTTTGGAGCTCATTATGGTAAAATTTAATTTGAGGTATTTTTATATTCTCGCGATACTTTCCTCCAATATCAAGCACAAGAATAAAATAAAAACAAGAATAAATTAAGAACATGAAAACTCAGTTGTTTTTGTTTACCTTTTAACAGAGTAAGTAATTTATTACAATTAAATGAACTTATTTTGTCTACCGCATTTTTGTCTACCGCATTGTCTACCAACCCGCATTGGAGCAGCGTGGTGGAATAAGCTCCAAACCTTCTCCTCAAATAGGGAGAGGAGGCCTTAGCCCAGCAGTGGGACATTTACAGGCTGTTACTATTTTGTCTACAATAACCTCTTGGTTCATATAAATTACTCCTACTATAATAAAAATTATAATAAAATTAAACATAGAAGTATATTTTAAGACATGTCAGCGCAAAGTTGAGACGTAAACAATATGCACGGAGGCAGTCAAGTGCTTGTAATTAGACGCGATTGGTACAATAACTATCGGTTTTATGTTTATTGTTTAATGTTCCAAACTCAGCAATAGATGAAAGGTTAAAAAGCTCAAATAAGCGTGCATTAGGAAAGAGGTGGCCCCGGGTCGCGGTTAGAATGCAAACTGCCGCCCATACATTAAATCTGCTGCATTGGAATTGCAAAGTCGTGATTTGTCAAAGCATAATCTAAAGAACCGCAATATTCGCACATCGTAATTATTATCAAGTAAAATGGCACCCAAATCTCGAACGGTATCTCACGGTTTAGGTATATGCTAATAACGTCCCGATGGCAATAGAATATCATACGTTACTCAGACTCAATCGATGATACGCCTCAATAAATTATGAAACAAAATGTCACTAAGAGTTAGCTGGATTACATAGTATCGAAGTTAAAAACAATTTTACTTTAAATTAGCAGACGTATTGAATAAATTTACAGTTTTTAATTCATTTCAAACAGTAACTTGTGTATCTTTTGTATCATGGTCACGGTTTTGGTTCCTGGTCGTGACAAACCTTATATTGGCCAACGTGGTGTTTGCTGTTTCAACATGTGGAATAATAGAATATTACTTGTGTTTCGGGATACTTAAAACATGATTTTTACGAACTCATAATAGAGTTAATAAAAAACTTGTTATGTAAAATTAATTAAATATTCTAACTAAACGTTTACATTTCCGGTTTAATATATAATATAATCCTAATAAGATATAACATACATACCCTTTAGAAGGTTTTAATATTTATTATTGATTATTCATTTAAATTTGAACCATTTATATGGACATTATCACTTGATGGTTGGATTAATGTCATTTTATATTTTATTATTTAGTTTTTTGATAAATATAAAATTAATTGACCATTTACGAAAAGAATTAAAAACACTAATTTACTGTCTACTAAATTTTAAATTTTAAAACTGTTTATAATAATATCTTATCAAAAAATAAAGTTCAATTAAACCTTCTATTTGTCATTCCACTGTGGTAGTGTGGTGTGGTGGTAGTAACACAATTACTTAAGCACTTTAAATATATTAAGTACTGAAAGAAATATTATTAATTGAAATAAAATTCTCAATCTTAATTTTAATATTATATTGGTGTGTAACAAGCCATGTTATTGTGTATTTTTGTTTATTATCTTTGACTTTACTTTACTTTAATTCCGCTATTAGGCTTTCAGGAAAACACCTGTCTTATGTATAGAATAGAGTAGGCTTATAGGTAGTACAAAAGATTTTATATCAACAATACCAAAACTACTAATGTTAGAGAATTTATTTACCAAACGTGGATATTTTATTAGAATAGCATTTAACTAAATACCAATAAAAGTAAAATACTTATGAACCTAAATAATTTTATTATATTTTAAGGGTTTAAACTAAATTTTTTCGCTATTGGTCAAAAATTGTTTATAAAATTAACTATGGAATGTTAGTTTTAATTGAATAATTGCTTAATGTGCTTATGTTAGTGGGTCCACATCTTCTAACTTTTGTTATATTCTATCAAATCTACTCTCCTGCGAAAACTTATGCGATGAACTTTTAAAGTGCACATTGTCCCTCTTCTTCTTCACACTGCTTCTTGACTTTTTCTCTTTTCCTTTTTTAAGTATAGTCTAGCAGATCATATAAAGTAAGTGCTTATATACCAAGTAATATATTTTCATGCCATATAGCAATCTATTTGATTTCACAAGTGTTCTATAATTCAACGCGCATTTTACTTTCTATTCTAGGCCGTTGATAAAATAATTTGACTAGCATATTATGGTAACAAAGGTTGCATATAACCTTCGTCATCAATAAATCACAAAAAGTCAGTATTCCAATGTACTTATTTTGGATAGCTGCCTAGTCAGTAAGATAGTAAGATAGAGACAATTCAGATTTGCATTTTCTCCAAACGTCAGTTCTCTTCCATTCATTCCGACTGGCTGAATCCTGATGACCATATTCAATATGATCCTCCTTACTTTGAACAGATATTTTATATGTCCGAAATATTACATTTATTGCTAAATTACATAATGAAACATAATAATTATGTCCCAAATAAATATTAACATTAACGAGAGGTGGTAAAATACAAATCTTTCTAACTATGTAGTCTTCATCATCAGGATTAGTTAACATTTTGCAATTTGTTACTTCATATGCTGCTGACAGTTGAAATTATAAGTTAACCTGTAATAACCTACTGTCTTGTATGTAGTTCACCAATATTTGTAACAAATTATATTCAATTTAAGCAATTCAGAAGGGGATATACATAACATGATAACACAATTAAATTTGGACTTAACTGATATACATAGTTTTACATACACGTGTTTTCCTCTACATATTTACAGCACGTATTTATGTCCCGCTTTGAATTAAAAAAAAAAAAATTGCTGCTAAAACTCGGGTTTTAATATTTTACTGTAATAGTACATTGTCTTCTTTTCAAAAATCAATTTTAGGTTTCGTTCAAGTATATGTAATCAAATACTGTTATAAATAATTTATTTTAAAATATATCTATCTCAATTGTTAATATAAGATACAAAACATTTTACGTAGTATGGGATTAAAAAAGAAAAAATTAATTAATTTAAATCGATGATCTTTAGCAAAAACACACTATAAGGTGTAATAGTTTATTCAAAAATGTCAAATCTTTCTTTAGTAGTAATGAATGCATTAATCAATATCGTAATTATAGTCATAATTTATACACTCAGTTTAAATTTATTAATAGTTTTACACATAACGTGTATCTAATAAATTAATTTGATGGATGGTGGAGTATTATCTTGAGTAGACATTCAATTAAGATAATTTTTTTTCTATTTTATTTTAGATACTACTATTCTCACACTGATTTAAAAAAAAAACAGACATATAGGAAAACTAAAATGTTTTCCTTGCATTCTGTTACTAGTGTAATATATTTATGTTATATATAATATATTACACTAGTATGTTATATATTAAATATATTTTTATTCAACAGGAAAAAAGTGGTTTCAAACACATATATCAGATTTATGTAATCGTAAAGCGGTTCTCTATAATTCTAATGCAAATTAGCTCCCGCTAACATGGTCTAGCAACAGTTGGTCTTCGGAAGATAGAGATACAATTTAAACCCCTTTATAGCTTTCTTATGGGAAGATAAATATTTCTTAGGTGTAGATGTCGTTTCTATTTTGTCGTTGGTCGTAATCCGGACTATCGATATCTCTAAATTATTTCTCTAAGCCTCTGCGATGTAACACTGCGACGCTCCTGATAACGCTTTGATTTATACTATGGAATATTTAATGACAACAGACAATTGCAAAATTTATAAGGCACACCATTTAGCGCAATACGTTACAAATAAATTTACAGTTAGGATCATGTTTTCCATATTCCCAGCGGCTTACAATGTGCCTCGGTCTTGTCGACCACTTATGTATTCCACGTGAGGAATTTTATTGAAGAGTCTAGAGGTTGGCCGGAATAGCATAATTGTGAGCTATTACGAACCCTTAAGAGGTTGCTCTCGTATAATTCAATTTAATACTATTGTTTAAATTTTCTTCGCTGTAGTATCGCTGTTAACCTATGCAATAAATTTGAAAGGTATGACAATAAAGATCATCTACAAATTTATTAATTTCTTATGTGTCTGTCTCTAATTTTATATGGTATTAATTAACATATTATGAGACTAACAAATTTATTTTGACGAGAAATTGATAAAAATATAAATTAAAATTTTATCTCTTTTATATATTATATTCGGGTTTTCATTCATATATTTTTTTATTATGTTGTCGGATGTTTCGAGAGTTGCACCCGTCAGTACAGTACAGTAACAGCCTGTAAATGTCCCACTGCTGGGCTAAGGGCCTCCTCTCCCTTTTTTGAGGAGAAGGTTTGGAGCTTATTCCACCACGCTGCTCCAGTGCGGGTTGGTGGAATACACATGTGGCAGGATTTCGATGAAATTAGACACATGCAGGTTTCCTCACGATGTTTTTCTTCACCGAAAAGCACGAGATGAATTATAAACTACATGTTTTAATGACAAATGTTTTACATTTGTCATTAAAACATGTAGTAGCTACTAGTGGTCCTTAAAATAAATAAAATAAAAAAAATAAAATAAAATAAACAGAAATTAAGCACATGTAAATTCAGAGGTGCTTGCCAGGGTTTGAACCCACGTTCATCGGTTAAGATTCACGCGTTCTAGCCACTGGGCCATCTCGACTTTCCACTGGGCCATCTCGACTTTTGAATATGAAGTATATAAATATGAAATAGATAACAAACAACAAAAGTTTAAAGTGTACGAATATATCTTTGCTAAGAAAAATGCAAAAAAGTTTATGATGCAATAAAATGATAATTCATTGGAAGCGTGAGAGTAAACAACCCTCGGCTCGTTTGTTTCAAAATTACAACAAGCGCGGAGCACGACACTGCAATATCGCACCGCGCTACAGGACGAAGGGCGATGTCAACGATTTATACTTGTGCCTCAGACAACGACTGCTCCTTCAATTACCAAGCATTAATTGTAATTGGTAAGCTAGTTGACTCAACCGACATTTATAATAAACAATAAGATACCTACCATTATACTATTATAATACAAAGCAACATTGTCTCATCATTTATTTTCTATTTCGCCGCGGATCTTTTGCTTATAATTGAATTTCCGTCGGAGAACAATTGCTTCGATTACAGCGCGGCTCGACACGGATCGACGCCTAATGAATCTTCCCCTGTCTAGTTATTTACCGAGATAAACTCTGTGTTTACTGGGTACACGCGCATGATTGCACGAGCTCCCAATAAATTAGATTTATCGGGAAGGAAGGGAAGTGCACACATACGGGTATGTTAGGAGTCGTCAAATGAGATATTATGTCTTGTTTTATAGTTAATGTTTTCAATTATCTTATTTACCTGTTTCTTTGAAAATGTTCCTTCAATATAAATATTTTCGGTTACTGCAATAAAAAAATCTTGATTTTTATCTATTTTTATATATTAATTTTAAGAAAGGAAAAATATTATTATTCAGAATTATTATATTTACTTTGAGTAAAATCGTCAAGTTTCGAAAGTAAAATCTCAAGGTATCTCAAGGTAATATGTATCACAATGAACAAGCGTTGTTTACGCATTTCTGACTTTATTTTATTTTAAGTTTTATTTATTTTCGATAAATTAACGCACCCGATTAAAAATTAATCTACAAAAAAACTAAATTCGGAGTGTCAAATTGGCTATGGACAACAACTTGATTCTACATAAAACAACAACAAGTTTTCGGCACAAAAATAAATAACAATTTTTAGTTGTTTTCCCTAAAGTGTAATATTTAATCATTATTGTTTATTCATAATAGACAGTTATACCTTAATAATAAACAATAATAACATTTTGTAACATTATACAAATCAATATCGGGCGGACAGTAACCGACGCACGCGCAGGCGATCACCGACGGCTTCAATCAATTGGATGCAAGCTCCATTTCACGATTTCGATATAATTTTAATGAAATGTCAGAACTCGTGAAAGAATTGTGCAATACGAATAAAATTATTCTTCTAAGTGGTACAAATTATTAGAAAGCTGGAATTGATTAGATATATAATTATATAAATAACAGCTGTTCTTCACATATCGCGGATGGAGAGAAAAACTGGTGATGGTGCGCACTATGTGCGAAGTTCAATATATTAATTATTTTAACAAATTTATTAGTAAGTTCTTATATCTGTGCTGCCATAAATGTAAAAGACTGTTTATACTACCTTGTAATTATTGCTTAAGTGAAATATATGATTGAGTATTTACTCTAACATTAATTAGTACATACATTTATTTTTATGCATGACACTGTATTTTCTCCGCTCTGCACCTGTTTAGGAAGAAGTGATATTTTCGATAATAAGTTACGAGAAAATATGTCATTTCTACTTTAAGCCACGAAGATTATCCTTTTAAGTTATCATTGTTTTAAGTTACATTATATATCGAATGTCCACAATGTTTAGCTGAGTTTTAAAACTTACCATTGAAATCTGTGTTCTCTAAAAAAAAATTAATTGATCATATGTTTTTAATATTTTTAGATCGATTGAATTTTAATTATACAATATTTTTATATTGTTCTGTGATATACATATTATTATTCTGCTAGTTAAAGTAACATGTATATTTGTGCATCTTGTGGAAATATTAATTCTTTTATTCTTATTTATTGTGTGCGTGTATGTGCATATACCACCTAATTTATTATATCCAATTTTACGAACGAAACAATAAATTAATAAATATTTTACATATTAACCATTTAAAAATAAATCAAAATTACAGTGTTACTTGTCTTCATCCTCTAGTATACGAGACTGTCGGTAATCTTTTAAGATCATTAAATGTGCCGATGAAGGCTAAATATCTAGACATCATTAAATTTTAAATGAGACGTAATGTCAGTGATAAATATTTTTAAATATTTAAATAAACATATGTGAGCTACATTAATAAAACTGCACGAACAAGTCGTGAATACTACTGTATTTTATACTTTTTTAGATCGTGTACATTTTCCTTATTAATATTTCTATTGAAACGTAATCATCACAATCCACATTATAAAAGGAAATTGAAGGGATCGAACGCGAGCGCGGGAGCAATACAGCTAACGGCTGGGTGTTCAATATCTATTAGCGGTAATATCTTAGCGGAGAGATGGCTCTGGCCCAGATCTGGAGCCGGTCGGACCAGTTCGCCGGGCATCCTTGCGTAACAACCGCGCGCCCGCTTCGCTTGCAAAAATGCATTATCGAACACCCAAATAACACGCACGCCCCTTGAAACAATTTCAAGTGTTGCGAGCACCGTATCACTCATCTTACCCACCAACCGCACGATTCAGATTAAATTCATGGCCGTTGCTCAACTTGCACCGATTTTCGAAGTGGAAAACGTAAAAACTGTGTTTTATTACGCCGTAATATAAATCATGAATTATAATTTCGATTCCAACACGCCCTCGAATGACATGCAATTTTATTTTGGAAATTATACAGTAACGTCTTATTTATTGAGTTTCTTGTGGTCATTAGCATATCTACCTACGGATGCAATCGTTTAGGAAAGAAGACGACCTCGAGTTTGAATTTTAAATATAAATGTATCTATTGCTTTTATTTAGCCGCAAAATACGTGTTAATTATTTGCATTTTATGTATTTTGCCTAATTAGACGAAGCTAACAATACATTTTAGTATTTTTAAATTATGTAGATAACAACAAAGATATTTTAACATACATTTGTTAGTGTACATAATAAATTGATGAAGTTGTTTATTGTTTGGTTCCCATGCCATTAGAGACCAGCAGAAAACTTCAACACTAAAACAGGATCTAAGTGATAAGTTGTTGATAAAATCATAGAATAAACCGTAGGCGGCGTGCGCACAACCGGTCCGCGTAAAATAGTGCTCTGCATGGCCCACTATAATATCGTGACCATCTGCTCCTATAATGAACAGTAATGTCATGTGTATTAATGATAATATATGATATAACGCGGCAAAATTGGAAGAAACTTTCGAGACGGTCGTTTTATATTCGGAAAACAAATGAACAACGAAATTTGTATTAACTAACAGCTGTTATTTATTGTAATTTTATTTTTATAATAGTTTTACATCACGTTAAGTGATATTTCAAAAAACAAACCAGCAATTGCTGAAAATGTAACATGGTAAAATTTCTTGTGTCGGTGTCTTTGTAATGCAACCAAATGTATGCAAAACATGGCAGTTAGGGCGCAGCAACGCAATAGTCTCTCACGGTTATTTTATTAATGTAGAATGTGTGTTTAATTTACGTACTATGCGGTAAGAACGTAATGATTTCTTGTTTTGTCATAAGCGTTTATTTAAGTATCTACCAACTTGGTACGGCACTATAGCTACATCATATTTACGCTAATTAGTATAGTTTGTGAAATTCTTTACGTACATTTGACTCGTAGTATAATCATATCTATTGAGCTTAGTGTAATTACTTTAGACGATAAGATTAAACTACAATTTTAACAATAATTCAAAATATTATGCAATATTCATTTGTCAATTGAGTCGCCACTAGGCACAACAATTAATACAAAAGCCAATGACAATAAAACCATTTTCTATTATCGTCATATATAATCTATGTATGTATAGAGATTATAACTATCTATAATCAATATAAGTCTATAGTAAAAATATGCACATAGTATATACATTCTTTCATTGAATACCTATATACTAATAGTGTCAGTACCGCTTTTCAACATTATAGAAACTAAATATTCAAGAACCGAAATTTAGACAAACCAAATCAAAATATGTTTTATTTAAGTAAGTTCGTAATTTGAACTTTCCAAGGAAGAAACTCAACAGTTGCTCTTTGTACCATATGAGGTGGTCAAAAAAGTACATTCATTATTCATATGTATAACTTATATAGTGCTAAGTGAGAATAGGTTGCCTGTAATCGTATCAATATCTAATTAGGAAAAACAATGGGTCAGATGTACGAAAGTTGAAAATAAAACAATTTGAAAATAAGTGTAACAATTTGAAATAATGTTTCGGTCATGGCTGCCATTCTCAAAAGACTTTAGCAGTTGCGCGGGCACATATTATAGTGCATACGTGTGTAGGCAAACACAAATGTACTATCTATTACATTACTCTAACATTTTTTTCAATGAAGCTTAAATCCCGGGCCTTACAATGTAGCAGCTATACTAACGATACAAATTTGAAAATAATGTATTATAACAATAAAAATATATAATAATTAGACTAATATGGATTTTAGTGTTTGATAAGAAAAATAGTAATATTATTAATTTAAAATTATCATTATTAAGTTTTACTTGTACTGGTATTTGCTAACAGCTGAAACAGGTAATGTACCAATTCAAATGGAAATTTCTCTTAACTTTGTACTTAATTAGCACAACATTCTTAGAGCATGTTTAACCTAACTCGGCACTACTAATAATTACCATTCGTCCACGACTTCGTTAATAAAATAGTAATAATTAACTAAGTTTCATTTACATTGTTTAATTAATAAATACGACTTTGTTGTGCTTCTTTATTTATTTAATTAGGATACTTTATTGAAATATTTAAATGTTGCAATTCATAACGCAGCAAAAGTGTCTGTTAGAAGTATGTAATTTAATGCATTAGTAGGAACATAATTTACGTGCTTGTTGATTACTGATTGTGTAGTTTCCCAGCGGCATGACTGCCTTCACTAAAATGTTAATAAAATTGCAGTTGTATGCAACAGGCATTACTTTAATGCGCCCAGTTAAGCTTGCATCGAAGAGTTTCGTCTATTACATTCGTGTTTCATTTACTTTATCACACACATTAATATTTAATATTAAGACATCGAAATATATATGATCGTTTAAAACACTTGTTTGTAACACTGTTCCTAGGGTTGCCACATGAAGAAATATTATACAATTATTTAGTACAATCAATAAATGAAATAATATATGTTTGATTACTCTTACGCTTATATATAGAA
This sequence comes from Nymphalis io, assembly GCF_905147045.1. Classification (NCBI taxonomy): domain Eukaryota; kingdom Metazoa; phylum Arthropoda; class Insecta; order Lepidoptera; family Nymphalidae; genus Nymphalis; species Nymphalis io. Next base: position 8,721,427 of record NC_065890.1, on the reverse strand, counting down.
CATGTTGGAAATATTGGTCTAACTATTATATTTTTATATATATTTTGCTTATAACACGAAAGAAGGTAAGTCAGAAACTATAGTAGATTTTATGTTGAAAACGAGAAGTAACGTGTACCATAATGTCGTAAAATGTTTGTCATAAATAAGTATTTATTGTGAGATGTGAAGAGGAAAGGCAGAGCCGGGTAGGGTCAGCAGAGCGACTCGTGACCGAGCGCCGGCACCGGTCTCCCAGCGTCACGACCGCCCTCGCCCTCGTCGCCTCCAAATAACATGATATTACTCACTAACTGGCCATTTCACGCCACGTTCGGATCTCGCAACAGTTTTAGCTCAGTAACAAAATATTGTTTGTGTCAGATTAATCGCCATTATGATTTTATACACGATTCACTGCAAACATAAATAAACAACACTATCGCTTTAAGTTCATCGAGAAATGTGTTGTTTCTAATCGTTTATTTATTTGAAGATATTTGTCATATGATTTTTGTGATATTACAATTATTTTTTCTTTAACTTTAGTTAACATAGTATCATTAAAATTAAGACAGTTTTTAAAACGTGACTCATACAGATAAGTACTTAATGAGTATCGACATAAATTTAATACGAAAATATGTGTATATATTTTTATTAAATATGTAATATTTTTTCTTGAGGAGAAAGTGGTAGGGCTTAGAGCAAGCCCGTCTGGGTATGTACCACCCACTCATCAGATATTCTACCGCTAAACAGCAATACTTAGTATTGTTGCGTTGGTTGGCTGATTCATCCAGAGGCAGAGCTTCATCCGAGGAATACTATTTCTATACAATGTTTTCCTTCGATGCCGCGCACGAGATATTCAATCTTCGGTTAAGATTCACGTGTTTTTTTACATAACCACCCAGCATCATAATATTATTAAGATTCAGCAGATTTACTATAACTAATTAGGAAGATGAATTCTACGCTACAGAATTAATTTAGTAGAATATCAGGTGAAAATCCAAGATACAAATGAGACTGTTTTTAATAATATATATTATTATATTGATATTCAGAGTCGCAGACAAGTAATAGTTTATTTCTAGGTATCAGGAATCTCCGATAGCGATTTTATTGCATTGAATTGAAAAGACACAGTTGAGTTTAATTTATAGTTTTCTAGTAAATCTAGGTAAATTTAATGTCCTAATAAATAAAGATTCCTTGGACAACCTGTAATATACTTACAGTTTATAATTTGTTTTTGAATTAAAATGATATATTGAATGTAATTAACATATTATGCAATTCACTAATAATAACTAAATTCATAAATATTGCATAAATTAGGTTTCTTAAATTAAAAAAAAAAAACTACTATTACCTACTATATGTATATAGTCCATAGCTTTGTCGTAATAAAACAATAATCAACAATATACCTGACAAACATTCCGAGTGTGATTCAGAGTTAAGTAGCGAAAATTCCGCAAAATTATGTCTAACAAAGGGACGTGACACAGAAAATGTTTTGTATTCATTTTCATTTCTAATAAAAATTAAAAAAATGATTTTAATAAGGAAAATACCAGCATATTGTATTATTATATTACTTAAAAAAAAACTTTTTGACTAAATAATATCTTCTCTCGCTTATCTTAAGACTTATTATATTTTCATATATGCAATCCTGATTGCAAAAGCCTTGTTATGCAACCAGTAACGTTAAAACGCTTAAATAAAACCTCCTTGCTTAAGAAATGAGCCCGAGCTTTATCTAAAACATTTCGTTAGGTACATCGCAGTGTTTTCGATCACCACCAAGCCCAAGTTGAATTATAAAAGTAATTGAAGTGGAAGTACTGAGTGTCTTGCTGATTCTTCTCGAACCTACATTCCGAACCGGTGGCAGCTTTAAAATTAGTATAATCTCATGAAATAACTATTCAAAAGAACTTTTAAAAGCCAACTTGAATAAAGAATATTTTGATTTAAAAATTATTTAAGCACATTAAAACTCAGTAGAGCTTTCCTGAATTTGAGCTTGCGCCCCATGGTTGAGATCCAATTGTTCTATCCACTAGGCAATCTCGGGTTAACATAAGCTTTCAAGTATTTTATTTTATCGAATCATGATTAATTAAAGCATATTTCTCTTTTTCAATAATTATCACAGTTTTCAATTATTTTTGATGGACTGCGAGTAATAAACAAAATATCAGCGAGCATTGATCGAAAATGTGCATAGCATTTAAAACTTTCACAATCCCATTTATCTCAGCCTTGAGTTGAATGATTACTTTATCGTAACCGACGAGCCACTTTAAAATGCTGACAATGTTTTGCGTATCCAATTAGACGCCATTTTGTGACGATCATAGATAGCTGGGTGGCCATTGTTTAGTGTTGGCCATCATGTAGGAAGTCGTCCACCACATAAGCGATCAGTCACATGCTGTCATGGAATAATGGCCGTCTATAGCTGCGTACTAGTACCTTCCATCATCTATATTAAATGGTCGTATTGTATTAAATGGTTAATGACAACGAGACTAAATTAAATGTTCTTCATCAAATATTGATAGGATATTTTTTATTATCTGTTTAAACTTGTTTTTTATTTTTGTTATTATCAACATATTTTAATTCAAGAAGTCGACCGTTTAAATAATTTTATTTTCAAACCAGTAACTTCATGTATCTTTTTTTTATAGAATAGGAAGGCGAACGAGCATGCCACCTAATAATACTACAAATATATAATGGTAAGTGGTCACCTACGCCCTTACACATTGGCACTGTAAGAAATGTTGACCATCGCTTACATTGCCAATATGCCACCAACCTAATACAAATATACATTAGGTTCCATTGCTATTGTTATTTTTTATTCCTTCCTTATTTTCATATAACAAAGATCCATACAATATAAACCTAATGTAGGTTCTTACAAAACACTTTTGTATCATTGTCATATTACAGGATTAAATTGAATGTACATAAAGCTAGATACAAGTCAAACATTTATTTATTTTTTGTATTCTATAGAATAGGTAGGCGGATGAGCGTATGGGCCACCTGATGGTAAGTGATCTCCAACGCCCATATACATTGACATTGTAATTAATGTTAACCATCGCTTACATCGCCAATGCGCCACCAACCTTGGGAACTAAGATGTTATATCCCTTGTGCCTGTAATTACACTGGCTCACTCACCCTTCAAACCAGAACACAATAATACCAAGTACCGGTACCAATACCAAGTTTTGCGGTAGAATATTTGATGAGTGGGTGGTATCTACCCAGACGAGCTTGCACAAAGCTCTACCACTAGTATCGTAATAATATTACTACTATACTTTTTGAAATATAGCTTATTATGATCGTCCGGGCGAATTCAAAACGAGCGTTATAGACATTGTAATATAATATATAAGAAAACTGTACGTGAGATTTGTAGATATAAAATGTCTAAAGAAAAGTCTGACACTACACCATTAAATATGATGAAATTTTTTTTTTTTTAGTAACAGCCTGTTAATGTCCCACTGCTGGGCTAAGGCCTCCTCTCCCTTTTGAGGAGAAGGTTTGGAGCTTATTCTACCACGCTGCTCCAATGCGGGTTGGTAGAATACACATGTGGCATAATTTCAATGAAATTAGACACATGCAGGTTTCCTCACGATGTTTTCCTTCACCGTCAAGCACGAGATGAATTATAAACACAAATTAAGCACATGATAATTCAGTGGTGCTTGCCCGGGTTTGAACCCACGATCATCGGTTAAGGCCACTAGGCCATCTCGGCTTTTTTTTAAATAAATATATTATATATAAAATTTAATATAATATTTTATATACATTGCGACAAAATAAATGGTAACTTTAGTGTAATTTATTTGTCAAAGTATTTATTCTTATCATAATCTTAACTGCCTTATTGGTCTAATGGCTAGACAAGAGGCCGTAAATTCCGAGGTCCTGGGTTCCTCGGAAAGCACCTAAAGTTAGTCCTGCACCTGAGCTCTTTCCAATCGTGTCGGATTGCCGTTCCATAGGATTATGAAAGTGAGGGAATAGAGAGTGTATCTGTGTTTGCACCCACATCTGTGCCCTACAATATGTCCTGTGCAGTTGGCTAATCTCTTAAAATAAGCTGCCGTGGCCGAAATCGTTGAGGAGGGATTTATTAAATTATAAACGTCGTAAGGGAGGGAGGGATTATCGTCATCATCAATTCTTATCAAATTAAAAAACATAAATATTTTAAGAGGTATCTGTAATTAAAAATTGTCACTTGCAATTTGTAATGGTCAAGTCATTTTAGATTTGAATAATCGCGTCAAATAGATATGGTGGTATGGCTCCATACTTCCAAAGTGATTGTATAACATTCGTAATAATTGTTTTAATCCCATTATTTAAAAAATATCAAGTGGTCAAACTTTATTATTACATGTATAAGTCGGATCGAGTTGCTAATTTAAAAATTTAATTTATTGCAATGTTATTTATCGTTTTAAAAATAATGTTTAATATATTCACATGACTAATTATTACAGTATTAATTAATAAATATGTATTAACATTAATAAAGGCAAATCAGTAAAACATTTATGTGAGGAGTCATTATTATATAATGTGACGCAAACTAATTAATTGATTTTTTTAAGTAACATTAATTATTTCAATCTACAAATTCAATTACTTACAATTTTAGTTGCAGTATTATACAATTTAGTTTTTAGCTGAAAATAAACGTAACGTAAATGTGGGTAACATTTATGTTACGTTAGGTATTATTAGAAGCGTAATGACTGCTAGACAAAAGACATAAATACCTATATTATTATCGTTAACTTACACTAAACTTAGCTTATGTAATAATAAAATATTATAATTAAAAAGTTAATTTAAGCGCTTAGGGCCTCCTGTCTAAACGCGTTATGCGTTGCGATGAGGCATTGGTGAAACAAGCGACGAGTCGCATAATAAAAATCGGCGAAGCCACCATCTCGTATTTATGTGTGTAGAATATAGGTCCGAAATAGTAACATATGATTTATAGTATTCAAAAAGTTATAATACAGAAAATAATAATATTTAAAAGATAATTTATTGATAACTAACAATATGTTTCTAACTTTTATTCGAACTGTTTTTGGATTTAGTAAGTAGGTAAAACAATAATTTTAGTAAAATCTGTTATTTTTATTTAACAAACATAGCCTATCACACTGCATAACATAGATGAAAATGTAATTTATATAATATTAAAACATAATTAGGTAAGGTATATTACTGCTACGCCAAATGTGTATGTGTCTACTTTACACATCGAAAATTGCATTTTTAATAGACATTATCCTAGATATTATACCTTATATATTCTCATGCGACAAAGTATTATTCTGATATAAATATTTGCATCAATTACAAAACCTAAATATTCAAACGGGTATATTGCTACGTAAGTTTCTACTTTCGGTACAAATGAGATGTTGCAGGCCTTGAATTAACCAGTATTTGCAAAACACATTATCACCAACGTCCTCTAACCGTAGATGCACAGATTTGAATTTTATATTTCTATTCCTTATAAAACGATAAATTAATACGGCTATTATTACTTAAAATAATTTATGATGAAATGACACTTAATTATATCTAGCATATAGTTTTTTATTTTTTATTTTATAGTTATCTATGCAGGATGTAGACGAATTTTGTATATATTTAAGCAATAATGGTTGCATTCAAAGCTTTAATAAATGACATTTTTAAATGACATACATTCGTCTTTGTTCGCTTCAAATTTAACCGATTTGTAAATAGACAATTTAAAATAATTTAGGAGCCGGATTGAAATACATGCAGCATTTTCATTTGATTAATTTTATACGGAAATGATGTTATGCTAAATATGATGATTTCTTTTAAAAATAAATTTGTATTTGAAAAAATAAAACTATAAACATTATTTTTTTCTTAATATTACATTACACGTACACCGATGATGAGTAGGTGTAGGTACACTAGTAAATATCATCTATATATTACATGAAAAGCATTTATTTTGTAAGTGAATTTTTGCGCAGGCGGAGGCACCAGACACCGTAATCTAACACTCGTATATACGCAAAATTTAGCACCGTCTTACCGACGAGGCGTAACACCAGAAGTAGCTTAAATCGAGCAGGTGATTAATGACGTAAATAAATCGTTACTAACTAAACAACATTGAAGTGTCATTGATGATAAATCCAGTCTATATTTTATGATGTAGATGAGTAAACAAGTAAATAACTATTTATGAATAAAAATACATATAAATTGAAGATAGAGTTATAAAAGATTGAGATAAAATTAATCTTCTGACCTGGCTCAGTAACAATAAAGTAGGAAGGTAAGTATAATTTAAAATAATATCTGTGACATAATGATAGTAATTTTACAAAATAGAGCTTTTGTTTATCGCCAACACCAAATTATGATAAGGTAAATGGATCGACAGTGCAATCTATGAAACGATCATCAGTGTGTTTTGTGTGCGTAGTGTGAGATTTTTGACTATAGTAGGTATAGTTCTTATTTGAGTTAAAAAAAAATAGGCTTTTAACCTAGATGCGCGATAAAACTCGCTGACTCATAGCGTACTATATTGGTAGGTAGAACAGGTTTTAATAATTAACAACCATCTCACTACACATATACTAATGTGAAAGGAACACTGTGAGCTGTCTCCCTTTTTATTACCTCATCACGATTAAAACTTAGAATTGATTTCTGACTGAGATTTTCGTAATTTTAGCTAGTGTAATATATCATACTATGTCCTTACGTATATATTCGTATATCCTATATTTCCATATAATAAATACATAACTTCAATTAGAATAAATGTTTATTTAAATTAATAAAATTATTTTAAATATTACGTACTATTCTATCTTATCATTCGCGAAATGTATTATTCCCAGATATCCCTTAAATTATAATATAAAACTGAACCTTATGTAACATACGTGAATACCTACTACACGCTTTAAGTAATAATAGCTGTATTAAATAAAGTGAGGCTTGCTTTTAAAAAATCGTCGAAAAAATACACTTAATAAAAAAAACATGATTAAGTGAAAATGTTCTGATTAATGGTCTCCTGTTGACCCGGAGGAAAATACGGTGAACTGTGATTAAGTTTTTATAAATATTCATTATCAATTTTATATACCGCTCGTAATATCCGTCTGAACTGGTCCGTTTTCTCTTTCGACGAAATCGTGCAAGTGCAGGACAATAAATCAGAAGTGTAAAGTTGCCTCAATTTACGCTCATTATTTAAGTCGTATGTGCAATTTGCCGAGGGCTAATTGTATTAATTAATGCCCATTACATTTGGATGCGATGGAACTTTTGTACTTCAAGCTACCTACATTTAAAAAATGTTCATAAACTGTAAACGTAGGACAACATGTAGGTACCTACCTATTAATAAAATGTTTCACAGTATTGTAACCGTTTCTTTATTAATCAAATATCAGTTCTATTATCGTTCAAATATTACTAATTAAATAAAATATTTCTAACACAATTATAGCGTATGGTGCATAGTTAGGTAAACTCAGTCACATTACTATTGGCGCCAACGTCTGGGATATTTCCCTTCGATGAATTTAATATTTCCTTTAAATCTTGATAGCTTAATAGAACTTGAAAGGAACATGTTGTATGTGACACAATGTTGTTTAAGTGAATTGTTAGACGTGTAAGCACGTGTAGCCATCCATGTGGCAACACGAGCGGATAGCAAACCGCTATTGAATGCAATTAGCGATTTTGCACAGCGCTGTCGGCGAGCAGCGGCGACCGGTAGAGCGCCGCGACCCTTCGCCGCAGGTCACACAGGCCACTCGTACTCAAGACGCAAGTCTCATGTCTCAAGTTGCATCATGTAATACGGTCTTCGAAGATTAAAAAGCTGTTTAAGTTCGAAGGTTTTATTTTTTTATTCTAAAATTAACCTCAATCCTACTGTTTGCTTATCAAAAGTATTTAGTCGGTATTTTCTAGTCAAAAGAGGAAATAAAAAACAAACTTATTGATAGTGTTACAAACATTGAATATAAATACTATTTGTTCACTGACTTCGCTCTTTTTGTCATTGAATTGATATTCGAAAGAAGAAGACTACATTGCTTAAGTAATCACCCACTTCATCATATCAGCCGAAAGACGTCCACTGCTGGACCAAGGCCTCCCCCAAGGATTTCCATGTTGGCCGATTTTGCGCTGCCCGCATCCAACGGGTTCCTGCGACTCGTTCTAAGTCGTCGGTCCATCCACTTACGACGTTTATAATTAGATAGGTAGGTAAGGCAGAATATGTTTAAGTCCCCCAGTCGATAAACAATATTTATTAGTTTACCGATGGTATAATTCACTGTTATTTTTTTATTTGGAATAAATAAATTTGCACCAAACAAGCAATAATATAAATATTTTTTTTTTGCCTTTGCATAATTATTTTGGATAAGGTAAATAATTGCTCATGGTAATAAATTTCTTTAATTGATATAACTCCAACAAATAGACCTACATTACGAGTTGATGATAAATTATTTACGTCTTGTTTTTTAGAATGAAGGATATATTATTAACTTTATTGATTGTCAAAATGAACGAACTTGGTAAGGTAAGTAGTTGTAAGTTGCGATCGACAGCGCTATCGTGGGACAGTCATTGTTGTGGTTATTTAACCGGGGCCACAGCACACGCCTATCCCTCAAGGCGGGGCGGTAGGCATGCCCATTGGTTACTGCTAGACCGTGACAACACTCATTGGACAGTCAAACTACTAGTGAAAGTGACGACGTCAATGTTACACCTTGCGCAAAATAATTATCTATCATTAGATAGGTCAATTGCAATTCTATTTCACAATAAGTAGTTATTCTATTGTTTTTGAACGTCAGCTTGAAGCGATCCAAGGAATAATGGTAAACGATGATTTGTAACAGGAGCTTTACTCTTTGATCTATTTATTTGGCACTCTAATCATATCAATATTTATATACCTATACCTAATAACGATTAACATACAATTAATTATTTTCATACAAGAGGAAGATTATAATATTTTCAAAAAGTCTCTTTAATTCCTACACTATAAAATGCCTATTACTCCCTCGATCCTCCGTCTAAGTAAGTAGTTATTATATTCGAGTTTGTATATTTTTTTACGCCTTTGAATTTTTAATCTCGAATTAATTATAATTTTAAGCCATTTTGTTAAATTATCAATGCTTATTGAATTTTAATGAAAACAAAATACAAATAGATAAAACACTATACAAATCTACTTTAGATATAATTTAGTTACCTAGGTACTTTTGATATGTTAGCAAGGTCTATGTCTGTAGAGGTATACGGTAGCACGGGATCGCTTGCGCATGCAAGCGATCCCGTGCTCGTTAGGCGGAAAGGGTACCGCTGGTTTTTTACTGGGTATTCCGAAGTTCGGGGCGCACTCTGGACACCGGCGAGTCCCACATACCCCCCACTGTTCTCGTGTGGGAAACACGTAAAGCGTTTTTCCAGTGTAAAAAAAGGTACATTAGAATCAATCTCGCTTGGCTCGTAAACATTCGATTATAACTAAATAAAAAACACTAACGCGTCAATATTAAGCAAATATGATTATTGAACCACAAAGAACATTAAAATGCAAATCGGTACACGCATAATAAGAATATTAGCATTATGAACGACAATATTGTAGAATGACTCAGCGCGTCAGTCAGTCCATCAACTCCGGTTTCATTGTGACGCAAGTAAGTCGACAAGTTAGCTGTAGCAAGCCCGCCCAAGCCCTCGATCAATAGCCGTGAAATTCAATTATAAAAATCAGGTCACAGCTCATGCAATGATAACAGACATATACATTGTACGAAAATCATTTGATCAGTCATTGACAAGTCACGGATGTTAATAGCTGAACTAGTTAGGTTATGAGTAGGTTAGGTAGGTCATTATGAGTACCCGAACACTGGCGTAGCTAGATTTTATTTTTCGAAAGTCCTTGAAAATTAGAAATACAAATTGACTAAATATTGATTTTGTTTTCGGTTATATTACAATATAATTTATTTTCCCTTACCGTTAGATATAGGTACTTCGTTCAAATTCCTGCAAAGATGAGAATTGTTTTTAAATAAGTAGTAGGTAGTTTTTAAAACTAAATTAATAAGCGTTACAATCATTCTACGACTGCGTTGAAAGTGGCATGATAACTTAGGTAGTTACTATTAAAATAGTGAGCAAAGGGCAATCACTTGGTTGAATCGATAAATTGGATCTAACAATTAGTTTGTTCTTGATTTTAAATTGGGTTTATGATCATTTTTTTCTGGGTAGAGCACTAAAGCTCCTGGAGAGACTATTACCATCCCTGACCATAGCCCATGACATGAATGTATAAGTATTCATTCAGGATGCAATTACGCAGAAACTATTTAACTTATTCTATATACAATATACATATAACAAAATCATAAAATTTTATTTAAATGTTAACTCGTGAATGATGAATGTTACAACAAAACAAAACAGGTGAAAATCTGAGGGTGCAAGATCAGGTCTATATATGGTAGATGCATTAACCTTACCAAGCTCTCTCAATGTTTGATGAGTGGCTAAAGATGTGTGTGGTCTGGTGTTTTCGTGATGAAAAACTACACCCTTTGCCCAATGGTAAGAGCTCTTAACGAACGAAGCACTTCCAACCCCACCATAGCATCACCCTATTGTAAGTTAATTCGGGTATACATCATTAGGTTCCTTTCAGTGAGCTCATGTAGCATCCAAATATCGAGCTTTTTTTTGTATATCCAGAATTTTTGAGTGGTGGGTCAAAACTGTTTTGTGATTAACCTCTAGCTTTTCGGCTATGTCATAAGTACTAATAAGCCAATCATGTTCCATTTTTTTTTTAAAACGCTTATACCGATTTTGTTCTTACTGAAACTGGATTACCTCCTTTTTACTTATAAAATAAGAAAAATATACCCCAACCTATTATTTTACTTTAAATGAAATAAATCCTTACAGCTTAGTTAGCTAAGATAGATGCTCGGATTCGCTTTGCGTCTATATGGTTATTTCATTTTAAATCTCTAATATAAAAAAAAAATCAGCTATACTATTCAACATGATAAAAATAAGAAAAAATTATTAACTCACTCCGAGTGCGTCAATTTAATTTTAACTCTACTTGTCTCTTTCTAACTCTTCCTAAAGTAATCATAAATAATCATTCAAATAATTAACTTCTATTTAATTTTATAATTTATTTTTAGTAATTTATATACTATAGAAGTTGCGGCTTCTTCTCTCTAAATCTATATTTTTATAGTGCTAGGCTCTTCCCCTTAAAATACTGTCAATTTTGTAATTAATTTGTTTGATTTTCTTGTTTTAATATTATTATATTCATTACATTATTATTATTTTTATAGAAATGTGGTTAACAATATTTTAGTATTATAAAAAATATTTGCTTATGTTATAATGTACTTATATTGTACCTTAAAATGCATGTTGTGGCTGTTTTAAAGGGTTGCACATTTTATGTTAGTTGAATGTGTTTTATTATTACATGTATACGTGTTGTGACTGTTGATGGTTCTTAATAAAATAAAAATAAAATTACATATGTAACCTATAGTCTATTATTGCTAGTCTGTTATCTTATAACATCATGTCAGTGCGATGTCATTGTCAACTGTCATTGTTTCGTCCGATTTCATTTCGAACTTTCGAAGTTGCGATTTCATTTTCAAGACAATATAATAAGTTCTAATGTTAACGATTGCTTATTTATAAAATCAGTTTCAATTCACTACTTAAGAAACTATTAAGTACATTTAAAAACATGATTACAAATTTTGATAAGCTATGTACAGAATTAGAGAAACAAGAATTGGAGGTATGTAAATTATATGATTACACCTAACCGGTAGATTTTTTTGTATTTTTACTTACAATTAACGCCTTTATTACTGTTTTTTTAAATACATACTATAGAGGGAATAAGTTAAATATTGTCCTTTAATCTATTTTAAATGTCTTAATGGTGACCATTACTGCCATAGTATGCCTTATTTATAAATGAGTCTAAGAAATAACATAAAATTTCACCAATGTGGAATATTGATCTATCAAAGCAACTTTAACAAAATATAAATATTAAGTAGCGTTTATACACATCACAACAGAAAACAAATGTATTAGTGCTCGGAAACTTCAAATTTGGTCTAACTTGAACTTGACACAGTTAGTGTTTTTCATAAAGTATACTATTATATTAAAACTTGTATGTATTTCAGGCAACAAATGGAGTCGCTTCAATATCAACATATGCACAATTATTAGCAATATACCTTTATCAAAATGATCTGTAAGTATTAAATGATTTTGTAATTTTACCATATTAAGCAGAGATTTGTAAAGTTTTTTTTGTAAATCCAGCTAAATCTTGTAGGTTATTTTAACAGATGAATAAAAAACATCATCATGGATATTTTTTATGTCATACCTTTTTTTCATTCAACATTGTTATGTTGATTATTATTGCAGATGTAATGCAAAATTTTTATGGAAAAGAATCCCTCAAAATATTACAAGCAGCAATCCTGAGTTAATGGCAATATGGGCTATTGGACAAAAACTATGGAAGAAAGACCTCGCTGCTACTTACCATGCTCTGTCTGCCTACATATGGACGGAACCAGTTGCTAATATAATAAGAGCTCTAGAAGGTAAGTAACTCGATGTAAAGTGTAAATAAATTCATATTTTTTTGGATAAAAACAGTGACCAATATTATGAACATAAAAATAAAGTTACCACTATTGTCAACCATCTCCCATTCTCCAAAGTCAATGTATCATTATATATATATCATATGTAGCAATCAAGTCGAAGAACTGCGATATATTACACATTCATGTCACTTACTTTTCACTTTTTTTTTATTATTTTAAATTTGACTAAAATAATAAAAATTAATAATGTAAATTTAATAATAATAATAAATTTTAGGTTTTCATATTTATTTGATTACACCAATAATTGCGAGGTATGAAGAGGCATCTTGCAACAAGCAAGGTGGGGGCTAGTGCATTCTTCCTGACTGAATTGGCTTTCGTCGCATTTGAACTCGACTATCACTCATGTGAAATAGACTCATTTGCCTTCCCGGCAAGAAATAACAAATATATATATCTATATATTTGTCATTTTTTATAATTTTAAATTGGTTACTACACTTTTCGCTATCAACACTTTTTTTTCTAATTTATTTATTGGTAAACGTAATATGATCTGCAGGATTTAATTACAGAATACCCTGTAACAATGTATTGACTATGAGAAGCCCAAAACTGGATGTTATAAGATTATCTTTACCTCACTGTTTCAATCAATATCATCAATCATGTGATATGTATGGATTATATTGTTGTTTACATATTCTGACGCAAACCATAGTTATTCCTACTTTGTTAAAAACATCCTCAAAGTAGTATAAAGATACTCCAAATTCATAAATGGTCCAAACAGCTCGTTTTTGAAGCATTAAAATAGTTGTTATTAAATTTTTTTGTAGTTGTCATTGAGGCCAATAAATAATTTCACATTTTCTATAAAACATTTGAACCAATAAATGTATACGTAAAATTAATGTTTGTGTTTAAGAATAATTCGATGTAAAATTTAAGTACAGGCACAAGGAACATATGCTTGTCCACATACACCTACCATACTATATAATAAAAAAAAAAACTGATCTTATAAACGTTAGCGTTATCAGTGAACGTGCTTAAACGTAAACAGAATGATAAAGATGAATGAACTTGGAAAATGTTTGATTTTTTTTTATAGAATAGGAAGGCGGACGAGCATATGGGCCACCTGATGGTAAACGGACACCAACGCCCTTAGACATTGGCATTCTATACATAGCCAATGCGCCACCAACCTTGGGAACTAATATTTTTGTCCCTTATGCCAGTAATTACACTGGCGCACTCAACCTTCAAACCGGAACACAACAATATCAAGTACTGCTGTTTCGCGGTAGTATATCTGATGAGTGAGTAGTACCTACCCAGACGAGCTTGCACAAAGCCCTACCATTTTTTTTTTACCAACTGTCAATATCTTTAGGTAAACGTTTAATATAATATTACAAAATGAACACTTTAAATCTGTAATTCAAATCTTTCATCTGACAGCTACAACATTACATTTATCAATATATACGTAAGTATAAGGTTCTTTGAAATATCGCACAATATACAAATTAACTAACTGTTTAATGTATTTTCCATAAGTCATTTCTCACAATAAACAAACATACCCGGCGTCAAGCAATGTCATTATCACAAATATTGAATAAAAGCGCACCCAAGGTGGTATATCGTAATTGTGGTATATCTAATGTAACGTGCGCAAACGATAGCAAAAAACTGTTTACGGCTACAGCTTTATTACGAAATCGAGAATGCGAGCATAGCGGAGACCTATTTATTAAATCTGACCACATTTATTTAATAAGAAAAACAATGGCATTTCAAACGCAAGGCATTTAAAATTTTCAAACTTTATAGAAACTAAGTTGAAAATTAAGATCGGCGGGTTTTAAACGGGTCAACCGCTAAATATAAAAACTTCACATAATCTTGTCATGTCTAGTAATCGCCAATCATGATGCCAGATAGAACATTGCTTTTATATATAAAATCAACGTTAGAAAATTACTACATATGTGCATTCAGTAGAATATACTTGTAATACTGTAGTAGTTAGTGTGCGTAATGCACCAAGCAACATAAATGTATTAGAGTTAACTCAATAAGTTAATAACAGCAAATACAATGTCCGGTACTACAGTTACTGATAGTTTTTACATATTATTAGTTATATATATTATTTTAAATTAAATTGGTCAAATATAATATGTATATTTTTTTCAGAGAAAGTTCGTGAAAGAGCATTTAATTTGATCGGACGTTCATATAGTACTATATCCGTAGACACCGTGGTGCTTATGACAGGACTGAGTCGTGAAGCAGTTTTTCAAATATGCCGAGACCGTAAATGGGATATTCACGTTGATGGAGTCACCATCATACCAACTCCACCCTCTCAACCCGCTCCTCTACATACCTCAAGTGAAGACCAATTGTTCAAGCTCACAGAATTTGTGTCATTCTTAGAAAACTAAATTTAGAATTATGTTTATTTAAAAATAAAAAAATTGGCTAATTAAGTGTATTATTGTATTTTCATTTTACCTTTTTTTGTAAATTTCAATAGCATGAGGAAGGTGAAATAAAACCAAGCAAGTAAACCATATGTAAATGTATATGGATATGTCTTATAAAAGAAATACAAAAGTAAAGTGGCAGTGTAAAATTCAATATCTATAGATATTTAAAAATATATAAAATATTCGAAAAGCATAAGAACACAATGTTTTCACATCAGTCCGTTGTTGTCGCTTGATAAAATTATGTAATATCACAAGAAGACAATATTCGTTTCGCGAATTGATTTTAAATTACAATAATTACTATTCTAATAAATGAGTATCTACAATGTTAAAAACTAGATATTTTAATTCGTAAAGTTGGCAACTCTCAGTTGTTGCAAGTATGCACTTGTTTACTAAAATCTACCCTGGAAGGAAACTTGGTGATTTTGTCTTGGTTGTAGTCTAATAGAGTTGCTGTCGTCTTCATCACCCAATGAGGTCTCGTATCCTCTATTCACCATTCCTCCGTTTGGTTCAGCGAATACGTCTTTCACTGATATATTGGCAGTTGAAGTACGGTGACGGGGAGGGACTCCATGATTGTTATTCAACTAAAATGATGTTAAAAACGTTCAATTTTAAATATAATAAAGTAGTTTTAAGTGCAGAATAAAGTGAAGTTTAGACAAAGTACCACTAGAGAAGTAGAGTACTTTGGGTACCGTTAAAGATAACGGATTAACTAGTGCAATCAATACCCATCAGTTAATAGTAGTATTGCCGTGGTCGGGTTTAAAGAGTGAGGGAATCAGGGTAATTCTTCGTAAATCTATTTAATGTTAATCTTTTGCAGAGCTTTCGCAATATCAAGAATAATTTATAGCGATCATGCTAATGTCTTTGTAGGAATAGACCTGACTTCATTCTATCAGGTAAGTCGTCTATTTTCCAGCCCTATTTCTAGTAATAATACAAACGTACATAATCTATATAAAATTATTAACTATTACCATTCCAGTAACTCCATATTCATTGTTAGCGCCAAGTGTTTGCATTTGTGACTTACGCCGTTCGGCCATTACTGAATTTCTCCTCGTTTCTAAAGCCTTAAGCGTTTCCCGACGTAGCGTCATCTTACGGTTTAATACTGGAGTACCTAATTAAAGTTATAATTATTATATGTAAATATGAATTAAATAATGTTTCAATTCTAAATGGACGTTTATACCTGGGCCATCATTTGCGTTCATATTAAAGAACCGTTTCTTAAAAGCGACATCAAGAGTTCCTATGTTCCTCTTCTTTTGTCTCGCTTTCTCTAAGTTATGAATGGTTTTTCGTCTACCCACATTTTGTGGTCCAGAGCCGGAATCATTATCATATTCGTCATCTAATCCATTTAGCTTTTGCAAATCTTTCACGATTGCTATAGCATTTTTATCCAGTAACGCGTCCTGGGATAAGTCTTCTGACTATAATACAAAAATCGTATAAATTGCGGTGTTAATGCTCAACATTTTAATCCTTATCATGCATCAGCACAAGTCGTGATTAAAATAGATATAGAGCTATTAGTAAGTCTTACCTTCTTTGTACAGAACCAATTCAATTCTGTGGATGCTAATATGTGTGAAATAGTTCCAAATCTATGGAACAGCATAGCGGAGAATTGAATCACCAAGATCAAAGCGAAGAAGAATACAAAAACTAGACCAATTGGTTCCAATTGCAAGTATTCTTTCGAAATGAGCACCTGAAAATTCGATGATATTTTAACATTTTGTCTTATTTATATGCGTAAATTGCGGCCAAGCTTAAGCAAAAAATAAAATGCTAATATGTTCAAATAGATCATAATCTCGCTTTAATATTTTTTAATGCTGAATGCGTTTCTTTTATGTTTGCGTAAACAACGTTGTAATTCGATAAATTATTATAAAAGCAAAAAATATTTTTTATATTCAAGAAATAAAATCAATGCGCAATTTATTTAAAGTGAACATGAACATGTTTCGTGCAATATGAATACGAAGTGCTTTTAATTTGATATTAAAATAGTGTCAAAAAAGTTATTCCGAAAGGTTTAGAGAAATTTATAATTATAATGTTAAAACAAATCACCATATTATCAGTGATTGAATTTATGTACAAAGGACACCAGTGACTGTTAACTGACACAAGAAATTTAATAGAAGAAATACCTTCACCTTAAAAGAAAGATAGATCAAAATTCTTAGGGTGGTGCAAATATTATTAGAGGTACTTGGAAACTTCACGACATAGAAACAGTACTTAAGGCAGAATACTTTGTATTTTGTTTTCTTTTTTTGCCTATCAAATTATTATAATATGCCTGAATTGAGTTG
Source organism: Nymphalis io (assembly GCF_905147045.1). NCBI lineage: Eukaryota > Metazoa > Arthropoda > Insecta > Lepidoptera > Nymphalidae > Nymphalis > Nymphalis io. The sequence continues at coordinate 8,703,772 of NC_065890.1, read as the reverse complement.
ACTCGGAGAAAATGCTATTGGCATTAAGTCCACTTGCACAAGTTGTGTACAATAAAGTTATAAAAAATGTTTCTATGTTATAAATTAATTATATTTTTTCAGTAAAACGGGAAGTTTTAGGGCCTTGGATTCGTATTGGGATTTAGTGAAACCTTCATACTACATCCAAGTTGTTTAGTCTTCGGTGTGGAAGATTTAGAATCTCCATGCTGGTGTGCCATCCCAAGACAGATCGGTTAGAAGGAGACCGTTAGACTTGTGAAGTGACACACATAGCTTGTAATATTTGTCTATACCTCGCCTGTTTCCTCGATGTACGTAATGTTGGTCTTTACTCCTAAAGGCCAAATCACGTGGAGTTGATCTTTGTTGAGTTGTAATAAAAATACTATCAATATAAATAAAGCATTGAACATGACAAACGCAAACACTGATTTATTGCGAAGCTCTATTAAATCACGTGCAATTCGAGCCTGTAAAATTACACAGAACAAAGCATTAATTATATCAGCTTTCAATGGTGACCGAAAAGTGACTTTGGGTGGAATTTTAATTTTCGCAAAAGGAATCGTGTTGTCGTTCCAAGTCATCATTGAAGGCAGATCTCTTTGGACACAGTTTATTCCCACGTTACCTCTTGCGAAACCTCATCGTATGTTATATTAGTTTTTACTCCAAGTGGCCATTTAATATGAAGGTTGTCCTTGTTGAGTTGCAGCAAGAAAACAATGAGCACAAAAAGAGCATTAATCATTATGAACGAGAATACAGACGAGTCTCTCAATTCTTTAAGGTCCCTGGAAATACGTGCCTAAAATTCGGGCTAAATTAGTAACATGAAACAGTAATTATAGTTTTTTGTTTGAATAGGTATCTTGAAGAATTATTTTGTCATTGTCATCAACTGTAAAAAAATATCTTAAATCATATTAATTTATTATTATTCATTCTTAATAAATCATTTTGTAACTATAGCAATATTGATAACACTACGATAATAAGTTTTTTCTTGTCATTTTTACAAGCTATCTTAACCATCTATTCTGTTCTTCTATTTGATTTTACCTGCTCTTCCTTATTCGCGTCAATAGGATATAGATATTTGTCAATAAGTTCTTTCCAAAACGATAATTCCGACTGACTCAAAAAGTCAACTTCACCTTTCTTCAATTCCGGGTCTTCTATCCAGTAGGGATTGATTAAATCATCCCTTTTTTCCTATAATAATATTTAGTAAGTAAATTAGGACAATAACATCAAATGTATCGAATTAAGTTTTCTTACTCTTGGCACTGTAGACATTGTATCGGTTTCAGAATCAGAGTCGTGATCTTCTTCGCCTTCAGCTACAGTGACCAGTGGATCTCCATTGGTACTACCTCTCATTCCGATAGATAATTTACGTCCTCTCAATTGGCCGTGAGGATCTACAATCCTGTTAAATGATACGGTATATTAAAACTTTTGAATAAATTAAATAAATCTATATATTGTTCCACATTAAATTCGAATCCTGATACTGACCTTTCTACGTTCTCTAACTTTTTCTCCAATTTTTCAAGAGTTGATGAAATATGCATGAGCTGCACTTTTTCTTCGTTTCCTTTCGGATGCGTACAAAGCAAACACTTAAACAATCCAGCAAATGAAAATTCAATAGATCCCTCCTCTTCATCGCCATTTGCACCTGGAAGGAATCCTAAGAGCGACTTTTGTTTGGCTTTTTTCTTTGCTTCCTCTGCATCTTTCTTTTCTTGTTCAATTTCCTAAAATTATAATCAAGTTATATTAAGTTTATCAAATCTAACAAAAGCAAACCCGTCTAAACAGTTATACTATTTCACAGTTTTTACCTTTTTAGTTTTTTTCGTCTGAACTTCTCTTGTACCCCATGATACGACATTTAGGTTAATAACTGAATACAAAATCAAAAGCAAGTACATAGAAGGAATAGATAGCAGATAAATTATTCCGGGCACTATACACCAAAACTCTTGCGGATGCAAACAAGCAGCTATGAGAAACGAACTTGTAAGTGATATCAAGAAAATGGCTGAAGGCGATCCGATACCGTCCTCTCCTAATTGGAGTGCCGTACCGACGATTACAGCCATCATTATCATTGCATATGCAGTTGATAATATTTGGGCGACCAGTAACTGTAACGTAAACATGAAAATAATAAAATATATTTATTTATATTTTATAATTTATATTAACTAATGATAGTTTTTTGTTCGTAATTTTTATTACCTGATATTCTGATTTCATCGTGAAACAAACAAACATAAAGATAGCGATAGGATACAAATTATATTCGAAAGATGTCCAATTGTCGATTCTGAAAGCGGCCACGAAAGCACCCACCAACATAAGAAATATAGTACCGGGGCCAAGAATCGTACCACCCATCAACATCATCTGTAAAGAAAATAAAATTTAACAAGTTTTAACTACTGAATTAATTGTATATGCGCTTTATTAAAAGAGTTTGAAAAATACCTGGTAGGCAATATATGGTGTTGAAATGTTGTCGTTGATTTTAATCGTATGTTTGTAATCCACAAGCAAGTCCATAATATTAGCAATAGTAGAGGGTACCCAGCGACGACGTTGGTTATAAAACTCGTTAAAACCTTCAGGACAATGCGTGTATGCATCAGAGGCAGCTGAATATTCTACTCGATAACCTCTTTGCAGCAAAAGCGTACAAAGCCAACGGTCCTCCCCTATAACAAAAAAATACATAGTGATTTTTAATATTTTAAAAATATATTTACCCACCCGTTTTAATGAAAACTTAACTAAAAATAATAATTTACTTTTACTATTTACTATATGTACCAGAAGTGTAATTCGAAATGAATTAACAGACTTATAATTTAATTACATTTAAAACTGACCTTGATCGTATTGTACATAATGCCGGGCTTCATCAGATCTTAAGGTATACTTTTTCATAACGTTGTCGTCCATCAGAGCTTTTCCCCTGAAGAGGGAGAAACATCCAGGACTACAAAGTACGCAGCCAATCATGTGTTCAGTCGCCTTTTGCAGCCAATGACCGATAGCGTACTCGAACATTTGATACCACACCATGGGACCTTAAGGAAAAAAGATGTTAGTAAAATAAAAAAGGTTAAAATTATAGTAACAAGAAAAAATTTAATTACCGGAACCAACGGGATGAATACGTCCGCAGGCTGCACCTAAGTTTTTATTTTTCTTCATCAAATCTATAAGCAGTCGTACAGCGTGTGGTTGGAAATCAATATCTCCGTCAAGTGTAAGTAGGTATGTATTTTCAGCCATTACTTCTTTACGATCTACTGATATCGGTAACTCCATAAGACGATGTCCCAGAAGGTAGTACATGTACATGACCTATTTCAAAATAAATATTTTTTTATTAATTTGATTCAGTAAAACTATTTTCTTGTTGTTTGTAATGTTTGTCTATGTTTATGTACTTAATGTACTAATACACATATTAACGTTAATATATTTACTATATAATAGTTCGATGCTGTAATATAACGTTTACCTGTGACCATCGTTTTCTGTGACGAATCTTTGCCTTGTCTTTCAAATGACAGATCATTTTAGTTTTTCCTGGTAATACCCACGATAATCGTCCCCCGTATGGAGCGGGATACCTTTTCGGCGGTCGAACACGGATAATAGTTTGATGAACTTCCGAAGCAGCTTCGTCTATTGTGTCCACAAGCAGTTTGACAAAACGGTTCACTTGAGAATCATCATCACTATGGTCAGAAATTTCAAAAGCGTCGTCCAAAAATATGTGAGCTGAAAATATAAGACAGTAAAATCAACACGGTAATAAGTAAGTATATACATACAGTAACAGCCTGTTAATGTCCCGCTGCTGGGCTAAGGCCTCCTCTCCCTCTTGAGGGAAAGGTTAAACGTACATTAAATTAATTTAATAAATATTCGTATATTAATAGTTTCAGTAATGATTGTAAAACTACTTGAACTTTTGGAGGGAAACATTGGAAAGCCATTACGACAATGTCACGTCATCGAGGTTTATATGATATACTAGTATATATATACTTTTACGAAGGTGCAAGAAATCTTACTTTCGAATTCGTAGTAATCTGGATCAACAACACGCAAATATTTCTGGGCAACTCGCCGAGCACACTGATCTTCGTCTAATCGTAGGATGGACTTTAAGAACTCCATCATTTCGTCTTTAGTTTCGTGCCACATAGTAGCGCAACTATAAATTCTTGTGATCTGATCGGATGATTTAATCGTTTTAGGAGACGAACCAGTGTTATCAGTGTGAACAGAAATTGTTTCATAATACTCATCGCCTTTCTCTTTTTCGATTTCAGCGAGATCCTGAAACATATGAATATTACCTGATTATATAAAATAATATATTTAGAATAAAATTAGATATAATCTGTTATAAATACTTTATAAGGAAGATTAGCATTGCGACTATACCTCAGTTTTCACATCCTTTTGATCGTCTCTTTTTCTATTGAGGGCCATACTTTGATCGATTAACAAGCCATTGTACATTGGAAGTATAAACAATTTTTCAGTAGATGCCAAACGTTCCGCCTTTGGAGTCCATATATGTATCGTAATCCACGTTTGAGAAAGTAACCACAGCAACCATATCCATGCCATTTGACGAGAGATGAAATCACTCAGTGAAAATACTGAAAAAGGTAAGTAAAGGTGAATAATTTCATATATTATATTTAAGAGTAGTAAATTAACAACAAGTAATTGTACTAAAAGAATCTTACTAGTATTAGAGTTAAATCGAATGATATATATGTATATATTATATTTATGTACTTTGTTATATCTGTTAGTCAATCATTGGAAACTTATTGATAAGGATTTGTTAATATTTGTTATTTATTAAATTTATTATGTACTGTTTGTTTCCATAATACAATGTATATAGTAGTTAATAGCGATCATCGAAAAATTTACCTGATGGGCTCTCGAAGAAAAGGTAGTCCGGAACTGTTCCGTGGAATATACAAGTGTCTCCATTACGTAGACCGCATGCAGCAATCAAGAAATTCACTACCAAAGGTATTACAAGATTAATCGGAAAAGCATAACTGAAACCTTGAATAAGGATTTTGCAAGCGAATTTTCCGAATATGTAACAGAAATACGCGGCAAATACTTGAATCAGTAGTACATAGAAAGCTGATTTATATACAGCTGCAACCTCAACCGAATCTCCTGTAAGAGTAGCATTTGCTAGATCCGGTATAACTGTACTGCCGAGTTGAATTTGTACCTGAAAATATATTACGATATACATATTTTAATTAATTAATTGGCAATGAAAAATAGTATTACGTAAAAAAATAGAAATATGATTATTATTAACAATATTCATTTGTGATTTTAAAAAGGAACCATAAATTTTTACCTCTTCAACAACTATGTTATGAGGTCCAAAACCTGGGTTAAATAGTTGGAAGAACATAGCTGGGTCGTCACCTTCCATCCATATGGCTAAGAGAATGCACATCAGGAATAAAAGGATCTTCCAAATTGACATAAAACGATATGTATAATAGCGTGTGTGGTTCAGTTCTTCTTTTAATCTTCCCAAGCTCTTGATTATCCCTTAAAGTTAAATAATTCAAATAAAGCATTTTAAAATAATTACTAAGTTGTAAATATAATTAAATTGGATATTTCTTACCAATCGGACTTTGGCGAGTCACGTAGTTTTCCCACCATCCTAAAGATATACACAAAGAGGAAATCGGGATGAGCCACAAGACAGGTTTGTTTTCTAATAGTGGCCAGACAATGAAACCAGTGACCTGTGCGACAATAGCAGCCATATCAACGATAACTTTAACAAAGCGCTTCGAGTCTCGCGAGTTCCGGGATAGTAGACCAAGAATAGCGGGCACAATACAGAGACAGTTTGTAATCATAGCACCTTTAACTACATCCAGTTCAGGAAGTATTATAAAGAACAATAATCCCATTCCTATAGTATGCAGAGATTCAGCTATGAAAATCTGAAATTGCCACAAAGAAATAAAATGTATTTATAAAAGAAATGCAATTTTATTTAATATAACTGAAGTATAATTCTGAAGTACGGTTAGAAAGCGAAACCACTTTTTATATTTAATAATTTATTCTTCAACTATAACATTATTTAAATCTTTATTGCAAAATAAATGTCTCAATGTACCTGATGCTTATGTAAACTAATATTTCATGATTTTATTTTATTTTTCAATTTAATAGAAGATATATATATTTTACAAAGTAATGTTACTTAATATATTTACTTATTTAAGCAATAAACTTACCACAATAAATTGTATGCTGGTAGGTGTCTTCGAAGATTTAAAAAAACATATTCTGACGGATCGTATTAGTGTGCCTATCTCTGGGATTGCGAACGCTGCTAACACCGCCCACATCCACGCCACTCGCTCCTCGTCTGGCAGCGAAACTATAAATTGCTTATCTCTACCTAAAATCATAAGCAGAAATAAATCTCCACATATCAGACATATGTATAATGAAACCAGAGTACATGTATCACAATATTTAAATACTTTAAAAAGTCGCGCTACATTAGTACTAAAGATTTTTGTCTTACCTAAATTCTTATTACAATATGCAAGTCTTTTATCTTTTTTTAGTTGGGAGGTCATGAAAAGTACCGTGCCCTTGGCTATAACGCCAGATCCCAAAACAACTATGAATGTTATTGTATACGCCAGTACTTTGAGTATCCGCACTGTAAAGTCCAAACATTTTTGTGTTTCCATAGACCCACTGTCCTGTTTCGGTGGAAACTCTCTGAAGACGTCCCATCCTTTTGTCTCGTGTACAGTTCTTTGACTAAAACAAACATAAAACTTTAATGCATTATAAACTATTTAAAAAGTATAAAAAACCGTTTACATTAATTAATTGAAACTACTACTGCAGATATAAAGGAATTAAGCCATGGAATTACAGAACTTTTATCTTAAATTAATTACACAAAAGATTTTGTAAGCATTGACATGACATGACATGACATGTATCAGATGATACTTTCCTCTCGTTCTTAGATGAGAACTCCAGGAATTCAACTGCTGATAATAAATGAAATTAAAATTATAAATAAATTTGCAGGTAGTATTGTTTTCTCCTGTTCCTAATTGATTTACACTTCTATTTCACATGTCTAGGTAGCGTACATATAAAATCAAGAAAAACAACTTTCACACGCGACCAGCACGAGACAATATTCTCTCGCGTTTTTATTGGCACATTTTTATAGACTTCCTTCCTAAGAGTATATGCATGACCTTATTTAATTTTATGTGTTAGTAAGTATATCTACAATTTATTATATTATATATAGGTCACAATGTTATATAAATATAGGTATGGGCCTTTATTGCAGTTTTCTCTTTATAGCGTTGCCTTATTTTGTATGAAGTATAATATGTCATGCACGTAACTATAGTATTTGTAAATATAGAGTAAAGTATTTTAAGAACGCATTCACGCTTTGTTATTTAAAAATTTAATTGTTGTTCTTTTTTCGTACACAAGTCAATCTGTTACAATGCCTGATAGTTTCGACACAGCGTTCTTGCTTAGCCACTGTTGTGTCAGGGGGTTTACGTAAGGTATGAGCGAGTAATGTATAATTTTAACATTGCAAATGTAGCGACTAATTTTATTTATAATTATGAATTATGTAAAAATGTGTGAAGATAATTCAAAGAAACAATCTATTTAAATTATAAATCATTTTACAAAGCTGTTATTATTATAATGTAAATAAAATTCACTCAATGTGATGTAATTTCAGGTTTTTTTCATAATTTAATATCTTAAAGAAAAATATATAACATCACCGCTCGCATTAGAAAGTTGTAACGATTTGTAGTACGTCCCGTCCCGCCTATTAATTTTCTCACAACACTTTTAAGACATTAGTAGGACATGAACGTAATATATATATTCACATAAAAAAAGCAATTTTTTTTTTGGAATTCATAATATAAGTAGATATATCTTATCATTTTGTATCCTTTTCATTGATGACTAATACTTTTTTTGTATAGAAGAAAGCATGTGGTTATCACAATTAGGAGAAGGCTATCAAAAGTCTAAACAAACCTGTAAATACTACAGTAATTGCTGTAAATCGAGTTATTATTGTTAGCCACATAAACAGGTTCCACTTCTACAAAATCTTGTCTCTCGTAATAGCTCTTACGATCTTGGTCACTCATTTTTTTACATCACTGTCCCGTAATAAAGAGAGCACTATTACTGCACATCACTAATTATATCACAATAGAAAGGAATTTAAATGAGCTAAGAGCAGGGAATGGGTCCTGACTGTTCGAATATTATTCAATAACTCATTGTTTCAATCAATCGAGGACGGCCAACGGTGCGATCGCAATAGCTACTGTTGGTGGCGGCACGCGCCTACCAAAGGCATCCGTGTGCTGTATCGTTGGACAAAATAGGAATATTAATTTTCATTATTCGCAAACGAAAGAATATAAATGATATCTTCTAATGTATTTTAACGATGAGTAATCGTTTCCGTTTTTAACGACATTTAATTTGTTTATATGAGTCTGTATATGTTCATGACCCTTATTTTCAAATATATACTATAGATGTAACGTGTATATAATTTAAAAAAAATTGTTGAAATCAATTAAATATTGATATTGTATTCAAAAGTTTTTTGCAAATATGCAAAATCAACAAAAGTCTTACATTATCAGATACTCTAAATATTGACGTCATTTACTATGATACAAAAAGTACGATTGTATATATATCTTATATCTTTTTGCTTAATATTTTTTAATTTATTGTTTCGCAATGAACAAAACATATCACATTTAGTTGCTTGTAAAAATTAGGATGTACAACAACTAATTATGCTAGTTATTACTAATAAAAAAATAGCAGAAAAAAGGGTAAAATGTACGTAATAAAATGATTGAGACCAATATATAATTAATAATAATAATAATATTCTGGGACATTTTTCACACACGGCCATCTGATCCTAAATTAAGCTTGTATAAAGCTTGTGCTATGGAAACCAGACAACTGATATACTACATATACTACTTTTCTTTTGTAAATACATACTTATATAGAAAATTACACCCAGACTCAGGACAAACAGACATGTTCATGCACACAAATGTCTGTCCTAGGTGGGAATCGAACCCACAACCTTCGGCGTGAAAAGGCAAGTATCTACCAACCACGCCAACCGGCTCGTCGATTTTATTAATACTTTTAGAATGATCATTTCGTTATCGACATTACAATGATAATAAATAAGAAACCCAACAATTCTCCTGGAAATTAAATTTTAATGGGGCACGAAATAATATCTTCTGCTTCTTAATAATATTATCCACATTCTCTAGGAAATTTTTGGTACTTATTTAGTATATTATCACATTAAGAAGAAAAAACAGAATAATGATAATTACAAATGTTTTTTTTTTCTAGCGTTATCTATTGAGCAGCAATGTGCACTGAGTTCTTCGTTCTGCGGTAGTGGGCAGGCGAAATTACATCGCCTCGTTAATTATATTATATTAGTAGCGCACACACCTGACATATATGGAACCGCGAGAAAGAAAGTGGCTTTCCAGAAATTTTGACTATTTCATAATCTTATACATATATTATTACCGTACTGTAATATTATAATACTATTTGCTAATACGATAACTTATATAAATTAACGGGCTTATAAAATTTACGCATCTTATCTTAAAAATTAATAATCTTTGTATTAAGATACGGAGATACCGTTAGATCGAAAAATATATAAATAAATTAATAATAGTGTTATATAATTTAATAACAATGTTGTTTATTTCTTCGCAAACATAAATAAAAATTTTACACAATTGCACCCAGTATCAATCAAGAAACACAGTTTTATGTTTTTTTTTCTTAAATACAAAAAATTAATACCTATATAATAAAAAGGTGCCGACCTTCTTAATATCACAAGTCTGACTGACTGATTACACATAGGAGTAGAGTCTATCTAAACACGTGTATCGTTTCCACACGAATAAACTTAATTGACTTTAACGTGACCTTTGTTTATGATACTATAAAGCTTATGTTTTTATTATGCATTTTATTGTATTCAAGCAAAAGATCGACAAATGATGTCATGAAAAGTTACGAAAGCACTAACCCGTATAGCGTTTGAAGTTTAACGTTAAGCGTTTAACTATTAAAACTAAAAACAAATTAAACTTAAAACAACTTATACATTACAAGAGTAAGACAAACTATTGCAATACAACAACTTTGGTTGTGTCGCTGCCTGGTGTCTGTGGAAACTACAAGACAAACTTGAAAAAAAAAGTATAGTATGTCTTTTTAAGAAAACATAAAATAACCATCTAATATTTTCAAATTGTATTGATTTCAATCTATATATATATATATATATATATGTAGAACAAATCTCAAGATTTCTCATTACGAAATACTTTCAACTGGAAAAGTTGTTAGTATGCGAAACACCTTCCCCAAATTCATGCTCAAGTCCAACGGTCAATGACCATGTCATAAAACGACTCATACACATACACGATTTTACCGATTTACTTTCCGTATTAATACAGCATATGTCATTTAAAAACAATATGACAATGATTCTAGAATATATTTATGTGTTCTTATTCGTTTTATTCAATCAAAAATAAACAAAACCGAGTTAAGAAAAAATAGAAATAAGCTAGCCAGACCCGTTTCTATATAATATTCGTATCACGCACGACCCCGTGCCCGGAGTGCACAGTCCATCAGTTAAAAACCAGAGAAATAGTATCTATGGAATAATACACTTTATTTACATATTAATAAATGTCTAACTTCTTTAACCAGCTTTTTCCTACATTTATAAGTTTGCATATATTAAAATAGTGTCGGACAAATTAACTGGAAACGAATTAAAATGCAATATCGATATCCTTAAATGTTAGATTATTTTTTGCTTTTAGCTTTTGCTTGCACAAGTTTTCGCATAGAATTTTTCCGTTATACATACTTTTCTAAATAAACAAACTAATTGTGATTATAAATGGCTTAGCCATTACCGTCTTTGTAGGAAGAAGTGGGGCGCAAAAATGTGGCGCACTCGATCGAAAGTTGTGTCGTCAGAGTTGACAACCTTGGCATTTGAGCGGGTTCCGGCACCGGCCGCAGCGACCGATCGCAAAGCGACCTCTAGCTTTATATAAAACGTCGCTATTGTTCACTAAATTAAACATTTTAATCGTTAATTAGTCTTCCTAAATGTATTCTTGTCTATTTTATTACTCGCTTTGTTGTTTAATGAATTAGAAAACTTTTTTAGGATAAACTAAACGATAAGACAATTTTCCATCGTAATATCCCATATAGTTACTTTTAGGAAAAAGATGTAATTTTGGTCATTAATAATTATAATACACTCGCAAAATAATATTTATCCGCTGTAACTGGTACCTCAGTATATATTTAATGTATGTTTTTTATTCTAATCAAACCCTTGTATGGATATTTTAATTTTATTTGTAAAACTTGATTAAAGCTTCTATTTACAATCTCTTATGACCTCTACCCAACTCCTACCTACTACGTACGTAAAAAAATCTATTATTTTTATGTTTACTGTACTAATAAATATATTGTTAAGGCCAGTGAAAATATATTCTTCTAAATTTTCATTCACACGTAATTACGTTATTGCATTCGTTTTACAAAATTACTCAACAGCTTTGTCAATGACAGTATACTTCGTTCGTTATGACGCGATCTTCAGAGTTCAGACTACATTCACATTACTGATGCTGAGAATTGAGTCATACAGAATATTTCAAACATGAATAACCAATAACACAATTATTTTCTACTTCCAATCAATTATCCGCATAATATAAAGAATATCACAATGTTGTTATATTATTCCTATGAAGAAGAAAAAAATATTTACTTATCAGATAGTAAAATTAATATACAAGCTTCTGGGATAAAATGCTTAATACATAAATAATTGAAATGCGGTCTGGTCTTTGTAGGATGAAACATGAGAAAGAGTTCAATTATAAGCATGTCATCTCACGTAAGTCAAAGTATATCCAATCTTGCCACGTCCGATTGAAAAGAAACGGTTCAGTGAGATCGTTTAACAAACAAACGGAAACTAACTTTCTAATTTATTGTTGCTAATTAAATCACGTGATTACACGTTACTAATGCTATAATTTTTTTTAAAATATTTAGTCAACAAAACAATGTTCAAATTCAACGTTCACTTTTAAATTTATTATCAAAACTGGATATAATAAGAGTTTCTAATCTCAAAACAACAAATCGTGAAAAGTTAATGTTGACACAACAGCGACTGCTATTGGCGTGACTAGTAAACTACAGATGCGATGATATCATGCATTTGATGTTTATGTTAATTCATACAAGACTATCGCGAATTGGGAAGACAGCTGGAACTATATATAACCTTGAGTTTCAAAGTGTATATGTATAACACTAGTTAGAAGACCATGGTGGCTACCAGTACGGACTCCTATGCTTAATTTAAATTAATTACGATGTACAGCCGCACAAACGCGTCAAGGGATCATCGTAAATGTTTTTAATATCTATGGCCGCAGCAATACGTCCGCTGTTATATCTTTAATCATCCTGTAATCAATTAGAAACCTTTGCTAAGCAATAAAGTACCTAAACAAATAAAATGAATTAAATTAAACGACTACACAATTTAGTTTTATAAGAAAGAGGAATTTAATTGAAATAAACCGATCTTAAGTTGCGTATATAAATTTTCCCACCGCTACACAAAAAGCTACCAACTTACCATTACCTACAATTTATGTAAATACTTAGTGTTTGTCTTAACAGCTTTCGCTAGAATAACGCGCGGTGTTATAATTTTCTCTTTAATTACTTCGTACCTACACTAAACTACAGTATGCTAAATGGCCGATATCTTGAATGTATTTAATAAAAAATAAAATTCGAACTGAAACATGAAAATTCTGAGTTGAATTGGATTATTAGAGATTAATTTCGTTGTAAAAAACAAACCATATTAATGATTGTATAAGAAATTAATAAAATTGTTTACGACGACATTCAATACGACGTTCAAATATTTTTTTAAAACGTTCAAATATTAAAAAAAAAAAAAAAACAAAAACAAAATCACTATTTAAAGTTAATTATAATTTAAAACATCGATAAGTAAAACAAAAAGATTATATAAAAAATATAACATCTCACGAATTCTCTAATTTAAACTCTAATTTACTAAAAATTTAATTATCTAAGTGTATTATTAGAGCATTTAATGGTATTTTTCGACCAGACACTCAATTTATATTGATATTTTTAATATAACATTTTGAATGAACATACAACTCAGTTGTGCTTAAACAATACATTGTTTTCTTTGTCTTTGTTATTTAAAATATAAATTCTTTTACTACGTAGAATAATATGATATGTACGTTACTGTCTCTGCCAATAAATACACCAGTATTGGCATATGCTATTCTCGTATTATACCTATATAACACTTAAATACTTTTTCCCTAATATGACGCACTCGATTTCGACGAAGGTTATACCTTCGCCTTTTGTATGTATGTTTGTAATCGCATAGAACCTAAAACCCTATTTGGCTGAACAAGATGCATTAATATATCGTTAAAAATATCGTATGTTATGTTACGTCACTAGAATCGTAATAATAAGTCGGAAAGTTTATGTTAAAAAATGTTGCAATGCCAGCGGACTTCAAGTTGTTTTAGACAATTAACGTGTCTTTAAAGGAAATACACCAACCTCCCTCCGTATGTGTCGTTTGCGAGCGGTAACAGCTCATCATCCGAATTGTCGCTCGTCTCCTCACGCCGCGACTTCCCCCCTGAAGTCGCCATGGCTCGTTAATTTCTGAAATATAATAATTAGCAAATAAATATTCGTTTATTATGTGGACAAATAATCATAAAATAATAAAGTGAACAATAGTATTTATCCTACTTCAAATGAGAAAGGTTTAGCCTTAAGATGTTTTTTGGTGATAATCTGTAACATTTTGTTGTTTGTTGATTTTGGTATATTTTTTATTAAATAAGAGAAGATTTTATTTAAATTGTTGAAATTTGCAACGTATTGTTAATCCGAAAATTGTAAGTATAAGTTTAATATTTATTCATTTATATTTAATTATAATAAAAGAAGTCTAATTTTTCAAATGAATACTAAATAAATAAGTTAATTAGATATCTTGATACAATTTATTATGAACTGTATCTGGATCTTTTAAAAATTAATTGGTAAGGAATGCGTTGAAGTCTTTTGTAGCGTCAGATATAACGTATGTATATTATGACATTTATTTGTAAGCGGTTTTGCATGTTTCTGTTCGATATACAGTAGGTTTTATAGTTTCTTACAAAACATATTCCTTCTTTGAGTTTCATGTTTGTACAAATTTCCTTAAATAATAATATCGCTTAGTTGTGCATTTTTATTTACAATACAGGAAATAAGAGGTATGAATGTATTTCTGATGTGTTTCGGAGCAGGTTTTATTTATCACGAGCAATAATTTGTAATTAAAGTTAATGTACTTAATAAAATATATGGATTTACACAAACTAATTATATAATGTACTAAAGAAACTTGATGGCAAATAAATAAAAGCCCTCTAAAAACTAGTATTATATTTATATATTCTTATTTATTAATAAATTATTGTGAAGTACAGTTAGCCGGATAAATAGCAAGTAACATTTCCCTTTGGCCTTTTTAATTAGTGAATCACGTTCCAGACGATCTGCGCATTCCGCCGCGAGCGGTCCCTTAGCCTTGTCGGTCATTCATCTTTCTTACTTTCATAAAGACTTCGGTATGTTTGTCTTACAAATCTTACATCTTAAAATAAATAATTAGAAATTAAAGTGATTTATATAACAAATGAATTTACGCAATAGCAAGAAATAATTGAAATTATAATTATATATTTTTTTATTGAAAAAAAGATGTGACTATTCACATTTAATAAAAATATATATTATTAATTACATATCAACAATCTATACTTTTAAGTTATTTTTTAAAGTTATAAATTATTTTTTTACCTTTAAAATATTAAGGATGTTTGACCAGTTTTTTTTTTAAATATATGTGACTGACTCGATAATGGCGCGCCCGATTTAAGTGATTAAAGTTTTACTGTATTAAGATAGGGCTCCAGGTAGTCAGTGTTTATATTTTTCATTGGCTTATACATGACATACTTACTTACTTGACATACTTTTTGATGAAAATCATTAAATGTTTATTTGTATGTTATGTATGCTTTCCAATGGTTTCATTTTATTTCTCAACAACATGACGACCAATTTTTTATTATTTAAGTTGCATTATATTTATAGATATTTATGCAAATATTATGAGAATTTTTTAGTACTTTTGCTTTTATTTCGAAGTCGGTTTAGCATTTTTTGACTTAACGAATATTATTAGGTTAAAGATGATTTTTGATAAATTATTACATACATCTGTAATCCAAAAGCTTATATTAAAAAAAATTATATTAACTTGACATTGTATTTCTTAACTAATGATTAAAAGTAAAAAACAATGAGGACAAGGTACTTTTTAGAAACATTAGCTTATTAAAAAAAACGTTTAAAAATATTATATTATTTATTACACATTACGCTTAAATTACATTAATATTACAGTGCTGATTTAGTTAATTAACGAATATAAAATGTCTTAATAGTATATTAATATTTCATTATAAAATTATAAAAACGTATATTTTATAAAAAATCGTTGAAAAATTTGAAACACAATATATTTATGGAGAATATCATTGCAATGTTTCGTTTGTACTACGAGTAAATGTTCGCTAGAGCTGGAGGCGGAGGGCATCGACGGCGGCAAGGTCAGCGACTTCCGCGCCTCCTAGCCAGTAAAATAGCCTCTACTCTCTGCAGTCAATATTTACATTAGTATTTTGATCTAGAGAAATAAGAAAATGAACGTTGTATAAAAGTTTTAGCCATGATACTTATTTCCGGATTCTTTTTATGGATAACAGCTGTCTTAAGATCACTTGTTTCGACCATTTTTGTTGTCTTTATCCTATGAATAGTGTATGAATTGCGTATGAGTGGCTAGTAATGTTTTAAAAATGACATATAAAACGGAATAGCTGCTCTGCGTAAACAATATAAGTATATTTTTTTTTATATTTATCATAAGTAGAAGGATGAATAATACGGTTTAAAAACTTTATAGGCTATAGTATTTTAGGATAGTTTAATTTTAGAGTTATTTTAATTATTTAGGTGAGTGTCAATCATGTTGATATTTATCATACAAAGTTGATTTCATGTTTTATACATGTTTCAAAATTTAGCACGTAACTACTAAGTATCGTAAGATTTGTACTGAGTATAGAGTTCTACTCAAGCTCACTTTCACTATTGGCGGCCGCCAGCTGTTGCCCCTCCCTTCCCTCCAACCACTGCCTCAAAACCACCTTAGTACTACGCAACACTGCCTTACATTCTTAGTATTAGCTAGCAACAGAATATTGAGTATCCTTTATCAATCCATAAATAGCCCAAAGAATAAAAAAATGCATTATTTTTTTGTTCTGTTACAAATCACCTTTACTCCAAAGAATGTGATATTTATAATTGCAATAGAACTATCTCTGTTGCTAATCCGCCAAATAATAGACATGAAATTATTTTGTCCGAAATTTCAATAAGCCCCTTTTACTGTCTTTAAGTTATTCAAGGCTAAGATTGTAGTTTGAGTGGGTATCAACGAACCACGAGTTTATATTCAAAAGAATGCTTTGTTGCATTATAAAGATTTGCTAGTCTTAGTATATGTAGAAGTAAAACTGTCAGTTTATTTCAGTTGTAAACTTTTATTCCTTTAAGGGTAAAAAAACATGGTCTATTTTGAGTGTCATTTCAAATCATTTTTACCGTCGAAAAAATAACTACGAAAGCAATTATTTACGGAATCTGGTATGGAAGGAGAATTATTAGTTACAAATCCATGAGGAAATTATTATTCCTAGTCAATTAACACGCATGTGCATATTGAACAGACTAAGAATTATCAAATACTTCATTTTTTTGTAGACTAGTAATTATGGAACCGATCAGTAAAGTAATAGAAATAAATAAAATCTTTGAATTCATCATGAAAATTGCGGTTGCATATAAGTTAGGTACCAAATTAGCGACGTCATTCGTCATTCTTTTGTATCTAGCTATTGGTAAAATTGTATGGTGTTATTTTTATTTAACTCGTATTCATATATGTTTTAAAAAGAATCTTTGTATTATGCATCGCCTATATCGCCAAACCATATAATATGAAGTAAGTTTAGTGATAAGGTTGATCTTCATATAAAATTATTTATATCAAAATTCGGATATAATCTATATGTAGGCAAATTTACAAATATGATAAACATTTTGTAAATATTATCTTCAGTGATTAATGTCTACGCGGAAAAACTAAACTTTAACATAAATGAATACTAATATACGTATAGTTAAAAAACGAGTTTTGAAAATAATCTTCCATGTTTTTAAATCGTGATTCATTGGTTATTTTTTTCGTGTTGGCTAATTGAGTAGCCTAGAATTAGTTCTCAGTATAAATGAAATCCGTTCTACCTGTAATCTCGACTAAATAGGTAAATACCAGTTTGTCGGCGATTGCATTTCAGTTTATACAACATTTATAACCAAATAAAACTACATATGAATTTTTGTTCAGCTCTAAACATATACTTATGTTATCTTAGTATCGAATATTTAGATTGGATTGTTTGTTACCTACAAAAAAATCTATTTAGTAAGCAGATTTCCGTAAGTAACCGTCAACAAAATATCACATATAAAGCTATTATTTAATGTTATTCGTGATAATACGGTATCGAAACGTGGTAGCGGAAAAATGGATAAATTAGACGCAATAAGTTCGGTGATATTCATTATTTATGACATTTTCTTAAATAAAAGAATACCAGTTTTTTTATATATAAAAAAACTGGTATGTGTGCCTATCTATCAATGAAAGGGTAACTAAGAATTAAGCTTGTACAAGTACGGGTATTATCAGTATAGTATCCCTTGTAAATTCTAGTCTTTCATTGATATTTACTTTAATTATATATTTATTATACGTAAACGACACACACCCCTACGATGACAGGGAATCAACTCACCAATATCTCTCTCAATTCAATCCCAAGAAGGGTTGGCTAGCCGGTGATCTGCCAAATGCGAAACATGCGTCGGCCACGTCTGACTAAGATAAGCGATCGATGAATGATACTAATAATACTTTATAAATTTATTTATATAATTAACAACTTAACTTTATCCCGAGCATATCAAATGGAAATGAAAAGGGAATTAAAAGCAGTTTAAGAACCATATGTACCTGATTTAATATTGACCGGTACGATTTGTGTGTTGGTTCAAAGATGATTAAATATTTAAATCAAAATAATCATTTATATTGACCAACCTCATTAAAAACAAGTATTCAACAATCATCGTTACGTCGTTTCAAATAAAGTTGATTTTTACATGATTAAAAGTTTACAAGTATCGATAATTATACATTACATGATTGTATTACAGATCACCTGAGACTGGTTGTAAGATAAAGTTACATAGTATAATGCAATTACTAGGCCATTGATAGAACATGAGATAACTAAAATAAAAAATCGAAAGTGAGCGTTATGACGTTTAACTCTTACATTTACAAACATAAGAATCACACGTATAATATTATCAATGACGATAATATACATGTATGTATTATAGAAAATTTCGTAGAAAACTTTCTATGAACAAGGTTTTATTTTACATTTTTAATAAAACTAATAAAATTTAATATATTAATCTGTATTGTCTCACGCATCATACTAATAAGTTAAGTTTCATAAAAGCTGCGTGACACTACGTTCGCGTTGATGTCTTTTATTGAAGTTATTGAAGAGACCATCGTACTACATACTTTGTTTTAATAAACAGTTGAATGCGTTTTAACAAATCTAAAATATAATATTACATTCATTTATAACAATAAATATATATTAAAGCAAATAGCTCACAATTGCACACCTATTAATAAACCGGAATAGCTAACAATTATAGGATTACACAAAAGCTGTCACTTGACCAATTAAGCCATAACTGATATTTTATTTTCAATGACCAATATACAATTGTTTCGGTGCATGTTCTATTGTGAAAATCTAATATTTCAAATTCTGCAACGATAACAATTATGTTGTCAAGAACATAACTTTACGACTTCAAAAACATGAAATGTTTCATGTATCAATTAGTAAAAACGATATTTGTAACTAACATTGCTTAAACATAGACATATATATATTCGTCTTTTTCATTCAACATTACGAATTATTTAGAAAAATGAATAAAAAGTGCATAAGTTAGTAGACATGTATGAGCCAATAAAAACTTATTATAACTTTGAAACGGAGCTTGTTTGTCTTGCTTTCGTCTTATTACCGACTGTCGTAAAATTGGACACATAGATTGAAGCAAGGTGACAATCTACACTAATCGAATAAGTAAAATAAACAGCGCAAGATTAAATCACTGAAAGATGCTAGTAATATTTAAACATTGATTACACATATATAATATACGTATTACTTGTGTGCTAAAATTAAAAAAAAAAAAAGTTTATGGTAAATGAATTTTAATTTTATCTATCTTTATAATTGTAACGATATCACAGTCAGTCTAAAATTACAAAGACAGTATTGTGTAGTGACGAGGCATTACAATAGAAAACCATAAAACCCTTTTCATTGCTGGACATAATTCGCATAAATCGCAGACATCGCATTTATTTGGCATTATCTCAATCCCTCTGAAAGTGTTTTGTGTAGGGTGTAAATACGTTCTATTTAATTTGCTCACAAAAGGCTTAACAAACGCCGCGTACATCACATACGTAAATATTTGGCCGAACCCGACCTTAAAAAGTTGTATTCTACCCTTTCCCCGTCGGATGGCAACCTTAGTCCTGTGGTATCATTCTTAAAACGCTGTTGCTTTCACATTTAAAAAGTAATGTTCAATATACAGCATATAGCGCCATTGGATCACCAGAAATGTGTAAATTACCTGCATTGTTGGTAGTGATATTAAAGTATCCTTGGTTGGTTTCGTATTATGGTTTTGTACTCTACACCCTGATCAACTTGTAAATCGTTTTATTTGATATAAGTTTAAGCATTAGCAAAGGTCAGTATTAAATTTAGTAGTTGCTGCTGCCGTAATTTGACCTTAAACTTAAGCATTTCGAATATTGCTATATCATAAAAAAAAAACACATTAAAACAGCTCGAATTAAAATAAAAATCATCAAACAGTCACATATCAGCAGAATTGAACATGAATTTTACATCAAATATATTAAAACGTTAATATTTTAGGTTTTTTAATTATAATATTAGTTTTAAAATAATTTAAATAAATAATAAGTAACAACGCGTGTGTGTTCTACTGCTGCACAAAAGCCTCCTCTGTTGTTTCACTATGTCATATGTATCACCGAAGCTCGGTGCGAGTTGTTGAATAAATGTACATGTCTCACACTTTTTATCCAGTACATGTAGGTAATCTCTTAATTATAGTGAATTATCATCACCGACAAGACAAATGATAAAATCAAATTAAGCTTAAAAAAATTGGCTACCTCGATTTCAACCCGCAATCATCGGCTAATATCTATCTACTGGCCCCTATTAGGGCCTTGGGAACTAAGATGTTATGTCCCTTGTGCCTGTAATTACACTGGCTCACTCACCCTACAAACCGGAACAACAATACCAAGTACTGCTGTTTTGCGGTAGAATATCTGATGAGTGGGTGGTACCTACCCAGACAAACTTGAACAAAGCCCTACCAACAGTCATATATTTTTATAAAAAAGTTTCACAGTGGCCTTATTATAATCAAGGTACGAATAAAATTTGCGTTCAAAGACGAAGTAATGAGCATTTAATATTGCGAAAGCGGACATCACTAATGAATGTTATAAGAACAATTAATATTAGCGTGCACATCGAATGTAACGTTTGTAACATTTTATAAGTAAACCTCGGTTTGAATGCGTAATGCATTATTTTACTAATTATACAATTATTGTACGGAAATCAGAAAATGTTTTTGTTCCAGTGAGAACGACCCTCTGTCGGAACCGGATATACACGAGGTCTTGAGGCCACGCTACCTCTTTCTCATATAATTATGTCAGTTGATACACGCCAATAAATGACACTATGGAAATTATAGAATAATATCGCCAATAACTATGTAAGAATGTCATCTTCATAAGTTACAATTTTATTTAAACCATTTTATTCTAATAAATTGTGCAATAAAAAAATATATTTCATTGTCTACATACGACAAACGTACCATGAATTAAAACATATTTTAATCGATTTTTAATTGTAACGATCTTTAATTTTTACATTCATTAAATATATTCGTCAGTTACAACTGGTCATTTTACGTTGGCAATTAGCGTATCATTTTGAATTCATTTAAATTAACATAAAAGTGAAATTTTATAATATTAATGGTTTATTCATTGTTATGATATGGAATGCCCTCTGCGGCTAGTTTCCCACTCTTACTTACGCGATACGACCACCTACATTCACTTTTGTTTGGCATTGCAATCACGATATCAGTAAAGCGATATTAAAGCTTTACATTATAATTACGTTTATTTGTGAAATACATTTTTATTACGAAATATTTACATTTAACCCACTTCGCGAAGTAGTAAGAGTTTCGAAGTGACAGATCTTCATCACTTTCGAAAACGACACTATCCGACCATATCCGTAAAAACCTCAAGGCTCTATCAAATACTGACATATTTTTTTTAATATTTTATTATTATTTATTATTTATATATTTTTTTTTATAAGACATATCAGCGTATCGAAAGACAAACCTATTGAAAGATCTATTGGATCGCCTCGCATACTTTCGCAGCTGATCACGTAACCTCGCGAACTGCGAAAGGTCACGCGAAAGTTTCACAAATTTTCCAACTTTAGTTTAAATATAAAAAATCCTTACGTTTTTATCCAGACGTGTTTGAAATCCGGATTTACTGTCACTTCACAATTGAGTGGTATGAACACATTCGCGGGTGGCGCGCATGGTGCGTGTGATCGGTCGGGTCGCCGCGCGAACACTGCGACCGACAGACACCGCGGGCCGCCGCTCGCCGTCTCCTGACTCACTTCGTAAGGCTTTTGACTTATGGGTTTTCTACTTTGTTTGAGCAATTTTATCTTATATTGTCATGTCTAATCATTACGATCCAATTTGATTAATACAATCAAAATCCAGTAAATAAATTGTCATCAAAAAATTAAAACGATACGTTATCTACTAATAAAGGTAAACGCGCAGCCAAAAGAATCGTAATAACATTTACGTTATTATTTGAATTAATTTCAATTAACTGAATTGTATAAAATAGTATACATATTTCTTAGTTGAAAATGTAGAAAAAATAAAAAGAAAAATGACAAAAAGTAAAGTAATATATATGTACATAATTATCAGTATATTTTTTAAAACTTTGTAGTAAAAGTACAAAAAAAAAAAACAAATATGTAAAAAGAAATTATATTAAATAAAAATCATACATAATTGCAAATAATTTATTAAAGCATATTTTTTCTTACAATAGTACTTATTGCATAAAATAGGTACAAACAAAAAACAAAACGATCCCCGACAAAATCACAGAATCATAATACAAATAGAAATATTTTGTTTTATTGATTTTTTTCACATTTAAAATTGGTTATTATAAATAAGATAAAATTTACTTTACAAGTTACGTAATGTTACCAGAACTTACATTGATATATGAAACATCTGATTATAAATATTTAATTACATAATTTTAGTCACAATTATATTGTTTAAAATAAAATACTTAAAAATTAGACAGGCTGTGTTGGTAGACAGTGGTGGTAGTAGAACCCCTGCCCGTCTCACTTGTACGTGTCCCGGAAGCGCACCGTGCTGCGTCGCGGCGCGACTTCTTCGTCGCTGTCGAGCGCGGGCTCGTAACCCTTGTTCATGAACGCGAGGGACTGCCGACCCGCCATGTCGTTGAGCTAAACAAAACCACTAGAGTTACAATCACAATACAACAACTACGACAAAACCTTACCTTCTGTTCTGTAACGCGACCGGCGTGGGGAAACAATTGATTTGTATTTATATAATAAGATATACGTGAAGAAGTCTCACCGCCGTGATGGGGTCTTCGTAGAGGTAGCCGGCGCTGGAGTCTCGCGCCTGCAGCTGCGAGCGGCGCTTGTCGGCCAGCACGGAGTCGCGGCGGTGCATGAGCGCGCGCAGCGTGGCGCGCCGCGTCGCCGACGTGCCGCCCAGCGACGGCAGCCGCGACACCACGCCTGCGGGACCGCCCCACACCTCTATTATTTCTTCATTGAAAAAAAAACCACCTCACCATCGCCCATAGACCATGACGCTGACGAAATATTATCCTCACAAAGTTAGTAAACCATTCAACAATTCTTAGAGTAACGTCCTTTCTGGCTGTAATTATACTGGCTCACTCCGCCTTCAATCAAGTTCAATCGGAAACACAGCAAAACCGAGAGTGCCCGAGAGGTCTGAGAGTGCCCGTATCGAAAAACGCAGTTTTGGCAAGACAGACGATATCGAGCGTATCGCCGGCAGCCACTGGATACAAACGACCTATTGTGCAACCAATAAAGCTAATGGATATTTTTTCTAAATTACTTATATAAACGTCTTTCTATTATTTACTAATAGTCCTAAAATATAATAGTTTACATAATATACATATAGTTTACAAATATTTTGCTAATACCCAATTATTTATTTAAATATTTGGACAGGGCTCCAAAATATTAGGTCCTTATATTTGAAATTAGCGTTTTGTCGTATTGACCACTTTGATCTGAAATATCTCCTCTTTGGTTAAGAATTCCAAATTCAAATTTATAAATTCATTTAGCTGGTACATTTGAGTTTTGAAAACAGTCATTCATTCGTTTTTCCTCATTACTTTTTTCTTTGGCGTCGCTTATTACCGCACAATGGAAAACATGAAATATCGGTATATTTACGAGTACGAGTTCTACAGTGGCACCAGTGCTGCAGAAACAGCTCGAAGGATTAATGATGTGTACGACGCTGGTGTCGCAAAAGAAAGCACGGTACGTTTTTGGTTTCAGCGTTTTCGTTCTAGAAATTTCGACCTTCAGAACCAAAACTGCTGCTTCACGACAACGCAAGACCACACACTGCACAACAAACAACCACTAAGTTAGATGAGCTACAATTGGAATGTCTGCGACATCCACTGTACTCTCCGGATCTTGCTCCAACAGGTAAGGTAATACCATTTTTCGGTAATACAATTTTCCGGAATTTGGATAACTTCTTACAAGGAAAAAAATTCAACTCCGATGCGGCAGTCCAAACCACCTTCAAAGATTTTATTGATTCTCGCCCTCATGGTTTTTTTAGTAAAGGAATCAATGAACTACCTATGAGATGGCAAAAGTGCATAGATAACAACGGTGCATACTTTGATTAATTAAATATATTTTACAAAAAAAATGACTTTATATTCCTCCCGTACAAAACGCCAATTTCATATGTAAGGACCTAATAAAAAAAAATTGCATTCGCATTTTTACACTCAAAGAAAATATAAATATTACCTAAAAATGCATATGATTAACCTAGGTCTGTTTATTAATGAAAAAGTTTTTTTTTTTAAAACACTCGCTTTCCCAACGAATATTAAATTAAAAATTTAATATTGACGCAAATGTATTTTGCTAATACCCAAGTAAATAACTTTAAAGTTTAGGACAGGGCTCCAAAATAAAATAAAAAAACTTCAACTCACTCGGATCAGCTGTCTGCAGTATAGTCAGCCTCCTCTTGAAGTTGGCGTCCAAGTTGATAGGAGCGGATTTGTTGTCTCGCGAGCGTTCGAGGTTGTGAAGAGTTTTCCGTCGCGAGACATTCGAGTCGTCGACGCCTCGACGTTCTAAATCATCCACGTTCAATTTCTGTAGATCTCTTGCTATATCTACCGCTCGTTTCTCGAATTGTGCGTCCTCGGACATTTCATGTGGCTGTTTTGAAAATGCAGTTTAAATTAGAAATAACAGGAGCAATACATAAATATATTTGCAATAACTGCAACACCGATTTTAATGGTACTCTATTTTATAACACAGTTCAAATTCCATTATCTTGTAATATGATGATGATGATGTCCTCCTCACCGATTTCAGCCACGGCGGCCAATCTCAAGAGAGGGCATATTATAGTGCAGTGCGTGCGCTAACATAGATGCACTCTCTATTGCCTCACTCTCATAATCCGATAGAACGAATCCTATGCGACTGGAAAGAATTCAGGCGCAAGACTAGCGGTTTTACGTGCTTTTCAAGGCACGGGAGTGTACACACTTCAAATCTTCGACTCCAGGTTGCAATTGAGAACATTCGACCTTCTAGGGTTTGAACCCATAACACGATTTATTTCTTCAAATCCTTATCCTTTCCAATTATACACCTTATATACCTTTATCAATAATATATTACAAATTTTAAAGATTTGTTTGAAAATAAAATTAAAAAATGACTAACAAAACATATTTTTAATAGTCTGTACTCGTATATTAAAATTACTATTTTAATCTTTAATAAGATATTTTGTAAATTAATGAATTTTACCTTTTTGGTGAAGAACCAGTTCAGCTGCACGGTGGATAGCAAGTGCGTAAGTGTTCCCAATCTATGGAACAACATCCCTACGAATTGAATGAGAAGCACCGAACCGAAGAATATGATCAAAACCGAACCGATTGGCTCGAGCATCAAAAACTCTTGGTCTATCAGCACCTGTTGCGGGAAAAAATATTTTCATCATCATATATCAACTTGATTTATGTTATATTTTAAATATTTTTATTTTTTTCATTACTATTTTCTTCAGTATATTAATTACTACCAAAATTATACGTTCGATTACTTAACTCTTAATATACAAAAACGGTTTTCTTTATATTGTTTGAAGTTTGCAAAGATGTTATTATGGTGACTCGATGATTGCAAAGATATTCTTATAAAAGTTTAACATAATTTATTAGTTACTTCTTCGTGTGATAATTAATGAAACGTTTTTGAGCTTTTATGAAACGTTTTGAGGCTTTTATTTGTATGAACATTTAGGGATCACATAGTAGTCAATTTTTTTATCATAATGTTGCAAATACAAAAAAATAAATGTATTTTTAAAATATGGCAACTTCCGTTCGCCATACTATACATTCGGTTCTAAATATAACAACATACTTACAACATTATCGTTACTATCATATGATAGAGTAATTTTTTGTCCGAAAGGCCACTTTAAATGCAACTGGTCCTGTCGAAGTTGGAGGAGGAAGATCGCCAGCACGAACAGAGCGTTGAGCATCACAAACGCGAACACCATGTTATCACGTAATTCCTTCAAGTCATTTTTAATACGCTCCTGTTAACAAAACATGTTCATGACTACCCTTAGTTCAGCGCACCCTTAAACACATATATTTAGATCTACACATTAATGAAAACTATTTTTTTTAACTTAAAAAAAAATCGTTTCTTAAATAATTATAGAGAAAATTATCCAATTCAAGTAAAAAGACTATTAAGTATTCATTAGATATTCATTATAGGTAATGGTTATAAGATATTCATATTTGGTAGCGGCTACATTCGATACATTATTTTCACAGACGCCATATTAAAATATTATATTTATTTATTTAAACGGCCACAGACGAAGCACACATCAAAACCAATGTGAAATAGGTACATAGGAATTATTGTACAAGATTAAACGGTGTCTCAATTACATGTGACACCACGTTTGCCAAACAAAAATAATAATTAATATTAAGTAGTTAGAGTGCAAGTACCTTTCCAATTATATTATATAGTTATAAACATAATTATATAGTTATGCTTAAGTAAATAAAAAAAACTAACTATTCAAATAAAAATTAAAAATAATTTCCATAATTTTCATGGCACATATATTAGACTCCGTCAAACTGTATACCGGACTACCAATTGTACCATACATACAAAAAATGTACAAGTCTCCTACGACTGTCGTGTAAAAACTAAACATACACTATTATTATATATGCATAAATAGAATTATTACATATAACATTTTTATTTAAAAAAAAGTAATGTAAAAACCTATGGATATCCTACTGCTAAGCTTAAAACGGGAAAATATTCTACTGGTTTTTGCATGAATAATTACAAAAGCATTTATTAAAAACGTACATATAATATTATTTATAATTCAAACGCTACATTACCTGCTCCTCTTTGTTCTCATCGATGGGTCTGAGGTATGTGTCGATCAAATCTTTCCAAAATTCAGTCTCGGCTGTCGTCAAAAAGTCCACTTCCCCCTTTTGAAGATTTGGATCTTCAATCCAATATGGATTTATTAAATCGTCTCGCTCCTCCTATGAGACACGAACATTAAATTCACGCTTGTCAAGTCAATCATCTAAATTAAAAGCGGGTGAAACTTTGAAGCCGACCTATACAATAATATATGTAGGATATTGCTGGTGCTATACGACTTTTGTCTCATTTATATAACTATACACTATTTACGTGTTATTTTTTAGAGAGTTATCTGACAGAAACCCTACTCACACGTAGCCTTGTGCCGCACTGTCAATATCTATCTAATATTACACCCACTCATCAGATATTCTACCGCAAAACAGCAATACTTGATATTGTTGTGTTCCGGTTTGAAGGGTGAGTGAGCCAGTGTAATTACAGGCACAAGGGACATAAAATCTTAGTTCCCAAGGTTGGTGGCGCATTTGCTATGTAAGCGATGGTTGACATTTCTTACAATGCCAATGTCTAAGGGCGATTGGTGACCACTTACCATCAGGTGGCCTATATGCTCGTCCGCCTTCCTATTCTATAAAAAAAATTATACTGTCGTACTGTAATCTAATCAAAGATTAGAGTGAGACCATAGACAATTTAGTACTTTTTAAAGAATGTGACATATTCTTAACAGGTAGCTCTTCGTATAACAAAAATCTCCTCTTGAAAAGCTTTGGTACTCATTCCACTACGCTCCTCGAATGCTAGTTGATGAATAAAATTTTATGAAAACAAAAGGTGTGTTGCGGTAATATAGAGCTCGTTAATAATATGAATTATAATATACGTATGTTGAAATCTCTGTGTAGACTAGCGAAGTTGGAACGGGTAGCCAGTAATATATAACAATACTAGCGGCCCGCCCCAACCTCGTCCGGGTTGAACAATTATCGATCTTAGTAGACAAAGAAATTTTTTTGATACCTTGGGTTACATTATTGCATTTTCATAGGGATTTTTAATTTTTCAAAATAAAAATGAAGCCTATGTTACTCGATAATGAAGCTTTCTTTAGGTCTTCATCAGGAATCAAACTTTATATCTTTATAATATTAGTATAGAGGAACAAACCCTAGGTATATCCGTGGAAGCTTCGCTGTCTTCGTACTCGGGCAGCATCGATAACGTATCACCTCGAAGACCCATGGAGGATCGACGTCGAGGATTTTTTTCTACCTCCGGCGGTGCACCCCTGTACAATACGACTTTGTCTTTAGAGTATTTTAGAATTCATTAGAAAAAAAGCCGAGATGGCCCAGTGGTAAGAACGCTTGAATCTTAACCGATGATTGTGGATTCAAACCTGGACAAGCACCACTGAATTTTCATGTGCTTAACTTGTGATTATAATTCATCTTCAATGCTTGACGGTGAAGGAAAACATCGTGAGGAAACCTGCATGTGTCTAATTTCACTGAAATTCTGCCACATGTGCATTCCACCAACCCGCATTAGAGCAACGTGGTGAAATAAGCTCCAAAACCTTCTCCTCAAAAAGGGAGAGGAGGCCTTAGGCCAGCAGTGGGACATTTACAGGCCGTTACTGTACTGTTACTGTAAAATTCATTAAAAACAGAATAAGTTACAAAACGATTAAATCATTATCATACATTGACGTCAAAATATTCAAATAGCGTCGTACAGGCACTTTTGAACGGTCAATTTACAAGATTAAATTTAATACACAGCAACTTGTGAGTTTATAGTATATGTTGTGCCGGCTTATGGGAGCAACTAAGATAATACTAAAATAACAATTATAATGAAAAAAATATCATCCTATCATTTAAAAATCAGCGAAATAAGAACTTACAATGAGTCCAGTCTCTTATCAATTTTTTCCAGCGAGTTTGAAATCTGTAGAAGATGCAAGCTCTCGCTGTTATCTACAGGGTTCGTGCAACATAAACATTTGAATAAGCCGCCGCAGCTAAACTCCAGCGATCCGGTTTTCTCCTCGGATTTCCCAAACAAGGCCAAAGTACTCTTTGTGTCCATTTTCTTTTTTGCCTCTTCGATTTCTTTTTTCTCCATTTCCATTTCCTGAAAATTAAGACTTTTTTTGGAAAAAAAATCATAGTGTTTTGGATTTATATAGAGTAAGCAACTTTTTTTTGTATAACTGTTTTGTAAAAACACTAACGGGTTATTTTAATAAGGTTAATACCTTTAGAGTCTTCTTCTGCGCCACCTCCCGAGTCCCCCAGGAGACGTTGTTAAGGTTACAAAGCGAATATATGATGAGCAGCATGTACATGCTAGGGATGGTTATATAGTAAATAACCAAGTAAACCAAGCAGAAGATTTCTTGAGGATGTAACGCGCCCGTTATGAAGAATATACCAAAGGTGGCAATAAAGAACATACTGGTAGGTGCCAACCATCCGTCCTCTACAATCTGGAGAGCTATACCGACAATAACCATTAACATTATCATTGCGTACGCGCATGTTATTATATTCGCCACTTGAAGCTGAAAATAAATAATTTTATTTTGAATTATGATCGATTTTTACGGCATAATTTTTTTTTTTCTCTGCGAGAAATATAAGTATATAACCAAGTGAGCTTAAATGTTTACAACTAATACCAGGCAAAATAATATAAATTAAAATTACCTGAGTTTCTGATTTGCACGTCATGCACACTACGACGAATATGAAGAGCGGAACTAAGTTTAGTAAGAGTGCGTTGATATTGCTCAGACCGGTGAGGGCGTTTATGGCGCCTATCATCATAAGGAAGATAGTCCCAGGGCCCAGGATGGTACCCAATATCAACATCGTCTGAAACACGTCAAATATTAATCTCACTTTTTGTCCCAAAATTAATTTTTTCATTTTATAATTTGAAAGTTACATAATATAACTTACACTTTACATTATAAATACATCAACAGATAGTATATAATATAGCAAAAGAAATAACTTGAATGAGCTTTTCAGTTAAAGAATGACAAATAAAATTGAATCATACAATTTATTGAAAAATTAAAAAATATAATGACAAAAACATACCTGATATGCAATGTATAAGGTAGATATATTATCATTCATTTTGACAGTGCGTTTGGAGTCAGCCAGCAGGTCGAAGATATTGGCCATTGTAGAGGGAACCCATCGTCTGCGCTGGTTGAAGAACTCATTGAAGCTCTCCGGGCAGTGCGTGTAAGCGTCTGAAGCCGCCGAGTACTCCACGCGATAACCTCTTTGCAACAGCAATGTGCAGAGCCATCGATCTTCTCCTGGATTTGAAACATCTTAATTAATTACACATATTAACGACAAATACAAGTTCAATATTACACCAACACAAGGTTAGCTTGTAGCAAAAAAATAACATCCGAAATAGCTATCTACCGACAAGTTACCACAAACTTAAACGTAAAAACCGTTTTCCATTAAAAAATACGTATACAAATACTTTCATGATAGTTGATCAAACGATGTCGAAATATTTCTATCTTAAACTGATACAGATCTCTCATGACATAACACGCGGGCGAATCCAAGGGCGAAAACTAGGTAGATTATAAATTATCATTACCTTGATCGTATTGTACGTAATGTCGAGCTTCGTTAGATGTCAAGGTATATTTCTTCATAACGTTATCGTCCATCAAAGCCTTCCCCCTGAAGAGGGAGAAACATCCAGGACTACAAAGTACGCAGCCAATCATGTGCTCAGTCGCCTTTTGCAGCCAATGACCGATAGCGTACTCGAACATTTGATACCATGCCATAAAACCTGAAATATTTTCATCTTATAAAATATAGCCAAGTTGCTTTAAAAATAATATGCTATTAATCTTATGAAGTGTTGTATATATATATAGTGTTAAATATAAACATTACTATTTTTTTCAATTATTCAGAAGTTATATTTATTGCATATACATATAAAACATATAATATACATATTAATATTAGTTATATATATTAAACACAATAATTAATTATAGTAACAAACAAATTATTTTTACAAAATATATAATAACTTTCTTATACGAACGAATATATTAGGTTTAATTTGAAAGGTTGAAATTTCTTTTGTATGAAACGATTGAAGTTTAGTAGAAAATATGTTATCATGTTTTGTTTATTAATTTATCGTAATTTTTATCATTTCCGTATAATATTATCAGTTCATGACACTTCAATTAGTTCCAGAAAGTGATTAAAATCAAGATTATCTTTTATATCAAAACATGAGTTTTTTGTGCAATTAATGTCGTTTACACCTAGTTAAATAGTACTTTAATATTGACACCTACACTTACATAACATATGATATATCAAGGGCATAGAAATTATGTAACTTATTGCATAATTTGTTAATGCATTGACTGACCTGATCCCACAGGATGAATTCTACCACATGCGGCTCCAAGATTCTTGTCTTTTTTCATCAGATCAATGAGCAGAGTAACGGCGCAGGGTTTGAAATCGATGTCTCCGTCAAGAGCCAGCAAATAGGTATTTTCGGCAATATTTTCCTTTCGATCCACAGAAAGAGGCAGATCCATCAGACGATGGCCGAGTAAGTAGTACATATACATCACCTTAAAAAGTTAATTCAATTCAATTATTCTCTGCTCTTGAAAAACATCGTCCATGAAAAGAGTCACAGTTCGTGATTGAATTAATAATGTCCTCCAGGCAGATTTCGGCTACGGTGGCCAATCTCAAGTGAGATTAGCCAACTGCGCAGGACAGATTATAGTGTACAAGTGTGTGCGCAAACACAGGTGCACTCTCTATTCCCTAGCTCTCATAATCCGATAGGACAGCAATCCGACACAACTGAAAAGAGTTCAGGAGCAGGACCAATGGCTTTACGTGCTTTCCAAGGCACGGAAGTGTACACACTTTCAACTTTCAGACTCTGGGATGCTACTGAGAATTTTCGACAGATAAACTCAATAACTTTTTATTGGCCCGACCTGGGAATTAAACCCAGAACCTCCGGGTCTGCGGCCTTACCTTTAGCCACTAGATCAACGTGGCAATCAACAAACTAATTATTTCTTCCTAAACAAGATTTTAAATAACTACAGAGTCCGCATCGTGAGGAATATTTGACGAGCTGGTTGGCGTTATTGGTAGATACTTGCCTTTCACGCCGAAGGTTGTGGGTTCGATTCCCACAAAGGACAGACATTCTATATAAGTATGTATTTACAAAAGAAAAGTAGTATATGTACATAGTATATCAGTTGTCTAGTTTCCATAGTACAAGCTCTGCTTAATTTGGGATCAGATGGCCATGTGCGAATAATGTCCCAGGATATTATTATTAATACGAGTCCAGCCAGACTAGCCAATGTTGTTTTTTATGTAAGGGAGGGCAAACGATCACGAGGCTCACCTGATGGAAAATGACTACCACCGCCCATGGACATCAACATGTAACATCCGAGGGCTTGCAAGTGCGTTGCCAGCCTTTAAGGCATAAGTACGCTTTTTTCTTGAAGGTTGCAATGTCTCCACTCTGTAGAAAGCTGGTTCCACAGAGTGGTTGTGTGAGGCAGGAAGTGCCTTAAAAATCGCGCTGTTGTGGATTTCCAGACATCGAGATTGTGAGGATGGGATTTAGAGTTCTGGTGCGATGTCCGGTGGTGAAATTCAGTAGCCGGAACTAATCCAAACAATTCCTCAGAACATTCCCCGTAATTTATACGATACAGGATGCAGAGTGATCCGACATCTCTACGCAAATCGTAAGAATTAAGCCTGGTAAGAGCTTGATCGTTGACTATTCGAACTGGTATACGTTGAATGCGGTCAAAGGGAAGAAGCTGGTACTAGGGAGCTCCCGCCTAGAGATGAGAGCAGTACTCCATGTAAGACCGAATTTGTACCATGTAGAGTTTTGGGCGATGAGCCGAAGTGAACTACTTTCTCGCCTTGTTAAGCACACCGAGCTTTTTAGAAGCCAATTTGGCTTTACTATCCAATTGACCGCGGAACTGAATAACGTTCGAAATCTCGACGCCAAGTATCGCGATACTGGCTGTGGCAGCGAGAGGAGTATTCTCAAAATGAGGAGATATGATAAAAAGAAAAAGACTTTTTAGCGGTTAACCCGCAAATTTGAGTCTTATTGGAGTTGAATTGGACTAAGTTTAGTCGGCCCCAGTCCGAGACTTTGGTAATTAAGACTCGACTTCAGACTCGAGTTTGTTTCGATACTCGTCGACGTGTTCCCGAGAAATACATAATATTTCTCTTTCAGAGTATTATGGATATAACAAACATTCATGTGTCGGTCAAAATTCTGTCACACGTGGAACCGAGGCCTTAACCCAACTTTGGGACATATACAAGCTGTTACGAACACTACAACCAATTATTTTAGAACAAGGCCGGAATTATAAATAAATGAAATTCGTTTTCCATTTTCGGTGTATTCAAACTTAATCACTTTAATCCTTCTTTATCTATTCAAACTTGGAATGTCAGATGCATTGTGAATTATTTTAGGCCAAGATCGACGTGGATCAAGAGCTGATATCATTAAGGTTAAGGCAAGCGTTATAGTATCTCCTTATCACACGACACTCGTAATCGAAGATTATTCAAGTAAAGGATACTTATGAATAATATAATACATACAATTATAATCATCATTTCAAAACGGTTCCCTTTATGAGGTTCTTTTTTTCTAGATTCACTTTTAATTCGATTTATTTTTTCTAGCTTGAAGACATTATTCTTACTATAACTTTTTATAACTATTCCAAAAAAATATTTATATATAAGATATATAGTTACATACATCGTAGTTTACACGACGATTTTTGTTACATTACATATACTTATACGATTAATGAAAAAGACTACTTAGTTTCTTGCCGGCTCCCGTCGATAGAATCTACATTCCGGGTAAAATGATAATTTCATAGGTGCTTATAAGAGCCTATTTGAATAAAGCATAATTTTGATATAGATTGTTGGTAGCAATAACCTCGTCCTTGGGCACTCAGTGTATCATAACTTAATTTTAATTTTGTGAATGAAAATATATAACTTTAATCATATTTTAAATAAATAATTCTTTAGAATACGCTACCTGTGACCATCTCTTTCTATGTCTAATCTTGGATTTGTCTTTCAAATGGCAGATCAATTTATTCTTCCCTGGTAGAGTCCAAACCAATCTACCGCCGTACGGTGTGGGATACTTCTTGGGGGGCCGTAATCTGACGTTGGTGAGATGAACCTCTGACGCTGCATCGTCTATGGTATCTACCAGATATTTCACGAAGCGATTCACTTGAGAATCTTCGGCGCTATGGTCTGATACCTCGAAGGCGTCGTCCATGAATATGTGTGCTTAAATAAGGCAATTTGATTATTACATATATATACTTAGTGTATATAAAAATGGTGGTGGTTTGAATTACCTTCTGAAAAATGTTTAAAGTATATAACAAGATATACAAATAAAATAATTAATATATCGACCAATGTTTACACTAATCGAAAGTCTACCGTCCTATTTTTATTTAATTCTACTAATTTCTCACTTCGTCAATGCGTCACCAACAATATTACCTAACGAACTAAGATATGATATGTCTAGTGTAACTTATTACACAGGCTTACAGCATAAAGTAAAAAAATAATACGGTAAAACAACTGATTACCAGGCATATATATGATATGAAGGGATGAAAGCTCGCATCCTTCATTTTTGAAGAAAGAAAATTGGGTATTTAGCAATTCTAAATTATGATACGAAGCCGTAGATAAAGCGTTGTATATTTTGTAATAGTTACCTTCTAATTCATAATAATCCGGATCCACAATACCCAAGTATTTCTGAGCCACCCTGCGTGCACTTTGGTCTTCATCCAACCGGAATATAGACTTCAAGAACTCTATCATTTCGTCTTTTGTTTCATGCCACATGGTCGCACACACATAAATCCTGCAATTGAAAGAAAGATTAGGCAAAATATTTAAATACTATTAAATCGCTTTAAGAAAATTTTCAATTACCTGGTTATACAATCGGAAGGTCTAACATCCTTCACAATATTTTCTACGCTACCATTCGATATTTTATCTGCGTCTGTAAAATCGTTTAGATCCTGAAAGTAATATTAACAATAATTATGTTGTTTATGATAATATGTAACACGTAACCGTCTGTAAAACTCCCATAAATATTAGAATTTCTGAGTTTGAATTTTTCGCTCTAATTTAACTTAAGTTCTGCTCCATGCACATAAACCGGGGGTATATAATGAGAGTAGTATTAAAGCGGCTCGGTAGAATAAGATATTATACCTAAGCTGGACATTTACGGGCTATAAACATTTTTGTCATCTATATCAATTTATATATATTTATTATTTACAATAGTATATTATCATTTTTGACTGCCTCGTTGGTCTAGTGGCTAGATGTAAGGCCAGAGACCCGGAGGTCCCGGGTTCAAATCCCAAGTCGGGCCAATGAAAAGTTATTGAGTTTTTTTGTCGAAAATTTTCAATAGCAGCCCGGAGTCTGGAAGTTGAATGTGTGTACACTCCCGTGCCTCGGAAAGTACGTAAAGCCGTTGGTCCTACGCCTAAACTCTTACATTGGATTATGGGAGTTAGGGAATAGAGAGTGCACCTTTGTTTGCGCACACTCATGTGCGCTATAATATGTCCTGCGCAGTTGGCTAATGTCTCTCGAGATTGGCCGCCGTGACCGAAATCGGTCTATTATTATAATTTTTTATAAAATTAAAGATCTTACCTCCACTTGTATTTCATTTTCATCATCTTTGGTCCTGTTCAGCAGTAAAGACTGGTCTACTAGTGGACCACAGTACCAAGGTTTGGCGAAGAGTTTGTCCGTTGTAGCGAGACGCTCACATTTTGGTAGCCAAGCGTGCATCGTGATCCAGAACTGAGATATTAGCCATAGCAACCACACCCAGGTCATTTCACGTCCAATGTAATCTTTCAAGAAGTAGACTGAAAAAATGTATTTATTATATTTTCTTCCAATTTTGTAATATTTATTAAGTATTAAGTAGGTATCTATAGATTTCTCGAGTTAAACCTATATTTAATAATTAATAAAATATAAAGAAAAAACATAATATTAATTTCAACATTTCAAATTCGAAATGATTATGAAAATTATATAATATATTTGCTAACCTGGCGGTATTTCAAAGAACAAATAGTCTGGTATGGTTAATCTGAAAGCGCACGGATCCGCATTCCTTAATCCACACAAAGCAATGAGCAAATTCACTGTAACTGGTCCGACGAGACTTAGTGCGAAAGTGAAACTAAACTTTTGAATAAGAATCTTGCAGGCGAACTTCCCCGAGGCGTAGCAAAAGTAAGCCGTCCCCATTTGTATGAGAGAAACCCAAAGAGCAGACAGCGGTTTCGCGGGTACTACGAAACTACCTCCTGTCTTCGAGTAATCGACTACGCCTTGATATAGATTTTCAAGGATCACTTGAACCTTTAAAGTTTACAAATAAAATAGTTAATTATATAATATATTGTAGTTATATTTATAAATTATAATTATAACTTACTTCATGAACTCTATATTCACGCTCTTTGAAGGATTCTTTGGCTTTAGTGAAGAAAGCGAAAGGATCATCATCTTGAAGGCTCAACGAAACCAAAATGCAGGACATGAAGACGGCTATTTTCCAAATCGTTAGTATTGCTTGAGAGGAATATCGAGAACTCTTGATGCCATCTCGGAGTTCGCACAGGTACGACATGGACACTAAAAAATTTAAAACATGTAAACAATTCATAGCAATTTCATAAATATCTAAAATTCTAAATGTCAACTTCCAAATATTTGTTTCATTGATTACACACCTGAAGTATTTCTTCCAATATATCCAATAAAGTTCTCCCACCAACCAAGTGATATAAGAATACACGCAAATGGTATGCACCATAGAGCGGGAGTTCCATCCAGGAGTGGCCAAACAACGAACGCAGTGGCCTGAGCGGATATGGCCAACACATCCATGACTAACGTCACAGTATACCGAGAGTCGTTGCGGTCTCTTGTAAAAGCGTTCAGTATTCCGGGCACTATACACATAGCGTTCATTAACATAGCTCCTTTAACGACATCCAGTTCCGGCAATATGATCAACACCAACATTGCAACCCCAATCGTTTGTAGTGTTTCTATTGCAAGTGCCTAAAATCATATGAAATGATAACTTGTACAAAGTTAGTTGCGATTTACTTTGCAACTACCCCGGTCGGCCTGACACACAAACAAATCGAACTTAAGCGAACTCTAATCGATATTTTTAAAAATTTCAACACCATAAGTTTGGACCACCGTAACCGTAGCCTGTGAATATCCCACTGCTGGACTAAGCACCTCCTCTCCTCTTTTTAAGGAAAAGGTTTGGAGCTTATTCCACAACGTTGCTCCAATACGGGTTGGTAGAATACACATGTGTTTGGACCAATTGAGTTGAAATAATGTAGTTTCAACAATCCTATTTGTTCTTATAATAAGTTTTCAAAACTAGGAAAATCTTTACCGCTATAAAATGTACAAGCATAGGCTTCCTTGCTGTTTTGAAGAAGCATATCCTTAAGCTTCTCAGGAACATGCCTATCTCTGGCACGGCAAAAATTATAAGCGCCGCCCACAGCCATGATATTCTTTCTTCTAAGGTTAGGATTGTTATGAATTGCTGATCCAACGCTGGAAAAAAATTATATTAATAACGGATTTTTATAATCTTGTATTGAGAATAGTATCGTAAATTATAATTTTGATCGGCTCACCTAAAACTTTATTGCAATGGCTTATAAAGCGCCCTTTCTTCAATTGTGAAGTAACAAAAAGTAGTGTTCCCTTAGCGATTACTGCGGATCCAAGTATTACCGCGAATACAGTGATGTATGCTAGAAGTTTTAGGATCTTCACACTGATGTCGACCCATGTACTGGTTGCCATAGATCCACTCTCCTTCTTGACCGGAATCTCGCGAAATAGATTCCATCCTTTAGTTTCTTGGGCTGTTCTTTGGCTAAAAATTTATATATTTTTTACAATATGCTTTGAACATCGTATGGTACTTACATTGCCAATACCATTATGCATCATCATTACAATGTCACATATATGGCACATTTTAAAAATCAATATATCCTATTCATTTAGTGAAACTATGATACTTCTAAAAACAAACAGTATTAAATATTCAAATAAGGAATCTCTTCTATTAAAATAAAACGGTCATATGAAAACTTAATAGACATAGCACTTTTGAAAGTAACTCTATCTAGGGGTAAGTTTAATTATTACACCACATTTTGTAATGGAAATTTTTAAATTACATATGGTGGAAATCTAAATCTCGGGGAAGATCAAAATTTCTTGCTACTAATTAATAGATACGTATAAACAATTTATCGAATAAATAACATATATCTTATCATTAATCAGTTTATAAATAAGTATTGTTTTCGCTTTAATGACGATTCTTAAGCCCTCTTGATTGCTAAATCGAGTATTTAATTCCATTTGCTGTATTTTTATCGATATTTTTTCTAAACAAATATGTCGCCGTGTATCTTCAAAAAGTTCGACACGGACAATAACACCAGGCTGAATTAAAAACTCGACGTGGTATTAGTTTGTTAACTCAGCTCGCTCCTTTATCATTATAATCATCAGTTGACTTTTTTGCTGTGATGGTGTCATTAAAACGGCAAATAGGCTAAGATCCTGTTGAACTATTCATTATTCATTGCTATCGATTTATAAAATATAGATGAAGATATAGAAATAAATATGAGTGCGTACTCCAATTCATCGTTGTCGTCATAGAGAGGTTGGAACTCTGCGTCTGATTGGTCAGAATCGTCGTCAGAAATACCTTTGAATGTTGAACTCTTTTTAGCCATAACCTAATAATCTGTAACATTTCAAATAAATACCATATATTTGTCTAAGCTTAAGAAAGTATTAGAATGATTACCAATAAAGCATTGTATTAGAAAAGTTTATGTTTATGATTTAAAATTTTAAAAAAACTGCCGTATTTGTTAAATATAATTAAATTTGATCTATAAAAGATGTAATTTGAAAAAATATTATATTCTAATAGAAAACACATAAATGCAATTTCCAAAACAATAACGCAAATTATATTAGTCTGCTATTTCTGTGAAAACAGGGAAATATTTGTTACTTTATAAGATAAAAATAATAAATATAAAATATTCTTGATTTATTAAATTTCACACAACATTGAAACGAGATGTAATAAGTGATTAAATTAAAAAGTGTAATTATGACCGCAGTCGAGCCCTAATAAAATATACAAAATGTTTCTAAGTTACTGCAAATATGTAAATCTCGATATATCAATATAATAGTAAAACAAAAACTGTTATCTAAATAATACGATGAACTTTTTAATCTATATCTTTATTTCATTTCATTAATATTCTACGTTCAAATAAGTACTAAAATTAAATAAGGATACCACATTAAATTATACAAATTATTCTTATTCAATTCTATTGAAAAACAGTACCTATTTTGGTACCATAAAAACTCTATAAAACATTACATTTAAGCTTTCATGTACTATCATATAAAATTAATTTTATGTGGAACAAAATATATATTAAGTCAAAACATTGCTATAGTATGCATTTATTATATTACGCAGTAAAATCATACCAATTATAAGAAACACTCATCTTTAAAAGCAATTCACAAACACTTAAAATCATACCCAAAGCTAAGCCTCTTATACCTAACATTACGTATGTATAATGTATACTTGAACCACTTTATTGCAGGTGTTAACTATTCGCATATTTATTAATTGAAACAAAAGAGCAAGTATCAATATTGACAATTTACTTCAAAAATAAAATTTATTTAAAATAAAATGCAATAAATACCTTTATTTAAGTATTTAATCGAAATCAACACATAATTGAAAACCACTATCTTTTCACTATGTAAATTGTATTTATTTTTATATCACAACTATCAGTTTGAACTTGTTTGTCACTCAACAATGCCAGGAGTCTAATAATATTCAATGCATTGACTTGTTATCATAACAACGTCATTATAATAATTATTATCGCTGATTGGATTATCAACATTTATCGATTACTGATCACCGGCGACCGTGATTTCTTTCGGTTCTAAGGAAGCGACATTCATGTGATCTTATCATGGAATAATATGAAACTCGTTTCGAATTCCTTTGTTAATCAATTATTATATACATATATTTATTAACATTTAATGTTGCAATTAAAAATATACGATTGAATTGAAGGGATTCCCCGGATAAATAAATTAATAATATTTCTCATCATTTCCCTTATACAACGGATTGTTCTTGAAAAGATGAAAGATTCAATTCACATCTGCTCTTCTATCGGAGGTTGATAAGGGACAACAGGTTCACACTATATATACAGACTTTAGTAGTGCTTTCGACAAAGTTGATCATCGTCAACTTGTTAACAAACTCTCGCAGTAGGGTATAGGATCCACTTTAACTAATTGGATTAAATCTTATCTGGAGCGGAGATCTAAGGCAGTTGTTGTGAATGGCTTCAAATCTAGAAAATATTCTCCCAATCTGGCGTTCCCCAAGGATCCCATTTGGGACCTCTATTGTTTTTGGCTTTTATAAATGACATCACTAAGGTTATAAAAAATTGTTCATGCTCGTTATTTGCTGATGACTTAAAAATATATAGAACAGTAAAATCAGTTGAAGACATAAAGTTAATAAAGGATGACCTTAACAATATTACTAACTGGTGTAAAGTCAATAGCATGACTCTTAATACTAGCAAGTGCTTCCATATAAAGTATACAACAAAGAAAAAACCGCTCGTCTCCAGTTGTTTTATTGATAATGTGACCCTAAGAGAGTTATCTGAGATAAGAGACTTAGGAAACTATTGAAAAAAAGTTAAATTTCAAGTCACACAAACAATATTGTTGACAAAGCTGCAAAGTTATTGGGATTCATTAAACGCAATTCAAAGGGTTTTTCGTCCAGGACTAAAATCTTTCTATATAACGCTTTCGTAAGAAGCCATCTTGAATTCGCCAGCGTCATCTGGAATGCTTTTTACAGCTTAAATTCTCAACGTGTTAAAGGAATACAACGTGCCTTTACTAGATATTTGTCCTTCCAGCGCTTTCTCACACAGGCAGCCATACAATCGGCGACTAGCTGAATATAAATTAATGTCTCTTCGCAATAGGCGGGATATTCTCGATCAATGTTTTCTGCATAAAATTATTCACAATAAGGTTAAGTGCAGTGACCAACTTCATTGAATATCCTTCACTGTTCCTCGCAAACATCCCCGAAGTTTCATAACTAAAATATTCCATACCCCTATCACGAAAACTCGTCTTGGAAAGCTGGCTCCGATAGTGCGCATATGTGCTCGATATAATGAATTGACAAAAGTTATACATGGCATTGACATCTTTCATGACAGCTTCATTACTTTTAAAAAAAAGCTCATTGATTACTTTTTGTCAGCGAGTCCATCATCAAAATAGTGCGTTAAGATCCTGTTGTTGTTTTATTTAAAAAAAAATTCATTTAATTTATTTTTTATTTTTCTGGATGTTTTTTTTAAAATATTGTGTTAAGCATAGGTCAATAATAATAATTTTTTAATGTATTTTATCTTGACGCGATTGTGAATGTTGTGTGCACTTATAATTGATATACATACCAGAAGTTGATTCTTTCTCTGTGAATGTTATGTATACCACTATTTAATATGTATATTGTTAGTGTTCCTATTAAATAAATAAATAAATAAATACACATATTTCTTACTATAAATGCAGCATAGTAAACTTTGACAACTACACACACATACCAAACAATAAACAACATATTGATACAATATATCATTATTTAGTAATTAGTTTTCATTTTCACTATTTAAACTTTTAGTATTAGAGTAATCTTGACTTTTACTGTAGTCGACAACATCGTCCATTTTACTGAAGTTTCCCATCGCTACTTGTGCTATAGTATCTGCAATACTAGCAGCACTTGAGTATGATAGCGGATTTGATTGTATTTTTTGAATTTCTTCATCTGTAATTTTACGGTTTTGACTAAAATCTGTGACGTAATCCGGAAGTGTCGTTTTTTTAGTCAATTCTAACATTTGATTCAAAAAGGGGTCGCCCCCGATTCGCGGCGAGCCACCTAGCTGGGAGTAGTCTGTCGCCTGAGGTTCTGACAAAATTGATTTAGACGATTCGCCTTTAGATACGCTTAGGTCCGTATGTTTCATAGAGTCTAGAGAACTATCTTTGGCTTTGCCGATGCTTCCAAAGTCTGGAGGTAAATAGTCCTTGCTTCCAGTTTTGATTAAATCGTGCGGACTTTTCATCATCAAATTCTGATCGAGACCCACTTTCGAAGGTATTGGACTACTACTTGACAATGGTTTAAGCAGTGACTCTTGCATCTTGAGCAGAGACGGGGACAAAAACATGTTATTAGCGGCTAGTGTTGACTTCGACATAGGGTCCGGTATTCCCAATATTCCAGCGCTGGAATATTTACTTGCCGATAACAGAGCATTCGCTATGTCCGCGGAGCTCATCATTAAGTTCGAGGCTATATTCGCTGGAATAGGCGCGGCAGATGTTGTACAACTTGTTGATGTACTGGTCGACGTTTTTTCAAAATTTACAATATTACTTGATAGATTCTGTAGCGATGCTGCGTATGAGGGAAGATCGGGAAGCTTAGAAGAAGATAAAGCCGATAAATTAGAGGACATGCCTGGATTAAAACCGGTGAGCATGCTATTTGCAGCCGCTAAACTCTCTAATCCTGTGGTGCCTAGAGGAAGCGACATATTAGGAGATCCTAATCCTAAAGCCATGCTCGTTAACATGTCTAAGCCTGTTGGATATGTTGGTGGAAGAGATGGTGTAGTTGATTTAGATGGTTTCGTAGAAGACGATAATACTGGTATGTTCAATGGTGGTGTATCAAACTTATGCGGGGAGACAGATCCCATTGCCGATGACACATTAATCGGTGGTACACCAGGTGGTCTACTGACCATTTGCTGCAATGTACTAACTGATGGAAAGTTAGAAGATGAAGTCTGATTAGGTTTACAGGCTGGAATAACTTGAGGCACAGCCAACAATGCGTCCAAATCCATTTTATCATCGTTTTCAGAAGGACAGCCTAATTCATCTCTTATGAAATGTAATAACAAACCATCACTTTGTTCTCTTGGAAATTTGGGTGTTAAAGTACACTTTAATTTGTCTAAAAATGTTATGTCTGGTTTATAATTATCCTTAAAATTAACAAACGTATCATCTGTGAATGTAATGTAGTATTTTATACTTTTCTTAATTTGCTCCATAGCATGTGTTGATAAATGACTATCATGAACCA
Source organism: Nymphalis io (assembly GCF_905147045.1). Lineage (NCBI taxonomy): Eukaryota > Metazoa > Arthropoda > Insecta > Lepidoptera > Nymphalidae > Nymphalis > Nymphalis io. The sequence goes on along the minus strand of NC_065890.1, from coordinate 8,659,625 downwards.
TATTATATTGCAGTAATAAAGGCCGTGGGTATTCTGTAGGTCTCTGTTCTGGCGGCGGCATCACCCAGAAGAATGTTAAGGAAGATTCGAGAACCGGACTCTCTGGATTGTAGGGTGCTAAAACCAAATTTAATAATTTATATAAAATATTTTAAAAGTAAAATATTGTAAAAAAAAAGAACTTACAGCAGATAACTCCAATGCAAGGAATGTAGGATATTTCCGATGGCCCCCTCATTTTAATTTGATATTCCAGCTGACTATCACAGTCTCTCAAGCTGGGCATGGCAGGGTTGGTAGGGTGGGAGTGATACCAACCCAAAAGTGTCAGACCTAGTTTTTCAATTTCCATTTGAATTTCTAGTTCCACTAAAACCCTAGGCCTTGTGTCATTTTTACTAATCAAACATGGGAATGTGTGTGTTAACATCAGATCTGTAAATAGATATAATTGCTCTTTTAATTCAGCTACTAATTAAAGACTTTAAACAAATTTTACAAAGTGACTACAATTATAATACATAAAATATAAAATAGCCAGAATACTTCTGGCTATTTTATAATAGAAAAACTTTAATAGGAAAGTTTCAATAAAACAATGAATTATGAGTTTTTCATAAAGAAATAAAATTAATTCACAAATAGATTCATTTGTGTTTCACATCCTTCGCAGTCTTTGGAAAGTAAGCTGGGTAGGTAGTATGTATGTAAGGTATATAGTTATGCTAATGTGTTTTAATAGCTAGTTTATTTTTTAATGTGTATGTAGTAAAAACTATTTAACTTAATTTTATAAATTACAATAATTTAAGAAGCAGCTTTACAGTATTTAAAAAATATCTATGTATTTATGAGTATGTAACTAAGTATTTTATAAAAACACACACATTTACAAATATTCAACTGTAAATTGAAAATAAAATAATAAAACTTACTATGATTGTTTAAGTCCCACGTCCCCGCAAGATATCCATAAACTTCTTCCTTTTTCAAATGACAATGGATATCAAGAACAAGAAGAGCATTAGAACTGACCGAAACTAGAAATGGTTGAACTTTCCCAGCTGATGAAAATGAAACTGCTTCAATTAGCATATTCGCATCACTAGAATAGACGAAAAAATGTTACTCGTCTAAAATGTCATATGACTACAGATGCTGCTGGGTCATATTAACCCATTTACTTGGGGCAGTGTATTATAAAACACTGCAAGAAAAAAAGATTTAACTGACTTTTAAATTGGCCTACCTGCCTGGTGCCAAACTTTGGTGGTTTCTGCTTTTGTGTGAAGGAGCACAATAAATGGGTGGTTTTTGGGATAATTAAGGTGTTTTGCAGAAAAAAAAGTTTTATCCTATTCAGGTTAAAATTGGGTGACTACACTCTGCCAGAAACCAAATAATCTTATCATCTAATTATTAAACATGTTGTAATACATACTGTTGCATCATTCTGTTAGGCACTGTGTTATGTTTCATGACAACTCTCTGTGGTGGGGGCTCAGGAGGACTTTCTATTTCCATTTCTGTCTCTTCTGGAAATATTTAAGAAAAAAATATTTTTAGTGGGTATTCTGGCACCTTCAGTGCCGGCGAGTCCCACATACCCCCCCCACCGCATGTGGGAGAAACGCATAAATGCGTTTTTCCAGCGAAGAAAGAAAAGAAAAAAAAAGCAGTGCAAACAATTGGTGATAGAATAATGCAATGTAAAAAACCTCATGCCAGATGAAATTTCTCATGTACATATATACAAACTTAAGGAATTTTATTCACTTATATTTTTGCACTTATGTTCAAGAGGCATTATTATATAAATAATAAAATGTATAAACAAAATACAATTTTAGAAATTACTTTACTTTACAATATGTTCCTAAGTCTTGAGGAGACCTGCATGTTTTGGATGGAATTTCAAAAACATGTGTATCCATCCACCAATTAGAATTAGAGCAGTGATGTGAAATAAGTTTCTGTAAAACATCTCAAATTATATAGACATAGAGTCTAAAACTATAGACTATGAAAAACACGAGAGTCATTACTATAAATTAACTCTATCACATAAATACATTTTTACCTTATATAAAACTAATATATATGTATTACCATCAGTGTGCATATTCTCTCTTTGTAATTGTTTTTTCCGAAGATATGTTGCTTTAATTGTATCAAGTTTTTTGCCTTTATATTTTACTGAGGCCCAACCACAGCCAGATCTTTTATCGGGGTTAATAATTCTTTTGCAATGTATAGCCCAGGCAGAAGGAGAACAAAAAATTGTTTCTGTTTCATGTGACTTGATTTTACCATCAGGTTGTAAATCACCAACAAATTTTTGCCCCTACAATATTAAACAAGATATATTAGTTAAATAACTGATATAAATCTTTAACATTCTTAGTAATTAGTTAATTTTTGTTAACAATTATATTAATAACAAAAAATACCAGATATTCTATAGTCATTGCTGCAATGCCTGGTTCTAACATTTTATCTTCTAAAAGCATTTGTAGAGTAACACCTCTACCAGGAATAGATTTGTTTCCTGGTTGTGCTTCAGACTCCTGAAAACAAAAAATTATAGCCAACACATCATCAGTGTAATGTTATTGATTATTATAAATTACAAGCTGATTCACTTTATAAAATTCAAAGTCACTACGTTTTAACTACTCAACTGATCATTATAAAGTTTTTCATACACATTATCAGCGGTACAGAAAAGGACATAGGATATTAACACGAATCACAAGCGGGCGAAGCCGTGAGTGGAAGCTAGTCTTAAATAAAACCTAAGCTTTTAGATTGTTACAATTGTCATTTATAGCAATTATTCTCTGAAAGGAATAAACTCGTTTAATTATAGAAAACGAGCGTAAATAAAAAAATCGTTAAAATGAATTCGTACCTCGTCAGAAAACTCTTCTTCTTCTAGTTCCTCTTTTTCTTCAAAAGTGCTTTCTTTTTGAGTTTCATTGGCCTTTTCCTTTTTACTTTCTCCGTTACCAGTGTCTGTTGTTCCACCGGCAGATTCTTGTTGTGGTATATTAAAGACATTATTTCCTGACATTAAAGCTGCGGCTAAGTGCGATGTTTGTAAATCCATGGTTATTTTTACTTAAAAAGGATGATTTTGTAAATATAACAGCTGATAATAATTAATAAACATCATACAGGAAACATATACAACGACCTAACGCCGAAGTTGAACAGTAAGCAAAATGAACTTGGCACATTGACATAGCACAGACTGTATACAATTTGTAATATATTGGACATTATCGTTATATATTATCTAAGTACAGACTATTAATTGACAATTTGTATTGTTATAATTTAATATAAGGGGTAAATTAACATTTTCGCTTGGTGAAGACAATAACTCTCATTGAGGTCAAATTTTCTAAAATTCTTGTTGTGTTTGTGTGGCCCTGTGTATTGGAGCCATAAAGAAGACTACTTTTAGTGCTGGCTACACAGTAGCTAAATTGACAGTTTGTCTAATCTATAAATCTTAATATTCCCATCCTGTTGAAATCGTTTGACATTACCATTTCCAAAATTTTCAAGTCGTATGAATTTTGACTATCCTTTAAAGTTTCAACTAAACATTCCAATAGCCAATATAAATTATCGTTTACTATGAGTTGAATTATTTTTTAGGATTTTGTATTAAGTAGATGGGTGTTTGTTATTTGTTGTAACAAACTATCATTTCTGAAAACCTCATTACAACGAATTTTAATTGACAATGGCTGTTGTTAAAACTCCTGTGCTGAAAGTTATATTATGTGGTGAATATGGAGTCGGAAAAAGTTCGATATTTCGGAGGTTCATAAATAATACATTTTTACCTCATGCTGATAAAAAATCTACATTAGGCCTAGACCACTTTGAGAAGATGTACCGAGTGGGAGACAAAGATGTCAAGGTTATTTGTTAATTTAATTAAATACCGCTAATTTATTTTATTATATTGATTTCTAAACAACATTAAACATTTCAGTTACAACTTTGGGACACTGGTGGAATGGAAAGAATAGCTTCAGTCACATCAAGTTACTATAAATATGCTGAGGCAGCAGTTCTAGTGTTTTCATTAGATAATGCCTCATCATTCCATATCTTAAGTCAGCATCTCTTGGATATTGTAACATATGCTGAAAATGCTAAGATATTTCTATGTGGCAATAAATCTGATTTAGAAGGATCATGTCCACAAGTAACTGATGCTGATATAGAAAATTTCTGGTAAGAAATCCCTTCTATAATAAGTACAGATAATTTTGTATAATTGTTATTATATCTTCTTGAATATTGCCCAATAATTTAATATATTAATATAGAAGAATAAAATTTCACTATAGAAATAATAATATTGCAATTTTTCTGAGTAAAATATTATTGCACAATTCATTCCCTTTTTGAATTAGTAGTAAATGCACTATACAAACTATATTAAAATAATAAGTAATTGCATAATTATTATAGTTTGCAATTTTTAGATAAATATAATTTAAATACATTTTATATTTTAGTGAGCAGTGCCACAATTTAATAAGCAGCACATACAAAACATCATGCAAAACTGGACAAGGTTTAGAAGACATGTTTTTAGATATAGCTCAACAATTAGTTGAATGTAATAGATCTAAAATTGAACTTCAAAGGTTAGATCATAATAGCTTCAAGATAACACGTCCAGAACCGCCAGATGAACCGTCCTGTAGTTGTTAATGAGCAACTTATTTGTATAATTCACTGATTTAAAATGAAGCTTGGCTATATTAGTCATTCTAATATACTCTATTTAAGATAATGTGATTAGTTTGTATGTATTTGTCATTTTGATCAAGTAGGTGTATGCTTAATATTTTTTATGATCAGCAACTTTTACATACTGTAAAGTATATAGTAGTTCATATTTAACTTATTATGCAGTATTTATGTGTAGTATTTTATTATTATTGAACACAAGTAGTAATAACAATTATATAAATAAGATTATCAATTACAAGTTACATACCTGTAACATGCTTAAACTGACATTAAAGATGCATACTAACATGTACTAACTACTTATTTAGTTTAATATAGTTGTCAACTAAGGTCATTGTGCCATTGTCACAGTCTGAACTGGTGATGGAAATTATAGCTACTATAATTTCACTATAATGTATAGTATTTTTCATTATTGCCAGTTAATTTTAAATGTCACTATATTTATTGTATATTGACACTTAGTCTTGATATATATATTTCTACTTGGGCCTGAGCAATTGTGATAAACTGTCTAATGATTCCTGAAACCAATGTTTCATTGCATTAACATTTTTGACACCATGAGTGTGGAACTTGAATTCCATCATATGGGTGCCCCATTGGTCCTTTTTCAGGCCTGCCAGGAGTGCTCCTCCCTCACTCTCTCTTTGTTCAGTTTACTCATCATCAGCTGCATTTTTAAGTTATATTTACATATATACATTTAAATCAGTATTCGCATACAATTTTGCCATCAATGGACATCAAAAGTCCAGATTTAAACAAGTATTATTAAGACATTTAAATATTGAGTATTTAATCATCATATTATGTGGTGTTTTCATTGTACACATACTGGCCCCAATTATGAAGAAAAAAAGCAAAAGCACAAACATGCTTACCCTTATTCATAATTCTGTAATAAAAGATAATTGTTGAAACATTAAATAAACTATAAAATTGTTTTTTACATTCTTCTTTATATTCTGTAAGCTATTTATTTCTTATTTATTTATGTACCTGAATCAAATAACTATATGTTATTATTTTAATAATTTCTTCTAATAAAGAAAATTATTTTTACTTGTGTTATTCATTATGCATAATGGATAAATCTAATCGAAACCTATTGAAAATCTAACCATGACCATGATATATTATCAATTACTTTTTAGATTTATCATGATGGATTTTCAATCATTATAATGTTTTTTTTTTTCATAAAATAACAAATGTTGATATCAAAATATGAAATTATACTTTTTATTTAATAAGTCATTGTATGAGTTGAATGATAGCTTTAATGTTTTTCAAATGTAATATCATAACTATTAGACATGTTTTTGTAATGTACTTGTCTCTTCGAATAAATATTTCATAAATAAATTTTTAAATAAAAAAATAAGATATTGCTTATGTTATGTTTTGTATTTTCGTTTTAAAATACCTAAGCCTTTTTAACAATATAACCTCAGAGATTTCTCTGTTTATACATAAATATTTCTAGTTTATATATGTTACATTTATATCTGGCCTTCAAGCACATTGAATAAAAATCGTGCCATAATTTAATGAATAACAGCTGTTACAGTATAGTTGTTAACAATTTTGATAGTATACTGATATAATCAATACAGTACAATACAATGGCAAGAAGTATACAAATTTACTAGTAATGCGAAAAAATATAACTTTCTATTATTAATCATATAATTTGAATAATTGTGAAGCTTTTATCCAACTATTAAGCAGAAATATACATTTTTATTATATATATATATATATATATATATATATATATATAAAATATATATATATATATATAATATAATAAATATATATATATATATATATATTAACAAAAAAAACAATATATATAGCAAAATATACTCCTCATATTTATGATCAAATAATCCTTTTTTTCTTATGAACTGAATAGAATACATAACCTTACAAACAGAGAATACAGGTTAAAACACTACAGCTTATTGCATTTTTTTTCAAATTGGAACCAAAAATATTTATGAATAAGCTGTCTTGAAATAAAATATTAAACAATTGAAAAATAACAAAACAAAATACAAAAAATATAGTTTGTATAATACTTAGTGCATTATTATAACATTTATATGTCAATTTATAAACTACCATTATTCAAGTCATTATTATAATTAACACAATTATTTAGTGTTATATAATATACCTAAATATTTTAGCCAGATCTTTATATTTCACCTAAAAATTTTGAATTTTATGCGTACTTTTTAGATAATGGAGTGCCTGGTGTGATATAATGAAGCTAGTGCTGAGACCATTGAATTGATTTTATGTCAACGCCTTCTTGTACCATCTCCCAAAGAGGGCTCATTTCTCTGAGTCGTTCTACATGTCTAATTGTCTTTTCAGCTGTATAATCTACTTCATCCATTGTTGTAAATCTTCCCAGTCCAAACCTGTAAATTTGCATATTAATAAATTACAAAATATAATTACATATGTTTGTAGGCTAATTTGTTACGTATTTATATATTAGTAGCTGGTTATTGGTATAAACTATAAATAGTTGAACCACATTGCTGACTACTTGCCAACTACAATTTCTTCCATCTAAATATTTCTAGTACAAGATAAGACCTAAGATTTGTTCAACATATATTTTTTGCCCTCTTTTTTAAGTTGTTACACCACATACTATAAAAATAATATCAAGTGAATTATTCTCTATTCAAGTATGCTCTTAACCCATTTGAATCATGTTACACAGTACATTGCCTCAGAATGAAGATTATACTGAGATGAAACAACAATAAACTTGTTACTATGTCAAAATAAATACCTTATAGAACTGTGAGCCAAATCTTCATCTGTTCCAATAGCTCTTAATACATATGAGGGTTCAAGAGATGCTGAAGTGCATGCTGACCCACTTGATAAAGCCACATCTTTTAATGCCATTAATAATGATTCACCTGAAGTAAAATTTCAATACCACGTCAAACTTTTATAAAATTATTATTGGTATATCTATTTGAGATTGACAGACTTAGACATAATTTGACCAATCAACATGTAATTTGGCACATATATTATGCATTTTATAGTATCCACTTTGTTCTAATGGCCTCCACTTTGGTAAAGTGCCTCTAGATGGCCCTGTTGCTTGTAACTTCTATCCCATTCAACCAATCGCCATTACAATTGGTATACTTTTAAGCATGGAAAAACATTGAGGCCAAAGTTGTATTAAATAAAATTTAACTCGAGTATTTTCAGACTCGAGTCTGAAAATACAGCAAACAGACAATAAAAAAATAAATAAAGTGGAATTGCAAAACATGCCATGCATCCCCTTTCAATACTGGGCAAATGTCTATTCTCTATTCTTACAAAAAAAAATGTTTAAGGTTTATTCCAACACTGCTCAAGTACTAGTTGTAGGACTTTGTGCAAGCTTGTCTGGGTTGGTACCACCCACTATCAGTTATTCTAGCGCAAAACAGCAGTACTTGGTATTATTATGTTCCGGTTTGAAGGGTAAGTGAGCCAGTGTAATTACAGACACAAGGGACATAACATCTTAGTTCCCAAGGTTGGTGCCGATTGGCAATGTAAGCAATGGTTAAAATTTCTTACAATGCCTATGTCTATGGGCGTTGGTGACCACTTACTATCAGGCGGCCCATAGGCTTGTTTGCCTACCTACACTATAAGTGGATGCGCATGTAGCAGAATTTCATCTGACACATGCAGGTTACCTCACAATGTTATTCTTTATCGTTAAGCATGAAATAAAAACTTTCTCCTCAAAAAAAAAGGAGAGGAGGCCTTTAGCCCAGCAGTGGAACATTCACAGGCGGTAATGGTACAGAAATTATAAACTATAGTATAGTCATATGTATTTGCAATAAATCCATTTTAAATACCTTCAACATATGCAAATGATAAATTAAGACATCCTGGATATGAATACTTAGGATCTCCGTTTCTTATCACATGTGTCAATTTAGAATTAATTTTATCTAAAAATCTATCTGCTAACTTCTGCATCCATGCATGGTCATAGGCCATATCATGTTTTGCCAGTTCACATGCTGCACCTTTAATAAAAACAGAAGTATTATTAATAAAAAGATAATGAAAACAGTTTAAGATTTAATGATATAAAGTACCTAATCCTACAACCAAAGGTGTAGGGACTGTTCCACTTCGCATTCCTCGCTCTTGACCTCCACCACTTTGAATTGGTTCCACACGAACTCTTGGTCGACGTCGGATATACAAAGCTCCAACACCTTTAGGTCCATAGATTTTATGACCAGATATGGACATGAGATCAATATTCATACTATTTACATCCATAGGTACTTTGCCAATTGCTTGAGCTGCATCAGTATGGAAAAAAACTTTTTTCTTCTTACATATTGCACCTATCTCAGCAATAGGTTGCATGACCCCTAAAGTAAAAAGTATACTAGTAAATAAAAATCTTCTCAAATAAGATAATGTTTGATTAAAGTTGTAACTGCTTACCAATTTCATTATTAACAGTCATTATTGAAACTAAGCTTGTTTCAGGTGTCAGTGCTTCTTCAAGGTCACTTAAGTTTATTATACCATTAGGGCCCACTGGCAAATAAGTTATTTTGAACCCTTCTCCTTCCAATGCTCGACAAGAATCCAGTACACATTTATGTTCCTAAATAAATTATTATGTAAAATAATAAAAACAGTTTGTAAATATAACATTTTTAATTTTCATAAGTGACATTGCACAATATTATTGGTATAATATTTCATTAATAGGATAAATATATATGGTTGTAATAATTTCATATCACTAAAAGTAATAATCACTTTGTCTTTTAAAAGCTAATTAGGATTAAACTTACGATTTGTGTTGTTACAATATGTTTTTTTCTTGATGCATAGAAGTGAGCTACTCCCTTAACAGATATGTTATTAGATTCAGTTGCTCCAGAAGTGAAAACTATTTCTTTGGGATCAGCCCCGATGAGATTAGCTACTTGTTCTCTAGCATTTTCTACTCCTGTCTCACTCTCCCATCCATAAGCGTGTGTACGAGAATGTGGATTACCATGATAATTTACCAAGAATGGCAGCATTGCGTCGAGTACCCTGGGGTCCTTAAATTGATAAAATAACTATAAATAAGCTCTAATAGCGACTAAGTAATCCTATAAATTGTACTTACAACAGGGGTTGTTGCTTGTGCATCGAAATAGAGAGGACGTCCATTCTCCTCGTGTTTAAGAGCAAATCTCTCATTAGCTAAACAAACATTTGGTATATATTTCATTAATCTTTATTAATAATATAAAAAACATATGGAAATTTTATATATAATTTATGTTTACCGGAATCTGACGAGAAATGTTTGTCTTGTACAACCATAAAAACTGCATTTACTTTTTGGGGACATCTTTGTAATAAGTTTTTAGAAACAATTGGCGAAATATTTTTTATAACCCGAAACATCTTTAATTCCTTTTTTCTTGTTCAGTTTTTTTTTATATTTTGCAATAACTTATCGTAACTACGACATTGGCAGTCACATATAAGAATGACATTGTCATTTGTCAATTGTCACTTTGATTATTGATAAGTAGTGAAGTGAACAAAATTATATAATTTTTCAAGGGTACCTAAAATTTTAATTTAAGAAATCAGAATTTCATCGGTATAAGCTCTAATATTGACACTCATCAATATCACAGTGTCGTACAACAACTACAAAAAAATATATATTTCTCACTATGATATTAAAACCTATTTAAAATTAATTTCTCAATAAAACTTTTTCATGTCCGTTTCTTATTATAGGTAAAAAATAATCTAACAAAATTATTTTTACAATACTATATTAATAATTATTTCCAATAATCTAACAAAATTATTGTCATACAATTTAATGGTTGGATAATAAACACCTTCGTCCGTCCGTCTTCTTATTTTATAATTTTTTATTTTTTTTTTATTATATTTGGGACACTACAGGAAAATATAATTATATATATATATATATATATATATTATACAAATTTATTATATAACAAAAACAAAAAAATTCACGATCATGCACCACTAACTATAAATGGAATAAGCAAGGAGAAGTATCTTGGACTCACACTACACAGCAAACTTCAGTGGAAGCCGCACATAGAAAGCTTACGATCCAAAATAAACAGTCTCACTGGTGCTTTACGAAATATATCGAATTGCCTTCCTTTAAAAGTACGCTATACCATATACAACTCTCTGGTAAAACCTCATATTGACTATTTTATTGAGATATGGGGATCAGCTGCAAAAACCCACCTCGATAGTTTACAAAGAACACAAAATAAATTAATTAAAGCTCTTTTTAGATACAAACATCTAACACCAACCCATAAAATTTACGATGACACTAAATTATTTAATATTACACAAATTTACAAATACAATACAGCTATGTTGATAAGAAAAATTTTAAACAATAACATTCACACACAAATTAAATTAACAAAAAACATACAGATACAAACACGAAGCTCACGACGGGCACATAACATTCAAGTATATAAACCTAAAACTAATTACGGAAAAAAATGTATTTTGTACCAAGGAGAACGAATTTAAACGCAAAAACAATATATATTTATAAAAAATTACTTAAAGATCACATTTTCAAAGGTAATGCTAGTAAATAATCAAATTTCAAAAATAATGTTTTTAAAAAAAAAAAATTCTAACAACATGTAAACCGGCCTTTATGCTATTCTCAATAACAAGACAATTATTGAAATGTACCTACATATTCACAAATGCTTTTGTTAATCAAGTTTTTTGTAATACCGTCTATTTATTTGCGCACTCTGTATATTAATTGTAACTAATTTGTTAAGTTTATTTATTTCTCCTCGTAGTGATTGTAATCTTGAGAAATAAAGTGATTTTAAACCGTAAACCGTAATAAAATTTAATAATATATATATATATTTATATACTTAATAAAATTTAATAAAAACTTATAACAATAAGTTGACAAATGCACACAAACTCTTTTTTTAAATGTATTGAGCGTACAAGAAAACATGTCCAAGTCAATAAACTTCCTATTGTAGCTCTTACAAGAGCGATATATAAATTCATTTTGAGCATAATTGGTTCGAGTGGAGGGTAAATGGAATAAAGCACTATTGCGTGTGTTCACTTTTTTACATCTAAAGTGAATTTTGCTTAAAAGATATGGACTATCATTCAAGTTAAGAATTATTTTAAATAAAAAACTTTGATCTCGCATTATACGACGATCCAGTAAGGAAATCATTTTAGGTGGATTACGATTCAGAGTGAAACATTTAGAATTAAGATATTTAACAAATTTATGTTAAATTTTTTCTATTGTATCAATGTAAGTTTTATATTGTGGATTCCAGACTACAGAACCATATTCCAGCAATGAACGGACAAAGCAATTATATAAAAGGACAAAGGTTGCGTTAATTTTAAAATCTTTACTAACCCTGAGTATAAAGCCAAGCATTCGAAATGCCTTGGCAACTATATAATCTATATGGAATTTAAATGTTAATTTACTGTCTAGGTATATCCCCAAGTCTCTCACCTCAGTTACTCGGGTAATATTGTCATTATTCAGTTTATAATTAAAAGTTATTGGATTTGACTTACGTGTAAAAGAAATAATGCAACATTTCTTAACATTTAAGTTCAGTAAGTTTTCGTTACAATAGTTACACAACTTATATAGATCATTTTGCAAAAGGCTGCAATCCGAAGGATTAGCAATAACTTTAAAGATTTTCATATCATCGGAATACAACAGTATAGATGTATGATCAAAAATTTTATGAATATCATTATAAAAAATATTAAATAATAACGGACCGAGGTAAGAGCCCTGAGGTACACCGGAAAAAACTTCTTTGATGCCACGGCGGCAAGTCTCAAGAGAGATTAGCCAACTGCGCAGGACATATTATAGTGCACAAGTGTGTGCGCAAACACAGGTTCACTCTCTATTTCCTTACTCTCATAAACCGATGAGACGGCAATACGATACGACCAGAAAGAGTACGCAGAACCAACGGTTTCACGTGTTTTCCGAGGCTCGGGAGTGTACACACTTCCAGACTCCAGACTGCTACTGAGACATAAAGAAAAACTTAATAAATTTTGATTGACCCGACTTGGGATTTGAACCCTAGACCTCGGGTTCTGTAGCCATCTAGCCACTAAAACAATGAGGCAATAAATGAAATAAAAAAACTATATCATACATAATATTATTTGTTTACTTAGGCATTTATTTGAATTGATAACAATAAAAAGGGTAGCCAATATTAATTAGAATGTGAGTTGCCAATAATTTTTAAGTATCCAAAACTCAATAAGTGTTGATGTATATGTGTTACTAGGAACTTTATAATAATTATGTTTCGCAAATATATGCGAAATAATACTGGATTGTCTGTACAAATATAAAGCGAAATAGATTACATAAAAATAGATTTGTTGCTAACTTTTAACCTTTGCGCTAATAATACAATTAGTACCCTAAGTTAATTAAATATCTTTCTAATAGTCACTTTGTTAGATACAGACAGAATTTGTTAATGATTCTAGATAAATAGTACAAAAATGTACGACAAAGTCATATGTCAGAAAAGTGTTTCATATTATGTTTTTCCTCAATTTATATTCTTTAAATATATGACCATTGTAAGACTGCCAACAGGATGTTCCACAAGGTATAATTTTAGATAGTTTTCTATATTTAATATACAAATGGTTTCCTTTGGTATGTAAATAGGTATATCTGGTACTTATTTAAAATGTTCTGTTATTTACTTATAATATATAATGGCTTATCAGAGTAGATAGTAGACTAATAATGACGATGTAAACAATGTAATATCACTCATAAGTTTCTTTTATCAATTGCTTTTCTCCAATGAGAGTTTCTTCCAAGAGCACAGACAGGGCGCTTCCGGTACTTCAAAATAACTACATCAAATTCTGTACTATATTTACTAATTAGGTACTATATTTTTTTGTCTTGAGTAATTTAATAGGAATTAAAATTTAGTTTATTTAGCTGTGATATTTTTGTTTCGGAATTTGGCAAGGGGCACCATTATTATTTAATTGGCTAGGGCCAGCTGTGTCTACCTATATTAATTACATTGATTTGGATCCTATTGATTTTTACTTAAGTAATTATTTATTGTAGGAGTACCAGTCAAGTAAAATGGAGGATTTGTTTGTATTTATTGATAATTTTAATGGGTACAAAACTTTTTACAAACAAAATAATTTGAGTGAAGAACAATTTTTGTTCAGTCTTTATTCAAAAATGTCATCATAAGTAACAAGAGACCGCTTTGAATCTTTCGGTGGAGGAGCATTTCTTGGGGTTGATGCTGGCGTCCAGGATCCAGCAGGTTGTGGTAGTCTTCTAACAAATGTAATACGCCATCCTTCCTCACATCCATCAAGAGCCGCATGTGCATGAGTTGCTATTTCCACAGTTTCAAAAGATAGAAATACTCTGAAAATATTTATTTAAAATGATAATATTATTTCAATTTTGAAGTAAAAATATTTAACTTATATAATGATTGAAGATCTGGGATGAAATCCTGGTAAACAGCATTGTGATGTCATGCATTTAACACAGTTATGGAAGATATGAAAAACATGTCTTTCACATGAAATTCTGTCACATGTATACCTACAACCTGCACTGAAGCAATGTGGTAAAATAAAATCCAAGTATTCTCTGTAAGGGTAGAAAATTTTTTAACCCATGGGACCGCAATGCTGTTAGATTTGTAATTTTCACTTAATAGCAATACTTGAAATACTTGAACATATGTGGCTGTCTGAAGTCATTGTTTATCAAATATAATTATGACTAAGTTAACATAAACAAATGGAATACTTTTTGTTCATTAGTCTGTAAAAAAGTTGAGATTTGTTTTATTGTATGAAAGAAACCTGTAATCAGTAACAGCCTGTTAATGTCCCACTGCTGGGCTAAGGCCTCCTCTCCCTTTTGAGGAGAAGGTTTGGAGCTTATTCCACCACGCTGCTCCAATGCGGGTTGGTAGAATACACATGTGGCAGAATTTCAATGAAAATAGACACATGCAGGTTTCCTCGCGATGTTTTCCTTCCCGTTAAGCGCGAGATGGATTATAAGCACAAATTAAGCACATGAAAATTCAGTGGTGCTTGCCCGGGTTTGAAACCGCGATCATCGGTTAAGATTCACGCATTCTTACCACTAGGCCATCTTGGCTTAATCAATTACTTATCAAATCAAGCACTTGACATACATTACTTACTTTTCTTCCTCCGGTTCCTGTGTGTATGTAAATGGTTCAAATGATGCTAGACGACGCCTAATTACCTCTTCAGTTATTTGAGGGCCTAAGATTTGCAAATAAACGCTTTTTCCACCTGGTGTTGCTGCATCGGCTGGCTGATTACGGGTACCTTTATCTTCTCTAAAATAATGTACCCAAACGAAAATTGTCAAATCACACTCAATAACATTTTTTTTTATAAAAGATTGTGTACATGAATTTTAAACAGCAACTAATATAAGAAGATAATATCCAATTTAATTAAATTTTTATTTTAATAATAAAGGCTTTTAACTTTTACAACTTACTTTTCCCGAGCAGTTACAAAAGAATCATATAAGTATTTGACTCTGGGTGCAGCTTTCTCATCAGGCGGTGGTGGCTCTTGAGATGCACTAAATGGTTGATATGAAGCTATACCTCCTGTTGTTCCAGTTGAACCACTGAGTTTGCGTTCCCTGCCTAAGTAAAGAAAAGTATGTTTTTATTAGTTATATTGTAGTCATTAAGTTACAAGTCAGTAAAAATTCATAGATTTAATGACAAATAACCAGCTCTTGGTCGTTTAAATGTAGCATTTTGTGGTTGCGTCGGAGGACTTTTAATAGCTTGAATGGCTCCGCTTTTAATAAGTTTTCGTGCTATTTCTCGAGCATCTCGTGCTTCAGTCGGGCGTTTGGGTAAGACAGGTTTTTCTGGCTCTTGCTTAGGGGCCTTTAAGGCTTGGAGAGCCTTCTTCTTTTTCTTTAATTTCTGATATTTCGCTTGAAGCATTAATTCTTCTTCGGTTAAATTTGATGGAAAATGAAGATAAACCATTGTAACTAATTCTGAAAAATGCAACCAGAAGTTCTCCTTGGAAAAAAGTTTAAATATTGATTAAAACTGAAAATTCCTCGTAGGTAACTGAATAAAGACCAATGTTAGATTTCAATGTACGTAATGTCAATGTCAAACAGACAGCAACAACACAAACACAACAAACAAGTATGACTTTTAACGTAGACAGAGAAACTAATTCTCTGTCTACGCTTTAATGTATTTAATTGTCAAACAGAATTCTAAACACGTACAATAATTATTCTTTCCTTAATGCTCCCAACCGCAAATTACTTAATTTTGTATAATCAGGGGCTAAAATTGGTCTCATAGGTAAGCCTCCTGGATTCTCGGGCACCTGGGCTCCTGGCTATTATTTATAGCCACCTCTTTATGGGACAGGTATAAATCGACTCGATAAAAATAGTTTTTCAATAGTGAAGACGGTATTAAGCTATTTTTTTTTCTCAGAGAACTAATAATGGAGAATATTTATGAAAAAAATGTTTATGTCAAATTATATTATACATTTTACTTTATAGGTGAAGGAATTTGAACACATAGGTATGTAACTATTTTTAAGCCATACTACGCTTTTTCTAAGATCTACTCATCTTATGATATTATACATATGTAATAATAATATATCATTTTAAATTAAAAAATATATAATTAACGATTGTTTCTAGGTAGATAAGTTTCCAAAAATAACATTCCTAATACTGCAAACAGTAACTTATTTTTAAAAGATATGTAGTAAAAAAATACTTAAAGCACTACTCTAACATTGTTATCATCGTTGTCACAAGGTTCGAAATAAATAATATGTACATTAGAATTGGTTTCCACAATAAATATGATTGGTGACATATTTTCTGCTTATATACACTTTCTCCCACTGGTACTAATTACCTAAAAAACTAAAAATAACAAACAGGTGAATTTCTTAAATCATTTTCTATTGGAATCTTTAATATTATAAATAACATGGCATTACATTAAATTTTAAGTCCATATTTTAACTTACAGATTTAGCTTTCTTCATTTTTAGTAGGTATGAGTGCCTTAAGAAACTTGGCGCAAATACTGCTTTCTGATTATCACGTTGTAAAATATTATATATGTCAATGGGCGTAAAAATATACCCTACGAAATTTTCTTTTTATATAGTTATATTAATTATAATAGTTTATTGTAAGAGTAAGAATTTATAGAAAAATGTATCTTTCTAAATGTATAAATGGTTATTACGTATCTAGGAATCGAGAAAATTTTCTTTCACATTTCTGCGATTTGTATTGAGGCCTTATCGAAATAATCATAGAGTAACATAATCATAAATAAAATAAGCACAGAGAACCTTTGGCTAAACAAGCGTGTTTGAAAAATATATATTCCTTCCTATTTTCTATATAACCTTAGATCAGTTTCAGTAAATCGTATGTTTATTATTTGCTTAAACATATTCAATTAAAAAAAACAAATGTGAACTGTTTTTTTTTTATTTTTCTTAACTACCTACTTAAAAGCTATAAGTACATAAATAATCAATTATTGTTAAGAGTATAAACAGTTTTTCTCGGTAACTCTGTCATAGCAGTGATTAGCAAAATAGCGTCATAAGTAATTAAAGCAAGTGACTCATTGTTATGCATGTGGGTATATTAAGGAAAGCAGTTATATTGACCTTACAGAAACGCAATCTCATTTCGTATTAGTTACACGTATTAAGTGTTCTTTGATTTTGTGTGCACTGAGATAGTTTTACAATGGGTTTTAAGGGAATTCATTTTATCCTAATTGGCCTTTCTATTTATTTAATACAACATACTGATGCGTATCCAAGAGACAGCAGTGTGGCGAAAACGGAAACATTGTCGGAATTACCCGAAACAATGTCGTCTGCAGTGAAAGGCAGCCCGTTACAAGTTCTTAGTGATTCAGGTAAGCATTAAATGTATTATTTATTTTATGTTCTGTTATCTTTAACTAAAACTAATTTCAATTAACTGGGTTTTATTTACTATGTACTCATTTTCAAGTCGGTAGGCGGTAAGTCGATCTGCATATTTATTCAAATATAAATGTATTTTTAATACAAGTTTAAAAATAATTAAACTTGAAGGCTTAAATCGTGAGAATACGAAATGTTTATATATATACTATGTACCTGCGGTGTGACACTTTTCCCAATTTTTGTACACCGTCCAATTATTGTGTATATTTTTAATACAACTTCTTTTAAAGTCCCATGACAATATTTACATATTAAGTGCGAAGATGAAATAATCATACTCGATTCAATTATTTTATCGTTCATTAGAAATTAAATCTGAGTTTAATTTTGATAGTTATTTGGCAAAGTATTTATTTTTCTTGTTTTGTACAATTTTATTAAAAATGACAATGATGATTGGCATGTTATTATACCATATTGCGCATTTAACTGTAGGTATATTTATTTGTAAAATAATTTTATGAAGTTAATTTCGTTGTTAATTAACGGTTTATTGTAAGAACAATGAAACCATTATTACAGTTCGTTTTTATAGCTTAATAGGAAAGGAAAACATCATGGGAAAACTTGTACAATCAAAATATCTGAGACATGTTTATTGTTTCATCACCAAACCACATAGTTCAAAGTGCATTGATGACTTGACTGTACGGTACACTTAAAAGTGTAATTATTTCGATCTGTAATTTATTGGCCCTACGGTATTTATCTATTTAAGTATCTAGATGAATAATATGAACGAATTAAGATTTGCTTTTTGTATTTAAAATATCTAATTTGACATGTAGGTATAATGCAATATTTTCGAATGAATGAAAATTTTTTAGTTGAATTTATTTTTTTTATTTTCTATTTCTCAGATGTCATGATACCAGGCCGAGTGAAATGTCCCTACGAAGAAGCGACCGAATATGCTAGCTGTCAAGAACATTGCCTACCAAAGGGCTATTCATATGGCATTTGTGTCAGTGGAACTTGTAGTTGCATTTAGATAATTCTCATCACATTTATAAAAATTAACAATTAAATAAAACACAGTTTCGTAAAATGTTGTATTCATTTATTAGATAATATATTTTCACTATAACTATTTATCGTTTTTGTTTAAAGTCAATACATAAACACGCATTCTTAAAAATAAACGACAAAACGATTAGTCAGCTAATTTAATTAATATTTTATATTATGACGAAATATTGTAGATTTAACTTTTAATAAACAGAATAAACTATCTTTTAAAATATTGATTTATTTTCCCTCTCGTTTGCAATAAACACCTTAGATATATATCTCAGATACTTGGTTCATAGTATATGAAAAAACATATTTGCAAATAAAGGTAAATATTATTGATACCTTAACGCCCCCAGCAAGCCCTTTGACCAATAACTACAAGCTTTTTATTTGTTTACCTATAGGTAAACACATAAAAAGCTTGTAGTTGATTTGTTATATAAATGTCTTGTGTCATTGTTGTTTTTCATTTAAATAATTTTCATAAGAATACACTTTGGTATTGTTTTGTCACATAATCGATAGAAGATTGTTAGTATTTTTATTCTTACACATTGACAAATTCCTGAATTATTTATTATTTTTAACACGTACTTATTAACAGCTATGTAAAAATAAAATTTTTAAAATTGTAATCAACACAAATATTATAATTTCCTATAAACCTACGTGTAGTCTCATATAAATCTAGCTTAAACATTTTCCCATATTACCACTCCAATTTAATTAAATTCACTTAGATTTTTCACAGATATTGATACTTTCTAAATGATCGATTGTTGAAATTGATTGCGATTTAGCGTTTATTTTGTCTGGACTAATCAAACGATCCGTTTCCGCTTTAATCAAATTCCAGCTCGTTTCTATATGTTCTTTTGTTGTAAGTCTTGAGCATACTACAAACCGTATAACATAACGATTTCTATACGTGCAAGCGACCATGAATAATTCTTTTTTTTCTGTTAAATTTTGAAGTAACTTTTTCGTGTTGTTATCACCGTCTTGGAGTCTGAAGCAAACAAGTCCCATTGAAGGTTCTGGTTCGACAATAAATCTATTATCTGAACGTACTAATTTTGCAAAATGTTGAGCTAAGCTTATTTGATTTCTTATATGGTCCCGAATGCCATCAGCTCCATACATTTTCAAAACAGTCCACAATTTAAGTGATCTAAATCTGCGTCCTAGTGGCATCTGCCAGTGTCTATAGTCTGGTATTTTAGCTGTAGTTTTTAAGTCATCTAAATACATGCGTTGAACGTCAAATGCATAAATCAAGTCATAACAATCCTTAACCCACATAGCTGAACAATCAAAATTTACAAGAAGCCATTTATGTGCATTAACAACAAAAGAATTGGCATATTCAACGCCTTTCATTAAATGTCTATACTCTGGACACACAAATGCTGATGCAGCGTAGGCAGCGTCAACATGCAACCACACATTCTCTTCGTTGCATATTGGCCCCAATTCATAGAGAGGGTCGAAGGCACATATTCCTGTAGTACCCAAATTTGCAACAACATAACATGGTATTAGACCCTCGGCCTTATCTTCCTCAAAGGCTCTTTTTAATGTTTCTCCTCGCAATTTACCATTGGGATCACTTTTCAAGAGCCTCATTTTCATAGATCCAAGTACGCCGGCCTTTTCTACAGAAGAATTGCACTGATTTGACGTATATGCGACAAATTTAGTTTTTAATATATCGAGATCTAAATCAGGATTGGTTTGCGTAAGTGTACGAACCATTTTATCTTTAGCGGCTAATAAAGCAACGAGTGTCGCTTCGCTCGCAGAACCCTTTAATGAAATAAAAAAAATAATTAATAGGATACATAATATGGTTTAATGCAAGCATTCTATGAATAGTATGTTTCAAATGTAATAAATATGTCAATTTAAAAGAAAATAAATTAGATCAGGTTAAGATACCTGTATAACTCCACCCCCAGGTCCATCTGTACAATTTAGAAATTCTTCTGGCAAACCTAACAGCTTGCCAAGCCAGTTCATGGTAACAACTTCTAGTTCAGTGCACGCCGGACTCGCCATCTAATTATGTATAATTGAGATAAATATTGATACATAAAAAAAACCAAAAGGAAACTTGGCTTTTATTAACTTGAAGAATTGTACATAATAAGCTGACAATATGTAACATTTGATAGGATAAAAGAATAGTATAATTTCTTCATAAATTATACGTCAAATATAAATAAATAAATTATCGATCGAACAAAATCAGTTTGAAGACTGGATGAGTAAATAACTACAAAAGCACTGCATTGTTTAGTCCGATTAAGTATTCTAGTAATGCTATACCGGAAAAATAAAACTAAATATTATTTAGCTAAAAAATATTCCTTACCCAGGTAAGTCCTATAACTCCTAATCCATCGCTGAGAAGATTTCCAATAATACTGGCGTACGAACAACCAGTGGGATAATAGGCATGAAAATGCGGAGAATTCCAATGCGTTACCTACGACAAACATCATTACTTTAATTAAATTTTTATCCTCCTCTATTTATTCATTTTCATTCTTTAACTGATGTCTTTGTAATTTTACGCCTATTTCGGCTATAATAAATACAGATTGCCAGTATCGTTTGATGATTATAATAGTTTCATCCTTACAACGAACCTTTAGTACTATTATGATAACTATACTAAAATGATATTCAGACAGTTTGCAAAATTATAAAAAGCATTTTAAACTTAACTTACACCGGGTAAAACCTTTTCGTAGAAGTCTTTAAGTACAGTTTTCCAATCCTCAGGTTCCTCAGGTGCATTTTCTGGTAATAATTTCATGAGATACCCGGGCTCCACTGAAGGTAAAACATTTCTGCGGAAAATAACTATTATCTAATATTGTCAAAAATCTCTTAAATATCAACGTTGAGAATATTGTGTACGAAAAGTAGGGCTTGATTTTGTTCGTATTGTTGCTATCGCATCTTGTTGATAATTGTTAAAATAAAGAAGGGCCATTAAAAGCCGGGTAATAATTAGTCTATTTCAGTAATAAATATTAAATACTCCTTAGTTCAATGGGTGCTTAGGTCGTCCGATCTGGATTAAAGTAATAAGCTGACCTCCGATTTATATCAGGAAAATAAATAGAAAGAGATTTACGGACGAGAACTGTTATTATATATCATGTTACTGTTATTATACAATTATATTATAACTTGTATTCATATTCCTTGTTTTGTTTACTTAAATAAATTATTATTCTATGGTATATAGAAGGAACTATAAAGTAAGAAAATATGTATGGGTATGTTTATATACACCGACACTTTCCACAAAAAATAATATCGTTTCTATTTAACGCTACAAATATTTTATTTGGTTAGGATTGAAAAAAGTGATCTGTAGAAGATCTTTTTCTTTAAATTAATGAAGCTAATTTTTCTTTATATAAATTCGGAATCTCAATAAAAATTCGAATTTCTGAAAATGTATAGAACATCATCTTCTTTCGCTAATAAAAATAATGAAAACTTAAAAAATATATATATTTAATACTACTATACTTAACGATATAAAGAAGTTACGTTTACCAATTTCTCCAAAAATTATTTCGCGTTAAGGGATTCGCGCTCGCTAAGTTTGTAGTTTGATTAGTAGTTTGATTCCACTAAACATTAAGCTTGTAATATGTTTATAAACCCGCATTGGAGCAGCGTGGTGGAATAAGCTCCAAACCTTCTCAGAAAGAGGAGAGGAGGCCTTTAGCCCAGCAGTGGGACATTCACAGGCTGTTACGGTACGGTATGTTTATAAAGTATTTTTCTTGAGTTGAAAATTTTAGTAAAATTATTCAATATCAATCGGCAATAATATTTATGAAACAAGAAATAATAATAATTACAAATTATTGCTGTTGAGTTATGTAATAAGAATTACAGTAATTATTATTAGCGGAATTATTTCAAGCTTATAAACACAATGAATAGGACGAGATTTCATTGTTGTCAAAGAACGTCATAATTATGTACGCTACGTATATTATCCAGGTTGTTATTGTTAAATGTAGAGTTCGTTCTCAAATCCATGTCACATAAAAAGCAAAACATTTGAACGAATTAATGTACATGGTAAAATGTAAAAAAAATAATTCTTTTCTAACAACTAATAACCCAATTTAAAAACCACACTGGCTCAACGATAACTGGCCTGTCTAGCGCTGCGGTAGCCGCCTGTTCGATCCCAAAGTGTTATCTTTAGGTTAATATTGTGTTATTTCATAATAAATTGCAAAAAATTTAGTTTAATACGAAAAAAAAAGATGATTATGAAAATTAAAAAAAAAAGATGATTAAATGATTAAAAACGTATTAAGATAATTATTTCATAGGAAATTAAAAACATGAAATTTATAACATAAATAAAAATTATTACCTATTACTTATATTCTCGTAATAATCAATCAACATCTCTATCGTCGCTTTAGCGCACTCGCGGAATTGGCCGGAATCCATAATGCACTTCACTTGATAAACGCAATCACGAGTCCTGATATCCTTTACGTATTAGGCGTTTAATATAGAATTTAGTCAAAACTATTTTAAGGGATAATATTATACGATTAAGTAAACGAAGCGAAGGCACTTCGAAGTCGTGAGACGTTCAGAGAGACAATGGTGAAACAGGTTGTGAGATCGCGTTTATATGCGCTACTCAGCTTTCTACGACCGATTGTTTGTATTCGCGAGTTCAGTGTCCAAAGGAAACAGACAAGCTTTAATTTATTTTTGCAACGAATTATAATTACATAAGTTATTTTATAATCTTTACCACCTTTAACATTTTCACCATAGGTCATACTTGTAACTTTTAGTTTTCAGTGTCTCAATTTTTTAATACCTATATGTATATTATTAATAAAACTATGATTAACTAGTTTTTATTTTAATATTATTATATTATTCCAATATTAACCAATTTGATAACACTTACAAAAAAAACGTAATTTCATTTAACATAATTTTCCATGATTCTTATGTATAACGAAATAAATAAAATATAACGAAATAAATCCTTATTTCTCCTTATAAAAACATATTATATACAATATAAAATTCAAACTAAAATTAGGAAGCAATTTACAAACAATTAAGAGTTGGTTTCTATTATAGGCGTAGAGCTATATCACAAAGTATGCGTTTTACAAATCTTATTTTTGTTTTTAAATTTGCAACATGTAAATCTTCGTTATTACTTTCACCTTCATATTCGTACACTACGTATAAATAAGTTGCAGTGAGAGTAAGACTAAATGTTACCAACTTTAAAAAAGTTTACAAGATTGATTTTTATATAGTCTTTGATGTTTTGCTTGGCGTTTTTAAGAAGTAAAATAAAGTAATAGAATGTAAATGTCTCACAGCTGGGCTTAGGCCTCCACTTCCTTTCGAGGAGAAGTTTTAAAAGCTTATTTTACCACGCCGCTTTTCAGTGAATTTAGAAACGAGATGCCCCAGTGGTTACAAAGCATGAATAGTTCGTGAACCTTTGATTCCTGGTTCAAAGCCAGGCGGCAGCACTGAATTTTGATGTGCTTAATTTATAATTCATCTAGTGCTCGTCGGTGAAGCAAAACATCGTGAGAAAACCTGCATGTATCTAAAATAAATACATAAAGCTTGTAAATAAAACAACGATCATTTACTGTGAGGAAAGAAATTGGAGGCTAAGCAACGATATTAGGACTTAGTACACCGTTCCGTACAGGAACGATTTTATAAAAATGTAGACCTTTTCCTTGGCATAGTTTCCGAATATAATTTCGAAACTGTTATCTAATAATCGATAAAAGAGCTGGTGGTAGAGCTTTGTGCAAGCTCGTCTGGGTAGGTACCACCCACTCATCAGATATTCTACCGCAAAACAGCAGTACTTGGTATTGTTGTGTTCCGGTTTGAAGGGTGAGTGAGCCAGTATAATTACAGGCACAAGGGACATAAAATCTTAGTTCCCAAGGTTGGTGGCGCATTGGATATGTAAGCGATGGTTGACATTTCTTACAATGCCAATGTCTAAGAGCGTTGGTGACCACTTACCATCAGGTGGCCCATATGCTCGTCCGCCTTCATGTTTACACTTCGATACATCGTAAAGCAATTATTTAAATAAGATATCGTTGGTTCCGCGCCTGAACTCTCTCCGGTCGTGTCGGATGTGCAAGTATATCTGATTACAAGTTTCTGATTAATAATTTTCATATTCTACCGTCAAACACAACAATACTTAGTATTATTGTGTTTGACGGTAGAATTATAATTTAAAATAACTTACAGGTAGAATTATAATTTGGTTTATTTTTGTTTTGGTTATTTAGTTAGGTGTTATATTTAATACTTTCATCTTTATAAATATATGCTTAATGTATAATCATATATATCTAGGAGTAATCGTTTACTTACAATATTGTTTAAACGATTAAGGATTAACATTAATGTAGGTAGATAACTCACTTATGTCTAGGTAATTTAAGATTAACGCGAGGCTGAGTAGTTAATTTGACTTTCCGTATGGTCATTGCTAATATTAATATTTTACTTATAAATAATGCTTGCAATGTAAAGACATTGTTACATTTTATTTTTAATTTGAGGTATTTTAAACTGCTACTTTTCAACAGTATCTTTATTCCAAAACTCATGCATGAAGATTGTTATTGTTATATAAAAAAATATGTGATATTATTTGAATAATAAAAGTCCTGTTTACAACATTTTTAAACATCAGCTTATGTAATAAAATGGGCTAAGGAAGCTATAGTTGGCTGAACAAATTATGGGTATGGATGAACAAATAATGGGAAACAAAACGGAAAGGTCAGCAATAGCTTATTTAAACTCAGACAGTTGCCGCTTGGACGAGCGTGGCTAAGTGGTTCGGTCAAGGCGACAGACGATGCGCGGTGGTACCGACATCTCTTTAATACCAGAAGTTATTGGCCCTGGGGTAATACTGTTTCCGCACTCTAGTAAACATAATTTTTATAAGGAAATTGAGAAATGGTAGTACCATTAAAGGAAATTTTAATCAATTTACTCGTATAAATAAAATAATAATGACCTCATATCCGATTTTCAGCCTAGGATGTCATCTCACGTAATATAGCTATGTGACCGGGAGATAGAATAGTGTACATAGTAAGTAGTACAGCGCACAAGCGTTGGTATATATGGATGCATTTAAATTCACTCACACTTATTATCTGAGGGGACTTCACTGGACAAGAATAAGGTGCAGTACCAACGCGCTTTCTGCTTTCTGATGCAGGAAATTATAACAGTTTAAGTTTTCTTAATTACGACCTGCTGCTAAAAAAAACTTGACCAAAAAACCCAATAACTGATTTTGATTAGTGTTGACGTTTAGATCAATTTAATAAACTTGTTCAATAGAGATCATATTAAATAAATATCACTAATATAAAATATATTTCATTACGTTACGGTTTAACAGACTATTTTGTTATTAGAAAAGGCATCAATTTATACTAGTGTTGGCTAAATCTTGAATTAAGTTTTAAAAAACTTGCAATTCAGGATACCAGATCTTCCTCATTAAGTAAACAAAATATTACAATGAAATTAAAAAACAATATTAAATTAACATGCAATATTTAGAATTGAGTGAGCACGAGTTGTGTGTATGAATATGCGCTTGTACGTGTTGTGTCAGTTATGTGAGAGACTTATTGTTTATGTGTGTAAGTACGTCAGTGACTTTAAATTAAATTATAGATCTTTAAAATTATATTAAAATATTGAGCTTGGTTAGATTATTTTTACATATGTTCGAAATGATTGTGATTTAAATGGGTGTGGCCAACTAGTTAAGAATTGATAGAAATTTACGGCCTTATAAAGTTACATAGCGGCTGTTTAGTTACAACAGCGATTTCGCTCTTTCTGTTATTATTGATTTGATAATCGTCTGAAGAAGACACAGCATTGTTCATCACTGGATAAGCAGCCTTTATAAGTAAGGCTGGTATTTATTTTGATATATAGATAGATTGATTGCATTTTAGATTATGTACAAGCAGGTGAAAGTGACACTTCTTCTATGGGGAGTTTTGTTCTTAACCTTTGAATTATATTTATTATATATATCGACTTTATTTCACGCATAATAATATTCTCAGAATAATGTTTTATTGTTGTAAATTGTTCTATATTGCTCAAGAACAAAAATATTATGAAATATATAACTTAGTTGTATAGTTTTTAAATATGATTTATTTACGAAGTCAAATTACAAGTGTCATTAAATTTGATTAATAAATAAGGAACAAATTACTATGAAGTAATTGTACCAATGTGATAATGTTCGACCGGGAAGTAATTTTTATAATACTAAAACACGTCAAATGCTACGAAATGATAACTGCATTTTCAAGGTTAGTTTTCTATTATTGTTAAAGTATATATATAATTGAATTACAAATTTAGAATTATGCACGCTGTTATGGAATGTATTAAAATACATTTCCTTTTTTATTATTCGCTATAAGATTCAATAAAAATAATTCTATAAGTACGTATGTCCATTCCGCACTCAGATGTTAGTGTAATGGAGTATTTCTCCGATTTGTCTTTTGCCGGTATAGTCACAGGTAGCGCTAGAAAGGCGCTTGTATGTTGAGTTAAAGTTACTTTTTCGAGTCTTGGAAATAGTGTTTTAGAGGTGATACGGAAGGTAACTTCGCTTCTTAAAATGTGTTGCACTTCTGATAAATTTGAACCGCCTTCTTTTAAAAGCATTCCTAAGATAATCTTTCCTGTAGCAGTTTCTAAAACAAGACGTGATTAAGTAAAAAATATATATTTATACATATTAAATTTTGTACTAAATTCAATTTAGACTTGTTGAAAAATTAAATATCATACCTATTAGTCGATCAAAAACTTGAATCATTACATCTGACGCTTGCTCAAGCAATGCATAGCGTAACGATTTAACCATTAACTCGTTTCGGTGAGGAACCATCACGGCAGTTGTTCGGTAACACTCACAAGATTCTCCGCAAGTACAAGGATCCATAGGCCATGTTTGAACCTTTACTTGTAAAGTATCTATAGCTAAATCCCAACGAGGTTGCGTAGTTATACGGATAAAAAATTCACCAATATCACTTCTGAACCATAACCATGAATTTTCGATTTGAGTGCTAAGACAAACAATTTGAAAATACAATTTGTGTTCTAGAACTTCTTGTCCACTTTCTTTAGGTATGCCACTTAAAGTAATTTCCTGGTCAATAAGGTAAAGTCGGCTTATGCAAAACTTGGGGTGAATATCTTTTTCAAAGTTTACCGGGATTGTAGGTTCAGTATCAGTCAAATATAATTTATACACAGCATTTACGGCAAATGGAGATGCTACCAAAACATCTACTTTATTTGGTCTATACAACGGTCCCGTTACTTTACACTTCCGTATAGGATAGAGCGATCCTGCATGTCCAGTGAGAATGAAAATAATATACGTATCGAATATTCTTGTTTTATTAAAACCATGCACGAGAAGTACTGCTGTCTCTTTTGCAACAAAATTAGCTGTATATTTAACACTGAGATATATTTTTTTACCACTGTCAGCGGAAGACATCTTTTCTACAGTGAAATTACTTTTCATATTATTTAATATAATATAATTAAATATTAATGATTCTTGATTCGAAGGACTAATAGCTAACAGTCTTGAAGAACTTCTTAGAAGAGGAGGATTGAACTCAACCAGATCTTTTGTCTTAAACATGGGCAGTGTTACGTATAAATGTATAGACAAAAATAGCATAACTAAAAAGTTTGGGTGTAAAAAATCTTTGCTACTCAGTGGAAAATAAAGTTTTAAAATATTAATGGCTTCAATTATAAGACAAGCATTGTTAATAATGGTATTTTCTTCACAGTTATTGCAATCGTCACAAAATAATTGAAAATGTTCTTCCATAAACGGACAATAACTCAAAATAGTTGATATTAATGCTATGCCATCTGCTAAATCTGTTGTTATATTGGTGATATTTTTCGGATTTTTACCTTTACCACAAAGTTTTTCATGTTGTAATAAAATGTTTTCATTATACCAGTCTGTTATAATTTTCAAAATATCTCTTGGTTGCATACTCATACAAACGCATTCAAAAAAGCAACTGTCCATCACAAACACTTTATAACTTTGAAGAATTAAATCTATCCAACTTTGTTTATTTAATCTATTAAAAAGTACAACATCGGCTAGTAGCTGTTGCGTTAAAATGATATCAGCATTGCACCGTGAGGTCGTATTATCAGAATATATAGCAAATTGATCATAGCTTAGCAAAAACCTCGCTTGTAAGGCCACTACATTTGCTCCACGAGATCTAAGTAATATTAGTATTTCCCGATAAGTGTCATGAATTTCTTTAACACATTTAAATGACTCGTCCATGCCAACTACTCTAAAAATAATGTTGAATATTTAAAAAAAACATCACTATCTTAAAAGCAATCTAAACAAAAAACTATTTAAATAACTAACGATATTTTACGTATGTGTTTCATTAGTGGCCCTGCAATTCTCCGAACAAAATTTAAATACGAAACATTAATTCCTTTTGATTTGGCGCCGCCTGATTGAGTTGATATAGATGCTGAAATAGCATGAAACGTATCTGGTATTATGGGATATAAATCTCTTCGAAATCCTTGTTGAAACATCCATTTTTCAAGGAATGAACAGCAGACTTCCATGTAATTATAAATTTCATATTGGGTTTTTAAAGGAAAATAAGGGTATGAATTTTCTTCGGCTTTAACTAAAAATTGAGTATGTAAAGTTAAAGGACAGTAAGTGAAGCAAAAACAAACTTCTACTTCACAACATGAGACGTTATTGTGTTGAAAATACAAAGTAATATTTTGAACATAAGTTGTCTGACAGGAAACTGAAACTTTTACTGAAACATAAGTATAATATGTTTCGTTTTCTAATTCAATTTTTGAGTCAATTATTTCCACTGTTAGATTTGGTTCTTCTTTAGAAGAACATGAAAATAACTCTTTCGTTGATTGACCGTCCATTTTTAATGTTAGCATTTTACTTAATTTTGAACCTACTGAACACGGAGGAAAAATAATTTTGTACGTATCAGGATACATATCCGGGATTTGTCTTTTTCCGATAAAAGTTAAGTTGTAGTATGGTATAGTCATAACTTTGTCCAAGTATAATAAAGCCGTTGAGACGAATCGACCATGAGCTTTTGGTTGAAATTTTAATGTGAAATTAGCTGATTTTCCAATATTTAATTCGAATTTAATTTGATTTTCATTTATAAAAATCTCATTATCTTCTATCCTATGTATATCTAATGTAAATATTGGTGACAGTTTTGAGATCACAATTGTTATCGGTAAGCAATATTTAGATACATTAGTCATAGTAAAATCCATAGAATTTTCAACATTTTGAACGTAATTCATCTCAAACTTATCGACGGAAAAATTTATCCAAGGTACTGTTATTACTCCTGTTATTCGACAATAACAAATATCTTTATTAGTACTTTTTATTTTTATTTTCGGATTATTTTCATATGATCTAAAATAAATACATAAAAGTGTATTATTTAAAAAAAACTTTGATTGTAATATTGATAAAATGACTTACTTTTCATAGTCTTCTATATAATGCCGAAGTTCAGTTGAGCACAAGTTTTGATTAGGTGGCCCTAATAACCCATTTATTCTAAACGGTATATACATTTCATATTCTCTTCGAAATATGTCGTATACTTTTATATACACTGTTTTTGACTGGCCACCATCTAAATTGAAAGTAAATATTCTCTTTCTTTCATTCCCTTGCATTACATATACGTCAAATATATTCTCATCGCCTGTATCCAGTACTTCAACAACTGTTCTTAATGTACTTAAATTTTGAAATGTTATCGGTACAAAGGTAATCATATTACAAGGTATTCGGGGCATGTAAATATTTTTAGGGTGTATTATTATTTTTGGTTCCACGACATTCCCACTTACCGGTAAGATGACATTTTCTTTATTATTTATCTTTATATATATATCAAAATTAAATTCAAGAATGCATGGAATTTTCACAACTATATCGAACACCATCACTATTTTTGGACGAATGGTACCACACATTGGTTCTATCTTTAATCCTTGAATTAATGGCTCCACAACATGAAAAAGAGCGATTTCTCTTGATGAGTTCTCAAGCTTAACGTTTTCAACAGTTTCTAAATTTAAAGCAATGTCTCTAAATGTTACGGCCGTCTGTAAAAATTTGATCGACAGCTTACGAGTAACAACGCTAAGTTCAAAAGGTATAGTTCTTGTAATTTTACTTATTGATAATAATTCAACTTCATGTGTTTTTGTTTTATTGGGCTTGCATATATATTGCACTTCACATAATCTACACGTGTGTCGTGGTATAGTTCCAGCATTTGGTATTATTTCAAAAGGTGTATCCGGCTGTAATTCATCCCACTTAAAGTCAACGGGTATATTATAATTATTATAAATTCTAATAGGAACCGAAACTACGAATGTTTCTGTTGTAACCATACCAAACTTTAAACTTTTTTCATTTACCACTAAGGTTGGATTGCTAATTTGTAAGGTATATGGGTGATCTCTGTGATATTTTTCATTTATAGTGTATTTAAATGAACGCAAAAATGTCCCTTCCATATGTGCCAAGCAAAATATTGTAACATTGGCTTTTACAAAAGATTTAACTCTCATTTTTAATGTCACTTTTTTTTCGTCTGAGTAAAGTATATACTTATCTTTGAAGAATTCCACTAATATATTGAATTTCGTATTATTATCAATTATGAGATTATGTTCCCCATAAGTTGATGCACCGACTCTTCCAAAATTTATAGTAAAAGGAATTAATCTTATTTGGAATAGGTCGTATGTTGAGGGTGTTTCTTGGGTAGTTTGACAAAAATTGTTTTCTTTAATGCCCTTTGATTGTATTGTATAACATTTGTCTTTGTCGGTAGTGTACTTTTCTAAAATAGGTATTTTTTCATATAACATTTTAGACATTTTAAGATAATTTAGTGCTAGTTTATTTCTTTCATTATGCCTTAACAATTCCTTGTCTGTGTATGTATAGGTTGGATTTAATTCCTTCAATTTATGCAATGATTCAATTTGTATTTGTTTCAAGGTCTTTTTATAAATTACTTTTATATTAAAATTAACAGTATAAGTTATACAATTTTTGTCTGACGATTCTTTAAATACGTCGTGTGGATTAATTATTCTAAATGTTATGTTATTTTTTAATTTAAGACATGTGGATTTTATTGTTATGGCTATTTTTTTTGACGTATTTGGGTATATTGTAAACGTTTCGGTGTCTAAATTAATGCCAGGAATTCTAACGTATTGCATCTTTGCACCCAACATCGATTCATTCTGTATTCTTATACATTTTGTTTTCTTAGTATTTATAATGACATCTCCAAAATTTACGTTTTCTGGGGTGTGGTGTATATGTGGATATTCAAATTGACCACTAATATAATATCTACCAATTTCGGAATGAAGTTCATCATAACAACATCTACTTCCATCGACTTTTATTAAACGTAAATCAAATACAAATCTGTTATCAAATTGTTTATCGTATTTTGCTTTCGTTATACATTCGTTTTTAGGTATAAACGTTATTTCAATCGTGTGGCTATTTTTATACATTATATTAAACGCCCTATGTGCGGCAGAAATTTCATAGGCGTCATCAAATTTCTGAAAAAAAAACGTTTAGAAATAATAGATTATAAAATCTCAAGTAAATAACATATCGTGTACATATCGTTATTTATGTTGGCTCTCTGACGTTAAATTATATAAAATTAAAATTTCAATGCTTAGTTATATAATTATATATTACCATTAAACGTCCTTCACATAGTGTTTTCAGATAAGCAGATGTGTCAAGATCGACTTCAACATCCAATTCAAGAGTTGTAGATAGTCCTACAAAAGAGATCGGAAATTCTACAACTTTAAATCTTTTAAAAACATCATCAGGGTTGTAGGAATCACATATAGACATTATTATAATATTATAATTATATTAAAATAAATTTATTCCAAATTAATATATTAAAATAATGATTTATACTACAAACTTCAACAGTACTGTTTTGTTATGATATAGACATAAAAACTTTAGAGTTAACAGTAAAAAAAAACATATATGCTTTTAAATAGTTCGTATATTGCGTTAAGTAAATAAAAATATATATTTTTTTAATAAATTGAATGTAACATTAACATTTTTGTATAAAAAAGATTCAATGCTTTATTGATTATTTAAAAAGGTTTTTAATATATATACAGGTTTCTCTCAAACATCTTATTATCTCGAAATAAACATACGAAACGAGTACTAAATGCGAATTACAAAAGTCTGTTATAATTTCAAAATTCCCTTTCTTCGCTTCGGTACGAGATAAGTAGGAACGAAGTGCCCCGTGAACAGTATAACGCGCTAGAGTAATATTGTAGATGGATGTAAGCACGGGGGGTGTGTCGTACGACTCGGGAAAATTAGTTCGGGGCGGGGGAGCCCCTCGTCACCCCGGGCCCGGGGGTTTATCAGATTCAGGGGGTGAAAAATTACTTCTCAATGGGAGGGCGCGGCGAAAGCGAGGCAGGGGCGGGCGTGGGCGGCGCTGCCACGTGGGCCAAGCCTTTATCCGCCGCGACGACCGCTGCACTTCTTTCATGCTTCAATTATGAAAAGGTGCGTGTGTAAGACTCTTAAGCCGTGACTACTACGGGATGTTGTGGTGTCGTGTAGAAGGATTAATGCTTTGTGATTATCGAACAAATTTGATATAAGGATACTGTTTTCTGTGAAGTGAATGTTGGGCGAAAGCTTCTTGAAAGCTCCATGGACCCCACGCTGGAGGCTATGCATCCTTTGGATCCACCGCCACCCGATGTTCTGCTTGCATTGCTAGCGAGAAATAAGGCTCTGGAAGGTACGATTAAAAAGATAGGCTACTAGATAATACAAGAAAAATATTTAAAAAATATATAAAAAATATATAGTAAACTAAGTTTTTTTTTTAATTCGTGGAAATATCTTTTACATTAGCTACTTTAACGAGATCTATAAAAATTGTTTTATTATAGCACATTAATAATATAGTTATTAGACCACTTATTCATGAAGTTTTAATAAAATTTATTTTATTTATGTTGTGGTATTAGACATTGGTTGGTATTTTATTTGGGGTCGACCTTTTTATTTATTTAATTATTTTTTCATTAAGGAAAAATTATATAGCACAAAAGGCGGGCCTAAAGCTCAAATCATATTCAGGAGGCAAACCAAAGGAATTACAATAAATACGTTAATTTGTGGCTGTGCCAAAGAAACATTCATAAAAGTATATATATATATATATATATATATATATATATATATATATATATATATATATAAATCATCGGAATGACAAATGGATTTACATGACATTACAAGCTACCTACTGTTTTATCTTGTAATAATAAAGTACTATTATAAATATTATTTTGTAAAGATTTGCAACTAAAAGTGATAACACGATTTTTTTTAATTTATAGGTTCAACTGCACTAATACACTTATGGTAGTAACATAACATAAACAACATATGATTACAATAAAAAATAAATAATTTTAATTTTTTAAAAGATCAAACTAGTTGTTGCTGTTGAATAGAAAAAAACGATGACGTTTTCATAATGCTACAATTACCGCGTAGTGAGCCGCGTGCATGTGCGGGCGACCGGCGGCGCACGGCACGTGCTGCCTACCCTCTTCCTACTAGTACGGAGTTTTGTTTATATTTTTTATTATCAAGTTTTGATATTACAGAGTTATTAGCTTATAGAAATTTCATCAACTTTTTTTTATTACAACTAATTGTAAGTATAACTTGTACATTTCTAAGTGTTGGCATCTTTTTTAGGGTAGAGTTATTATAATGTTACAGGAACTTATTCAACCAAACTGCTTTACTGTGGGTTGGTGTGTGTTAGCATATAATTCGACATAATATGTAGATTTTCTTACCACTCCTTTACGATAGTAAAGGAGTTGTAAGAAAATTGCAGAACCATAATAACAAATTAAACAAGTGATAATTCAAATTTTCTTTCCCAGATTTAAACCTTCTATTTTCTATTCAAATGTATGTACTTTATGTACATTTGAGCTTACTATTAAAAACTGATATAATTTATTATATGTGAAAAACTTTATTAGATATCTATATTTACAATTAAATTTAGTAATTTTAAAAGACTTACTCTGTACATGTATTCGATTCATATGGCATTTCTATTTCACTATACGTTCTTAGGCGAAGTTTATACTTTTTACCAGTAGGGCTTCAAATGCACGTAATCAAGTTAAGTGCTCTTGCCCAAAAGCGTCGATGGGCTCTTTTTGATTTTAACGCCAACGGCACCTATTATTCCGATAACGTCGCACTTAGCAAATTGATCTAACACTTTTACCTGTATATTGATTCTATGGGGATCTGTTGAAAGTTTAAGGGTTTTCGTTAATTAAAACAAAATTAACTGTAACATACGATGATTTAGCGCGTTTGCGTAACAGTGACTAAATATTTTGTGTACTCACAGTTATAACAAGGACATCATCCACATAATATTATTTCAATATATTTACATTTTCACAAAGCAATGAACGGAAGAGCTGTTATTGCATCGCTCTTGTCAATAATGTTCGACTCAAATATTTTTATAAATATTATATGATATGGAGCTAAAAATCTAAGTGAAAATACGTGTTTTATATATTTTATCCTTTAAAAAGAAATGAAGTACCGCCATTACATAATAATTCGGACTCGTATAGTTCAATATGACCTCGTAATATATTTTTTTATATACAAAGTCAAAATATCCTTCATTCAAGTCGGCAAGCCACGTATGTCCCGTAACATGACTAATGTTACAGGATTAATTGAGTGTATATTGACTAGTACCAGTGTAGATTATACCGAAAGGAAACGACTGAGGACACAGTAGTTTCTCTTTTTCTATTACGGCATATAAACATAAAGTTATAAAAATGAAAGTGTATCACTAATCGCTCTATCAATATTTCTTATCTTAATAGAGTCAGCCTATTAGAAGACTTGAGACTGTTGATGTAATAATTATGAAGTAATTATATTAATAAAGATGAATGTTTGATAAAGATAGATGATGTATAATAAATACAATCAATCAATCAAATCAATCAATTAACAGCCAATCGTTGTCCACTGCTGAACATAGGCCTCTTCCAAGGTGCGCCAAAGCTCCCTGTCCTCCGCCTTCCGCATCCAGTTGGTGCCCGCCACCTTCTTAAGGTCGTCGGTCCACCTGGCTGGAGGGCGCCCTACGCTGCGCTTGCCGATTCGCGGTCTCCACTCTAGGACTCGTCTGCTCCAACGGCCATCGGTCCTACGACATACGTGACCAGCCCACTGCCACTTCAGCCTGCTAATTTTGCAAGCTATGTCGGTGACTCCGGTTCTTTTCCGGATAATCTCATTTCTGATCTTATCCTTCAAAGATACTCCAAGCATAGCTCGCTCCATAGCACGCTGAGCGACTTTGAATTTGTGGACTAGTCCCGCAGTTAGTGTCCACGTTAATAAATACAGTTATAATAAATACAGTTCATTTATTATATATAATTTGTCTTAATCATCATACATAAGTAGTAGTCATTGATGATATTCTCATGACCGTATTCGTCCACGACGGTCGTACTAAAGCGAGGCTAGCCTTCTCGGGACATTATAGTGCATAAGAGTATGTGCGAACACAGGTGCGCTCTCTATTCTCTCTCTCTTATAAACTGATGGAACAGTAAATCTATTTAAGCTAGCCGCTAGATCAACGAGACAATAAAATATAATAATACACTATTCAAAGTTCTTATAAAGAACACGATAGTCGTACTATATTCGTATTTTTTTAATCATATATTTTTTTTTATTCATACTTATTAGTAGAAACCATAACCGCATTCAATTCCATTTAATATGAGATTACATCCCTATTATTATGTTTAAAAGCTATGATTACGTTGATAGGGAGCGCTTTTGCCTGTGGCATAGGCGCTTATTATTTTTGTAAACTTGTATTGTATTGAACAAGCTTTATTGTAGAAATCAAATCAAAATATATTGTCTTTAAATATTATACAAAAAGTATTTGCAGATCTCTACTAGCGTGAGAAAAAAAAAACTTTGTTTTTCAAAACGTTTCATTTCTTTATCATTTTAATATTTAAATGTATTCATTTACTTTGTCTGCGTATAACTTTACCGTTGTAAAGTTTCAAATTTTCAATTTTTCAATTCAAAACAAATCGTAATTTTAAGGGTGGTAACATTATGCGTAGGAAGTATTTAATACCAGAAAGTGGAGATGTCACCTATTATGTTATCGCATTAACGCCGGAAGGGTGCACGTGGCGACGCGTGCACAACGAATCGTCTCCTTCCGGTTCCTTTACTAACCACAGTCACAGTTATTAAATAGAATTAAATTGACAAATTTAACCAGCATAATGATTAGTACTAGTACTGCTATCTTTCATTTCAAAAAAGGTACATAAGTCGCATCAAGTAGATACTATGCTTAAAAAATCGAAATAATTTAATGTTATGTATAACGCCTTATAATATATTTTTAAATGGATCAACATTCTTCCTAAAACACAGATAACATAATAATAGGGTCAAGTTAATTTATTTAATAATATGTACAATTTCACTTTACCTTAATTGTAAATGATAAAAAAAATTATAAGGAATCCAGATTGTATAAAATTAAGTACTTACGCTTACGCAGTAATTATCTTAGTATTCTGTATAAAAAAGTAAATTTTATTATTATAATTAAAATGAAATGCCAGTCTGGATTGATAAACCCTATCCATCGAGTATAGCTAAACCAGGCTCATTCGTTTTGCTTGGGTAAAAGATATGAGTGAGTGAGTTAAATAAGTAATGATATAAACTTAACTCACGTATGAAATGCTTCCGCCATTATTGAACTTCATTTATTATGAGTTATGAAATTATTTTCTAATTATTGTTAATTATTTTCTAATGGTTTCTATGTTTTCGTGCTCTCAGCTATATAAGAAGATATATTTATTTTGCAATAAATCTTTTATATAAGCACTCGTACCAACAGAACATAATCCAAGTTCGAAGTAAGGTGCGGTCTCAGGGGAGTATATTTTGTATATGAGTACATAATAGATACTTTAGTCATTTTTGCGGATTGAAACTATACTAAGATATAAAATACAAAACTTACGATTTGAAAAAATGGTAATTTCAATTGTGATTTAGTGACAATATTTTTTTTTTTTCGAATAGTATACCTACCTACCTGGCTCACACTCCTCACACGCGGGCGAAACTGCGGGAAGAAAGTAGTATTATATAAACCTGATTGTCGGATCGGATTACTAATATTTAACATTTCAAAATACTTGTGTAGTCTTTTATTTTCTGTGTCACCCATTGACGTTCTTTCGGAAAATTCTTCAGAACTTCTATTTTTAATCTTCAATTTTTAAATAGGAAAAAAGTATGCAGTAACCATGTCATCTTAACTTTTGATAAATATTATATACTATTAATAATTGTCTTATGCACTTATATGAGTATATAGACTATTAAGTTAGACAGGCCAAAATTAATCTCATAAAAAAGGGTTTATTTATTCCTAATAATAACTATTTTGTTATCTATTGTCAGGTATTAAAGGTGTGTCACTTATCCAAAACCCATTTCATCAGATTTCACTTATATTTCGATCATATAACTGTCATTAAAATAAAAAATAAAAAAATCCGCAGATTGGTATCTGATATATATTAAAATAATTAAATAGGGAAATAGTAACTTTATGGCTTATAGCTTAAATTGGGGCGGAATCATCACTCGCTCAGCAGGGGTCGACATCTGTCCACTTATACCTTGGCTGACTTGGTGTACCTACAGTGTCGCATACCTGTTGAAACTTTAAACCTTTTAAACTTATTTAAAAAAATAATGGATTCGGAATTCTAATTCTTTATATTTTTTACTTATTTCAACATATAAATTATCTGCAATTAAAGTTTCTATCTTGCGCTAAAATTTCTATTTTGCAGTCTAATTCTTACAAAGAATGTTTATTTGTTCATAAAATATTTTGTACAAAATAGCATAATAACATTGACAATATAATTAAATTATTAATAACTGTCGAACGCGAAGATATGGTTTAAAAAAAATATTATTATTATTTTTACAAATAATTCGCAAATATATGACAGCAATATGTATAAAATTATGAAAAATTCGCCATTATACTTCATCTCAAACAAAAGCGAAGCCCAAAAGTCATTTGTAGTAGAGTGATTTTGTAGGGAGAGTTCTTTGATTACTTGAATATAAAGGGCTTCTGCACAAAGCCCGTGATCAGCTTTATCCCTTTGTTAGAGTTTTAATCAATCACCGAGATCTGTGTAGACTATTCGAATGGCCACAGTTGGTTGTTTTCTTAGGTAAGTGTGCGAGATTTTATGTTTATTAAATAAAAATTTAAAAAACAACCTTTCATTTGTATTAATTACATAATTTCGTTATTGCTTAAACTTATATAACTATATTCGTATATATTAATCAACGTAAACGATATCGGCACAGAAGAAAAACTATTTTTTATCCCAGAAAAGGACTTTTCTTATATCGATAGAACACAAGAGCATATAACTATGCTTTAAATTATATTATTATATATATTTATAATATATGACAATCTCGATTTATCATTATCGACTCGAGCTATTTACGAGTATAAGTCACCGGATCGTTGGTGATTTTTATCTTAACTAGTATTTTTCCCTAATAAATTCATATCAAAACAATGTGGGTGCGCCACGTGAGACAGATGGTAATAGGGGAAACGTTGCGTGGGTAATTATATTGGCTGGATGAGGTAGCTCTTTGACTTCTATAATGCTACTGAGCGTACCGACTATTTGAGCGCAATTAGGCAAAGTATTTATTTTGATATAGATACCCGTATTTACCTATTAGGTGGTTATTATATATTTTTTAAGGCTCTTGATTTTTTTGAGTTTGTTTGTGTCAGTGGGAATTTGGGGAACGGTGGAAATTGGTTATGGAAAGAAATATTATCCATGCAAGCTGTGCAAGTGTGTAAAGAAATTCAAAAGAATAATACTTTAAGCAAATTAATATTAATAAGATTTTTATATAGTCTTCCTTATTATTGATCTACATCATTATTATACACACATTTTTTTTATTAAATAAAAATTAAATACATACATTGACAAGTTTATTTGGTTATTCCTATTTAGAATTTGTAACACATACTTACATAGGAAACAAATAGAACACTGTGATTTCCTAAATCACCATTAACTTTTAACGTGTTTAATAAAGAAACTTATAATATGCAATAAGTAAAAGTGATAGTTTATAAATATCCTACTGGGCTTCTCCTTATTTGGAGATGGAGTTTATTCCATCAAGCTGTCCTTCGAGTTTAAAATAAGAAGTGGAATAAGAAGATTTTTATCCGGCACATGCAGGTTCCTGACAATTTACATATTCAATAATAACTTATGTATTTAGTACATATTATAGTGCACATATTTTCGCAAACACTTTTAGATTGAATTATGAGAGTGAGGGAATAGAGAGTGAAGGTTCAATCTAGTGAAGATTCACTCTCTTTTCCCTCACACTCATAAATCTGACACGACCGGTAATAGTCCAGACGCATGACCAAGGGCTTTACGTGCTTTCCACACTTTGTACATACCTTCCAGACTCCTGTTATTGAGAACCTTCGATAGAAAAACACAATTACTTTTTATTTTCCCGACCTGGGGGTTAATATAAGCATATCGATGGCCCCGACGTATCAAGCGTCATGTGTATCTAAAAAAATGTCCTACCCGCATTTTAATAGAAAGTACTCGCTTGCACCGAGTGGCGCGAATTTTTTAACGCAATATATCATCTATTCATATCCGTATTCACGATACATATTTACTTCATCTTTCAGAGTTGTTCTCTATTACGCTTTATTGTAAAATATCTGGTATTCGAAAGTTGACCACATGTATGTAAAGTGATGACTAGAAATAAATTTTTTTTTTTTTTTTGCTTATTTTGCCCTGTCGCTTTATGTACGTATATATGCACGTAGGAACAGCCAATGTGTTTTTTTATTTAATAAACAAACTGTAGTGTATCTTTTTTTGCTTTGATTGTTTTTATTGTTAAAATGCCTGCTGTGCTTAGATATTAAAGTAATAATTAAGAAAAATAATAAATAATGAGAAAATTACACACTTTAAATCTTCAAGGTCAGCTGGATCATTCATGGTCATTTTTAACAATAGAGACCGTTTTTATACATACCTTTTAATTTTTGGTATTCTTAAACAGCATTTATTTGATATTCACAGCAAGTTGGCTTCACAAATCGTTGATGTGACTAACTTAGCCAAATATAAAATAGCTACGGTATTCTATTTAAACTTGTTTATCTCCTTATTTTAAGCTATCCTTATTATATGTTTAGAAAATTAAAACTTTTGATATATCCTGAGAATGAATAAAAATTTTCGGTAATAAAAATAACAGTCATTCTATTATCTGATGGTAAGTGATCACCACCGCCCGTAGAAATTGGCGCTGCAAGATATAATAATAATATGTTATGCCCCATGTGCCTGCAGTTACATTGGCTTGCTCATGCTTCAAACCGGAATACAATAATACTAAGTATTGCTTTTTTACTACAAGAACTATCGCCAAGAAAATATTTTCAATAAATATGTGTAAGTCAAAATTCAAATTGGCAACTGTGCAAAACATGAAAGTTCCGAAAGGAATGGTGGATTGCCACCATTACTGCTAGTAAGGATTGCCTTACTATTAAGATTTTTTTAAATGAAATCATTTAATGAACTATTCCTTTTGTCACCAATAAAGGTAGAACAGAAGGGCGTTACATCTAAGTGTTTAAGTAAACGATACAAATGTATGTATCGATTAATACCTTTTAGAAATTAAATAAAAAAATACATTTATATATAATACTTAGTGTTGCCAGTATTGCACATTATAATTTGTTTTAATTTACATACGTAGGTTCAGACTTATGCACATGGTATATTTTTTTTTATATAAAAGTACAAGTTATCGTTTAAACGTTCGATAAGTTTTCGGTCAATGTTTGAGACGGGCTATTAAGACTTGTTTGAATTCTTTCTTACCTAAATTACACCTATTAATTTAGTTTTTCATTATGTTTTTGTTATATAAATCTTTAATTTAATTCGTTATGGTTTAGGAACTCTGTCCATTGTTTTTTTGAGTTTTATATAACATTTTGGGAAACGGTAACATCAGTTGTTCAAGAGTTTTTATTTTGATTCATTATTATATTAAATAAAAATAGCGATTATTTTAACTTCTTCATTAAGACACAAGTATATGTATTAAGTTCCCGAATTTATTTTAAACGTTCAACAAAAGCAAATAGACTATATGTATAAAAGGTAATAGGTTCAGTGTTCGTTAAGCGATATCGCTTTGTTCGGCCACAAATTTTATATATTGGTAAATGTTATATATGTTTATAGTCCACACAATGATTAATGCCACAAAAAAGTACACATTAGTAAAAGAGTAAAAAACTTTGTTTTCTTTACTATATAGGTTGAATAGAGAGTAATCAAATAGGGCATAGATCCACTAAAACGATTTGCAGCAGCGTAGTGAAATAGGAAAAGGGGGACATAGAAAAATTTACGTGCTTATTTTTTACTGTTTAGATCCTAAACACTAATATGCGTTCGAACAATTAATGCCGCTACGCCAAATGAAGCGCTGCCAAAACAGACTTATATACCTATAGAAAAAAAATAAGGAAGTTCTTGATTTTGGACTTTTTTGTTTATT
This sequence comes from Nymphalis io, assembly GCF_905147045.1. NCBI lineage: Eukaryota > Metazoa > Arthropoda > Insecta > Lepidoptera > Nymphalidae > Nymphalis > Nymphalis io. Next base: position 8,616,517 of record NC_065890.1, on the reverse strand, counting down.
CCTCAATAATTTAACTGATTATGAATCATCTAAGTTTTTTTTTGGGCTAAGACCTTCCTCTTCGAGGGAGCTCAGAACCTTGAAGCTCTTTCCATCACGCTGTTAGTGGTTACACATGTGGCAGAATTTCAGTGAAATTAGACTGATGCAGTTTCTTTCACTATGTTTTCCTTCACCGCCGAACAAGCAATGAATGCAAACGAAGCTAATGAAAATTTAGTAGTGCTTGTCTGTGTTTGAACCTGCGATCATCAGTTAAGATTCAGGCATTCTAACCACTGGGCTATCTCGGTTCACTTTACTTTGTTATACATCTGTAGACATTGAAAACTGCTGTTTATATTTTAATATTTATTACAAAAAGACGGTGATGTGATCATTAAAATGTATTGCTATAGACTTTAACAAAAAACTATTATACTATTGTAATTTGATCACAAGTAAACACGCCTATGGAGATACAAATAAGTAATAAATACATATATAAAAATAATCATTTTTTATATATATTTGTTTCTGTACGAATATTGTGCCTATTATTATCTTGATACTGGAAAAATTATCTTCAAGTTAAACGAAAATATCTTGAGAAAATCTACACCTGTCACCTTAAATTCTGAGACACGACTTTCCGTCAGCCCAGAGTAGAGTTGCTTGGTGTTATAAGCCCGTAAGCCTTCTTCATAAATGTTGTAGTTATCTTTATTTACCAATGGAATATTTAGTAAATGTTATTTTAATTAACGTGTTAATGTGTTTTTAACAACTACTTTTTAAGTTTTAATTTAATAAGTTGTCTGTTATCCATATTTGTTTTATTATTACTTTGAAATAGTATACTTAGTAATGTAGGATAAATGGGTCACCTGCATAAAATAATTATACATGCATGAACAGGAAAACCGGAATAACAAACAAATAAACAAATATTTTATTATAATGTGATGGATATTTTGTTTAATAATCGTTTATATGTTTTGTTTAATAATATTTTATATTAAATTATTTTTTCTGAATATATTAGGGAAGATCATAAGCACTATTACTCTCCTCTATTACTCTCTCTGTCCTGGGTGGGAATCGAACCCACAACCTTCGGCGTGAAAAGGCAAGTATCTACCAACCACGCCAACCGGCTCGTCGTCGTCGTAAATATGTATATTATGTTTTGATAAAGTATATAAAGTGTATATAGCAGACATCTAATCTTTACAATAAAAAATTAAGTGAACCTCATGGATGTTCATGATTGTAAAAAAACAGAAATATACTCAAAATCGCTTGAGATTTCTTTATAGATAAAAAAAAATGTTAAATAAATAATAGTAACATATTTACAATATATGTAATATTAAGAATATTTAGAATGTATGATTCTTATATAATAACTATTGCTGCTATTTTATACAGAATAGACACAAATTAGTATGGTTTTTAAACTTGGTAAGTTATCTTATTTAAAAGAGTACTTAAACCTATTATAGCGAGTATAAGTTATAGTAATTTTATATTATGAAAACATATATATATATAAAATTCTATCTGCATTTTTATTATTTCAAAACGTCCTACTTCATGAGCGTTTAAATGGAATTAGCAAATTTATTTTATTTATTTATTTTATTTTTTTATTTATGTACCAACAGAGTATACAGAAAATTATATAAATTAAAAATGTGTACTAAGGGATAACTTATCTCTAACAAGAGATCTCTTCCAGAAACCCTGAATCTAGTGGAGATTATTTGTAATACATATTTATGGTGTAGGTACAATATCAATTAGTTTTATATTATAAAATTCAAGTAGACTTAACGATAAATGAATATATTACACACTAAATACAAATAAATATATTAATATATACCATTATCTATAATATATATATACATTCAACTTACATAGATACAAAAAAATATATATACATACATATAAAATAAATTAAACTTAAGTGGAAAGAAAGTGTTGCTTAACTCTGATTTTAAACGATCTTATTATAACATTATTATGGAAAATATTATCTGGAAGAGAGTTCCATAGGCGAGCGGCAACAACGGAAAACGGGTTACCAAAGGAAGTTTATTTATTTTCTCCTAATAAATAGGTTAATAACAAATATCAAAACAAATTTATTATACCAGTATACACCATACTTAGTTCGCTTATGTCGGATGTCAATTCAATAATGACAGACAAGTTGATATCGGACATATTGTTATTTGTTATACCATAATACTGTATCATATAAATTATAAACTAAGAATTTCGAAATAATTTTACGTCAGCAGATTTTTTTCCAATTATTTTTAACTATTTCGTAGAACATCATCGTTTTCTTAGATTTCAAATAGTTTCACGTAATACCGCTTTCGTACATAAATAATATAATTATTAAACCGATAAATGGCTTCTTTATTTCTAAACTCTTGTTATTAAATTACGAGTATAATTAACGAACTTAATATCGCAAGGTTTTCGCCTTCACCTTGTTAAGGCGAACAATTTACCTAAATAGGACATTAGAGAGAATATTAAGGAGACGACCGACCTCCGCTGCTCGTTACTGGGTAGTATTAAAAGCAGGGCCCTTCTGATAGAATATGTATTTTTACGAGCACAGGGCGAAACTTCGTGCATGTTTGATGCCCGTAATCTCGGCCCTTCCACCAGCTTCGCCAAATATAACTACAGACTTCTCGTAGTATATATGTATATATGTCCAGTTCTTTATTTAAGTTAAATTGTATAAATTGTGAGTATTAGTTATAATTTCGGTCATATATAAATAATACTGTATACTAAGCTATATTCTAGCCAACCCTTTCGGAATAATAATTATTATTATAGGTTAATTTTTGACAATTAAACATTGAATAATTTTTTAATATAGTATTTTTTGAAGCTATAGAAACGTATTTTTTATTTTTGTATTCCTATAGGTATTACAGGTATAGGTAAAACTTCTCGACTGAAATACTTTTTTGTTAAATAGTTATGCAAAAATATTTCAAATATAGACGTACGATTGTGTCATTGTAACTTGTAGGCAATTGGTAATGTAGGCTTATGCAGCAGGGGAGGTAGGAAGGTGGAGAGGAGGCATGGGGAACTGTAATCAAGAAGAGTAGAGCCGTCCCTAGGCGCCGCCCGGCCCGCACTCCCCTTGCCTGAAACCCGCACTCAACCTCGAGGGCAATGCTTCAAAACTTCTATTGACTTTTCGTTTGCTAAAGAAATATTATATTTTCTTTGTTTGATACGCTAATATCTGTGAGGACAGGTCGTTGATCTGTAGAGAATTTGTCTCGTCATAGTTTTCTGAATTCTTATAATATAATAATTTCTTCATTCACAGTAAAATAATGTTCTTCATATTTAAACAAAAATATTCAATACGCTATTTGACTACATTAAAAAGCGATCAACATTGAAAAATAACATAATTCCGGATAAACGGAGATTCATAAATAATTTAAAAATAAATAAATACATTCAGCGATTGCTATTTACCTTTTTTGCATATGATTTACATTTTGAATAAATAATTCCCGTGTGTTCATCGTTCATTACTCCAAATGTAATCAAATCAACCACCGGAAAATAATAATGAATTAAAAGTTGGAATAATTATTACCGCTAAGTCAACATAAAACGCTCGGTAATATCCAACATTTGTGCCAACAATCATTCGGTAAAGCTCGCCTTTTGTAAAACAACAAAAGTTAACCTGTCCATCCGTCCGGCTTGATGGAATGGAACGATTTTAGGGTTGCGAGGGAATGACATACCGTAGTCTCTACAATGAACTCATACCAACTTTATTATTGCAACCTATATCACCGCTACTATTCAAAAACAGTCCTTCGACTATTGAAATAGAGCGTATAATATGCTTATTGATTATTTTACATAATGTGGTATACAAACAGACTTGCCATGTGTTATATACCGCATGTCGCGTTGACAGCTAGTGCGATCATTATTATACATGAAGTTCTGACATCAATCTCCTAATGGACAATTGTTTCTATTGATTAAATAGCGTTTGTAAATAAAATGTAAAGCTGTAATTTATAACGCTGTAAAAATACTTAAGTAAATTACTGAATCTGATTACAGCGATTTTATTGTCTAACGAAAATGTGAGAACCAAGACAGAAAAATGGAAAATTGAATTGTGTTAGATCATAACAATAAAAATTATTTGTACCTACAATATAGTATGTGAGTAATATTTATAATGATACTTGCCACACCCATACGAAAAGAAATAATAAAGGTATTTAAAAAAAATTTAGAGTTATATATCTATGTTACCTTTGTTTATCCTCTTCTATGTCTAGTTGGTTTATTCAAAGTTTGAAATAAATTTTGATAAACACTAAATAAACAATCCTGGATGACAAAGACGTAAATCGAGCGATTTAACGGCCTAATAGCTAATACCATTAAGTGATAAATGCAGCAGGCCGCGTATGAATAATTCCACGGGATGGATACAATGTACAGCTTTCGCTAAACGGCTCCATATTTTCAAAATCCCCATAGAGCAATCATATTCAATGAGCCGAGTGAGATAGATGTATTGTTGTATGTAATGGAAAGTGAGATAGGCGATTTCAAGGGACATCGGATGGCAAATCCTGGAGATTAGCGCGACGAGAGCGACATGTGGCCTCCCGGCAGTTAGCGTTTCACAACCCTCTGTAGGCATCCCCGTACTACCGCTGACGCAATCTCCTAACGCGCCCATACGTGCTGGCTCATTCGTCATGTATTTTAAATATTAATTTTTATGATATAGCTCTGTGAAAAACGCCGTCGGCAAAATATTTCAAATCTATACGAAAACGAAAGCCATAATGACGTGAAGATATTTTTATTTTTTGATCATCGCATATGTTCTCACAATAGAATAACTAAAACAAGTAACAAAAATGGTGCACACAGATCTTGACGTTAATAAGGATGTGATTTATATACCGTACGATATTTTCGGGAATGTTTGGAAAATTATGTCGTATAATGTCACTTCATATAATGTCAATAAAATATTTTAAAATGCTTTAACAACTGAGGATTATAAGGGCTATTTGTGTTCCTTTTTCTGTTTATAAAAATACAAACACTTGTCACAAATAATGAAACTTTTGAAGTAGCTCGTAGTCGAGGGTACTACAATAGGTGTCCACTTGTATGATACTATCTCGATTCACAGACGACCATGAATCTAAAGGTCGGTGCGGGTCATTCGGGTATTTGATGGCATCGAAGCGTAACGCGCCATACACGAGCCAGAGGACGCGTACGATGCCATATGCCACACGCATTACCGTTCTACGCTTACTATACACTACACCCTTCAAGATTGATGACTACTCTATGCATTCGTGCGTATTAGGGCATGTAAATGTTATGCGATCACTTAGATTAATAGCTATTAAAACTTTTATTGCAAAAAGCATTAAATGCACACAAATGTTTATTATTGGAAATTGTAATAAAACGATAAAATTAGAAAATTATAATGTGTAAATTGTGACTATTTTACAATTAAATAATAAAAATATATTATTATTTTATAATCACAATGTACATCTGTTCTCAGTATGTAAAAACAATAAAAACATATTATTAAATACCTTGGTCAATCATGAACGTCTTGATCGTTTGATTCCTAATACTTACGCAAAGTGTTCATAATAAAAAGCCATTGTCTAAGCATCTGCCGTAATTAGTGTGACTTTGGAAGTGAGAACACATCGCCAGGTTCTAAATTTAATATAAATATTAATTTAACATTGAATTACAATGGAGGAAAAACAAATCAATAACTGTTTTCAATTTGTATAAATAATATCATTATTGTTAAATGCATTGATAATCACGAACGTCTTAGTCAATGATTCGTTTAATTTCTATTAAGTATGCAAAAGGTTAACATTAACAGGTCATTGAGCCTCCTTGGATTCCTTCCATTTCGTGAAACGATAAGAATCATTAAGAACTTGTAAAACTTTAGTAAGAAATGTGTAAGAATATACATAGCTGAGTTTTCTAAATTCCAATACCCTATGTACTACTAAAGTGATAAGTATTTTATTTTTAAATATGTAAACTATATATATACTATATATTGTAATATAACTGGTTATTAGCCTGCCTGTTTTCTTTTAATATTTCGGATTAAGGAATTTTCCGTGGAATAAAAGGACATTCAAACCAGGCTAGTAATTTTGGAGGTAAACGTATAGTAAATAGTTTGTTTTCATTTAAGAGAATTAAAAAAAAACATATTCGCATAAAAGTTAACGTTCAAAATAAATAAAATAAAAGAAGGTCGTTGAGAGCATATCATTCGCTTCGTAGGGTCGTTTTCACCCTTGTTATACCACCAAAACACTTGGCACAAAAAGTGTAATGGAGTTAAGTAAAGACCCCACTGGAAAACAGACACAAGCTGGCGCTATAGGGCAGAATTCTTTTATTTTTATTCGAAAATAGAACTTTCATTAGTTTCGATTGAAATACATATATATAGTTTCAAATAAAATAGTATTAAACGTTAATTTTGTTAATATTCGAAACACTTGACAAAATAAAATTAAATGGTTGTCTAATGACGTTGACTTTTTCCATGTAATATAGAGACATCCCCTTACAAGAGCTCTGGTTAGGGAAGCCACATACGAATCAAATGTATCACTAATAATGGATCCGGGGCCGGTCTGACCCTCGCGATTCAATTATCACGCGGGACTCACATTGATCTGCCGACGGGTGAAAACGATACTTGTGAGAGATTGCTCCATTGTTTTTTCTCGCGGCTAAAAAGTTACTCGCACGCGTCAACGTTTTGATAAGGGTGAATTTATGTTATTGTGTAAACCAAACGTGTAAATCTAAATCGAGATTTTTTTTACGAAGCCTAGCGTGAGATACTTCAACAGAGCATTTTGATGAAATTTAATTTAATTTCTGTTTCTATTTACCCGTCCAATTAAACCTAAAACAATGATCATCACTAAATTAAAAGAGCAGACTTTTCTGTCCTTCACTTAATCTTTTACAAGATGTTGACTGTAAGTGATGAGACCTCATTAGCATGTTTTGTAGCTCTGTTCTATTTCATAATTTTTTGTTATAAACAATAAATAAATAAACGATACGAGTGACGATAGTGCCACATTTATATCGCTAAGCGGTTGCTTACCGATAAACTATTAAAAAATTAAACTAATATAATAAATACTGTGATAAAATTAATACAATATTAATATCATTACATGTATTTAATAGAAAGGAAATGATATAGTATTTCTAAAATTATAATGCGATTGTTGTAAATATTGCCGACAGGTGTGCGAAGAGAATACGAAGCGTGAACTCCGCGGGAAACAGATTGTTTACTAAATTCAATTACGACACCACAGGCAGTTACATGCTTTGATTACGCGATAAACCATACTATATCAACCAGACCCATTCTTGTGAAAGTTCATTGTTTTTATACAAATATATTTTCTTTTTCCCCAGTTCCAAACACATACAAATATTTTTTTTATTTCATCTGTACGTTTTTATGTTGAAAAAGATTAAGGTGTTAAAAATTTATTTGAAAAGAAAAATTAGTACAGTACAGATAAATGATGAAATAAACTAATTATCCATATTTTAATTTGTTCATTCGAATTTTCATAACTTAGTATCAGTTTAATCGAGTGATAGTTTTAAGTAAACCAGGCTTAAATAATATGTGATAAAATAGTAACCCTTATTTGCCCATGGGGTAGTATTAGCCCTTCTGAAAAACAGTAGGTACTTTCAGAACTGATAACTTCAAACTACTATTTCCTATGTAAATTAATATAAGAAAATTGATACATAATCCAAAAGGAATGTAAAAAATATTAAGTTGTAAAGTTGATAATAAAACGTATACAACTTCATTGCAGAAAATTATAACAAGATTAAATCAACCCGTATAAATAATTACAACAACATATTTTACGAAATACTTTTATTTCTTTGTTTCAAAATAAGTTACTCATAGGTATGTTTTTTATGGTAGGTTAGGTCTAAACCTACCTTACATATTATGTTTACATACCTTGTTGTATTTCCGTTATAGTTTTATGGGTACTAGGTAATAATATATAGGTAATAAATAGTTATTTAATTGGTTTATTTTAATTATAAAATGGTAATAAAATAACTTTATAGACTAATTCATATTACTGGTCGATTTTTCCGTAGTTAATAAAAATGACTTTTATGAATCCATCTATAGCATATGGCGTATCTAACAAATCACTTATTTTGATGATGTTTCACAGTAATTACTAGTTACTTCATAATAAAAACAATGGGGTGGATCACGCAGCGTGTGCATGCAAAGCGCCCTAGTGATTACATCAACCAGATGGTCAAACGCTATACATTTTTTCATATTAGAAAAAAAAAAACAGAGCTGAGACACGTGAATCTTAACCAAAGAATGTGGGTTCAAGCTCGGGTAAGCACGTTCCAACCAGTGAACGAAAATATCGTGAGGAAACCTACATATGTCGATTGAAAATCTACTACATGTGTATCCTGAGCCTGCATTGGAGCAGCGTAGTGGAATGAGCTTCAAACATTTTTCTGAAAGGAGTGTAGGTCTTTGCTTAGGTAATAGGATATTTCAGGACCTTATTTTTTTACGTTTTACTTTACAAAACAAAAAACATCAAAAAATCAAGAATAAAAAAAGCTCCAAATACCATACAATTTTAATTATTGTGCCATTTTAATTTATTATTAGTAAGTAACAAAATAAACAGATGTCAATTTGGAAAATATAGCGTATTTTTATTAAGTATTTACCAATTTATAAAAAACATAATTAGTTGGTGATTTGCAATATATCTAATACGAAAGGTAGAATACCTTTAACTATATAATATGTGTAATAAAAAAATCTGACTGCGATATCATCTATTATAAACCGAACAAAGAAATTGGCATAAACAGAAAGAAAAACGCGTTGCAAAATCAAGACTAATACTTCTATCGTCGGTTATTATGTTATTTGCATAGCAAAAGGTTTAAGCGACGAAATGATAAATCTATTATTTTCCTTTTATCGTATGAGGTGAAGGTTAATTTTCAATACTATAGAATTGTAGTACGTATTTCTCACGATGTCAAGAAATATGGAAAATCGCGTGTAGTTTTTATGTACCTACTTGTAAGATGAGGCGTAGAGACTTAGAATAGATTGCACCATAGTATTATGCCATGTTACGGAGTTGATTTCTTAGACTTGCGTATACGGAGTTTTATCGTAATTGTTTCGCGATAATATAATTAATCTGTTAATTAATCATTGACATGTAAGTAAGTATTGCAAGTAATTTATGGTGATTTTTTTAAATAACATAAATATTTTAATAGATGCCCAGTTTAGTTAATTTTTTTTTGTTAAACTTATTTTTAATAAAATAGCCTTGAGAAATGAATCGCATCACCTTCATAATTGATTGCCAAGGCAATACAAATGTGGGATAGCCATTTGATCATGATTATTGTCCACGTATAATAATGAACACTTTTAAATTGACCGGGAGTATTGTGCGATATTATCTGTGGTTGGGCGCGGCGCCATCTGTCGGGCAGATGCCGCTGACGTCACGCGAAGCCCCGTACGGCTTCGGAACACTCCGCACGCGCCACATCTCCCCATGACAGCTGATCCATCCTGATTTGCAGTTCGTAAGTTTTATGATTTCCTGGAGATCGTACTTACTCATCCTTGAAGGGTTTGCGGTTACCGTTAATCCATATAATATGTACGTTAGTTTTTATAGTTTATAATTATTTTAAGTGGTAACTGGTACTGATTTTATGTTTCAATGTATTGTTTTCAGTTTCGAAGTGTTAAGCTAAGACAATAATAATTAAATAACTGTATATCTATGCTACCAAATACTTACATAAATATAATACTTAATATTGAAACAAAATGTAACAATACTAGTAATCCATGAAGTCGGAAATTTGTTAATATAATAATATATTTGTATATCTTCAAGAATTTTCTTTATATTCGTCATTTGCGATGAAACGAGCTTCAATGATGATAAAATGTAACTTTTAATCGTAGGTACATTGTATTGTTACTTGCAATAATTTTAGTATAGAATAATAAGCGGTGGAGCACGCGATGCTGAGTCAAAGGAAATGTTACATGGTCACGTCGAAATAAAATTATCTAAGTAAGTATATGTTTTAACCATTGGTGATATGCTCAGTTAATTTGTCATATAACTTTTAATATTATGAACTATATTCTTCCAGGACCCCAAGGTCCTGGGTTCAAATCCAAGGTCGGGACATTAAAAAGTTATTGAGTTTTTCTGTCGAAAATTCTCAGAAGCAGCCCGGAATCTGGAAGTGGAAAATATGCACACGGCACGGGATGCCTCAGAAAGCACGTAAAGCTGTTGGTCCTGTGCCTGAACTCTTTTCGGTCGTGCTCGATTGCCGTCCCATCGGATTATGAATTAGGTAATAGAGATTGCACCTGTGTTTGCGCACACACTTGTGTACTATAATATGTCCTGCACAGTTGGCTAATCTCTCTTGAGATGGGCCACTGTGGCCGAAATCTGTCTGGAGTGGTTGAAATCAATCTGGAGGACATTATAAGTTCTATACCAATTAATACTAGCAATTGAAAAAAATCTCAATACCGTAAGTCTTCGCTAAGTATTTCAATAATAGATTCACTATTTGACTTAAATAACTTGAATTATATGATAATATAATATAATATAATATAATATAATATAATATAATATAATATAATATAATATAATATAATATAATATAATATAATATAATATAATTCAAGTTATTTAAGTCAAATAGTGAATCTACGTTATGATGTAAGAATTTGATTTTTGTGTCTATAATCATTAAAGTATATGCCTAAGTACGTACTTTGCGATTCTGGGATTGGAAAATAAGTTAGTCTCCTTTCCGCTGAAAATTGTGAAAGGTGGGAGAAACAGTATACCGGAACTGGGTAGGACACCTCAGAGCAAGATCCTCTTTCATGCCATTAAGAATGAGAGCAACAGGCTCGATTGCCTTATATCTATTTGCAAGAAATAAGTAACATTATTCGTAAGTGCACACCCACCGTTTAATTACTTATAATAAATTTGAAGCGATTGTTTTTTAAATATAGCAGCACTTTTTGGTGAAATACGAATGTTTTAGTCAGTGACATAATATACGAAAAGCAGGGCGCCAAAGACGGGTAAAAAAGAAAATTATAAATAATTTGTTACTCATTACAAACATTATGCAAATCTATTAAATCGACAAGCGAAGCGTTACATTGTTCTTACACGAATGGTAAATCAGGTGATTTTACTGATAGATTTATGAGAAGGATATTTTTTTACTGCGATTAAATTATTCAATTTTAGATATAACACAATTTTATTAATTCTAATTTATATTATATATATTTACTTATAATATACACTTATAAGTGTATAACAAATAAAAGTGAAATGAAATATGCTCACAAAAAGCGTTAGGTACAAAGTTTTTATTAAAAACGTGAAGAGGAAGCAACGGCTTGTAATCAGTTGGTTTTACCTTTACATAGATATTTTTCAATATCCACCTTCAATTTTTTTTATGTTTCGCATTGTGACTCGGCTCGATTCAAAGGTTTCAATCCGAGCACTTATTACAAAAGTTGATGTTTGTATTTGAAACTGATATTTTTGTGATATATGTATTGTTTTATATACATTTAACATATTTATGTTTCAATGATATATAATAATTTATATGTCTTAAATATTGCTGTAGATAGGTTCATATTATTTTAAGATCCTGTATTATTGCCTCCATTGGTGAAGGTAAAGGGCTTGTTCATTTTTCGCCAAGAGAATCAGAAATGGGATTCAACGAAGAAAATGTGCCGGCATTCTTGTCACCATTCCACGCGGTCAGGATTTGTTCATAAGATGTTTTAAATTTTGGTTTGTATATATGTAGGTTATTGAAGTTCTCAATGTAAATAATTTATATGTTAATAAATAGTAGTCTTCTAAAAACTTTTAAACTTTAGCAATACTCAAGGCTTTGTTTGTGGAATTCAGATTGTGACGAAAGTCCTTCAAAATCTGCCATTTTAACGTATTTGAATTATACATATTTAAATTATTAGGTAGCAGCGGATGTCTAAAAAAATTGTTTTGGTGTTGGTTAATAGCAAATAGCCATATAAACTTAAAAAGGGTCACCTATTATGAAACAAGTACTTTGATAGACTTAACCGATTTTGATGGAACGGTAGTTTGAAATACTTTATAATAATTCAATTATTTGGATTTGTAATTTTTAGCGATTTTGAAAATTACCCCGAGCAAAAGGATAGACAGAAAGACAGCCAAAAATAAAAAATAAAAGGTTTGGTTTTGGTAACTCGCAAATAACCATATTAACTTAAATTTTATTTTCGTATATAGATTGATCTTGTGATATATACTGTACGCTATATTATACAAATAAGTTAAGCTCGAAATCCTCTACCCTAATAGGGTACCTTTTTTCTCTAACAATGTATTATTATATTGACAGGCTGTCATTTTATGCTTATTATCAAGTAAAAAATAATAAGGTACTCCAGTTACCTACTTAAAAAAAAGACAAACCTTTACTGAAAATATGAATTTGGAAAAACCATACATAAACTCTTTGACATTGGTTAATATTATTCGCAAATTATTTAAAAATCAGTATGAAATTTTTAATATTAAATTATTTATTTGTAGTAGTTCAATACAAACGTTGATCTTTTATTTTGTCATATTATGATTGCGAGCAAGCATAGCTAAATGCGATGTAGAGCCGTCGGCATGCCCACGGATTAAATTTCAGCTACCGAACGCGAAGTGACGGCGACTTCGACACGGTTGCGTCACGCACGCCGCTTTCTTCTTAATGTAGGTACCTCATTAACTCAAAAACTCGTTCACACTAAAACAATGTGAATGCGTTCCAACCTGTAATATGATTCTCACTGCAGGCAAATCATGATATGGGTATAAATAAGAAAAAAAATCTCTACATTAATGAGAAAGCTTCCCAACTAGATTTCTTGTTTTTCGTACTCATAATCATTTATTATAAAGTAAATAAATGCGGGTACGCTTATTAAAAACATTTGCTCAATAAACAAGAACCCCTCTTCCATTGGTTACCCTCAGACACGGACTTGTAGTGGTGAGCAAACATAACTAGATCAAAGCGCAGCAATTCTTAAATAAAACAGTATAATATTTTTTAATATTATTTAAATATACGACGCCATTTAAATAAACACTTTTGACGAAATAAAATCTGTAATATATTAAAAAGTGAATACTGTGCCGGAACGACAAATTGTCGTAACTTTGTATGTACTTATTGTAAAAATAGAGAAACTTATATAAATCACTTTTTTTTAATTGAACTATGTCAAAGATTTAAAAAAAATATTGTGCAAAAAGAAAGAACGAAAATTGACCACAGACTATACAAGTTGTTTATCATTCGGTTATTAGTATTACGTAAAAAGTAAAAAGAAATAAAAACAATTTTGTCTCGTACTTGTACATAAGATATCGTATCGTATAATAATTTGGAAATGAAAATGTTACTTACAATTGTATCTCATTTTAACATCGAGCAATAAGTGGATATAAATGTTGAAATATATCCAGTTTGGGTATATTTAGAATGTTGGTATAATAAGCGTACTATGGCATGGTTAACTCTGTTTGCTAAATATATTACTCCGCTATTGACACAGTGCGATCATTAATACAGGCAAGGGCCCACTTATTAATTTTAATAAGTGGGGTGACTCGTTTAGGAGGGGGCGACGACAGTTCGCTGTTTGTTTTATTAGTTTTGATTTTATGGTTTCTGGCGCTCTTATTCAATTATCTGTTCTAAAAAGAGATAACTTTTTTATATTAGAAATCAGGTTTCGATGACTGGTTAAAGTCAGCTTAAAATCTAATGTTTTGATGGAAACGGTTTGCATTTTTTTAAAAGAATGCCTTTGCGTGTTTTGCATTCAATAACATAATATATACCAGAGGTATTTTTGATATTATGAACATGTACAATTTGTATTTTTTATCGTCAATTACAATTAGTTTTATATATTCTATGGAATGTTCATAAACAGTTGGGTTTTGGCAGTAAAAAGCAAAGACAGGTTTGGTTCAAGCTACAAATTTAATAATTTTAAAATTGAAATAAACTCCAAAAGAAATTTCTTTTTTATATATTTACTGTAAATACTAGTATTCACCCGCGGCTTCGCCTTCATGTTAGGGAAATAAAAAGAGTCTAGTTAAAAAATATGCGTCCTTAAGGTTCACGCTTGCTTTTTACTAAATTTCATCAAAATCGTTTCAGTAGTTTAGCGTTCAAATAGACAGACAAGATTATTTTCGCATTTATCTAGACACGTGGTAGAGTATCAAGCCAAGTTCAAGCTAACAGAACTGTCAAGCAGCACCGTATGTAATATTACACGAACCATTTGGAGCCACTTTTGACCCTCTAATAACTCTTAAACTAGTTCACATAAACATCTCAAATTATAATAATATAATATATTAACATACGAATTATATTATAGCCTTCGCAAGTTTTAAATCTGTAAGTTCTTATTTTATTCTTCAGAAAATTTGGCTTTCTGGTAGAAACTAGCCATCGAAAATAGGGCTCTTCCATGACTGTTGTAGTAGGTCCCTAATAATAATTCGTATATGAGAATTAGCCAAGTCAGACCTTAGGCTTCAATATATTGTTCTAAGTTATAAGAAGTAATGATATTTTAAGTTGTTATAAAATATTTTATGATGTTATAAATAAATTTCAGGACTGACCATTGAACTTAGCGCCCATTTTGATCTCACTTCTTTTGTCGTTGAAGTCAACAACCATGACGTATATCATAATATTGAACTTGGCTCTTATTTCACATTTATGTTTTTAATGGGATAAAAATATTACTATAGTTGTGTTTTCGACAACTGTATTTCTGCGCCTAATATTAAAAAATAGCGCAAGATTGGCGCAATTGTCACGACATACACTTTACCTATGAGGTTCTATTAAAGGACATCCATAACTGACTGCAAAGTAAATCTTTATAGTTCAGTTTACAGTAATAGATTGATAATTAAAAATAATATAAAGTAATAGAACGTAAAAAGAATACGATCAATAAAATAAACAATGGGATGGTATTAAAAGTTACAAAGGACAAAAAAAACACTTTTTTTTTCTTTTAATTTCTTAGTAATATATTCGCATTTGTATGAGTCAAGAAATTGATATAAATAATAATGTTCAAGCAAGCGAGCCTTGCACATTTAAATAGCAATGCCGGCCAAAATGACCCATTTGATCAAAAAATGAATATTACTATGCTTTATGCCTTGATCTCATTTTTTTTAAATTATTATTCCAAATGGATTAAACCATTAAAATATATAAAATATATTAACTTAAAAAAATAAAGTAAAGTCTGTTACGTTTACCAATAAATGCCTCCCTGCTAGCTTAAAGCCTCCTCTCCTTTTTTAGGAGGTTTGAAATTTATTCCACCACTCTACTCATATGTGGGTTGGTGGATACTGGTGGTAGGGCTTTGTGCAAGCTCATCTGGGTAGGTACCTCTCACTCATCAGATATTTTACCGCAAAACAGCAGTACTTGGTATTGTTGTGTTCCGGTATAATGGGTGAGTGAGCCAGTGTAATTACAGGCGCTAGGGACATAACATCTAAGTTCCCAAGGTTGGTGACGCATTACTATGTAAGCGATGGTCAACATTTCTTACAATGCCAATGTCTATGGGCATTGGTGACCATTTACAATCAGGTTGCCCATATGCTCGTCGGCCTATACTATAAAAAATACAAGTAGCAGATTTTTTATCGATCACATGCAGGTTACCTCACGATGTTTTCAATCACCGCAGAGCACGAGATGAATAATAAATACAAATTAAACACCTGAACATTCAGTGCTCGCCCGGGTTTGAACTTCGAACCATCGTTTGAGATACTCGTCTTCAGACTTACTCTGATGCTACTTTTTATTTAAAATTAATTTTAAAATTGTACAATGAATATCGTTATATATAAATATATATACTAAGTTGTAAATTGTACATTCAGGTTATTGTAATATATATTTAAATAAGACAAATGGTTAAAACACTAAGAGAAACCCCGCTGGTAAGCATCATAAACTGATGCTGGGTGCGGCGCGTGTCGCCCGCCGCCGCGTCTCTAAATTGCATTTTAATCTAATTGTATGATGATATAATTTTTCGCTTCCATCGTAATTAGATAACTGAGACATTATCGAATTAATGCGCCGTCTGCGATGGGCGGGTGTGCCCAGCCGTGTCATCCATCCATAAAATTATTCACGTTAATCTTATTTTATTGAAACACATTTTGCGATCGTTTACGAACTACTCATCAATAGCGTATCCAGGAGTTTTGTTTTTTTTACAAGTAGCAATTATTAGAAAATTACACTATAATGTCTACATTACATTTTAAAGAAACACAAGTTCTTGTCATGTGATCCTAGAGAAACATCATTACATTGATCATCAGCCACAGCATGAATGAAATTGGACAGTTGTCCTGCCCAATTCCATTATCCCTTAGATTGTATGCTTTGTTTCAACAGTTTATTGACCTTGACTTTGTGAAAAGTGTAAGGAGACTCAATAAGTAGCATTAACCCAATTGGATAGCAAATCCGTCACCACCAGGAAGTTCGAACGCAGACACTTCTTACTTATGTACTTTCCAAGACACGGGATTGTAGAAACATCATCACACATCACACACACACACACATCCTAGATTCCGTTTTTTACGATGCCAGTTTGTTTGCCGTTCAACTGCCACCAACGAGTACAACCTCATTAATGGGTCCTTATAAATACTACTACACTACAATCACTAAAAATATTTTATATTTGAAGAATTTATATTGTGAGTCCTGCCGACAGCAACAATAAAATGTTTTAAATAAACGTAATTGCTTTATATAAAATTTAACTGAATGTATTGAAATGCAAATCTTTTAAAATTACATTTATTACATTTGTTTTCATAGTTGTTCTTTAATACAATTGCAATAGCCAATTTTGAAAACTAAGAACAATAAATAATATGTTTTATTACTACAACTATACTCATCTATCGAGGGGCTTGATGGGTGTTTGTTGATTGTCCCATACGATAACTATTTTCCCATAGTAACATAACACTCAAATTGAGGGCGCGCCGCACGCTTATACCTTATACAAACCATGTCTTTGGGGAAACCAAAAATTATGAGACAAATTTTATATTTTGGATTTTGTCCGACAACGTGGGAAGCGCTTACATATTTAAAATCAATAATATATTAAATCCTAGTTGTATTCGCCATCAGCTTCGCCTGCGTGTTTGGGAGAGAGGGGCGGCTATTAGGTAAAAAAGTAGCCTATGTTCGTCCTTGGGGTTCAAGTTTGCTTCGTACCAAATTTTATCAAAATTGGTTCAATAGCCTTAAACCTTGAAACTGTAACAAACAGACAATAACTTTTGCATTTATAATATTAGTATAGAAGTATAAACATATGAACTATAAACTAAACGTACTATATAGATAAACTAAATATGTCCAATTAAAAATATGAAGTGTAGCTTAGTTATACACTAGTGGATAATACGCCGTTTGTGCACAGGGAAGGAAAGTCAATGACGAATTTTATTATTTCACAATTTTTTGAAAAAAATTGTTCATGATTTTATTTTATGATAAATAATCGGATTAAGAAGCTGGATTAGAAGCTGTTTTATAAGAATAATATAATAATAATAATCTTTTATTTATTTCCTCACAAAAAGTTTAGAAATTAACATATAACATTTAAATATCTAAACAATGTAAAGACTGGTGCTTGCAATAGATAAAGTGTATAAAAGAAAATAGCAATTGATAATTTAATTTTCATTAATATAAATTTAAAAACAGCCTTTTTAAAAACAAGCTTTTTATTTTATTTAAGAACATGAATCAATTTAACTATACTATATTTATTATATTGTCATCAGCGCTACAACAAAATTTAATCTTAATTGTTTGGGCCGATATGGCTACAAAATTCAGTTGCCATAAATGGACCCACACAACATTAAAACAAACGCATGGAAAAGTTTGTGTCAAGCATTTGTTTTATAAAAGACTGAAGGTTTTATTTAATTCCAATTTGATACTCTTAATTGATATGTAAGTTAGTTAGTTACTGAATATTTAATATATATTTTCTAATATATTTCTAATATATATTTGATATATTTTAATGTTATTTTAAATATTTTTTTATATATTATTGAAATAAAATATCGCAATTAATTTATTACAAGCAAATCAAGCAAGTAGTTTGTAACATTTTTGTAATGGATATAAAAGACATATATAACCAAAGACAATCTTATGAGTATATTCCTCGAGACGATTGAATATTTTTATTTCCATATTTACCCCTAACAATACATGCTTAAATTGTAAAAATTTAAATCCTTTGAAAGTTTTGAACGTTACTTAGGCTTATTGATTCCGGTTGAACAGACGGCTGTCGCATCCGATGAGAAGATTAGCTAACCGGCAAGAAGCTCTTGCAATGCGGAGCCAACCCTCAATTACGGAGCGCACGCGCACACGTCTCTACCCGAGGGACACACGCGACCCTCCGCAATTATAGTACAAAATATTTTTACGTGGTTATGTTTTCTTATCGATTTGTATGCTTTGCAAATTTTAAACTAGATTTCATTGTTATGGTTTTTAGAGCTTACAATATAAAACATAATATTACTGAATATTTATAATGATTTCAACACTGAGTTTTATTTAAAATTACGAAAAATTAAACATGTCTGGTTCTTCTCTCCATTTAAGGAGTGTAGGTTGATGAATTTTTCTTTTTTTTTATAGAATAGGAAGGCGGACGAGCATATGGGCCACTTGATGGTAAGTGGTCACCAACGCCCATAGACATTGGCATGTAAGAAATGTTAACCATCGCTTTCATCATCAATGCGCCACCAACCTTGAGAACTAAGATGTTATGTCCCTTGTGCCTGTAATTACACTGGCTCACTCACCTTTCAAACCGGAACACAACAGTAACAAGTACTGCTGTTTTGCGGTAGAATATCTAATGAGTGGGAACCTACCCAGACGAGCTTGCACAAAGCTCTACCACCAGTAAAATACCTATAGCTAAATCTCATAATTTACTGCTACCAACCAGATAAATTATAAGCAAACACTAATTAAGTGCAAGACGTATCTGTGATTTTTGTCCAGATATGAACTTCGATATAGTACCAGATATGAAACATAGTAAGAGTAAAACTCGGGAGACACTCGAGTTTTACTTGCAATTTATTAATTTTGATTTTTATTCTGGATTATCTATAGTTAATTTATGTAAAAAAATTATGTAATATACGCGTATGTAAAAAAAAACATTCATAGAATAAAGACCGCAATTTTATATGGTGTTTTATTTTTCAGATATTTTCTGCCTTACATATAAAATTGTTTAGCGGTGTTTGGTTAGACACTAGGAAATTTCTCAAAGCTAAAAGAGATATCTCTCTTTCAGTTATCATTGATTTGACATTTGAAAGAAGAAGACAGCATCGTTTGACCCCTTTGTAACATTTTAATGTTAAGTTTATATATGCAATATATTTGTGTATTATTTCATAGTTGTAATGCAACCTTTATATATAACTTATTTGCCGTAAGTTTGATTGCTAGATTATTTTCCAACTATCAACCTCAAGGCAAATTGATCTTTAGGTATTAAGACCACCGAAAATTAAATACTAATAATAGTCGGTGTACAAAAATATAATAAAATAATTTGTTATTATTAGTAGGTAGTTTGCGTAATTTTTTATTATAACTAAATATAGATAAAATATTTTTATGATTTAAGAGATTTAAAGATATTTTTAAATCAACTGAGATTTTTTCTTTAATTTTATCCCTAGAAGTAAAAAACCGTAGATAAAAAAGTTTATGATTAAATTATTAAAAACGTGTTAACATTTAGTACCTTGGTTAAGACAAAAATGACGTATTCCAGATAGTTTTGAATGTTAACAAAAAAAATCAAAAAGCGAAATAGCTAATAAATAATAGCTTCGTTATATTATTTTGTTGGTACAACTATGGAATGTGAAAACATATTTAATTCACAATCAAAGTAACTAACAACTCGCTGTTTATAAAATACCCTTTACCCTTTACCCAAGGAAAAAAGCTATAGACAATAGCTTTTTGTGTGATTTTATGGTTTTTTCTAGATCTTTTTTTAACAAGTGGTAAATTTATAAATATGTAGTATAAGTATAATATTAAAGGCAAGTTTTCTTTTTATGATTGTATAAAATTGACTTAGAGATTACGGTAGTATATGTATTTACTTACTTATTTTTTGACAATCATCATGTTTTTAAGAATATCAGTTTTTTCTTTAAAAGTGCCTTTAACACACCATACACATACCGAAATAAAATAACAAACGTCAATCTGCGTACCAAATTATATTGCACTTTTTTATAAGCAAACAAACGAACCAAGATTTAGCAAAAATCCTAGTCGATATCGAAATAAGGAATATCATAATTTGGATACATGCATATCCGATGTATACCGGTATGGGTTCCAAAGTGACCCGAGAGGGCTAGCACAGGGAGTGACCGTACACAGTGATTTATGTGCTCGTAAACTCGCACACGCCGCTGCCCTCGCGCTCACTTGTATAATTCATTGTGCCAGGTCACGCTTGACCAGGGCCTAGACCGGATTGCGTTTCAGATTTATTGTTCGTATTTATAGAGGAAGTTTTGATATACAATAAAAAGTTAGGAAGTATTCGTGTTTTGTTGCCAAATTCCGAACAATAATGAAACAAAAAGTTATGTAGTTTATACTGATTGTATTTCGTTATTTTGTATATGTAATAGATACGTGTCTTCAATATTTATTACTGTCTGTGTCACTACAAAAACATAGTAAGAATAATTGATAAATAAATGCTTGCGATTTGCGAACCATAATAAATTGAAACGGATTAAAATGAATTTAGCGTTTGTTTTTTATTTTATTTCAAATACATCTTTTTTAAATGTGGAAATACATACTTTTAATGTGTATTGTAATAGAAGACTGTCTAATATTGTTTAAATGGTTTAAGTGGTCTAGTACTGTTTGGTGGTGGATTGTTGTCAAGTTGTTATACACAACAAACAGTACAAGATTATGAAATACCAAATTTAAATAAATAAATAGATTTCAGACGCTATATTTTTCCTATAGATTTTAGGAAAAATTTAGCGTATAAATATAATTTCCGCTTCGACTTAAACACATTAGGTACATATGTTTCTAATGTTTTTATGAGCTTCATATATTACATTAATTATTACTTACAAAAAAAAATCACAACAGAAATGAAATGAAAATGAATTACATTTCGTTATTGTTAATTAATAAAATAATTAATATTTATTGATATATATAAAACGACTTTGTTATAATTACAAATATCTAATATAACATTATTTTTCTACTAATAAGCGTTTATAAATAGTAAAACTAGGTATTAATCGTTTCTACTCATATCATCTCATTTTAAGCAAACCTACCCTTATACCTATATATTTTCATTAAATTATCAATAAGTAAGTAAGTATAAAGTTACATTATAATATTCTGTACCCAATCGTGAAAGGAAAAATAATATCCAAAAATTAATCCATTTGTCTACTAAACACTCGCTGTGTAAAACGTTCAATATTATCTACACTGAAACGCGAATTTTCCTGCAATCGATCGCTGGGAGGACCCGATAACTAGGATTGGTCGAGGGGCGTGGTGGTTGTTATCATTAGAGAGAGGTCGACCAATCGCGAGGAGGTACTGATAAGAGGGTTTGGGGTTGTTTTGTGGGGTGGTGTCAGTACGCCAAGCGCAGCGGCCGAGGGCGGCTGTTGATCATGCTGGGTGCGATGATGTATCCCGGCGCAGAGGACGAGCTCGGTGAAATGCGCGTACCCCCGATTCAGCTCGAACATCTACCAGAAGTGTTTCTATGTACGTAAATTTAAATACGTGTTGTGTTAATTGATTTGTGAATTTAGTGAATAGTGTTGTACGTACATTTATAATATATCATTATATTGTTAAATGTGATCAAATTTATTTATGATATAAAAGTATTGTGGTATCAAAACAATTGGATCTTCGTAAGAAAAACGATATAGTTAGCCTATATCGACATTAAAGATTAGTTAAAATTTAAACAATACGAAAAGAAAGTGTATATATAGTAAATAATGTAAACATATGAATGTTAAGTTACTACTTTTTGGTTCTAGTGTAGTATTCGACATTTAACAAAGATAATATGGTCTTACATTCATATGGAGAAGCGTCTCTTTCTAAATTAGTGCAAAACGAATTGGAAATAAAACATTATTATATATATACTAGATACAATGAATGATTCTGTAGATGATTTTTATAAAATTATTTAATTTAAATAATACAAAATATACAATTTATATAATACAAAATAAACAATATTTATTATTAAATTAAAAAATTTCTTAAAAAAGGTAAAGTAAATACTATATTTACATATTCATTTGACCATAAACATATAACTCTACATAGAATAGAGCTAGAGTAGATATAGCCGTCATAAGTAAATGATCAACTTAGATTATTAATATATGATTACCTATATATATATATATCGCTGCGTAAAAGTGAAAAACTTCCATGAATTTTTAGGCGGATAAAAATCTTTATAATTTGAGAGTTGCTTTTGATAAACGCATAAGAAATGGTTAAATTTCGGTCAAAAATTTAATTAATGAATTTTGGCAAATGCGTTTTACTTTGTCAACGTGGAATTTTATATAACAATACGTTTAACATTTCATATTGTATGATAACTATACAATTCAAAGTTTAAGAGCTGTTATGAGCGACTGGATTGAAGAATAATAACTGAGAAATTGCTTGGAATTGAACCTGCTTTAGGTTCAATTCCAAGCAAGATCAAGTTTACTTTTGATTAATTGATATTTATACTTTATCTCTTAATCAGCAATCAACATTAAAAGAAAACATCTATAGGAAACCTACTTTTGTCTCATGTTAACCAGCTACAGACGAATAGTGTTTAGGTACTTTAATGTATAGCAACCTAAGCTCCACTAAGATATGAAACTTCTTCTTCTTCGAGTGCCACTCCGACTAGCGAAAGTTGGCAGTCGGCTTTAAATACTCCTTGTTCTTTGCGAGGCGAAAGAGGTCGGCAGCACTCCCGATTCCCGTCCATTCACGGATGTTGCACAGCCAAGACAATTCTGCGCCCAACAGCTCTCCTTCCGGCAATTTTTCCCATCATAATCAGTTGTCATCAAAAGTTCATATCTTTCATGCCTAAGCACGTGTCCGAGATATGCAACTTTTTTCATCTTGACAGTCTCCAAAAGTTGCCGTTTTTGGTTGACGCTTCGCAGAACTTCCACGTTCGAGACCATTTGAGTCCAACTAATGGTCAACATACGTCTATATGCCCACATCTCGAAAGCTTCTATAAATTTTTTGAGGTCTTCTTTAATTGTCCACTCCTCGCATCCGTAAAGAAGTATAGGCCAGATGTAACAATGTAGGAGTCGTATGCGCACAGGGATCTTAAGTCTGCGATTGCAGAGTATTTTTTTCAACGTGCAGAAGGCACTTCGAGCTATTTCGATGCGAGTCTTTACCTCCTGTTCACAGCTCCAGGTGTCATTAAGCCATGTCCCCAGATATTTGTACTTGCGCACCCTCTCAATTTTTTGACCTACTACAATGTTAGCAATGTCATCGAAGCTATGTTTAGATAACACCATGATCTTCGTTTTTGATAAGTTCATCCTCAGACCAGCGTTTTCACTGCACTCATTCACACGGTTCATAATTTATTGCAGCTCTTCAGGAGTTGATGCTATTAGGACTTAAAATAGGAAACGATTTATTGAAATTCTGTGCTATCAATCATCACTCCATAAAACCAATAAATATTATAGTTATATATATAACTACTAATACTAAAACATATAGTATTTATTGTATTTTACTTTTTTACAGTACGAATGTTTAATTAAAGTAACTAAACCTCGAGATAAGAGCTAATCTGTTTCTGAAGTGTGAAAAATTTAGCGCAAATTTATATATAACTAGCTTATGACCCCCGCCCGCATTTCACTGCCTCTTTGGTTTTTTTTTCTATTGTACATTGATGATAGAATGACAGAAACCTTCACTCTAGTAATAATAGTAGTAACACAACTGACATCATTTTTAAATCGACATAGGTTAATGGTTTTTGAAATTTAACTACTTACTCGTATTTATAGATGAGGATTCGTGTTTTAGGATTTAGAATCTGCATATATAACTTAAATGAATAACCTAAATATGCTCACCGAAAATATGTTCAATTAAAAAAAAGTTATAAGATTAAGTCAGAATTATTATTGAAAACGTAGCTTATACATAACAATTCATAATTTAAATTATGCCTTTAAATAAGTCTTGTTGTACATTTTTTAAAACGTAATTTATTGATTACTAAGCTTTTATTTTACTTTTTAGTGTGTGAGTTAAGTCTTAAAATTGCGAGTTCTGAATTATAATAAAGTACAGGCAAGTAAAATTTGTTTTTAATTTTTTTTAATTGATCTTATCTATTCTAACGAAGTACTTGTATCGTAAAAGTCTCACACTTACAAAGTAATTACTAATTATAACTTTAATTTTAGTAAAACATTAACAATACAATTAGGAATAAGACACATTTACTACTTGCTTTTTGCTTGTTTGAAATATGATATAGATATGTATTCTTTATTTTTCCTTCGTAATTAATGAAAGTGCTTATTCTTAAAAATACTAGACTTTCATAGTACAGTTTAATTACAATTAATTATTAAATTTGACGTGACTGTATGAATCGACAATAATACTCTTCGAATGTGTTATCTATGACTACGGCTTACTGCTCAACTTACTCGCGATTTATAAATAAAAACATTCTTAACTCTGCAAGCTCTCACTTTGTAATGTTCTTCAGAGTTTTTGTGTGTGTTGTCTGGCCCTAAAAGAGTACACAAAATTACCGGCCAAGTGGATTAAGATAACTGTTTTAAAATTCATTTGCAAGATTTCACTTGCATATACTAACGCATAAAGTTGAAAACAAATGAAGGCTTATAATGAGTAAAGTTTTTAAAATTAATTTATCAATTTTGATCATAGTCACAATATTTTGTGCACTTACATGTCATTTATTCTACCGCCAAATATTATTACTTTTTATTGTGTTTTGGTTGAGACTGGCAGACACTTATCGTTAGGTGGCCCTGATTTTCAAATAAAATAATATACATCTGCTTTTAGTGTAGCAATTATAAAGTTTCAACAAAGGGTAATCCATAATTATGTGTTGAATTTTAAACTAAAGATTGCATTTACCTTTTTATTTAAACTTTGCACAATATGTGAACCGTTACCGTTGTGCTACAGCGGAAAAAAAAATACTTAGGTCTTAAGCTAATATGATTTAAGTTGACACAAGAAGTACCTTAAGTGATACATTAGTATACTCACAAATCATTTTGTAATTAGCAATAAATGATATAAGAGAACGCGCCGATAAAAACTTATCATTAGGCGGTCTTTTACCTGCTTTCCGAATAAAAAAAATATAAACAATAATGACGTGTAACTTTTTTTATTCAGGTTATCTTAATTTTGTTTTTTGTTGCAGCCAGTATACCAAAATGTGGTGGATGTCATGAAATGATAGTAGACCGGTACGTGTTGAAAGTATCCGATCGCACTTGGCACGCGGGTTGCCTCCGCTGTGTGGAGTGCAGGGCTATGCTCTCTGGGAAATGTTTCGCGAGGAACAACCAGCTATATTGCACTGAAGATTTTTTCAAGTAAGCCTCTGCACATTTATTCAACTTAACACGATAACGAGTCAAGTATTTTGTCTTACGTTTTATATAATATATATAACAGACTTTTACAAATACGAAATTGTATATTATATGATATGATTGCATAATTGACTAAAAATGTAAATATCATTACGATTGCACTCTTATTATAAGTTTTTTTTCAAAATTAATATAATAATAGCTTGGATTTATACAGTACAGTAACAGTAACAGCCTGTAAATGTCCCACTGCTGGGCTAAGGCCTCTTCTCCCTTTTTTTGAGAAGGTTTGGAGCTTATTCCACCACGCTGCTCCAGTGCGGGTTGGTAGAATACACATGTTGCAGAATTTCGATGAAATTAGACACATGCAGGTTTCCTCACGATGTTTTCCTTCACCGAAAAGCACGAGATGAATTATAAACAGAAATTAAGCACATGTAAATTCAGAGGTGCTTGCCCGGGTTTGAACCCACGTTCATCGGTTAAGATTCACGCGTTCTTACCACTGGGCCATCTCGACTTTTTTATTGGATTTATAATCATTGGTAAATATGGATAAGTAAATAAAATGATTTGCATATGATTATTATATACAATTCCATGCAACTACAGAATATCATATTAAATGAATTCGACTTTGAACCTTCGATTATAAAATGGATAACACTTGAAAAATCTTTCCAATATTTTTTTTGATCATATATAATTTTAGTTTAGCTATTTTAACGTTACATGTGCTTTAGCACACTTCAGTGTAACTGGTAATACATAATTATCAAATTAGTTTTAAACTAAGATTTGCAGTCTTTTTTTATTTAAGCTTTGCATAAAATGTTAACCGTTATCATTTAGTACATCTGATAGAAGACGTAGATCTCTAACTAAAGTGATTTCAGTCGATACAAGAAATATTAAGTGATACATTAATGCTTACATTTAATTTCGTACTTAGTGATCAAGTACGTAAGGGAACGCGCACTTGTCGTTAGATATTCTGAGTCTAGTAAATGAATATTGTGGATGAAACTTAGCATTTACCTCATTAAAAAGGTATGCGAGGAAATTTACGTTTCTTTACTTCTTTTAAAAACGAATTTAAAATATATGTATGCAATAAATACATATTGTTAAAAGCCTCTTGTCATTTCGATGAATATATGTTGTAATCAGATTTTGCCTCGGTATATATTTTTATTTATATTTATTTTTCCACCAACCCGCATTGGAGCAGCGTGGTGGAATAAGCTCCAAAACCTTCTCCTCAAAATGAGGAGAGGAGGCCTTTAGCCCAGCAGTGGGACATTCACAGGCTGTTTCGGATATATTTTTATTTTGCCAGACGTTTGACGTTTCAGTCAGTCGGTGATCACGACATGTAAAACTCTATTGAAACGTCACGAGTTAATATTCGATTATAATATAATAAAACAGATAGCATACAATCTGAAAGGTTAATAAAATACAGTCTAAAAAATATATACATATTTACTAGGATATAAATTAGAACAAATCATTTTAAATACAAAAATAATAACAGTTTTAAAGACATAGAAAGAATTAATAACAAATATCACTTTGATAATGTTGTTTGTTGCGGTTGTTGTCCCAGGCGGTTCGGTACGAAGTGTGCTGGTTGCGGTCAAGGCATCCCTCCGACGCAAGTGGTACGACGTGCGCAGGCGCACGTTTACCACCTCAGGTGTTTCGCGTGTGCAGCGTGCGCGCGTACTCTTAATACTGGAGATGAATTCTATCTAATGGAAGACGGAAAGCTTGTATGTAAGCCTGACTATGAAGCGGCGAGAGCGAAAGGTAAATATTCCATAAGTGTAAATAAAACAATTTTTTGTTTTTATGTTATAGATAGGGACGGGCAAATGGGCCACCTGATGTCAAGTGGTCACCACCGCCCATGTACATTGGCGATGTATGAAATATTAACCATTCCTTACACCGCCACTGCACCACCAACCTTGTGTACGAAGATGTTATTTCTCTTGTGCCTGTAGTTACACTGGTTCAGACTCCTTCAAACCGGAACGCAAAAGTTTTAAGTATTGCTGTTTAGCGCTAAAATATCTGATGAGTGGCTGTAACCTCTCCGGCGGGCTTGGACAAAGTCCTGCCACCTAGAAAATTGCAATGTATTTAATTTTTTGCATATTAATCATTTAGTTTAAACACGTGAACAACTAAAAACATTCGTAATATATTTTTAATTGTGACATTTTTTAAATACTACTTAAATATTTAACAAGCAGTTAGTGGTAGGTCTTTGTGCAAGCCTGTCTGGATATGTACAATACACTAATATTTCTGATAATTCTAACGCAAAACAGTATTAACTTGAATGGCTGTTTGGGTGATAATGCACTGGCATAACAAATAAATTTCACCATATATAGAACCCAGATCAAGTAAACAGACCGTTCCATTATAGGTGAAGGTTCCATAGACGGCGATGCAGCTAGCAAACGGCCGCGGACTACTATTACTGCTAAGCAGTTGGAAACACTTAAAAGTGCCTACAGCAGTAGTCCTAAACCAGCTCGGCACGTAAGGGAGCAACTTGCTCAAGATACCGGCCTAGACATGCGTGTCGTTCAAGTTTGGTTCCAAAATAGGTGAGTTATTTTATACATATATATTACAGATTTTGGAGAACGTATTATAGGATAATTTTATTTAAATTGTTAAAATCTCGTCAATAACTACCAATAATACGAAACAAAAAAAAAACAGAAGAGCAGACATAGATTATATTGAAGTGGTTTACGTAATTCTTGCAGGAAACTACTAAAAGTTTTACTTTCAAAAAATTCACAAAATAGATTTACTGTTGTTTAAAAATTCAGTAGATATTCAACAAGTAAGTTCATATTCTTATATTCAATATATATTTATAAAGCTAAAGCGCATCCACACTTCTTTGCTTAATAAAAACGTGACAAATAAAATGTAATAAATTTGAGTTCTAATTTTGAGTCTTCCTATTTATTTCGTTTGCGCTCATAAAATTTGAAGGACCGACTTTGACGATGAAAAGTATGACGTGACTAAGAAAACAGTTTCTTTTAAATATCTGTTTTAATATTTTATTTTTTTACTAAGAATTTCATAATAATGCGTCTTATTAAGTAAATATACAAATATTTTTTAAGTTTTTTTTTGACAAAAATTGTTACAATTACGTGTTTATTCTTTAGCTAGCTAGCGAGTCAATCAACCATTCAAGCGTTCATCGTTTCTGCAACCATATTATAAATCGATTTTAGATGTCAATAATCAATTTATTATACATATACGTTAGGTTCCGATTAGCACAAATAACTTATAGCGGTCAGAATGTTAACAAGACGTAAACAAGATTAATGCTTTATAGCTGAAGCTAGATAGCATAGAGCTAGACTACTATAATGTTTACGATTTGATAAAACGCGATATACTATAATTTGTAACTCGAATGGTATAAACGGATGTACTTAGTGTTACCCACCCGTTCGCTTCTTTTTGCTAGGCAATTCAAACTTAAATAATATCTATCTATTTAAATAAAAAAGGTATTCTGTGACCACGTTCCCGACATAACAGACTTATGTACCTACTTCATATATGTATTTATTCCATGCTGTAATATTTTTTATAGATTTTTCCACATCAAATATATAAGCAGAGGCAAATGGCCACCTAATGATAAGTGATCACCACTGGTATCGGTAATGTAAGAAATGTTAAAAATTCTTTAAAGGAATTCCTTACAACGGCAATGCGCCACCGACCTTGGACGTTATGTCCCTCGTGCCTGTAGTAACATTGGCTGGGTCATACTTACGTACTCAAAAACATACGTAACTAAACACACGATTGAACGACAGGAACAGACAATGATGTATTTCCATCATATATATCTAAGTGTTTTGATCATTTACAAGGTGAATATCATGGTATAATGTTTAAACGAATACAAAGGTATCGAGGTAATTCAACAAATAAGTAAAATACATTTGGTTAACTCACAGTGACCTCGCTTTACAAAAGGATAACCTTCGTCGAGTGAGTTATTATGGGTATTTGTATTCATTTTCTTTATATATGATAATATACATCTGTCACACAAATAATAAAACACTAAAAAAACATATAGGTTTCTATGTTATGTAGGTTAATTGCTTGTGAATTAAAATAAAGTTATATTTAACGTTGATAAGAGTTAGTTTGTAAGGAATATAATACTAAATTTTCTAGTATTGGTATATTTACGGAATCAATCGGAAACTTCAGGTTTGTGTTAGAGCCTGTTAAAAACCTAGTTCTTTAATTTTTAAATTTCCCCTACTCTCATGATTTTTTTTTATTAAGTTGTTTGTTCTGCTCTATATTATATATTTATATTATTTTAAATATAAGTGGAAACTTGACTGATATATGTGCTAATGTGAATACGCGTTATATTTTCCGAGACGTATTGCAAGAATATTATTTTAATAATTGACAATTTGACGGAATTATAAATGTTTGCTTTCAGCTGAAATAATAGCTGATTATTAAAAGAATATTAATTTACATAATTAAAGAAATATATTAAGTTTTACAATTTTTTGCCGGAAATTGAACAGAAAAATGCCATGAGTGTTATTTTTTTTATAAAATAGGTATTTGGACTATCGAATGGGCCACCTGATGGTAAATAGTCACCACACTGTAGTAATAGACAATGGCACTGCAGGAAAAATTAACCATCCCTTACATCGCCAATACACCACCAACAGTAGGAACTAAGATGTTTTGTGCCTTGTGCCTATATTAAGACTGGCTCATTTATAACGTTTAACGGGGTTTTGGCGGTAGAATATCTGATTAGTGGGTGCTACCATACAAAAGTTTATACCATTCTCATCCGTTACAGATTTTATTTTCAATACAACCAGGATCGAATACAGAATTTAGGCATATAAAATACGCGATACAATTAAAATAAATTAAAATCTGGTACGTTATGTACCTGTTTGTTATATATTATACAATACATACTTTTATTGATAGTTATTTTACTACTTTATTTTGTCAACATATTAGATTGTACTATTATGTAAAGATTAATACATGGTTATTATATTTTAGCGAATTCATATCTCCCATATATGTTTACGTTTAGCTATCATAGAATGTTTGGTTTCGCGCGAGCGGCTTCAGTCACGGCAGCCGTCACGCCCTGCACTTTTGCCTCGCCTCGTAAAAACTGCGCCCGTTATCACAATACCTGACTTCTACTTTAAATTAGATACACCTATTGTACATACACACACATAAATGTATATGTATAATAAACATGAGGCAGATTTTCATCAAACACAAAATTTGCAGTTTTGCAAAATTATCAGTGCTCATATTTGAAACCACAATCTTCGGTTAAAATTCGGGTGTTCCAGCTATTGAGCCATCTCGTCTATTGCCACTTAATAAATAAAAAAATATCTTTATTAATGCTAGCAAAACAAAAATTACCAGTCAAAACGATACTTTCTAATATTGACTTTTATTCAAACTCTAAAATATAATATGTAACTCAAATAAAAATATAACACATTTTATAACGACGCTTATCAGTATCATAATATAAAAAGATCAATAAGTTTACACAACACTAACATGGCAGAAGCTATTCGGGCGTTGTTCCAATAATCCATCGTGGCTATATCGCAGCACGTGGTCCCAGCGGACAGGGCGGAGGCGCATTAATTAATCGCGCTTCGCTTGGACTCCCTGCCGCTTCGCTAATAACACACGCTAAACATACGCCATAGGGAGCTTTTATATGGGGTATTTAGGTACTTTCAGAAATCAATAATTCGTGCTAGTACAAATAATAAAAAAGAGTATAAAGTCAATTTAAACGTAAACACTTATAAAACAATATTGGAAATGGAAATATTGTTTTGTAATGAAAATATATATTATCTGTTCTGTATCCAAATACTGCAGAGTCAGAAAAATCATTCGGATGAATTTAATTAATTTAGTATAGAATAAGGTTCAAAGTTTATGGAAAACAAGGGGATACATTTTGTCTTTATTAAAGGGTACACTAGTAAATTCTCATTTCACGACCACGAATGCATGCGCTCTTTTAACACTAGTTTTGGTCCAAATATACCAGTATTTAATGCAATGTAAAAACAATTAACCTCGATAACGTTGCTATATGGTAGCTACCGTGACGTAAAACGTTGACGTCATACGGCACTCTATTACAATAGGTCCTAATCTAACAGTATTGTAAACGAATAACATGTGGATTTTATACTCGTTAAAGAAATTGTTTCTTGTGTTTCTAATGCGAATTCATATTTTATTAAAGGAGAGCGAAAGAGAAGAGATTGAAGAAGGACGCAGGACGAACTCGTTGGTCGCAATACTTTAGGTCAATGAAAGGGGCGGGTGGAGGTTCTCCGAGGCACGACCGGCTCCTTGACAAGGATGAACTGAAAATCGACTTGGACTCTTTCAGCCACCACGGTAAGTTATTTTTATTTTTAGGCTAAATACAAATAAACAATTAAGAATTTCCAACAAAGGCTATTCATTAATACTTTCTTAGTTTATTTATTTGATTTTTATATTCTGTCTATGTCACGAATTAAATACAATTTGATATCTCAATGGCCATCACAGTGCTCTTAGCTGTTCTTTCTAAGTTATTTAAAATTAATAAATTATTTATTTAATTAATATTTTGTAATTTCAGAGTTAAGTAACGACAGCTACAGCACCGCAGCTCTGGGTGGGGAGGAAGGATCGCCAGCGGGTGGCGCGTCGAGTGCCCGCTTCGGTGCCACACCGCCTTACCTGCGTGCTCACTCACCCCCACACGCGCATTATCACTACCCACCAGACCACCTTGTATACACTAATATTGGTATGTATATTATATTTTTTCTTTGAATATAAGCGAATTGGAGTTCTTAGTTAATTTTTACGTGTGTTCCATTGTTTATCACTATTATTTTATAATATATAATATATACATCAATTTATTTATACGTAGAAACTTAATTTACAGATTTAAGTTTTTTTAATAAAACAAAACAGGTGACCATTTTATTTTTATATATATGGAGATTTAATTAGCAATTTCAATAATTTCGTCTAGGCCAATCAATGGGCGGCGCTGGCTTGGGTGCAGGAGCGGGAGGTGCATCAGACATGAGTAGCTCGTCTTCTCCAGCTGCTGGAGGATATCCTGACTTCCCTCCTTCCCCTGACTCTTGGCTCGGAGAGTCTCACCATTACTCCCCGCGAGGCTATCCCTAGCGGCGGCCACCTCCGGCGCACGCGCAGCCCGCGCCCCCGCCGCTCCCCGCACCCTGCCCTCCACAAGTGGTTGGAGTGCAACCGCTCGAGTTAGTCGTCAAGCGTGAGCTGTGATTCACATGAATCTAAAAAGCTATTACAAACACAAATAAATGACAAAACGAAGCTGTTGAGTGTAAATTGAACCAGTGATTATCTAAATTGAAAAACTTTAATTCAAGTTATTTATATGATATGAAAAACATTTCGAATGGATAATATTGTCCAGCAAAAGAAATTAACATTGTGTATATCATCTCGGATAATTTTAAATAACATAAGCTTAATCTGTAAATAACTGTTATCATACAATTTGTGATCGCAAGTCTAAACGCCTAAAATAGCAATTAACTATGTAAATAATTTCATTAGTAGGACGTATTTGACAGTATATTGTAAGAATTTTGCAGACTTAATAAGAATCTGATTATATTTTATTGACAATTGTAATTAATATAACTCTTCTTTCAAATTAGTCGATATAAAATTATATGTTTGTGTAATCAAATCGATATTATTGTACATACAGTTAATGTAATTATTACTTTAGAATAGCACTTTCATAAGGCCATAGTGATATAATACTTCGTGCAAAAAATTCTAGTCGAAAAATAAATGGTATATTAATAATAACACATAATACGATAATTACCATGAAGTTTTATTTACAAGTTAAATATTTTTTTTCTTAAATTATAGTTCCGTTGTAGCCACTCCCCAATACTGTTGCATGCGGCCTTCAAGGTCTAACGACTCTTGGGACTGAGCTGTTTTTTCTTGAATGACAGCAAAATCGTACTCTAAGTGGTAGGGCATAAGTCTTTGCAGGGAACCAAAATAGGCTGCGTTTGGTCCACCGTTTGGCACTCTACCTGAACCATACCTTACTTCTGGTTTTAGTGTATTACCAAAAGATCTCGCGCTTCCAAAATGTTTTGATAGAAATGGAACTTTAGGTTGTTTACCCGTTAAATGAAGCTGAGGGCTACTACCCGACAATCCTTTAATGTTTCTCAAGCTGTTTCCAGTAGGTTTAATACCTTTTGATAGGTTGTCCAGTTCTTTATCGAATAACATTTGAGTATTTTGCTCTAACATGTACTCCCAACATTTAAATTGCTCATCTGATGATGGAACATCTTCATTTTTACGTTGATCTTCTTTATCTTCTTCAACTCTTACTCTAATTGCCCTAGCGACTCCACCGCGAGGCCGCCTTTCTGATGCTCTTATATGTGACCTTACGCTTGCGTAATGTTGATGGCTCACTGACTCATTGGATGGGCGATCACTTTGTCCACTGGGAGAAGATCTTTCACTGCCTGATTTAGGCGGGCTTATGGAATGGCAACATGGTTCTAGTCGAGAACAACAACAATCAGCTCGACACACGGATTTATTTGTGTTAATGGTATTTCGCAATTCTCGCATTAATAAATCTACATCAGACCGTGCTGTATCGAATCGGATAATTACAACCGATATACAATCTTCAGTGCCATAACTTTGAGCTAAGTCTTGTAATCGCTTTGCTGCAAGAACTGGATTTCTTTCGGCTCGTACTTCAGATACGGCAGCATCAGTTGTTATATATTTCCAAAACTTGCCATTTCCTAATATTAGAAATTCATCATCTTCTTTAATAACAGTCTGTATGATATCTGGGTCTGGGACGGTGTTTGGATATCGAGAAGAATAGCCCAAGCGTTTATTATTTCCTACTCCTAAGCATAATGGGCCACTTCGGCGACTTAAAACGGCTCTTGTATCACCGACATTGGCTAATCTCATATTATATTTTTTAGTTGTCTGACCAAAGCTATTTTCGGTTACATTTATTGGAGATAAGTGACATAGTATAAGACAAGCACCTTTTCGTTGGCCCTTTTCCTTAAGTTCCCTGTGAGCTGATAAAACCACATATTTCATATATTCATTTACAGTTTCTTTAATTGACTTTTCTTCGAGTACGAGTCCGGGTAAACTTGTTTGTAAGATTTTAGGCACTTCAACACCGGTTTCTCCGTCAATTATAGCAAACAAGCCTTCTTTGTTACAGAATGATGGAAGACGAATTTGTGCACATGTTAACTGTAGTTGTTTGCTAGGACATTCTGAAAATCCTACAACCCAAGGGGTGGCACCATTTAACTCTTCGTGGAAATTATGTTTTTGAGACAAGGAAACAGTATTCTGTCCTGAGACGTCGACAAGACTTAATGGACGTTGGCATTTGTATGCATTAAATTGTGACGGGTCCATTTGTAATTTTTTATTGCACGATATATCCAGAAATTTTAATTGTTTTGGTGCTAAAAGCTTGAGATCTATTTTATCCAATTCGTTATGAGCAATATCAAGTATTTTTATTGAAGCACTGCATGCAAACATAGGAACAGAACGTAATCTGTTAGAATGAGCGCGTATAACTCTGATATTGTTTAACTGTGGCAAATTATCAGGTAGCTTTGTGAGACAATTTCCAGATAGAATCAACTCCTCAACGTCCGGCCAAAAATTAAAGCAGCTTTCAGGTAGACTTGTTAAGCAATTATAAGCAATATGGAGTATCTTGAGTCCACGAAATGTTATGATAACATCAATTACATCATCTGTCAAACAATTTGCCGTTAAGTAAAGACGCTCCAAGCAGTGCGGCGAAGCTCCCCGGACACGAGGTAGACGACTTAATTTATTGTTTGAGAGGTTCAAAATACATAATCTGTCGCATATTGAGAAGAAATTTTCTGGAAGCGATTGAATGCAATTGTCATGTAATAATAGTTCTTTTAAAGGAGACCTCAGACGGGGCATTGATGGGAAGTTTGTTATTTTATTATGAGCTAAATGTAGATGACTTAGACTAGAAAGTTCGCTGCAAAATAAATGTTCCGGGAGTGATGTTAATTGATTATTACTCGCGTATAATTTTGTCAAGTCGGAACAGCCACTTAGCCACTGAGGCAGCGATGACAATTTGTTATATGATACATCGATCTCCACCAAGTTTATAGGTGGAACCATCGTTGTCAAACTATCCATTTCTGAAATATAAATCATATGTTTATTAGACAGTATTTATTTTGTATTTATTAAAGAAAACTATACTTTTTAAGTCTTCGAATATTCTAATAATATTAACACGATTTAACAAAGCCTCAAAAATATTATCCAATTTCTTCTTGCTATTCCAAGGTTCTTTTTATAGGCAAATTATTAGTAAAAATTATAAGACATGATAAAACTAATTTAATTATTATTTCATAATTAAAAAATGTATAGTTTTTTTCTTACGATTATATGGGGCGTGTAATATTCGTAGAGAAGCGCCGTGTAAAGCCAAATGTTGAATGACATTGTGTGCAGCATACAGCTCTCGCAGGCCACGTAACGCTGACAGCACTAACACTTCTACAGCGTTGTATGAAACATCCAATGATACCAAATGCTAAAAACATACACTAAAGTTTCATCATAACGAACAAGAGGAGAATTTAAATTTAAAAATGTATTTTATTCAGTTAAACCTTTGCAACACCGGTGAAAGAAGTTTATTATTCTTTAATGAGCAAATATTTTTATTATTTAATATAATATATAATAAATACTATTGGATATATATAGAGACCTGACATCTGGCGACATAAATATAAATTAATTTCACGTCACAAAACCCTTGAAGCTGGTACCATCGAGCCTATAGTCAGGCTAAAGTCAATTACGTAGAGTCTAGAACCTACATCCGCACTATATTATAGAAGATCTAGAAAAAACTCAGGCTTTATGAAAATGTTATAGTTTTAATTACATATTAATAATAAATACTTTATTCATTTGTTTGTTAAGAATTTTATATTTGACTTTCGGAACTATAATTTTATAAAAGTAACCTATTTATCGCTTTCGCCTTCTATTTCATTCTTTATTTCATGACCTTTAAAAATCTTTCACCTTGCAGAAAATTCTGATTGCTCATTTTGATCAAGCAATTTAATTTTTCTATGTAATTGTATTTCCTCTAAATATATACATTTTTACATTCAAAAACGTTAATTAAACGTTCATACACAATATTAATTAGTAAGGTCTAACTTACTTCATAATTACCAAGGATAATGCTTCCTTTTAATCTATTGTGACGGAGGTCAACGTTTGTTAGTGGCGGCCTATAATCGCATTTATTCTCTTCATTTGGACCCATTTGCTTAGGGGTATTGGACTGAAATGATAAAAAAAGCCAAAATATAAATATAATTACAAGGTAATAGAGTCGATTTCATGGGCTATTTATATAACAAAAGTGACATTCTACAAATACACTATTTTCATTCGACAAAAATACTATTCTTGTATCTGTAACAATAGAGGGCAAAAACCATTTTAAAAAAAAAGTTTATATTGTCCTTGCTATCTCTGTTCAGCTATTTCTTCGAAATATTATGTATATTTATATATTTCTTGTCGTTCCATTTTGGTAGAATCTACATTTCAAGCAGCCTTTAAATTTAAATTATAATTTAACTGTGCTTGACTTTACTTAATTATAATACTATCCATATATTAGCAATATTATTATAGAGAATGTCCCGAAAAAGTACAAACATTGTAAAAGCTGTTGGACAAGTTCATGATGATCCAAAAACCACATCAGATTTTTCACAACGTGCAGTATAATCGTTTGATGATAACAGTGTAAAATAACAGGCACAAGGAAAAGGTTCTTAAGGTTGGTCGAGCATGCGCTATGTAACGAAGTGACAATAATTCTTATAGCTCTAATGTCATTAGTCAGTCCTGTACCTATTATAAATAAATGTAATTTTCGTAAAGTTGATTGTATGAAATAATAATGGTACTCAATTATTAGAATGTCTAACTCCCGTATTGTAACGTGTTTGTACGTGTTCAACGTATTAATATTCTTTACTTACGTTATACGCAATGAAGGTTCTTTCTTCCGTAGCGTCATTATCTATGTTACAAAGTAATTTATAACTCTAATTACCTAAGCTTTATGTAGATTTTTTTTGATTCCTTAGTATGATAAGTAGGTTAACAATATGAGACAAGAAAATAATAGTTAAAATCGGATTTATGTTTTGTTTGAATCCGTTTGTGTTTATGACAATAGTGTTTGTTAGTTTTTTAGCGGGTAAGTAAGTTCAACTTGATTTTTGCACAGAAATTGTTTACAAGCGGGAAAGTGATATAGATAAATTATATATTTATAATGATTTTTTACGTTAAACATTAGTTTTAAGATACATGACTTTTTTATGTATTAATGAATTATAAAAAAGGTTAAATATTTTACGTACTCCAAAATGCCTTATTAAATTCCGAGCAGCTACGAGCGTGCGTAGTCGAGGCAGACGCAGAACGTAATCGAGTGATGATATTTCGTTGTCGCTTATATTAATTTCCTCTAATCTGAAAATTAAATGAAAAAAAGTAATTTCATAAATCATACATTACATATATCATATACCACAATCAGAGACGGGTTTGAAACCTTGGCTGCCCTAGCCCTATGGAAGATTACTACACGTGAAAGAAAAAATTGGAATTATATAAATATAAGAATTTAATTAGGTTTTTTTTTGCGAAGGACACATTTTTGAGCTTTTAAAACTTTGACGTGTGGGTGAACTCAGAATGCGCAATTAATAAAAAAATCTAACTAACCAAGTTTGGCCGCCCCCTATGTTTTGGCGCTTTAGGCTCGGACCTACTCGGCCTACAGGGATATCTAGCCTGATAACAAAGTTAACAGATATACAGTTAACAACAAACTTATTAACATTTTAATTATATATACATATTTACTGGTGGTAGGGCCTTGTGCAAGTTCGTCTGGATAGGCCACCTACTAATCAGATATTCTACCGCAAAATAACAGTACTTGGTATTGTTGAGTTCCAGTTTTAAGGTACATAACATCTTAGTTCCCAAGATTGGTGGCGCATCGGCGATGTAAGCGATGGTTAACATTTCTTACAAAGCCTTTGTCTATGGGTGTTGGTGACCACTTACCATCAGGTGACCCATATGCTCCTCCACCTACTTATACTAGAAATATTATTTTTTATTTTAAGGAGGTAATATATATATTGTCCTGATATTATCAGTAAACATTCATTATAGGACATAGGGACATTGAATTTAGATGAGAGCTACGTTTCCTAATACAAAGGCACACTGGGACAGGATGGCGATGGTTTTTATATAAGTGTCAGTTTCTATTTCATCCAGAAGATTCGTTAAAAGTGTCAAACAAATATTGTCATATGCTGTTTTTTGAAATAAACAAACG
The DNA here is from genome assembly GCF_905147045.1 of Nymphalis io. NCBI lineage: Eukaryota > Metazoa > Arthropoda > Insecta > Lepidoptera > Nymphalidae > Nymphalis > Nymphalis io. Next base: position 8,576,686 of record NC_065890.1, on the reverse strand, counting down.
AGTCGCGATAAACAATATTTTTTAATACCAGGTCAGTGCTAGTTTATTATGGTTCGATGTTTTTATCAATTTAGAGATTAATGAAAAAAAGTGATGAATGCTATGAGTATTTTATGCTCGATTTATAAATATAAATATATTACGTTTTTTCTAGTTACACAGAATTCATGAAACATTAACGCATAATAATTTAATTAATTAATTACTGTAGAAAAAATCTCAGGATTTATGCATTCAGACGAATTTCACTTTTGCGTAAATTTGATGTAGAGCTGTGTTTTTTGTTTTAATATAATTTTTTTAATTAGAGCGAAAGTTTGAGCAGAAATTACTTATATGATTAAAATAAAGCATTTGCGTTGTTTTGGCATATATACTACTAGACTTACTTATTAAACGTTGTGTAGCGGTGTTTATTTAAACATTGCTTTCTCTCTTTTGTCATCATTGATACGACATTGGAAAGAAAAAGACACGAACGTTTTTTTTAATTAATCACCTATGAAAGTCGTTAACTACAGCTCATAAGATCATAATATGATGATGTTGTTTATGAACAGTTCATCCGCCACAGCCGAGAATAGCCACACGCACAAAAGTAGTGCCCAAATTTGTAGGCAATCACAAGTGCAGGGTGCACTTATGATGACTATTCCCTTACTTTCATAGTCCAGTGGGATAAAACAACATTTAAGCTAAATCTATACATATAGTATATATCTATTTGACATCGACACCGTTGAAACGGAAAGTAAAAAAAAAATTGTTGGCTTGATTTTTTTTGTTGTATGTATTGAAATGGATTCTCGACTAAAGACAAAAAACGCTTGGTATAAATTACTGCTTGTTATGTCTGCTGATTGAGTTGACAGTGTGAACTTGGACGTATAGCTTAACTCTGTCGAATTAAATTAGCAAATTTTATGTCACTTTAGTTTATTATTACACAGTATTTAGTATTTACATTATAATAGAGTAAAAATTCTCGTGAAACTAAAAAATATAATCTTGTAAAAGCTCCGTTCAAAGGATAGGTATTTTTGTATGTTAAAGTCACACGAGCAGTGTTTTTATAATTTTATGCTTGTGTACTGGTACTTATGTAACATGTACAATATACATGTAATTGGTAACAGCCTGTGAATGTCCCACTGCTGAGTTAACGCCTCCTCTCCTCCTCCTTTTTGAGAAAAAGGTTTGGAGCTTATTCTACTACGATGCACCAATGCGGTGGTTGGTGCAATACAGATTTGACGAATTTCAGTGAAATTAGACACATGCAGGTTTCCTCGCGATGTTTTCCTTCCCGTTAAGCGCGAGATGGATTATAAGCACAAATTAAGCACATGAAAATTCAGTGGTGCTTGCCCGGGTTTGAAACCACGATCATCGGTTAAGATTCCCGCGTTCTAACCACTGTGCCATCTCGGCTTTCACATGTACTTGTATAGATTATAATATTACTTTATACAAATTAAACAAAAGATTTTTTTTAATTGCGCATGCCCGGATGATATTGCCGTTAAAAAATGTAAAAAAACCTTTTCTTTATACAAATCTTGCGAAACTACCGCATCGTACAACGATAATTAAATGTGTTCATCGTTTTAAGTATACAGTAAAAAGTGTATAAGGATAAGAATAATTCATATTTTTAACACTTATACAGTTATAGTTATTTTTATTTATTTATTACACAACAAACTATAAAACTGTTATTTATATGTAATATTTCTTTCTACGTAAAATGTAGATTTACAATAGATTACAAGTATATGCGGAACTTTGACTGCGGAATATTTTTAATGCCCAAACGATTGTAATAATTATAGGGCTTAAATAATAATTATGCAGTTATGCAATGAAAATGAAAATCGTTGAATCTAATTTGAAAAATATTATTATCTCATTAAATATAAGACGGCAAGGGTATTTTAAGTGTTTATTGTAAGTGACGTCAGAAAATCTATTTTAAAAAATTATTAAATTATTCGTCAAAGATTTTTTCCTGTTCATATTTTTCGGTAATGTACAGTCAAGAAAAAAATACTCTTTCAATGTAATTTTATGTGATCCGTCTGATATTTCCTACCTTTATATTATATAAAGATAATTATTTATATTATATAAAGGCAATAGCTATGTGATTTTAAATTGGCTGTTGAATCTCTCTCTATCTCAGGTAGATATGAGAATTAGATACAGCCTATGAAACCTAGAAAAAGCCTAAAATTTTGTCATGAAATGGTTTTAAACGGTTACCATATTCGAACTAAAACTATGTCCAATGTATGTCCAAGTAACTGTAGTTACATACGTTTTGTTAATACGTAAATTTTTAAATTTTGTCTAGTGAGGTTACATACGTAAATTTTTGGCCCACAAGACCACATACCGTGACTAATGAAATATAAATTTTCTAAGTTTAAGATACAATCTAAAATAATAAAATTCAGTTTCAAAACTTATCACATATGTATTTGTCTAAAATTTTGATTTAAGTTATAAAATCAAAAATCTATTAATGCAGTTAATAAAAACTTATAAAATTAGTAAATTAATTTTAATTTCCAATTTATTACTTACCCGGGTTTAAAGTCACCATGACACTTTCATAGAACAGATCCAAGTTTTAGTGAGCCATGATTACATCAATAAAGCACATTCTTTCGAAAAAAAAAAAAAAATTAAAAAAGTCCGCGTGTTTACGTCCGAGTTTAATACGTATGACCATTACAAAGAATGTATTCTTACTGACCATAGTAGATTCGCGTCCCGCTGCATGGCTGTAGTGCACAACACACACAAGACATTCTATCACTATCTACAACTATAATGTGATTATTAAAGTGTTGAATTATTATACGGATAAAACTTACGTATTTGTCTGGCTTGAATTTATTTTAATTTAGAAAAGGAACTATTTTTTTTATATTTTATAAATGATATTTTTATTCATTAATGCTAGTATTTTTTATAGAACTTACGAAGAGTATTAAATACTCTTTGGCGCCACGTGGTGAAATAAGCTCCAAGTCATACATTTACAGTCTGTTTACTATTTTTACTTTAAATAGTACGACTGTCTTGCTACTTTCTTGTCTTTTGTTTGTGTTACCTATCACTGTTTGGCAATACCAGCTAGACGAAATGGACTCCGATGTTACAATACACACGCATTATTGTACTCCTTATCTACTAAAAAATCTATGCAATCGTTCAGCTTTTCACTCTCGATTTCCTCTTTCGACAGAACTTCCTTTGTTCTTGTGAATAAGTTTTTAATAACAACAAGGGGATATAATTATCTATTTTAAGTTCAAGTTAGAAAAAAACTTTAAAGAAAAAGTTGTTTCTAGAATCGCGAATGCAGCAACTTATCTGATCAGCACGCACTTAATTATTCACGGAACTAAAGAATGAGCGGAAACGGTAGATACAAAATAATTCCCTCCAAAGCCTTACGCGATTCACGGCTGCTGTGTGATAAGATCAAATTATTGTTAATTAGGAATTTAGCTATGATGTACAGAATACCTAAGAAATAATGATTCTTTATTATTATTTAAAAATTGCTCATACAAAATTTACTTTCTTTGATATTAAGAGTAAATTAGCGAAAAATACAAGCACAACAAGACTCAAAATTATTAAATTAGGTGTTGACAATGTTATGTTATGTTAAGAAATGCCGGACCGCTGAAGTATAACGCATTCTTGCTTGACAAGTTCGTAATCGAATGGACGATGTAACTTTGAATGGACGAATGATTCAAGAAGTAACGAATAGTATAATTAAAAACTACTATTACATCAACTTACAATATATGTTATAATATTAAATTAAAATTACAAAAAATAAATAAAAATAACATGTTTTACAATCCAAAAAATGTTTATTTTTTAGTGTATCACCACTATTCATGATCAAGTGACAGACATCGGCCGGACTTTAATTACAAAATAAATTGATGGACATCTATCATCAAATGACCAATTAACTTGTGTCTCATAGATTACTATAATTAGTTGAATGGGTATACAATGAAGCGGTTAACTAATTCTAATCGCATTACATTTTGAAAAGATTGTGTGTAACGTGTCGCTAAAAGTCTAGATACAAACAAAAATTGCATTTACTTTTGCTATTATTGGTTATTATTAATTTTATATTATAAAAACTCATATAAAGTACTATGAGGCGATATTAAATAACATAAGTAACAAAAATAAACAGCTTACCTTCAACAACTTGCAAAACTAAACTAATAATATCGAGTGTATAAACAAGTATCAAATAACTAATTATTAAATGGTTATCAATCATCGAAGTTTTCATTTTTATCACGCAATACGATACACGTTTATTTGATAAATATATAAACAAGGCCGTTAGTTAATAGGGGTTGCGCGTAAAGTGAACGTAAGCGGCATGCTTCGACGCGTCGATGTAGATAGACCCATAGAATAAAGGACCTGTTAGAAGTGGAATGGTTACATAGTATTCAAACTTTTCCATCGTAAATAAAAAACCATATGTAATATCTCGATTATATAAGCTTCTATATCATTAATTAAAAAATTGTAAATGAAGTAATTTTATTGTATTATTAATTAAACTTATACAAAATATATCCATGATATCCATAACAGTTCAAGAGGTTCTTAATTTTCATAACGTTATTAATTAATTAATTTATTTATTAATCCTTTACATCACACAATTTACAAATATATAAAAGAACAAGTAGTACATATAGGCAACCGCTGTTGTAGAAGAGAAATGCTTGTTTTTTTTAGCCAGGATCGTTAATCGTGCATAGTGTGTGAACAACTTATACTTAAAATTTATTGAATGCTTATAAACTAAATAAAAACATGTAAAATAACAACATACACACTCTTATATATATACATATACACTTATACATATATACATTCATACATATAAACTTATATAAGAAATAAATAACCATAATAAAAAATATAATTGATAAATAATAATTATGGAAAGACTTAAAAATATGTACGGATGTAGATATTTGCTAGATGTTATTATTTTTTTGTACCGTGTCAAAATAATTTTAGTTGTGCGTCCAGATATTAATTACTTATTTAATTTAATAGCGTTTCTTCGCACATTAAATATAGCGTACAATTTTTAATGCACGAAGCTTTCTAACAAATTATTTGTTAGATATAATAGTTTTTTTATTTTTTATTAAGATTACATTATATACATAATTGATTAGTAATGATAAAGTAACTTAAACATGAAATATCCAGATAATATAAGTTTATATATTATGGGCCATCTTATAATAGATATTAAGACAATTCCATAGACAATTAGTTACTCTTATTAACAAATTTGGCACATTAATAACAAGTAGATATTTGGTAAATGTCATTTCTAATTATGTATATATCCTATGGCACGCCCAGTCGGCACTCGTATAACGTGCTCGCTTAAAATTGGCACACAACGGAAACGTACCCACTTACCATCTTATAACTGTTAGCTTAATAGATATAATAATGACACAAGATTTTTCTCACTGACATACATATGCGTTTATAAATGCTGTGATTACCTTTTGAACTTTGATTTTAACTAACAGATAAATGTAGTTTTTTTTAATAAAAAATTTATTATTCTTAAAACCACTTAGTTCCAGACCTAAATATAAAACGCAAAACACAAAATGAGACAATAAAAAATTAGCGATTTTTACTGTACGCGTTTTTGTAATTATGGTATGCAATATGTTATCTACGTCATTATATTTAAATCAATATAAAATAAATAACTTTGACATTGACATAATATAATTGGTCGAGGTATTGAACAATAATCTACGGTATTCGTTATGGATTCGTGACAACAAGTCGTTTTGTCGGCGAAATTTACTATCGGAAATTTAGAAACCAAATGAAAGTGGATATAAGTAGTTAAATGAAATACTGTTGCATTATATTAAAAAGATATAAATCAATAACATTTTCTAGTGCATAATATAGCACAGCTATTAACTCTAATAAAGGTAACATTGTCTGTCTATTTGTTACCTCATCACGACTTCACTGAACCTGTGATAATGGCACCTATCATGTAGGTAGTCCGGGACTTACAAAGACCTACAAATTACGGTAGGAACCTACGAAAAAAAACTACCGCGAACGAGATTCACGGGGAACGATAATTGTAGGAGAAAAAAATATAAATCGAACAATTTCTTTAAGTAAGTTTCTTTGTTGTTGTTGTTCTCATTCATAACGATATTAAATTTATATACTAAATTACAACTACGGTAGTATCAGATCTCATATATTCATGCACAGTGAGTATTAGACAGTAGCAAAAAGTGTATTCCAATATTTACCGCAGCATATTTCTCTAGGCAAAGGCAACTTATGCTTGATATTGAGATGCAGAGCGCCACGGTCCGTCGACGAAGCGTTAAGAAATAGACCCGTAATGGAAATGTACATACTAATCTAACGTAGTCGAATTGTGGTTCGGATATTTAAAAAACTGTTTTTATCAGTAGCTAAGGATTTGTATCATTTTTAAGTGTCTTATTTATATTAAAATATGAAAACGAACTAGAATTATTATATGATTATCATATAATTACGTAAAAACAAATACAAACAACTGTACAGAATTAAGGACTACGCGTTACATTTTATAGTGATCATAATTCCATGTAATCGTATCCATTGGACTTTACATAATACATGGTAGGGCTTTGTGCTGGCTGGTTGGGGTACGGCCCATTCATTAAATATTAACCAAACATGAAATATTTGTATTATTGTGTTCCGGTTTTAAGGGTTAGTGAGACTTGTAATTACAAACACTATATATTCAACATTTTACTCTCCTTTATTTAAGATGGTGGGCGGCCCGAGGGTATTTTTCTTGCAATGTTAATTTCCATGGGCGAAGGTGACTACTTACCATCGGCTTATTTACTCGTCTGTTGATAAATGGTTACCACCACCTATAGACGTTGGCGCTGTAAAAAATAATAACCGTTTCTTAAATTACCAATGGGCCACCAACATTGGGTATTAAAATTTTATGTTCATTGAGACAGTAGTTACACTGGCTTACCCTTCAAACCGGAACACAAGAATACTAAAAATATATGACGATCGTGTGGTACCTTACCCAGGACTTTGTACAAACAAAGGTCTAAATGTCTAAATTGAAAAAAATACTAACCCAATATTATAACGTACACCATAAGATAGGATAGGTTAACATAGTTCATAGCATAATCATTACGCCATTACATAGTATAGAACAAATTCTCCGGTCGTGTCTGTTTATATGAACGCTATAAACACAAAGACTACTGAAGAGATTTTCAATCGGTCTTCGCCATTGCGCGGAGTAATTCATGAGAAAGTTTTAGGTGCTTAGCGTTTTGTGTCTAAAATTTATCATGGCTAAAATTTGACAATGATTATTGAACATCTGAAAAATTCATGGCAACTAAAGTCGTTAAATATTCAAAACAGAGTTATATGCATTACGATATAAACTTTTTATGTAAAACCTTATTCTACCCTTGTGAAGCGGGGACGGGTTACTAGTATTAAAATATATGTAAGTAGCTGCACTTGCAGTTGCGCCAGCATTCAATTTAGACTATTGACGTGATAAGCGTGATTTTTATGTTCTTGTTTATTTATAAAAATAATATGTTAATCTGTGGGAATAACACATGATTTTCTTTAAATCAAATCAAATTAGCTACTTTCATGTATGTAACTGTATATTAAAGCCTTTAACTTGGGCGTTAAATCTCGTGTTTTGAGAGAAAGAAGACGTTATAATAAACTTCGTATTGTTTTAGTTAAGAAAGAGTATATAATATACATGAAGTTAATAAGATCCTCAATTGTATAGAAGGACTATACATCTCTGTTTTTCCATACACACACAGATAGACACATAAATGTTAACTATAGCAGCCGGACAAAAGCCTCTCAAGAAGAAGGCTTATAACAGAATTCAAGTCCTATTATTTATAAACAAGCATGTACATACTAAGTGACATGATATTTTTTTTTTTTTTTTTTTTTTTTTTATAGTAAAGGAAGGCGGACGAGCATATGGGCCACCTGATGGTAAGTGGTCACCAACGCTCTTAGACATTGGCATTGTAAGAAATGTCAACCATCGCTTACATATCCAATGCGCCACCAACCTTGGGAACTAAGATTTTATGTCCCTTGTGCATGTAATTACACTGGCTCACTCACCCTTCAAACCGGAACACAACAATATCAAGTATTGCTGTTTTGCGGTAGAATATCTGATGAGTGGGTGGTACCTACCCAGACGAGCTTGCACAAAGCCCTACCACCAGTATTTGGTAAATATCCCATATTCTAGTAATTGGGCTTAAATAATAATGTTTTTGAAACTGTTTAAAATAATTTAATCAACGTAGTGTCTTAGAAAAAATTAGACGCTTATATAACACATTTAAGTAATGAAATGTAATTTAGATTTAATTTGATAAAATTTCACTGTTACATTTCAAATTACGAGTGTAATCTTAAAGCGTTTTCAAAGTAGACAATATAACATCTATGTATGTATATTAAAATGATGTAGGTATACATATAAAAAAATCAAAATCAAGATCCGGACTGCCTCCTGGACTTTGCTAATAATTATTTATAAATTTAGTAGAACAATCGTATGAAAAAGATGCTAGGCCTTTTTTATAACATAATTGAAATAATAAAAAACGAAACTAACTTTCTTTACTAAGAATATCTTTTAAAACGCGAACTATGAGTATTAAGAACTTTAAAAAATAGTTGTCTTTAAATAATCAGCATTGATGACGTAATATATTTTACGACATACCGAAACCGAACCGAAACAGCCTGTGAATGTCCCACTGCTAGGCTAAAAGCCTCCTCTCCTCATTTTGAGGAGAAGGTTTGGAGCTTATTCCACCACGCTGCTTCAATGCGGGTTGGTGGAATACACATGTGGCAGAATTTCAGTGAAATTAGACACATGCAGGTTTCCTCACGATGTTTTCCTTCACCGTAAAGCACGAGATGAATTATAATCACAAATTAAGCACATGAAAATTCAGTGGTGCTTGCCCGGGTTTGAACCCACGATCATCGGTTAAGATTCACGCGTTCTTACGACATTTACGACATAATAATTATCAAATACACAGGACATACAACAGTGCGTAAGTATCGGTGCAACACCAGTTTACTCCATCCCGTTACTCGCATCCGATAGGACGGAAAATCAAGCACGACCGAAAAGAGTTCAGGCGCAGAACCAGCGGCTTTACTTTGAGTCACGGCAGTCTGAACAGGCCAACTTTAAAACGGGTCACTACTTAGCTGTTTTTCACAGATTGATTGATTGATTTGATGATCGATTTTAAGATTGAACTCAGATACAGAGATCTGCAGTCTTATAACATCATATCTTTTAAGCCACGACACAAACATATTAGTTTAATTATTATGATTTATTAGTACACGTCGCAGCTTAGTTCGTAAAAAAATAATAGTGTCTTTTGATATTAATTAAATGGCATTCTATATCATTGTGACAATATTTGTCTTGGTGTACTAAGTGTAACGAAAGAGAACGGAGAATTGAAAAGTAAAAAATCTCTCTGGTATGTCACGAATTTCCCATCTCTGTGTATTATAGTTTAGCCTATGTTGTTAGTCTGTCAGTCAGAACGCTGCCTTTTATATAATAATAATGTCCTCCAGACCGGTTTCGGCCACGGCGGCCAATCTCAAGAGAGATTAGTCAACTACGAAGGAGATATTATAGTGCACAAGTGTGTGCGTAAACACAGGTGCACTCTCTATTCCCTAACTCTCATAATCCGATGGGACGGCAATCCGACACAACTGGAAAGAGTTCAGGCGCAGGACCAACGGCTTTACGTGCTTTCCGAGGCACGGGAGTGTACACACTTCCAACTTCCAGACTCCGGGCTGCTACTGAGAATTTTCTGACAGAAAAACCCAATAACTTTTTATTGGCCCGACCTGGGAACTAAACCCAGGACCTCCGGGTCTGCGGCTTTACATCAAGCTACAAGACCAACGAGACAGTTAACTGCCTTTTATATATGTACATATTTTATAATATAGAATAAAATAGGCTTATAAATAGTTGGTTGAATCATGCTCTGCGGAACATTGCGGGTTACGTAAACAGCAACTGAGACGAAAAAACTTAAAACTGGCCTGTCATAGACATTATTTTTGCCTGAATTTATTCACAGTTGTTATTTTTACGGGAAAGTAAAAGTCTTGTTTAGTTTCTTAGTATTAAATTGCTCTCTAATAGAATAAAATTATTTGAACCGTATTTTTTGTTGATTATGTAACATTGTTTAATTTTAAATTTTAATGTACTCGTGTAGTCATTTTTTTACTTAAGTGCAGGATAATTAGCCTATTATAAAACGTGCAAATGTGCTTCAGTACTTCCTTAAATGAGATGTTTAACTACTTATGAAATGAATAATTATAAAAATACAAAATAGAGTATTAATTATAAATTAATAATACGTTGTCTCCTAAGAGAAAAAATAGATAAAGAGATACAATAACAGTTTTCAAGCTTACATATATTTAATTATATTATCTCTATGGGAAATCTAAACTGGGTGTTATAATTTAATAATTCAAAAAAGTACTTACTGCGTCAGCTGACATAATTCCTTAGGTAGTTCAGTGATCTTGTTATCAGTAATATCTAGATGTGTAAGTGCTTGTAGGGTGCTCGTTTGCGGTGGCAGCGCAGGTAAAGCGTTGCCGCGCATGCGCAGTACGCGAACAGCGAAACCGTCGGATGCATATTGCGCAAGCGCTGTGGGCAGGCAGGAACGACCGCCACCACTTAGATCCAAGACGTTGGGCGGTTGTGAACTCTGCGTACCCTGATGAAATAATAATGTTTATAATAAAATTTTGAAAGATATGTTCAATCAATTATATCCATAATGTCAGTGCCTATTTTAGAAAAAAAGGGTCGAAACGAAGACGTGATGTCACGTGCCAAACAACAGTCAGTTTTAACTTGCTTGATTTGTGTTTATAATTCATTCTGTGAAGGAAAACATCGCGATGAAATCAACACGTGTTGGATGATCCACAAACCCGTAGTTAAGCAGCATGATGGAACAAGGTCCAAATGTTCTCCATAAACAAGATAAGAAGCTTTAACCAAACAATGGGATATTAGTGGTTATTAAACGGCGTAGGAAATAATAGGATTCATTTTTCGTAAGAAATCGATTGCATATATCATACAAATCTATTACATAAATTAGAGTTTAATCTATGGTCTCTTTTAGATATTGACCCTTCTCCAAATATATAGGTATATATAACTCAAGTTAATCATCTTTTTTTAATATAAAATTGTTAGAGGGACGTGCAAATGGGACACCTGATGGTCTGCACCACCCGTAGATATTAGAGCTGTAAGAAATATCAACCTTACATCGCCAATGAGCCACCAAACTTGAAAAATAAGATTTTATGTCCACTGTTCTCTCACTCACAGTACAACAATACAAAGTATTGCTGATTGGCGGTACCCACCCGGACGTACTTGCACAAAGCCCTACCACCAAGTGAAGTGAATGTAATAACGAATAATTAAGTATGTAGAAATCGAATAGGAACTTATAAATAAAAGAGAGAATTACAAATTTACCAAGTTTTCACATATCTCTTTATACGTCGGTTCTAAACTATCCAAGAATACATCGTCAGCTGTCTGTTGTGAAAATACATCTAAGCTATCAATCTCCTGCTCATCGCACTTCATCGTCTTATGTTCAACCATTCCAAATAGTTTTGTAATTACTAAATTCACAAATACAGACAATTAAACTGATGTTTAAATAAACAACATAAACACTACACTTTTTTCTTTCAGTTTATATTAATATTTTTTAATTATGTTCATAATAAACTCATTGTTTCTGATTCAGATTCTAAGCTTAAAACTTATGAACTGAAATTGTTACCACCGCGGCCGACGAACCCGGGCAATGTTATGCTTAAAGACTACGAAACAATTTCTAGTAAATCACTCAGTATTCCACTCACGATCGTATTCATTTTATAAACGAAATTTAAATGTCCTTGCACATCGTCTTTGGCAATATACCTAATCTTAAACTTAAAAAAAGAATCGTCACTTCTTTATATTTAAAGGTTGATATTGTAGAATATCGTAAAATTTTATATTTAAATTTATCACATTTTCAAAATGTCATGTCAGAGCGCGTCAAAGTTCTGCTCAGCACGGTTTTAACTGACAAAGATGCTTACCCGTTAGGCATTCAGGATACTTGGAGCGTGACAATTCATAGGGCGGTGCACACATTTTATAATTAATTCAATTTGAAAACATATTTCTTAAAATATTAATTGAATATTTATGCCAGAGAAATTTACTAATTATAAAAATAATTTACGTGGTGATTATCATATCAAATTAGAATGTTGATATATATATATATATATATATATATATATATATATATATATATATATATATATATTCTGTAATGTAAAATGCATTCATGATAATTATATAAACTTTAACAAGTGAAAATGAACTGAAAAGATTATAATGGTATTTACGTAATACATTAAAAAAGAGCAAGTTAAATGTCAACATTCTTTAATAATTAATAAACTACAAAATAACAATACGATATTACAATTATTTAATTTTCTATGTGTAAAATGAGGGTTGTTACTTTTAATGTTAATTAAAAATACACAACCCTAGTTTCGATAAAAATTACACATTGGAATGTCAAAAAGTTATCTAAGTGAACAGATTTCTAACAATTTGCCGCTGTTCTGAATGGATCGTTAGTTTGCGAAGTGTACCGGAATCGATTCCTAATCCGTTTAAAGTTTACATATTTCAAAGAGACGTAATTTCAAATGTCAGTTGTATACTATTATGGCGACATTTTGAGGATTATTATGAGCTTTACTGGTAGTAAAATTATCACGAGCAAGTTAACTTTTCTTAAATTCTACAAAGCTTGCAACATAATATCATTACTTAGTTAAAAATTTGTTTTCAACCTTCAGTATCACAATATCCAAGAAAGCTTAGAAGTTAGTTATTTGTTAAATTAATTTCTTGAAGAAATATTATAATCCAGGACAAGCAAGCATAATATTACATGCCTGTATTTACACTTTATACTCGATTATTTTTATAATTAATAAATTTATATATAATATATAAACACTAAGCTAATAGTAACATACCTCTTTTAACCAGCAAAACCACATGTTTCGCTCCCAGATTGTATTGAATCCAAGGAAGAGATGGTTCAGACCAGCATCAAGCAAACTATTGCCGGAACTTCGAGGTTTCACGCAAAGAACCAGCCTCTGGGCCTTTGGTTGGCAGAGCTCGATGCTCCCTCCGCTCAGTTCTAGCGTATCCCGTGATACACCTTAAAGAAAAGTTGACAAAGTCAATGCAGTATAAAACACGCGAAAATAATAATTGTTGTTGGATTTGAATATGCAAAAATATAGAGTACAATAACCTTTTTATTTCCGTAATAAAACTTCTAACTACTTTTGACTTTGATTCATACAGTACTCATATAATTTACATATATTGGCCTGAGTAATAAATCCATAATATGTACACCCAGACAAACAAACAATACTTCAGCGTTTTTTTCGAAACTAAATCCTCTTTGAAGAAATAAAAGATTATTCACTAGTACAATAACAACAAACAATGATATATATATTTTAATTGTTGTTATATATGTATATAATTGTATTGTTGACAAATACTATTATAACGACTAATAGGTACACTTAAATGAAGAAGTGACAAATATCTGGCCAATAGTGTAACTTCATCATACTGGAAGTTATTGTAGCTTAAAAATCTGGCATTGAAATGATTAAATATGTTATCACTTTTTTATCGATTCATTAAACTCAATCAAAAATATCTATATAAATAAAAACCTGATCCTACCATATGTGTGAAGCTGCGACCCAATGATGTGAGCAACCCTCGGTTTCCATTGTGGAAATACGTGACCTTTCAGCACGTAAACCGTGCCTGAACGAAGAACTCCACCGGACCGGCTGGCTGGACCTGTGCACCATCGTAGAGAATGACGTAATTCCGGATCTACTGCAAGCCTCAAACGTCTTGCTTCAGACGTCCAACCACTTTTCGCTAGAAATTGCTCTTGAATTCGCAGTGGAAATTCCGTTAATTCCAAGCGTCGAGAATTTTCCCCGCCAATTTGCAACCACAGTGTCAACTCTTCATTAAAACCAAGCTTCTTATTGACATCTTCGACCGTAGTATTGGGAGAAACTTTAATAAGTTTGCTGGACGCATCGACTGAGAAGGGCTCGAGGCCATCGAAAACGCGTATCCAGGTGAAGTCGGAGCGCGGCTTAAAACCTCGTGTGGAGGCGAGTCTGCGAAGCGATTTACGGGGCACTGGAGGCGATGAGGCATGCAAGCCGTCGTCACAGACCATGGCGCGGCAGATGGACGAAAGGCACGGAGGCCGACGGCGCAATGCCCGTGCGCCGGACGAAGTACGCTGTTGCATTACAATTGGGTCGACTGTGGTGGGGGTGGGAAACATGTCGCTCGGTCAGTCGGGAATACGACATGCAGACATGCAAATGGTAATTTGGACACTGAATGTTGAATATTTCATTATATACAAGTATACTACAAAATAACGATCAATTTTATTATTCCTTTGTTTAACGTATTTATATTTATCCTATTCTTCCAGAGAAATAAGTCTAAAAAATAATATATTTATTAATAAAATAGGATAAAAGACCGACAAGCGTAATGCTTGGTTCCGCACCGGCAATCACCCCACCTGCTGACTCACCTGTTGTGTTCGAGAACCATGGACCCTTCTCTTCAAAGAAAACATATGTTTCTATATATATAATTAAACTAAAACAACATTTACGTTTATTATAAGTTTATCATTCGAAAATCAATTCATACTACCTACTCTATCGGGGCAGGCTGTGCGAGTTACATTTAAATTATTAATATAAACCCTTTAATAATAAGCTTAAAATTATAACAAATGTTCCGAAATATGTGTCATCTCGTTTTGAACTTTATCGTGTGAAACATATGAAATATTAATATTATTTAGTCTTTAAATTCCATAAGCATCTAAACTTGTATTAATACTTTTTCATTTATATTTCATTTTAGAAACTCCCATTTAATGAACATCAAATTAAGCAATAAAGAAAATAAAGTAAAAATAAAATCAGACCACAATAACTTATTTATATTTATATACAATTTAACATGTGTATTGTTTATACAATTTTATTTATTACAATAACATATCGATCACATTTACGAACTCTCGTCAACGAAACTACCAGGGATAGTTCTTGTGTATTCTTCCTGAGCTACACGCGCAAGTTGCATTGCACATCCCTTGAGAGCAAACATCGACGATCTTGGTCAAGGAACCACAATTTGAGAAATAGTCTTTAACAGGACAGGAGTTGGTGCAGAGATTGTCTGAAACGCAGTTGTTCGGACAGTCACCACACTTCGGACCTGCTTTGTATGGGTACTGTGTGATGGTATCGTAGTTGCCCCTAGAAATATATGACAGATATTTAAATTATAATACAATATTATATAAATATTTATTATTGTACACCAGTGACACTTATAGAATACAGCCATGAAAGATATACAATAGGCGGCTTTATAGCCTTAAGGTATAGGAATGAAAAAGAAAAGAAAAAAGGCAAATCAATTATTTTTCTAAAACACAAAGTATATATTTTATTTCGTAAACTGATAACTATATAAACAGTAACTATTATATATTGACTATTAATAGAAACCCAAGGTTGTTCAAATGCCCGGAATCTCATCTCATCTCACATCGACTTAACCGACTACTTAACTTGTGCCGAAACATTTTCTTGTTTGTATTGTATCGAGAAAAACCATCTTTACGAGTAGTTTCAGATTTCTCTTTATTAACTCAAAACGAAGTAAGTATATTGTATTCTGTCACATGCCATGAAATTAATCAATAATTAAGTGTGACCACGAATAATAGATTTGATAGCTATATATTAATTTTCCATAATAGAATAAATTCATTTATAACGAACCTAAAATTTGCTCGATTAATAATATAAAAGCTTATTGTTAATTAAAAACACCGTGTATAAGGACAGTGAAAATACAATTGAATACCTAAGTATAAATGTACACCACACACACACAACACAGTATCTTAAATTGAGCATTGAATAAGTGATTTTACATTTCATATCATGTATTTTTAGTATTTATATACTTGTGAATATTTGTATGTACGAATATAAGATATGGTTTGGTAATAGAGTATGATTTAGCATTCAGTCCGACTTTTTTATTATATTATTATGTACCTATGTGTGTGTAATGTGCAATAAACTATTAAATAAAAATAATAATTTTAGTATTGCTGCTTAAATATATGTTAAATAAATTCCGTAACAGCCTGTGAATGTCCCACTGCTGGGCTAAAGGCCTCCTCTCCTCTTTTTGAGGAGAAGGTTTGGAGCTTATTCCACCACGCTGCTCCAATGCGGGTTGGTAGAATTCACATGTGGCAGAATTTCAGTGAAATTAGACACATGCAGGTTTCCTCACGATGTTTTCCTTCACCGTAAAGCACGAGATGAATTATAATCACAAATTAAGCACATGAAAATTCAGTGGTGCTTGCCCGGGTTTGAACCCACGATCATCGGTTAAGATTCACGCGTTCTTACCACAGGGCCATCTCGGCTTTTTAATAATCGGCAATAAATTACATATTTATATATATATATGTAATTTATAAAAATATTATTAATATAGTTTTTATACATAATTGATGTGGATTTATATATTTCAAGGTAAATCAAAAATTATAATAATATCCAAGATTTTTTAGGCTATGTTATTTATAGTATCATTCATCGCTATAAATATTAAGCTAACTATCAAAATCCTGTAATTTATAAAACTTATTCGTCTTTTTATAACAATAATGTTTATGGATTTATTTAATTTATATTAAAATAAGGAAAATTGTTCTATTGGCATAAGTTTAATAACTATTGTTATTAAACATGATTAACCAATTTAAATAAAACATATTTAGTTTTAACAATAAAAATCTAATTATTGTATATATTACGAATAACTTATCAAAAATTTATACAATTTGTGCAAAAGGAATTTTGTAAAAAATCGTTGACTAATTAAGTCAAAAAGTTTATCCTGTGCTGTGAACTTGTAAGCTCGCTTACACAATGAGATCTTATCTCGGACAAAACAATGAGATGACCTAGACGTGACATTAGTACGTGTAAACTCAATCTAGACACAGAATTCAAATAAGTTTTACTAAAGAACCCATTTGTTGTTGTTGAAAAATTAATTTGACATTTGGTTAGTTTTTTATATAGAAAATTCATCTAGAGATTTAAAAACGGAAGTAAACTCATAATTCGATTTAAAAAAAAATTAATATAATATTTAAAATTATGTTTCAACCAAACAAATTGTAACATTTCTTTAGTTAAAAACGCATGTAATTTCAAGCGGTACTAACAACATACAAGGTCGATCAAAACGTTAAAATTATAAAATATATTAGTTGTATGTCAATTATATATATTTCATTGTTATCTGTTTAATTTACATACTAGGAATTTATTTAACGTAATACCTATTTTTTGTAACATAATATTTTTAGTAGCCTGACTTTTTTATTTTTTTATTTTCTCTTTATCTCTTGCGCTTCCTCTGCCAATCCTTGGCAGAGAATGCTTTAGCATGCCCGCCTCCTTATTTTAAATATATTTGTGTTGTGCAATAAAGTATAAATTCAATAAATAAATAAACATATTTTTTTAAGTATTGGTACGTTATTAATGTTAATTCGTTTTACCAAAAGATTGCAACATACTTTCTTTCTGTAAATTTGCTTTCATTAAAATTTGAGGTAAAAAGAACTAAAACAATTCTGCAAAAGTATTAATTTTTTCAATATACATATTATACAAAAGTCCCTCCGCCGTGTTTGTCTGTCAGTTGAATGCGATAAACTCAAAAGCATTTTCACAAATTTTCTATAAAAATTGCACGTGGTTCATGATAATTATTTAGATGTATAATTCAATAAAGTTGTAGGTAAATTGGCTAAAATATGGCCATGATTGTTAAAAATGATAAAAAAAAAATTTTTCGACTGGGAGTTTGCGTCTCGTAAGCCAATAGAGTTATATGTATGTATAAATGTTTTATATAGACCCTTTTTTATCCGTACGAAGCCGGAACGAGTATCTAGTTGTATGTATTTATATAAAAACAAAGAGTTAATCTTCATAGACAATGCAAGACACGCTTCTAACCATTAACCACAAATACCATTATTATACATATATTTGAGTGTGACTCATTTGTATGCTTGTGGCGAAAGGCAAATTTAATATATTGTATTGTATAGTCGAACTAGAAATAAAATACAAATGCAAACGTCTCTATTTTAACTAACGTGCCGGCCAGGGTAACGTGTACGGATAGCACTATAAAATAAACACATGCCATAGAAGTTCTATTGTTGTGCGGTTTTTTCCAACTTTACTGATAAATATTAATATATCATTAGCTGATTTGCATAGGAATATTTATAAATACATCTAAAACTCGACAGCGTGTATGTTCGGTTGAGCAGTTAAGACGTGAAAGCGTTACAAACAAAAAAAAAATAAAAACTGACTTTATAATATTAGTTAGGATAATTGGGTTTAGGTTTCTGTCCCTGCTTCGCGCGGAAAAAATAAGCTAAGCCTCATGGCATTATTTTAAATAACGACATATAAAACACATTATGTTAAACTCAATATCGTGCTAAGCGATATATTCTATCGCACGCCCCACGTTATTTTTTCATACTTTAATATAAATATGTTTTAATAACTCTCAATTCTTAAACCAAAATTTAACCAGTTAATGAAAATATTTTTTTTTAATATTTAAATACGTTGTTAAAACAACTGAAAAAATAGTATCATAAAAAGTAAATTTATTTTATTAAATAGTTTTTTTACGATTGTTTGCAATAAGTTTCATTTCATTGTTACTTAAATAAATATATTTTTCTCAATCATAAAAAAATAAATTTAAAAAAGTAAGTTTAACCATTTTTATACCTTGGGCCTCTTTTCATGTATATTTATAAACATTTTTACAATAGTGATTATGTCGTTCTAGTACATTTACAACTATTTTAAAGTAAAAACCAATATAACCTTTGATATAATTTAATTATACAAATAGCTTGCTTTTTTATACTAATAAAACAGATGAGATTTTGCCTTATAATATAATCTATTTTTAGCCTAATTTAATCATCTATATTCAAATCACCGTGGATCTAAAAAATGTTAATTCCACGCATGCCAATGTGATAAATGGTAAGATATACTTACCCAGGACAATAATGGCAAACGTAATTGTAAAATTGGCCCCATGGTCCTCCAGAGCAGTGGGCCACACCGCAACCAACCTTATGGCTTGTAGCCCAAACCATCTGAGTGTAATGACCTACGGCTTTTAGATTTGTTATGGGCCTACCGTACGTGAAATTCTTGTACTCCAGAAACCAATTCTTTAAGGCAAAAAACCTGGAAAATACAACAGTTTAATAAAATAATGCTATAAGGTGGTTACTTTCCTTAAAACGTTATATTGAATACGTGAAAAGCATACTACGTAAATATGCTTTATTATGAATCATAGCTCTTTAAAAATAAAGTATAGAATCCCTTATATTTGACAAAACGTTGTAGAACTTTATATTTTAAAATTTCTAAGAAATTTCTTTGCACAGAGACAATGTGAATTTAATGAATTAATCATCAGGCACGAAACTTTATACTTAGCTATCTATTTTATATCTTGACGGTACGAACAGAAACACCGTACATGCAACTGAATGATTCTATTGTCAATTGGAACAATTATTTCACCAAAACAACAACTTATTAACATAGTTTTCGTTAAGTCTTCCTGGACGATTTCAGGCACGATGGCCATTCTCGACGAAAACTTAACTGCGCCGGATATATTATAGTACACTAGTTTAGCAAACATAGGTGCGCTCTCTATTTTCTCTCGTAAACCAATGGGACGGCAATTTATCTTCTGGTAGGTTTACTTGATGGTTTACAAAAGCCCGTCGGAGTAGGTTCCATCCTTCAGATATTCTACCGCAAAACGGCAATACTTTTTATTGTTGTATGTGTTTCATAACATAACATCTTAGGTTGGTGGCGCATGGGCTATGTAAGGAATAGTTAATAATATAAGACTATGACTTGCTATGAACTTTCAAACTCCAGGCTGCTACTGAAGATTTCTACTAGCTCTATAAATTTTAATAGCTAGCGAATGTTTGTACGTTTTAAAGTTTATTACACAACAATCGCACTCGAATAGCTTTACCGATTCGATTCGAAAACAATTTTGGTAAATTGTTTTATAAATCGAACATATAGTGGTGTAGGGCTTAAGGTATTTTTATTAAACAAATTTATACTGAATGAACCTAGCAGGTAAGGTCTTGTTCTATAATCAAAATATACACAAAATATAATAATACTTTATCTTTATTCATCGTACGTTTGTATATATTTTGAATTTCGTTTGAATGAAGATAAAATTGCAAAACAATACTACAAAGAGCAAGCAATAATTAAAATGTCAGTGTGTGAAATATTTAATTATGTGTTCACGAATTCCTTTTTAATCTGACGGTAGGGTTAAAAGATCGTGACGAATGAACAAAATACAACGGTCAGATGAGGAAACGCAAAGTATTAGCAAAAAATGTATGAACAAACATATAAATTTATCATCTTGACGCTGGTCTTGTATTAATATAATAATAAGATTTACTACGTACAATTTTTTTCAAATCAACAAAAAAAAAATTTAAAATCAAACAAAATAATAATATTTAGATAAATAATAACCTTTAAATTAAAAATATAATGTATAATTTAATTATTTGTGGCTGATTGAGGCACTTCGTTTATCTACTGTCAATAATATTCTTCTCCACCGAAACTACGCGTCTACCAAACTACTCGACTTTTTTAATATATGATAGTAAAAACTAGAAAATAATAAAAGGTGTCCAACTTACCAAGGTGTCTTTTGTGATGATACAAAAAGATTTTGACCACAACTACCTAAATACGGTACTGTCTTTTCACTGGCGTCGTTGTGACGTAAGAAAATACACTTGTCTGCATAATTCTGAGCTTGTTGAGCAGCGAGTGGGTGCCATGACTGCAAATTGTTATTTATTTCTTATCTTTACTAATAAGCGCGAAGGAGAACAATTCAATTGCGACTAATTTGGTACGTTTTAATAAAATAGTTTATCGAATTACTTTGGATTACACACAACATAATATGAAAATTAAATATTTCAGGCTTATTTAGTAACAAAAAATAAGCAATATTTAGGGAAATTTCGCCCTTCTTAACATTTTTATTGTTTTTTTTTTTTATGTTAAACGGTACAAATAGTTACCTGGAGCTTAAATATATAAGTAGTAGCTATAATAATAATATAATATATAGTAGTGATTATAAAAAATACTATGCACTAATTAGCTTACCATTAAAAGCATATTAGAAGCAGTCGGACGGACTTTAGTTCGAAAGAAATTATGATATAAGACAATTTTACGCCTTACGACTGATCGACGTGGGCTTAAGCCATTTTCTGGAATTTCGTTCGAAGGAAACAATTCTAAAAAATAATGTTACTTAATAAATTGAAAAAATGAAACAATAATATATGAAAGAAACATAATTCATAAATTAATAACACTTACGTTTTTCAGTCCATGGTTTAACACTATGCAATTGTATTATGACGTTGCAAAATAAAAACAAAAACAGCCAAATAACAACTCCGGAAACCATTATCGTGATAAAATTAAATCTAAAATCAGAAAATATGTAAGGTTGAGGCGAAGAATATATTTATGTTGAAATTGCGTACGCTCTGTAAGGTAAACACTACTGATGCGCTACAAACTTATAAAAAAATAATGACGATGTCCTCCTGACCGATTTCTGCCACGGTCTGTGAAAGGGATACCAACTTCGGACATATTATGGTGTACAAGTGTGTGCGAAAACATAAGTGCACTCTATCCCCTCCAATGGGACTGCGAATCCGACACGACCGGAAAGAATTAAAGCTAAGGACCAACGGCTTTACATGCTTTCCGGGGCACGGGATTGTAAACACCGCCAATTTCCAAACACCGAGCCGAGCTGATTGTTTCTTGAGAGAAAAAACCATAATTTATATTTATATTATAATCAGTGCAATCTGGGGTTTGAAGATTAGCTTTATAATTATAGCCTACACCAATGAAGCTGTTATATATAATATAAAGAATATATTACGTATATAATAAATTTATACATAAGGCAATATTGTGTTTATTATAAAAACAGTCCCATTACGAATACCTTTTTATTATTTTGTACCATTGATTGAAATAGCTTTTATATACAGAGCGCCTATTTATTATTCTCAGCAAAGCTTTGATATGAAGGAAATTGGTTTGCATCACGGTCTTTATTTACAATTTACTTCCCACAATGTGTTGACCTTAAACGTCAATAACTTGGACAGGAGATCGACGGATATATCTACTTTAGTTTATATTGAAAAGCAGGTTAACGAGATATGTTAAAGGATAATTAGAAAAATATTTTAAGTTACGTGCTACTGCTTCGTTAATGAAAGCAAAAAAAGCTTTGTGGAGGTCACATCGTAGATACATTATTAACGTAGCAGTGAATACTACTTTTATATTATTATAAATTATTTAGTTACCGTCTACTTAACATAAACTTATTCATAAGTTTCGTAAGTACCATATGATATACAATAATAGTTATCATATTAAATGAATAAAAAATCAATATCTATTCTTATTCAAATAGACGTTTATAAATACGTTTTAATAGTCAACCTTTAATACCAATAACAATACAAATTTAAAAGTGTAAATACTTGAAAAACCAAGCATATGAATGATCCAAATACGTATAAACGAATTAAATGTAGTATAATAGATCACATACCAGCGCCGAAAATGTGTTCAAACCTATATCTATCGCTTTCTTCGAAACTGTTTATAATACTTTTTCAAAATTGCACTGAGTTTCATGTGCTTTATTTGTGTGTATAATTCAATCCTTGCTCTGCGGTAAAGGATAACATGGTGAGGAAACCTGCATGTTTCGGATGAAATTCTTTCACAAGTATATCTACCAACCCGCATTAGAGCAGAGTGGTGGAGTAAGCTCCAAACGTTCTCCTTAATAGGAGAGGACGCTTTAGTCCAACAGTGGAACGCTTACATGCTGTGACTTTACTTTTTTGACAATAATAAACATAATTATAATATATATTGTTATAAAAATTGATATATGAAATATATATACTATACACACTTTGTCATACTGTTACCGTAACCGTAACAGCCTGTGAATGTCCCACTGCTGGGCTAAAGGCCTCCTCTCCTCTTTCTGAGGAGAAGGTTTGGAGCTTATTCCACCACGCTGCTCCAATGCGGGTTGGTAGAATTCACATGTGGCAGAACTTTAGTGAAATTAGACACATGCAGGTTTCCTCCGATTCCGATGTTTTCCTTCACCGTAAAGCACGAGATGAATTATAATCACAAATTAAGCACATGAAAATTCAGTGGTGCTTGCCCGGGTTTGAACCCACGTTCATCGGTTAAGATTCACGCGTTCTTACCACAGGGCCATAATGTTAGTACCTTGTCAATTCATGTGTCTACGCAACAGAAATAAGCATATCTTTTTATCAGCTCTTGTTATGTTTTACCTTTTTATACCATTAACAACGCTAAACTACAATATCCTGCAGCATAAAACTTGAACCAAACGAAAATATATAAACAAATTCATATAAAATTTTATATGCATAAAAATAAAACACTTCTCACAAATAATGAATATATCACTTTTGACGAAAAAAACATAAGTAATACATTCAGCAAATTTATCTAATAAAAAAATAAAAAAGAAAACAACAGAAATTCGATACCTCACCTGACTATAACAAATTGATAATCACCCAATATAATTGTCTACGTTTGAAATCAAGCTGTTTTACGACCACTAATAAGACCACGTGGAATTCATCGCACTAGTATTTTTTATTCGTAAGAAATTATATTAATTATTGTGATCAATAATAATTATAATCTTGTTACTAACGTTATATAATATCTATCGTTAAAATCAGTTAACTGGCCACCGCGTCTCACGGACGACGGAATTGAAATAAATGAATGCCGACTAGCCGTACAGCGAATTGCTGCAAAATGATCCTTCGTATAAAATTTATCTTTAAACAATGCTTAGCATCATCAAAATTTAACACAGTCCTACATATATAATAAAATTCATACTATATAAGCAGAAAATATAGGTAATTATGTTTCTATTTATAAAGACTATTTAAACAATTTGTAAAACGTAATATTTAGATAATAGATACATTATTATTACATCCTAAATTGCATTATTAAAAAAAAAACATTAATATGATTATTATTATCGTTCTTATTACACAGGAATTCCTTTTGCCAAATTGAACACCTAGTTGCCTTCGATTAATGACGTCAATATCAAAAAAAAAATTAATTATTGAAATAGATTACAATATTTCTAAAATATTTGTTTCAATATCTTAGAGACTAAAACCACGGAACACAGTTTAAGTTTCTTTTTGACATACACACAAGTAATAGCCAGACATAAAATTGCAACATAAATCTACATTAAACAGACTGGTATTCTATAAGAGCTCACTTCATATGTCATTTGTGAAATGTTGAAAACTGACTTATATCGATACGCTATTTTAATGCCCGTATTTATTAAATAATATAATTATTATTTTTAATGTCTTTGTAATATTTCACGATCGCGTTCTTCGGTAGCCAAAAATACCTAATATTATAATTTTGCTGTAACCGCTTCGGAATGGATGCCTCAAATGTCACAGTGCCTAGGGGTCTTGGATCTCTAAGTCCAGGCCTTTTCATACTTACAAAACAGTATAGCACTCCGAGCAATCGAGCGAATACTCTACAAATACTACTACAAATACCTACTATATTAGAATATTAGAAGTCAATTTGTATGCTCAACCTATATGAGCAAGTATTCACGATTCATTAAAGGTTTCTATCTGTACACAAATTGACAAATATTTACAAGGAGATAAATAAAGATAGATAGATTCTCATATTATCTGGATCCCTACATCATTTTTGTTATATATTTTTTACCTTAAACAGTAATTTCAATGTTTATATATGTATTAAGTTTTTCTAAATTAATAAAAAAGTCAACAAAAATTTTGGTTATTGCATAGAAATTAAAATTAAGCTAATGGTAATAAAGTTAATTAGGTACCAAGTATGTAATCATCATAACATTTTATGTGAACTGTTTTTTTTTTTAATGCCGGTGCCATTAAAAACTATAATATAAAAATAATTAGAATGTATTCTCTCAATACATTCGATGATTACTTTTGGTACCTCCTGTAGTATGTGAAGACCCTTGATAATTTTATTTTCAGTCGCATAATTAATCGAGTGATAATCGATAATGATTATATTACAATACTAAAACTCTATCACGTTAATAACCAAAATTGAGTACTGTGAGTTAAACTAACGAAACGAATTTCAACATAGTCAAATCTTATGAACTTTTGTAGGGTTCGTACTAAATAATAAAACAAGAGAAACTAAAATAGGTAGGTATACAATACATCTTAGTACTCTCAAACCTTCAATTAAAATCGACATTGAATAGTATTACAGTAGGTACTATAAATTGGCGCCTTGGCGCCTGGTTGAACAGTGATTACTCTTAATAACCGACTGTTATCTATTAGTCAATAAAACAAATTACTTCGAATTTATTTGGACGTCATTATAATTTACGAAAGGTACATAATTTAATCTGATTGAAATAAAAACCAGTGTTCCTTTTGCGCTATATTAAATCTTAGAAAGCTTTAGAAATTGACGAAATCAAATTCTCTATTTAACTTCAGCGTCAACATCAGTGATTCCTCAGCACTATCCCAATTTGCTTTTGACGTGTCAGGATTAATTTCATGAGGCAACGGCAGTTTCAAATAGTAACGGGATGAAGTGATAGTAACACAAGTTGTGTCAACAGATAAATCGATGTTTTCTTTTTTATCTCCTGGCATTGCAACTCTTACGACTAAATTCTCGCAACTAGCGGACGACGGCGTTTTTGGCCCCATCTGTAACGAATAAAATTAATATTTATTTTTTGCCTAAATATTCTTAAATAATTAGATTATTATTTAATAATTATATCATATCCATCTTCTTTCCATAAATATATTATATCCTCGCCTGCAACAACATCTTTAAACTTCATAAGGACTGTAAAGTTATTCCCGGCAATGGGCTTGCCTCACAACATAGGCTTCTCGCCTCAGTCATGAATCTATCCAAACCTATAACAACACACATCGGCAGAACAGACAGTATTAAGTGGAAAAATCTGCACTCCATCAAGGGCTCACCGCTTCTAGAATGGGCCCAAGCCTATATGAAAGAAGACATTGAGACCGACAAATCAGCTAACCGTGTGGTCTGATTTTGAAAGACTATGTTTGGAAAGGATAAAAGCGATCCTGGGTATTTCACGTGGAGCACTGCGCATAAGTAAAGAAACATCCTGGTGGAATGAAACTGCACAACACATAATAAAGTCAAAGAGAGAGGCACTTAAAGCATGGCAGAAATCGGGTTTGGAAGAAGATCACCTACTGTATAAGAATATTAAAAAGATAGCTAAATCTGCTGTAGCACAATTTACGGCAAAATCTAGAGAAGATTTTTATGATAGATTGGAAAACGTTGGAAATAGATTGGAAAAGGATGAGAACTCTATCTACAAAATAGCCCGACAACGCTAGGTCTACTCTCGATATTAAATGTAACAAATACATCAAAAATACCCAGGGTGTTTTATTAACGGCGAACAATGATATCAACATAAGATGGAAGGAATACTACGAACAACTAATGAACGAGGAGTTTTTGATTGAAAAAATGCCCCATATGTCGCCTGTTGAAGGGTCTATAAAATTTATATTAGAGGAGGAGGTGAGCAAGGCCATATCAAAAATAAAACACCATAAGACCACTGGTTCCGACCAGATTCCAGCAGATCTCTGGAAGAAGCTGAAAGAATCTGCAACACCCTCGTTTTTTTTTACTATAAGGTCAATCTTAAATAAAACTCAAGTCACATTAAATACCTGTAAAAAGACATCTTCTGCGCTAACAGATTGTTGGTAATTCATGGTATAAGCAGGTGCCTTACGGTCTTCTACTCTTAATCCAGTCGTACCCATCAGCTCCGCGTCTTCGGTTTGTTGTATCTCATAATCTTCAATAGTCTTATAAGTTTTGTCCGTTTTAGCCGTCTCGGATTTTTTATTATCTCTTGAAGTTGAGATTTCATAATTTGCTGTGAAACAAAAATTTCACAATTGTCAACATAGCCAGCCATATTAGGCTATGGTTACATAAAAATACCTATTTTATTTTTACAAGTTTTGTTGAACATATTTACATAATTATCATTATAAAATAAGAGTTCAGGTTTAAAGTTTACTTTATACTATAGTGAAGTAATGTCATGACGATTGAGAAAAATCGGTATGTTGCTTCTTTTAAAGTTGCGATTTCTTCTCTATAACAGATAAATTCATGTTTCCATATTTATTAAGAGTGAATACTTACAAATCATTTAATTATTATGATACGAAAAGAAAGAACACTTATTAATAATTTTAATGTGCACTCTTTTTTCAGAAACTAAAAGACTGATTTTAGGTTATTTCTATAGAAATCCATCTGGAATCTATATGCCTACTTAAAAGTCTTATGTAAATCTATATATAACTAGCTATATATATATATATATATATATATAGCCAGTTATATATATATATATATATATATAAAAACAAACGTTGTTCTGCCATATAAATTATATCTACTGAATATTTTGGTTTTTAAATAAAAAGTAACGTATTTATTGTAAATGTGTGGGGATGGGATCTATCGTAGAAAAAGGAAAGGAGCGCTGACATGCTCACACGCACATTTTCTTTATTCTGTTGGATTTGTTTGTCTGTTCTTTCTGCTCTATTATTACGCATGCTTGATGCTTTATTAGTCCAACGGCCCAAATGGTTCCCCTTGCGTCTTGCTGGCATTTTTCACTGTAACACACACACACGCACACACACACACGCGCGCACATACACTCACACACACAAATAGACCAAATTGTTGTATTTACTGATAAAAACGGTATACCGATAATGTATTTGTTCTTTTAGTATTTTACTAACCTTTTTGATATCATAAACACGTTTATATTTTTGATCAATTAAATAAATCGTTAAATTTTGCAAATTTTTAAATGTCAAAATGACGCGACGCTTCTTGTGAATGACGTAAACGAAAATTCGATGAGGTTCACTATAAGTAACTATTTTAATATTGTTCATACAAAAATCGTGATTATAAATTGGGATGATGGTTTAGGAGGGTGAAAATTTAGGGTTATATGTATTTTTAATGCTAAATCAAAATAAAATATAAATAAAAAAAATGTCTCAAAAAATTGAAAAAAAATCTGGATAGGCACACCCTTATCAGCTAGCGGTATGAAATATACTTTACGACCTACTCTCATACCTCCCAAATTTACATAACAAATTTCATAAAAATTGGTCGAGGCGTTTCGGAGGAGTTCGATCACAAACACCGTGACAAATTTTTATATATTAGATAATGTCCTCCAGACCGATTTCGGTCACGGCGGCCTAAGAATTTTTCTGACAGAAAAACCCAATAACTTTTTACTGGCCGAACCTGGGAATTAAAACCCAGGACCTCCGGGTCTGCGGACTTACATCTAGCTACTAGAATAACGAGGCAGTCAAATATATACTTGACTGCCTCGTGTCTTTATATAAAATAATATACAATAGGTTTCTTTCACACATTAGGTAAGCACTAAGGATTTTTGAAAATATAACACCTAAAGTAGTTATAAAAGTTTGTATGAAATTTTTGAAGAGAGTTATGGAAATTAGCATTTAGCCATTCTGAATTATAACATGAGTGAAGCCATGGATAAAGCGCTAGTAATATATAAATTACCTTTTTTATATTTGTATGATAATTGATTTATATAGTTCTTTAAAAAATAATATTGCTGATTTTGTATGGTAGCATAAAGTATTTAGTTTATTAAATTATATAATAATATAGCTTACTTGTTTTAGATAAGTCATCGCCTTGTAAAACATCTGGTTCAGGTAGAGTTAATAAATCAGCTAATTTTTCTATGTTAGGAACAGTAAACTCCATTCTTAATTAATTTTAGTTTGATTTGACAATTTTTTATGTTAATTACTTTTACTAATTAAATTGATAGTGAAATGTACTTCCTTGTCTTAATAACTTTAAATTACTGTTATACAGAATTATTGAATAAACAATAACATAATAGTTGCTAAGATACGTCAATTATTTTTTTGTCTATGGATAAAAATGAATACAATCTGTAATAGATGTATAATAAAAAAATATATAAATCAGATGAAGAGCCAGGAGGGCCTTTACCAGAACTCATTTTCTTATAAAAGTGGGGGTAGATGGGCGTGGTAGAATAAATGATCAACTCCGAGATAAAATCGACGTAATTTAACCAGTATGCAAAGAAATAGAAACTGATATAAATGATTACTGCTTGCTGCAGCACTAAGCGATTCGACACAAGCGTGGTGCGCGGGCGCCGCATCGTTCGAGTGTCGTTTAAGATGGCTACTCGCACTGCGAATCGACAATGACGCATCACTAGGTTGACAGCTTGTCAACCTGACATCTGACGGAAACGCTGTCACAGTAATATGCAAAACATACAAAAATAGCATGCAAAATTAATTAGAATTACAATTCTTTAATAATTTCTTACTAATGTTTATAAATAAATAAAATGCTTTTTATTTTGTTCTTTTTATTGTTACTATAAATTCTTTTTGCAGATTTTAAAAGTGGAATTAGGTAACAAGTATAAACGAAAAAATTCAGACATTTGTTATTAAAAAATGAAAATATTATAGGTTTTATTACAGAAGACTACATGTAACAAACAAAATTAATATAATTTAAGGGAAACCATCATCATCTTCCTCTGCCATTTCTTTAGCCAGCTCAAGATCCTGCTGTTCGCGTTCCCTTCTCTCTTCTGCACTCTCTAACTCCTTGCCATAGGATTTAGGTGGATATCTCATAGCTTTTACACTTTGATTATGTAATTCCAGACAGAATGAAATGCGCTGATGGAAAGCTAGCTGAGGTTCTCTTGTACAGTAGATATCGGAGCTTTCTTTGTTACTCATGTATCCCTTTTCTGGGTCAAGGGTAGCTTCAATGACACCATCCCGAATAGCTTTGGCTACAATGAATTCTGCATCTTCAGCAGAGTCCAAGCCTAACTTTCTAGCAATATCCTTGGGTGAAATTCTAGAATAAGACAATCCTATGGATCTTATGGCAGTTTTGATCACATTTTGTCTGAGACGTAGAATCAAAGTAAATGTATGATCGCTGCGGAACTGAGGCCCAAAGTTCTCCAAAACTTCTCCAAATCTTTGTAAATTTCCTAACCGAACTGCTTGAGTAAGTTGGAAATATGGTGCCAGTGCTTTTCTTAGAGGAGCTTGGCGGAATATAGCACGTTCTGGTATATCACCCAATAATAACTCAACAACAATGGCTAATTTCTGTACTGTCTGACGGAATCCAACAGCTGCAGTTTGAGGTGCTTTACGTAGAGCTTGAACTAAGTGCTTATGTGCATCACTGTATTCTAATCTGGCTGCTTTTATTCTACCGAGATAATACAAAAATCTTGCCCATTCATTGTTACTAGCATTTTCTGGAAAAACTGATTTACTCACCAATTTATCTGCTTGATCATACAGAGCATAATGAAGATAATTACGCAAAAGGCAGTTTATTAAAACCGCTTGGCCTTCGAAATCACTACGTAAAGTAGAAGTACGCAAGCGAGCATGCAATAGCCCCCTAATAAGATCTAACTTATTGGTGAGCTCAAATACTCTTGAGTGATAGAAATAACACTTAGCAGCAATCAAATCTAAGGTTCTTCGATTTTGTGCTGTTACTTTTTTCATTAATTTTTGCGAACATTCGACTGCTTCTTCTAGCTTATTTGTGTCCAATAAACGCAGTAAAACTAACAAATGTATATACACATCAACCTCTGGAGCAGGGGTCTTGGGAGAACTTCTAGAGCGTGGAGCTTCAATCTCCACCGCCCCAGGCAACGGATTTTCAACGAAAGCGATTAAGGTTTCTTTATCAGATGTTGCAGGATAAAGTTGGTTTAAAATCGCACGAAGAACATTGCCGTTTAGTTTTCGTCTAGTACTTGGAAGAGATCTGAGTACGCGCATAGCAAATCTTGGTTCTTTTGACGACACAGCTTTATCAATTTGTCTTACATGTTCTCTTAAATCTTGCACAGCGAGCACATCGGCGTCTTTTTTCACCTCCGTAGTTTCGACATCACTAGCAGCAGCTGGACTATCTACGTTTTTCATTTCTACATCTTGTTCTACGGGAGCCATAATTGCATTTAAAGCAACAATTTACTATTGTATATTTTGATAACTCGAAATTTTCTTCGTATTCTAACACAACGCTTCAATTTCTCTTATTCATGTTATGTCAAAAATATGCCGAGTAACTTGAAGCGTTCGGAAATTTATATTACTACAGATTTAAAATAAAAAATACATGAGTATATATTTATTTATATATAAGTAAATATATAAAAAAGTTAGACATTTCTATATCAAATAAAAAAGAAATAAAAATAAAATTTCAGATGAATGTGTAAGTAAATATTACAACTATTAGCTTTACATAGTCAAATATTATAACGTTCATTTTTAATATAATTTTACATAATACTAATAATACGCGTTATAAGAATACAAATATAATAAGCTGCAAATTTTATTATCAACAATTGTTGCTTTGGACATAAGGATTCTTTTTAAAATGAACGATTTTTTTATTGTTTTTTTGATTATGTTTTTTCAATTTAAATTTTTCGTAATTATTTGTGTTAGAAAATTAATATATCATGATGAAATTTAATGTTTTGTTTATTAAGTTGAATTTATTTAATTATAAAATAAGATATATATTTTTAATATGGGAATTTGTATTGTGTACAGAATCTTTATATTTATCTATCTTCCTTTATCCCATAGAGTATAGAAAAGACAAAACTACTAGCAATGCTCGTAGTTGCTTAACCAATATACTGTACTAAGGAAATAGTGATAAAAAGCTTTTAATAGTTTTAATTACTAATGTTACACTTGACATTTTTTGGATTACAACCATCACATCACAAAAAACGTGTGTGCCAAAAATCATAAACTACGGAGGCGCTACGGCCGCAGGGGACCGGTTAATTCTTTTCATAAAATTTCAATGTGTTCTGGAAATGGTTTGCAAAGAGGACGTGGTATCATGGTTTAAAGAATTGGAAAGCTATAAACGCATAGATGCAATGTGTACATTACTAAATATGTGCTTGCCATTTGAATTACGTTTTATTGGCACGTACCTTGAAGAGCTCGGTAAGCGGGATTTTCAGGAGTTGCGTGGTGCGGAACTAAGGGCAAATAATCCAACAGATCTCGCGGCAGATATCGGGGGAGCAGACACAGATTCTAGGACGCGGCGGAAAATGGCTTTATATGTTTCACTTTTACGGTCGTGTAACTTCGCTTGTGCCACCACATTGTACAATGCAATGGTCAGTTTAGAGCAAAGTGGTCTATTGAAAGGTTTATATGGGGATCTGCTCGAAGAAATACTTCTGTTATACACAATGGCACTGCATCATCCAGCTTTTACATTTGATCAGAAGTCACACTTTGGTGAGATATTAGAAAAACTGAAAATGGAAGATCAGCGAATACAGTACCAAGAACAGCAGGACCATAATATAAATTTAGCTCCTGTGAGTGGTTGCCATACTCAATCTAGTATCACCACAAATATGTCAGTCCCACCACCTAATTTGTCTAGCTTGGTGCCACAGCCTGGTATCATGTTTGTTAAGACACCTGGGGTGCAGGTCAGTTTCAATGCTCATTATTCATATGCATCACCATGTACATTTTCCATATGCATCACCGTAAACATTTTCCATATGTATCACCATGTACATTTTCCATAAATATTTGCTTTTTATCATATCACTGTGCATTTAAACATTTTTGTCATTATATGAAATTAGTTACATAGTATATATTTCATGTTAAACTTACATTTTTGAATAGAAATACTTGAATGCTATGAATTTATCATTTCATCTTTTTAATTAGTTAAATCTATAAAATCTAAATTAAAACATTTTTTATAACTTCTATTCTAATCTTGTAATAATTGTCATGTTACAGGTTTAAATTGAAACTAAAAGTATAAATAATAGAATTTACTATTATATCTAAATTTATATATAAATCTTATATCTTATTATTACAAAAAAAAAAAAATAGCAAATTATTCATACCTCATATGGTAAAATGTAATATATGCCCAAAGGTGTAAGGCACGTCAGTAGTTTGTTTAATATGTACACTTTTAACCTCAAAAGGCAAGGTTTATAAAAATTGGCCTATAAGCCATTGTTTATATTTGGATCAACATTATAATCAAATTTAAGACCTTTTTAACTATATATACAATAACAATTATATATTATGATTATTAAAATAATGTTCTATTTTGATGATTGGTACTCAAAATTAAAATACAAATGAACAACAATTAATCATTTATTAAGTAATAATTTATTTTATATGTAAATACAAATTACATAATTAGTTTAATGATTTCATTCACTATTGTTTTTTTAAATTCATCACTAATACATAATGTTAACTTTGACCTCTTGATAACAAAATACTCTTAATGGGAGCACTTGATATAAAAATCCTGTTACCTACAGTATTTAATATAAATAATGGAATACCTGTTATATATTAATATATAGTTATTATTATATCATAAACTTGGTTCAATTCCATATATATTATATATATACCAAGGATTTTATTCAGAGTCTGGTAAGTCCAAGAAATTGACAAAAATATTTGCTGGCATGAAAATTATAAACAATTGATCAATAATTTCGATTTTTACTTTTTTTCTGAATAGGAAACCGGAAGCTATATGGGTGGCTTGCCTTCTTCTGCTTTTAATTGGCTTTGCCAATAAAAACAGCATAGGTTATAAAACTGGAGTTTTGTTACCATTTATTTAATTTAAATAATTAAGGTTATAATAAGTTGTTTAAATTTTTTGTGAAATTATTTCAGGCTCCTACATCAGATGGAGTTCCAGAACTGAGCTCTCCTCCTGTGTTAAGTGGTGCATCAAACCTGGTCCCAATATTGAGTGAAGTGCCTCATCCTCCTCCTGGGTTGCCAATTCCACAGTACAATGTTGGAGACTTCTTAGGTCAACACACATGGCCTGCTAACATCATAGTCTCACCACTCAATCAACCTTTAGAGGTTTGAAATTATGCTATTACTTTATTATTATAAGTATATAAGAATATTATTACTATTTCCCTGTTCTGTAACATTGGTATTGATTAAATGAAAATAATAATTGAGAAATTATAGTAAATAAAAACAAGGTCTCAATATAGTGAAAATGCCTATAAATCATGTTAATAATGACTTAGCAATTATATAATATAATGTTAGCAAAATTTGTAAGACATTGTTCTGCATTGTCATGTAGTTTAGCAGAAAATAATAGAAGTTGATATACAGCACCAATGCCATCTAGTGGCGAGTCAAGTTCCATAATATAAATACTATATAAAAAATTACACATTTGTGCCAATATGTGGTGAACAGTCCATCAGTTTCAGAGTGTAGTTCAAACAAATATACCAATATCTTAATTGATATACATATACTTATATGGTTTTACTTATAAAGATTGCTTAGTGACAGTTTTATTAAAATACTGTTTTGCTCTTAATATCCTTGATTTGACATTAGAAAGAATAAAAGATAGCATTGATTAACTATTCACCCGCTTAACAATATTTATAAGTAAGGGCCATAGATCCTATACTTATAAATACACCTAGTAACTGTTGATAAAGTAGTTCTAGTTACCTATAGATAACAATGTATATTTTGTAACAAAGCAATGTAATATACTGGTGGTAGGGCTTTGTGCTTTGTGCTCGTCTGGGTAGGTACCACCCACTCATCAGATATTTTACCACAAAACAGCAGTACTTGGTATTGTTGTGTTCCAGTTTGAAGGATGAGTGAGCCAGTGTAATTACAGACACAAGGGACATAACATCTTAGTTCCCAAGGTTGGTGGTGCATTGGCAATGTAAACGATGGTTAACATTTCTTACAATGCCAATGTCTATGCGTTGGTGACCACATACCATCAGGTGGCCCATATGCTCGCCTACCTATTCTATAAAAAAAATGTTCTAATTCAAATTCAAAAAAAGTTATTCCACATAGCATTATACTTTCTTATTGATTGTCCAAAATACCACAGGTTTATAAAAAAAACACCTCAGACCTAAGAAGAACCGGTGAAGGAAACTCAGTGTTTTTTTTTAACAGCATCAATTTACGTAAATTAATGCTTACAGTAGTAAATTATTTATTTTTGATTTATTCCCAAGGCTTGCTATCGACGAAAGCTTTGAGACGCAAACATTCTTTGAAGACTAATGTCTCGAATGTCAGTTTATGTTTGCTCTTTGTATTAATAGAGCGTACATCAAAATTTCTAAATTATTATTACGAAATTACATTACATTAAATATATATTTTGTAATTGCGGAGCGACAGTCAATACTTTTATTTTTTTAAATTAGTTTTAAGTAAAGATTTAAAGGGTTAAGATTATAAATTGCGCAAAAAGTTCTCTTCTGCAGGACACAAATCTTATTTATATCGGCTGCATTAGATGTAACATGAATGAGTAAAATGCCGTAAAACATTTTTGGAAGTAATTATCTTGGAAATATATGTTACTATTTTTTTAGATAAATGTATCGTTCTGATAGACCTTTTTATTTGTGCTATTCAGAAAAAGAAAGGTTAATAGAGTTTAAATCAAAAAATAATCTTGGAATTGGAAAAAACAATGAAAAGTAATATATGTTTCAGGTCTTAAACTATCAAACTGGACAAGGTGGCGCAGGCGCTCCAGGGTCACCGTTGCTGTCGTCGCCGGGAGACAGTCGCGCAGCGTCCCCGCGCTCGCGTCGGCGTCTGTCACGTGACCGCTCCCCACCACTTTTGCCTCTGCCGCCGCCCGAGACCTTACCGCATCTCGCCACCACTTTTGACAGTCTTACTGTGTCTGAGGTCGGTGTATTAAATTACATTCGTATTTCCAATATATAAATTTAATCTTTAATATGTAAAAACTATCTTACATTTTCATATATTTAAGCCCTTTTTGAATATATTGTAATAGCTGTGTTCTATTGATTGAATTATGTGACATACATAATTTAGACTGAATAGCATCACAAAGATTATTTGATTTCGATTGTTGTAACTCTCGGTATTCATTTCTTTGTCTTTTAATTCCTTATTTTATGTTTTTCTGATTTAGTTTCGACCGATGTGATTGCTGGTTTACTATATTGATAAAATAAATAAGATAATGAAAATAATTATTTTAGATGCGGCATAATGTCGGAGAGGAAAGACTACGTGAGATAACTGCCATGCACCAACAGTACCGATCACTCGAAAAGCTAAACGGCGTCAGAAGACGCGCCACCTATGGTCCACAACCTCGCTCGTCGTCAGACAGTGGCTCCAGTGTAGCGTCATCTCCGCCCAGCACGCCGGCGCCGCAGCCGCGTCGTGCGACTCCCTCCATGCCCCCCGCCCCCGCGCCCTCCGCGCCGCCCGTGCCCTACTTGCCCTACACGCGGCCTTACCCCTATCCTACACCTCCGCCTGCATATCGACCGCCACCGCCACCATTTGCCAACGGAGAGCCGCCGCCATATCCCACGGCGGCGCCTTTCGCTGGTTTCGTTCCCGTACTGTACGCGCCACCTAAACTATCTTGCTGGAACTGCGGCGGTGCGGGCCACGCCGGCCATGAGTGTAAGGAACCGAGTATGGAAGAAATGACCCGCGCCGGAGGTTATCAGTTAGACTTTGGTGGGGCCCCCCCACCTGAAGCCGGTGACAAGTAGGGGATGGCCTTGCGCCCGGCCCGGTAGGACGTGGCCCCGCCGGGACGGGCAGAATGCCGACGTGGATACCCTTTATCTTTCTCCTCGGATCGTCCCCGCTGGATGATCCGATGTCAAAACGGGACCGCGCCTTCTGTGACCTGAGCATAGAGCTTCGATATTCGGTCCGGCGTATGAGGCCCGATGAAAAAACTACGAGGGTTTCGATATTAGATTGATTTGTATTAATAGGTGTGGACCTTAGTGTAAAACTGCGCTTATTGAGCTGTCATAATCAAAGTTAAAAGTGTCGATTTAATTTGACATTGAGTATTTACATACTTTCAATTATGCAGCTTTTTATGACCAGTAATGGTAACTTAATTTTTGCATTTTTTGTATATCGCAACGTCTCTTTGGATTAACTTTAATATTTATTTAACTCTAAATAATATTATTTCGACTTTCAAATTTGCAATTAGTAGTTAATACGAAAAAAAGTACAAAAATACTTTAAAAATAATTAATTAATTAATTAATAATTCAAATAATTTTGACTGTGTAAATTATATCTTTTTAATTGAAATGACAATATTACAAACAAGCTGTATAATTGAAAGTGTGACTTTCACTTATTATTGACACTAATTGTTTCGGCATATTTGCTATAAATTAGAGGGAATTCCGTATTAAGTAAAATAAAATAATGGTTTTAACGTATAAACAGTAAATTAGAACCCGCGCACAACTGGCGATGTACATCACAGAGTAATTTGATTAATATGTAATAAAAAAACTAATATTTAAACGGAATGGCTTGTCTTCAACAGTAGCGAATGTACAAGAAGGACAAGAGGTTTACATACTACTATTATACTTTGCGGGATCTTACTATTATGAATATATTAAATTTCGCACTTTAAGGTCGAGATTAAATGGGCATGCATTCTCTGAGCTGCAATTCGCCAGATTTGTTCCGGTGCTGAGACATTTAAAAATACTGTTATTATGATATTCATATAAAATTACAAAATTGGAATATAATATTCAATATTAAAAATATATATATATGTATCTAAATAATGTTTTAAATTGTTTTTATGTATAATATGTAGTGACTTTCTAAACAGTGCCATAGTCATTGCTACAATTTAAGTCATAATTCAAATCTCTCGAATTTAAATTAATTTAATGTTTTATATATGTTGAATAATACAAGTGCATTTTAACTATTCTCTTAAGAATAGAATAGGAATGATTTTGTTTGCTATAATAATACAGGTTGTAAACAATTGAATGAGAATTTTCAGATTAATCTCACATTGTAAATAGGGCTTTATTTCCTTAAGTACAAATTATTTGAAAATATTATTTAATTAATTAATAAAGTTAAATTAAGATCTATATTATATTATATTTATGGAATTCCCTGTAATTTTTTTATGTCACTTCCGTAACAGTGTACGTAATATTTTAGAAAAGCAAGCATTAAGCTATTGTGTATAAAGTTCAAATTCGTCTGACTGAATAAATATGCTAATGAATTGTTTCCTTTGACCCAAGACTGATTAATGAACTAGCGCCGTGTATTTCCAAAATTTTTAAAACTTTGTCATGGGGTTTGTACAGTTTTGGTTATAGCGAGTTTCTTAAATCAGAATTACAGATATATCATTACAGATTCATAGGTCTGACAAAATGATAATAAATTATCATAACGACTGTACCCGCGTGTGTGTATTTTGAAATATTTTAAACATATTGAACAAGGGTTAACTGATCAAGTTCAAGAATGGCAAATGCTCTTAATGTTAAAAAATTAGTGTTTATATTGAAGTCATTGTAAATAATTACAAATGTGTAAGAGAGATGACATGTCCCTGGATGTGATCATATTTTGTAAATATTTTCGTTTATATAATTAGTTGATATATTTAGAGATTGTTTATATTTGTAAATTACTTTGTAATAATTTGAGTGATCCATATATTGTAATTGATTGTTTTGTATGATTACTGTCACAAATCACAATTTTGCATTTTTTAAAATCCCCGTTCTTAATAATAATTGAAATTAGAGGATTGTACCTATAATTGTTTTTTTTTTTGCATTATTATATTTTTTTAATCGAGTCGAATGAGTCACACGCATAGGTGGGCGGGTCTCAGTGGCCGATTATAGTAATAAATTGAACAATATTTTCAGTATATCGATTGGTTATTTCAATGTTTTTGCGTGTTCTATGTTGCATTTAGCTTACGATTATAGTTAAATTATCCGATAGTTATCATACTATATGCCTTCTCAAGTGTAAATTATAACAGAAGAGAATGTTCATAAAACATGTATGTACATAGTAGTTTAATTTTATAAATTGATAATAATAATAATAATCATTAGCATTAGTGTTTGAAAAAATAAACGCAATCAAATATATCGTTTTTTTTAACCTTGCGATTAAGTTGAATGGCAAGGATTACTAAAAATCACTCCTTATGAAGGTTGTATGTCCATATAACGTAAATCTTGTGTTATTTAATATTAAACATTTTATTATGATATTTAAAACGAAATAAAATAGATTAAACATAGTGAAAGTAAATAAACATTTGTATCTCTACCACCAAACCTCTGTAGTATCAGTGTCAAATCATTTAGACTAAATCCAGTGAAATGTCACAATTATTACAATTTAACGCTTAATTCACGCTCATCGTGGAGACAAGAATCAACGTTCGTGACCATGTAAGTTCAACCATACAATTTTTCAAGAAGCATTAATTCGCGTTTTGCTGTTTTTATAATTTATTGATAAGGTATTTATTAGTTCTTGATATTTTTTAATTATTAAATTTTGCGTTGTAAATTGTTACTATTATATTTTATCGACATCGTTATAAGTTGACCAAATAAATATGATGAAATACAGTAAAGTTGAAGATACTGCTAACGTGGTTTGTATAAATATTTTACTCGACCTTGAAAATGTTAATGACGATCAAACTGAAAAAATTCTCGATATCAAAAATTTACTGTATTGAGAATCTGTTTGAAAAAGATGTGCCCAATATTATTTTAAGGTTAGATAAATGTTTGAAAACATTTTGTGTAATATTGAAAAAAATCTTTCAATATTTATGCAAGTTAGTGCTTCAGCGTGCATTTTGCAATAACAATTATAACGATAACTAATACATGACTTGTTTTCTTTTCTATAATTGTAATGTTTTGTTATATTAGAATATCTATTAATTTTTAAATGCATCCCGTCCATATTGTATAAAATAATGGCTGTAAGTTTCTTTTTTTACATGATATTCGTTGCGCGTGGACTAAGGTTAAAGTTTCTCGTTTATCATTGTGCAATAACAGAATTAAAGTTTTATAGGTCTAACTATTGATACTACACGAGGTCCTGTAATGTTGCAATGCAGCTTTATAATATTAATTTTGTACTAGTTAAAAGTATAAAATTATTTTTTTACTTTGTACAGAATGTTATAAATGTGATACATAATTTTTAAACATTATTAGCGATTGTGATTTAGTAAAGTGTGTAGTTTATTATAAAATAAAAAAAATATCGCTTACTAAATAAAATAAATTGTACCATGCTCTACAGCGATGTATTTATAACATTGTTTTCTCACAATTTTATATTCGGATACTTTTAATATGCTGTTATATTATCTACTAATAAAGAATTGATCAGCGTTTCAGGAAATCGAGTGTTTCGGCCCAATTTTATAAGACCTTTGTATCCCACCAATGCTGTGAATCATTTGCTTCCTGAGAAATAAACAACCAGTATCTCTATTGAGTTTCCTTCATATTGTCCTTTGTTTACTTTATACTTTTTTTTATACTTTTGGTAGGTATTAGTTGATTTGAAAAATTATGACAATAATTTATTAAATGACATATTTGTATCAATAACATTAGTACATTTGGATAAAAACCCGTACGTTGGCATAGTTTTTATTTTTATAAGAAAATATTATAAATGGGGACTGGTTTTCTCGTGGTATTTTATTCGCAAACTACCTATTTGCATCTCTGTTGCTCCCTTTAGTAAGAGTTCACGATCATAAATTATAATTAGTTTGACTTTGCATTTCAAGCATTTTAATTGGAATTGTAATAGTAAAAATTATTTCTCTTAAAAGGAATTTTGCATTGTGATGCAGAAAATAACTTAAAATGTAAGTAATAAAACCTTGGAAGAAGTAAAAATATCGATTTGTACAAACAGTTTTTCTTAGAATGAACTTTACAAACATAAAACATGCAGAAGTTAATCTTACAATAAGAAATGAAATGTAATGTTTTACTAATAATATACTATTAGCTATTAACCTTCATCTTATCACCATTCAGCCAATCGCAGTTCATTAATAGACCTGCCGCCTTCGGCAGAATGTTCTCTTCAATATTGAATTTAATATGTATTATATGGCGAAGCTTTAGTGTAATAATAATATTTATGTACATATCATTATCTGACTAATATTAGGTCCTTGGAATTGGCGTTTTGTACGGGAGGAATATAAAGTCAATTTTTTTTTTGTAAAATATATTTAATTAATCAAAGTATGCACCATTGTTATCTATGCACTTTTGCCATCTCATAGGTAGTTCATTGATCCCTTTACGAAAAAAAACCATGGGGGCGAGAATCAATAAACTCTTTGAAGGCGGTTTGGACTGCCGCATCGGAGTTGAATTTTTTCCTTGTAAGACGTTGTAAAAATTCTGGAAATAATGGTAATCTGTTGGAGCAAGGTCCGGGGAGTACGGTGGATGTCGCAGACATTCCAATTGTAGCTCATCTAATTTAGGGCTTGTTTGTTGTGCAGTGTGTGGTCTTGCGTTGTCTTGAAGCAGCAGTGGCCTAGAGCGATTGACCAATCTCGGTTGTTTAGCAGCTAGTTCTTTGTTCATGGTTTGCAGTTGCTAACAATAGATATCTGCCGTAACCGTTTGGCCAGATTTTAGAAATTTGTAGTGAACGACACCGGCGCTAGTCCACCAAAGTAACTTTTTCTGAGTCAATTTTCGTTTAGAGCAGGATTTGGCTGGTTCTCCAGGGTTCAGCCATTGCGACGAGCGCTTCCGATTACAGTACAGTATCCACTTTTCATCACAAGTAATGATTCGATTTAAAATCCCATTATTGTGTCGGTTGAGCAAAGTAACACAGCAGTAGATGCGTGTTTGCAAGTTCGATTCACTCAATTCATGAGGTATCCATCGTTCAAGTTTTTTACTTTCTCGATTTGCTTCAAGTGGATTAATACAGTTTTATCACTTACCCTGAAGCCTGCAGCTATCTCTGAAGTGTTTTGTGATGGATCCGCTTCCACAATAGCCTTTAATTCTTCATTATCCACTTTGGTCTCCGGCCGTCCACGCGATTGGTTCTGAAGGTCGAAATTTCCAGAACGAAAACGTTGAAACCAAAAACGTACCGTGCTTTCTTTTGCAACACCAGCGCCGTACACATCATTAGTCCTTCGAGCTGTTTCTGCAGCACTGGTGCCACTGTAGAACTCGTACACGTAAATATACCGATATTTCATGTTTTCCATTTTGCGGCAAAGAAAAAAATATTGAGGAAAAAACAAATAAATGACTGTTTTCAAAACTCAAATGTACCAGCTGAATTTATAAATTTGAAATGGAATTCTTAACCAAAGAGGAGATATTTCAGATCAAAGTGGTCAGTACGACAAAACGCTAATTTCATATGTAAGGAGCTAATATTATAAATGCGTCAGTTTGTGTTAGAATATCTGCAACTCAATCAAGATGGAACGACACTTTTTAATGAAATTTGATCGGTTATGTTGTAATATTACAAACGGAACTAAGGATATATTCTGTGTATATGTAAGTTCTTCGATATCTTCGGTGATTGAGAACAGCTTCAGGTTATTCCTTTTTTCTTTGATACGTCGTATAAGACGAGATTCCACGCGAGGTGCCATTTAAAGTTGAATAATATCTAAAGAGTGGAATGTAGTATATTTATTTCAATTGTTCTCATTGATTAGATTATTGTCTATTAATAGATTGGTCAAAATAGACATTTTAATTAACGTGCATTCAGATAGTTTAGGAAGCCTCGATATTTTCTTACTTCTATTTTCAGTCTCAGGACTCGAGACTTTTCTAAATAACCATTTTTGGTTAATTTAATTTACAAAATAACTATTTTAGTAGTACCAAATTAACATTAAATAAAATTCCAACATTTTATTCATTATTCAGGGTCTATGTTATTAACGTGTTAAATTATCATGATTCTAGATTTATTTGATTGTAAAATTATATATTCATAAAACAAATATATTAACTATAAAACAGACTTTCAGAGTAATCGTTATATGTACATGCTACAACAAATGAAATATTAAAAATTTATCGATTCTACGTCTAATAAAAAGATACCCTAAAACCTATACTAATATTCAACTCTATGCGAGTTATTGCAAGCCACCACGTTTTTTTTTTGTATATTTTGACTGGACTTTATTTAGTTTTGTTGATTGTGCAAATAAATTACCTTGGTGGCTTTGTGCAAGACCACTTATCACATATATATGATTCCAGGTATTTTTACAAGATTAAATAAATAATGCAAGAACTAGTTATGTATATATTATAAAGCTATATATTTTTGTATTTTCTAAAGTAACATACAAAAGAACATTATAAGTCACTCATGCTAAGTGCAAAAGCTAGTAATAACATAATTTTCATAAATAACATTTATACTAAGCATAGACAAACACATTCAAATGTACTTACGTCAAATAATTCGTATATACAGTTTTAATATATTTTTAATGAAGCTTAAAGGTACGTGTAACTTCGTGTAATATGTGTGAAACATTATACTTACAAACAAAAAGTTGATTTTCATGATGGACAGTGAAGAACAAATATAATATGAGTATTCTTAGTAGGCTTTTTGTTTGTCGAGTTAATAAGCAAAATGCTTATTATGATTTTATCATAATTGTGTCTTATTGATTTGTTATGACATTGTATCTTTTAGGATAACAATAAAATTTACGTAATGTTT
Source organism: Nymphalis io (assembly GCF_905147045.1). Taxonomy (NCBI): domain Eukaryota; kingdom Metazoa; phylum Arthropoda; class Insecta; order Lepidoptera; family Nymphalidae; genus Nymphalis; species Nymphalis io. Next base: position 8,531,978 of record NC_065890.1, on the reverse strand, counting down.
TACTGAATATGTGTTCCGAATCGGAATGTGATGAATTCTAATTCATTTGATGTCAGAATTTATACTACAAAATTAATTATTAATTTTAATTTATAAGACCGCGTAATGTTTAAGAACAAGATTTATCTAGTTTTTTATTTCTTTTTTTGGGAATGAATTTGAGTACGGTAAATTATTTTCTTTTCATTGATATCTGAACTGACCGTTCGATATTTAACGGGCTCTCATAATAAAAAATGTAATCTGTGCTCTGTGAGTTCTATCATCATATATATAAGTGTGGACGACCCTCCCTGGTTCCTTCAGCAACTGGTAACCTATGGAAGACGTATAAATAGGAGGACCGAAGACACGTACTGGACCCAGTCTACGTAAAATAGTTGGTGCTGTTGAAGATAGGTGATTTGGGCTCAATTCCCGAATAACGTACATTAGTACTACAATATGTACTATTAGATAGCTTTTTTGAAACGACTGAGATAAACTAAAAGGGTCAAAGCGCTAAAGGTATTTGTAGGTATCCTAATCTATATGATTGGACACATAAAATGTTGTAAGGACATAGTAGGAACTATTTCAATACGTCTACTCTCTTTTGTAGAGTGAACAATAAAATTGTCAGACTAATCCGTCCTTTTCGACGTTTTTTTTGTGTAGGTAATATCTCAAAAAACGTTGACTCCAGCGAATTAAAAAACCTTCATATTCAATAAACATACATAGTTCCACATATTTTTTATTATGTACCTGTTTCTTTTTTCAAATGTGGTTGAAAATTCTACACTACAGTAATGAGACTTGCGGATTTCGGGTGAATATAGTTCGGAAGTTAAAAATAAGATTATAAAAGCTTTTGGGTGGATCTAGTAAACACGTAAACTGTACCCGTTGTAATAATAGACAATAGTACGTTTAATACTTTGACAATAAGGTAACATGTGGAAAATTGGATTATTTGCAAATTAATTTCATCATATTTCAGTTTATTTTCGTAGTAGCGCATACATAAGCGAATATAATGAATGTTTATCATGTCTCATATAAAATGTAATGTTGTCAATTTTGATTATAAGCACGAGTGGAAACTGTTATAATATAATATGGTATCATAAATTTACTAAACGTTAACAAAGACAAATTTACTTATAAGTCCCTTAAAATATATCATATTCAATTCAAAGTATTTATTCAAATTTTAGGCCCACGAGCAAATGGGCCACCTTAACCTGTTCACATCACCTGTTCTTTTTTAATGGCAAGATTATTTGTTAAATATATCGTCGCGGATAAATGGCATAATCAAATGAAACATGTCAGTTGGTTTGATTAACATCTCTTGAAAAAAAAAACCTAATATATAATAACTCGAATCTTGATATGATGATACCGAAACACAAATTTACAATGTCGCTGCAATTATTTGATTTTCGATCCAGACCCAGCAATTGCACTTTTATTGTGTTAACAGAATTAACCAAGGTGATTTAAATCTAGCTCGAAATCATAGAATCAACAAATCAGTATCCAATCATAACTTATCAAGGGGGAGTTGAATATATTTCATTGCAATTGTCTGTAAAAGAATATACTTTGACAGTTAAAAAAGCCATGATGGCCCAGTGGTTGGAAGAATCTTAGGTGATGATTCGGAGTTCAAACCCTGGAAACCACCACTGAATTTTCATGCCTAATTTGTGTTTATAATTCATCTCGTGTTCGGCGGTGAAGGAAAACATAGTAAGGAAATCTGTATGTGATGAATAAAAATCTGCCACGTGTATCCACCAATCCGCATTAGAGCAGCGTAGTAAAATAAGCTTCAAACCATCTTCTTAAAAAAGAGACGAGGTCTAGCCCGTAAGTCAGACATTTATAGGTAGTTACTTTACTCTCTTTTAATAAAAAAATCGTCCAGTATCATTATATAAATACTAAAATAACTAATGAGGTTTTACTAAATTCATAAAAATATTAGAAAAATAACATTTTTAATAGAACTAGTCATCCTTCAAGGTTCAATACTTTCATTCCACGTGCTAAGTTCTCAGGATGGCGAGTTTCTCTAGTTTTCTCAATAGATAGAAACTTTGGGTTTAAATCAAAGTTTCTTTATAGTAACAGGGCACGTACTAGCAAAAGTTATTTTATTGGTCCGCAACTTCATAGAATTTCATATCTTCTTGTTTTACAAAGAGCACAGCGGCTAATTTATTAATAACTTTCATTAGAGAACAGTATCTATACAAGATAATACTTTAGAGAACCAATCTCTCATGTTTACTTAAGAAAATGAAATTGCTTAACTTTGCTTTAATTAAATATTTCCATATTTAATTAATTAATAATGAAAATATTTACGTACTGAATACTTGGCATGTTTTATTCGCTTAAATATTATAATTGTTATAAACGACTTCAAACTGCTTGAATTCAATTTAATTCGATACTTCGCTAAGCATTATCTTAATAGCTTATTTCTTGGGGAAGATAATATGTTCGGAATGCACAATTATTGCAATTTGAGTCTTATACAGTTATCAATACGTCTTATAGTATACGATCAAATTTTATTAATGGTTTATAAGCAGTTATGGAGGATACAAACAATCTCCGCAAACAAAGTGTTCACGAGCTACGAAGTACCTATGGGTAAACAAGGAGCTGTTGCGTAATGTCTTTTCTTATACAAGTATCACCTACTTACAGCTAACATAGCGTTTTCCTGTTCTTGCTTAGTTGACAAAAGTTGATAGTTTCGTTACGTATTATGTTACTTAAAGGCGTTTGCTTCGATAAATATTTCTACACGAGAATATACAGCTTCCAAAGGGCTTAAATCCATCATATAAATAATTTTGATATTCATAATATGATATTTTGATCTACCGCGAAATAAAAAAAAAGTTATGCAAGACCACGAAAAAGCCTGGATTAATAAATGAAAAAAAGATCTGCTTTGTCTGTCGATATTTACATAATTTGTTCCTGGATTTTTTTCAAGTGAACCCTAAACAGTTTCGTTATATGCGTATGACTTTCCAGCTACGTTATAATACTATTCAACATAAGTTCATCCTCGCCATATTCACTCAGTGTCGACGTTATCCTTCCGTTTTATCAAACTGCCATCAATCTTGTCATGCTTGCAGGGGGAGGGTGACTGTGGAGCATACTGTAGCTACGAGTATATACCTATTTATTTAGTCGTTTGATATTTTAATATTATCGGTATGCAATCTTTAACGATTTTATGATGTTCAAAAATGTTTTTTTTTTTTTATATATTTCACTTCACTTTTAGAACTAGTTGGAACAACACTTACAAAAGTTTTATATTATTTTTATATATCTACACTAAAGCTTTGTGAAATCGGTTCCAAGCCCTTAGACTTTTAAACTTATTTTCGTACTGATATCGTTATTATGTTGGTTTGAATGTTTACATTTTCTTTATTATTTATATCTTTAGTATAAACATAGAAGTAGTAGCAGTAATACTATTTGTGTGGACAAGGAAAGCTGTTTTGCTCGTAATAAAATCAAAGTGCAGTTTTATAAAGTTAAAGTTAAAATATCATAACGTTTGAGTTTATTTTTTGTGTAGTTAAAATAGAATCGGAATTTGTAAATTAGTTTTATTAAAATAATTATAGAAAAAAATATAGTTATTTATATGTACTATTACAAGTTTATGGTAGTTTTATGTTATTCCTTATTTGCTTATTAAATTATCTTGTCGTATATATAGTTAGTATTTTAATGTACATACATTAGTATGTAGATTTGTGTAAAATTAATTGGAATTGTATATCTTTAAATCATCAGTGGTAACCATCATAGCGATCACATCTTACAATAAGCTTTGAATCTTTTTTTTTAGCATTGTGTATATGTCCTGGCATTTGTCTAAATTGTAAAATGGAAATGGTAATTCTTATGATTGTTTACTGATGCTAAATTGCTGAAAGTGAAAATATATAATTAGAATTAGCAGTACAGTACACTAACAGCCTGTGAATGTCCCACTGCTGGGCTAAGACCTCCTCTCCTTTTTTTTGTTGAGGAGAAGGTTTGGAGCTTATTCCACCACGCTGCTCCAATGTAGGTGGTTGGAATACACATGTGGCAGAATTTCAGCGAAATTTAACATGTAGGTTTCCTCACGATGTTTTCCTTCACCGTCAATCACGAGATGAATTATAAACATAAATTAAGCACATAAAAATTTAGTAGTGCTTGCCTGGTTTGAATCCACGATCATCGGTTAAGATTCACACGTTCTAACCACTGGACCATCTCGACTTACAATTAGAATTAGCAATTAAAGTTATTATTAGAAAATTATACAGGACTATATAACATAGGGCTGCTCATAATACGTGTTTACTTTACGGTGTCGTGGACGACGGCGACTCTTCTCGTGGACGATCCGCCCTGGGAACTCCAGGCTGAGGTGCTTGCGTAACCATACCGGTTTCGGTTGGAAGCGAGGTCGAGTGGCGACCGTCCAGGATTGGCGGAAGTGGAGCGAGCACTGATTTCGCAGGGGAGGAGAACCTGGGGTCCCCTTCGGCAGGCCTAGCGACAGTGGAGGCGGTCGTCCCCACTTGAGTCGCTGGGTAGAACGGAGTCACGGCATACTCACATTCAGGCTGACGTAGGTACTTACCGGACATGGTGTAGATATTTGCACCGGTAGCGAGGCGGGAGGTGGCACCCTCCTACCATGAGTGCGGCGCGCCTTCGGACACGGTGCACCACACCCTGATTGAGTGTGTCGCATGGAGGCCTCAGCGTCATTCCCTGGTGGCCACTGTAGGCGGAGACCTCTCACTGCCGAGCGTGATAAACGCCATAATCGGTAGCGAGACGTGCTGGAAGAACGGAGATGGTTTCGTTCTGCGAAAACGTCATGTCGCAGAAGGAGCTAATCCGCTTCGCCAAAAAAGACTGGGGTGAAGGCGTCAGCGCTATGCAAACCTCCTCCCGCCGTAAGTGTCACTGGGGATCGGGGTCTCTGTACCCTGAGAACCCCCTAGGATTTGGAGGCCTGCAAATTCGGGCCTTACCGTCGGGACGTCACGGTAGTATGCGCAAGCGATCCCGTGACGTTCCCCGAAAAGACAGAGTGGGTACCCCTGGTTTTTCAGTGGGTATTTTTTAGTTGCAAGGTCAGAAGTATAAATATTTTCTAATAAAAATTAAAGTTGTACAATTCGAAAATATTAGTTAAGTAAATTTTATTAAGAGCTTACCTCGTTTACGGTTAAATTTTTTAAACCATTTTACAGTGCAAGTTAAAATTAGATAAAGATAAGAGCAGTTTGTGAACCAAGAGCGCCTTGCTCGCGCCGCACGCCGGGGTTACAATAAATTAAAAATTTAATTAAACTACGAAAGGTCACAACCGTTTGATATACGTGTCATATTCGCTACTATTTATATCATAACTTTTTCTTTATAAATTACTAATATTATTACTAATAAATATATTATTCGCACAAACGAAATTAAGGAAAATCAGAAATATTTAAGACTCTTTAATAATGAGTTCGCAAGGCTGGCTTTATGTACCATGATCGCTTCAAGAAAACCCATGATAAGAAAGGAAACTAGCCTGTTGCGTAGAGGATGTTATTTACAAGTATACAAGTGTCTTTTTTCACCTTATTGATCCAATTTGAAGCTTTCCAATGACTGAATAAATGATGGTGCTCTTCCAGTTTTTTGGGGTTGGCATAGGTTGAACACTAAACGTCACGGTAGCATGAGCAAGCGATCCCGTGACGCTCCTTGTTAAGACGGAAAGGGTACCGCTGGTTTTTTAGTGGGTATTCTGATCTTCGGGTGCACTCAGCGCCTTGGAAACCGGTGAGCCCCACATATCCCCCACTGAAAAAAATTAAAAAAATTTTGAACACTAAATGAAAAATGAAAAACAGATTAGGCAAATATTTCGTAACCACGTGTCTTCATTGATCTTGTTTCTTGTTTTCTCCTACGCCTGGTTGGGTATCTTCCCACTTCAGGCGAGCATTTTTCTCCGCAAATGGACCTTCGTTCTGTGGTCGAAGAAGAAATTATGATTCCACCTCAAATCACGGAGCGAGAAATGGAGATTGTCCTCGAGAAGAGGTGGCACATTCACGTACAGGCTGACGAAGCTGTTTACCGGACACATCGGTAATTTTTTGCACAGGATAGCGAAGCGGGAGCTACCACCTTCCTTTCTCAGAGGCATTCCCTGGCGGCTTTAATCGTTGGCGATCTTAATCTGCCGAGCATGGCGTTAATCACCCAGGTGCTGGATGAATCTCCATTTAGATGCCTTCCTTCTTCAAGAGTATGTCCGGGATGGCAAATGACTCTACTGCACCTGATAGTAAGTGGTAGTAGAGTCCAAACGCGACGACGGCCAGTACAGTCGGGAAGAATGTTCTGTACTAGCCGTCACTGCCTTGCCGGCCCGCAAGATGCCTCTTCACGCCTCGTTTGAAGGAACCCGGGTTGTAAGAGGAGGGGAACACGTGAGCTGGTAAGGAATTCCATTTTTTGGTAGTGCGACAAAGAAAGGAGTTGCCAAATTTCTTTGTGTGCGATGGAATTGATGTCACAGTTAGGCGGTGACATCGAGAACCAGCTCGCGTGGACTTAAGAAGGAAGGGGGAAGCAGGAATTAGAGAGAATTTAGTAAGTATTTCGGTGCACTCGGTGCCGACGCGATTGATTGACGCGCTAAAAATATGATTTAGTTGGTTCATATGACACTTGAGACATTCAGAGAAGTGGCCAGAATCATTCTGCCAGAAAAAAACATATTGTATGAATATAAAAAGTATATAAAGCACATTACATTAACATTGTATACATAAACATTATATTGAGATCTTAAAAAAATAAAAAAAGGAAATCTAAATTTAAATTAACAATTGCACAAATCACGACCACGTGGAACGTGGAAAGAATGCTAGAAAGAATTTAAGCAGCGTTAAATTTCAATTTATTGTATTTGTAGTTAATTATTAAAATACACATATACCATACGTAAGCAACTAATAACATGAAATACGTATACAATTTTCTTGCGGAAACTAAATATCGTATAAGTGCAAGACGGAGGCAGGTAACTTCGAATGGTGTGATTTAGTAGCGAACTTCTGAACGTTTGCCGGAGTGCATCAAGTTTGCGAAACTGTCTCCTTCGTGATGCAAAGATCTGATAAGCGAGACTGTTATGATTGAACTGGGTTACAATTTGCAATCAAAAACTAAGTTGTTTCAATGTCTGTATCTGTAATAATACCCTATAGGATTTCTTGGACACATTAAGTTTAATCAAGTTTTTAATGGGATAACAGCACAATTTATCAAAATGATTAATTGCATGTCCTTATATTCACGTGTTTTAATTAATTATTAATGAGTATTACGTAGAACTTCGGTATAAATATATGACTCATATTATTTGTTTAAAGCTGATAATACAATTTAGTTTAGTATATAAACATTCTGCCAACAGCAATGAGGCTTATGTTAATATTAAAATGTATGTAAAAAATCATGAAACATACTGTAAAATTATTTGTAATATATACTCTAAAATAATTGAAGTTTTTGTTTTATATTTTTTAAGCTAAGCTTAAAATAGTAATGCAAAACCACAGCTAATTTTCATTAGAGATTTATATTAAGTTAAATGAAATTTCGTGAAATGAAATCGTGTTTGCATATTTAATGTGGATTCTCTCATATACATTTCTTCTTTATTTTTAATCTAGAAATGGGAAATCAAGAACATAATTAGCCGGCAGTTGGCAACTACTTTATAGTTTGAACGTAATTTACAGAAACATTAGGCTTCAAGACGAACAATGTATGTAACCGTGTTTGCAATTAAGTGATATTAGATGAAATTCCTTTGGCGCTCTTGATGAAATAGGAAGCGATTAGTAATACTTTGTATTAAAATTTAATATAATTTAGATTTTCTTGTAGGTATTATATATGTTTCAGGTTACGACTACCTCGTTAGTCTAGTGGCTTGATGTTAGGCCGCAGACGCGGAGGTCCTGGGTTCAATTCGCAGGTCGGGTCAATAATAAGTATTAATAATAATAATTATTGGGTTTTTCGGTCAGAAAATTCTCAGTAGCAGCCTGGAGTTTGGAAGATGGAAGTGTGGACACTCCCGTGCCTCAAAAAGCACGTAAAGCCGTTGGACCTGCGCCTGAACTCTATCCGGTCGTGTCGGATTGCCGTCCCATAGGATTATGAGAGCTAGGGAATAGAGAGTGCACTTGTATTTGCACACACACTTGTGCACTATAATATGTCCTGCACAATTGGCTAATCTCTCTTGAGATTGACCGCCGTGGCTGAAATCGGTCTGGAGGACATTATTATTATTATTATTATTATTATTTATTTCAGGTTATTTATAAATAGTTCTATTAAACGAAAGAACCACTCAATCTAAAAGAATATAATTTCATTTCTCTTTTGTTATAATGATTATGATTATGGTAATCTCCTGATCACATTCGGTCATAAATGGTCACCATGATGGTCACTATTTCGCAGGACATGTAGAACAAGAGTGTATTCTCCATTCCTCCACTGTTAACCCGATAGAACGGAAATTTGGCACTACCAGGGACAGTTCAGGTATAGGACGAAAAGATTTACTTTTAGAGGCACGGAAGTGTAACCTCTGAGTGTGTGTTATGTTTTTGTTTGTGTCATCGTGCGTTCCAAACTCACGTCGAGTGTCCAGGTAGAGTTCCGTTGAGTGTAAAGCGTTTATTTACTTTTTTTTTAAATGAAAGTAAAAAGTAAAATAAAAGCGTACATGACATGACATATTTTATACACGTTTACAAATAAAATAAAACACTTCGTTTTCACCAAAAAATTCGCCTTTCAACGCCAATAACTACCAATATAATTTTTATACGGTAGGTAACGTCTAAAAATTTGCTTTGATTTTTATGTTTTGTTAATGGAAACTAGAACGAAGCGAAAACTTCAAACGAGTGAAAACAACAGCGTATAGTAATAGTCGATAACATTGATTTTATGAACTCCAACAGTCATTGGAATGCTTGAAATATTGAATATTGGAATATTTGAAACAAGATTTCAGGAGCCACCTTTAAAAACAAAACGTCGAAATTATTGAAATTTATACAAGCTTTGTAACTAGATAGATCACTGGCATTTGTAATTTTTCTCTTGATATATTTTTGTGTTTACAATTTGTTTTATTTATTTAATTTAACAATACAAAGAAGCAAATAACAATTAAATTATGGCATTACAAAAACCACGGAAGTGTATATTCAGTGCTTTTCCATCTATAATATACACTATAACTGTTTTAAATAATATATCTTCCACTTATACTTAATATCTTATTGGTTGTCTCGTCTTGTTTTGTTATTTAAGTTTATTATTGTTTTAAAATGTGATGTACTTGTACAACAAACAATATTAGAACAATATGATTGAACCGATTTGAACTGTTAATAAATTTCTCTAAATCTATTTTGTTCAAAACCCCCATTCTTAAAGAAAAAAAGCAGTTTGCGCAGGATATAATATTGAGCTTTAATGTTTGCGTACTCACATGTCCACTCTATAACATGGCGATCCGATACGACCAGAGAGAGTTTCTATGCAGGACCATGCTCACAGGTAGAGAGAGTGAAAGCTTCCAAATTTAACCAAACTTTGGACTTCTGTGGACTATTTCTAGACGGAAAACCTGAATATTTTTTTTATTCATTATTGGCCCACCCTGGGATTTAAGCCCAAGACCTCGGGGTCTGCGGCTACTAGACCAACGAGGCAGTCAAAAAAATAAAGTATTAATAACAAGAATAAATAGAACATTATATTTTCCTTTTTCCTAAAAGGGTGAAAAAGGAGTGTTCAAGTTGATAAGAAAAATATATAAAAAAGTTCTTTTCATTTTGAAACTCGACAATAATTGAGATAAATCGCGTATTTCGCTGACTCTCCCCAGTTTCCATGGTAAAAGTTTCTTCAAACTTTGTGAGCTCTATAGGTTATTAACCTAGCTTAATTTTTTATGAGTGTAAATTTGATTTTAAGCATTATTTGTTAGTTTTTGTTATCTTTATTGATTTTTATGATGCGGTGATTGGGAAATAACACAATATATTCACTGGTGGTAGGGCTTTGTGCAAGCTCGTCTGGGTAGGTACCACCCACTCATCAGAAAACAAAACAGCAATACTTTATATTGTTGTGTTCCGGTTTGAAGGGTGAGTGAGCCAGTGTAATTACAGGCACAAGGGACATAAAATCTTAGTTCCCAAGGTTGGTGGCGCATTGGCTGTAAGCGATGATTGACATTTCTTACAATGCCAATGTCTAAGGGCGTTTGGTGACCACTTACCATCAGGTGGCCCATATGCTCGTCCACCTTCCTATTCTATAAAAAAAAAAAAAAAATAAGAATCTACTGTATCATTATTTATGAATATACACGTTTAAATTACGCAATTTTTCATTTTTTTGATAAATATGGATCATCTACTCATTCCATTATACCAACCACCAACCATACGATAACCATACATGTGTATTCAACTAGCATTCGAGCAGCTTGGTGGAATAAACTCTAAAAAGTTATCCTAATCCCAGCAATATAACATTTACAGACTGTTATTTTTTTTCAACATGATTTAGACAAGTGTTTAAATTACGAACACGAAATGCTATATTTACTTTACTAATATTTCGATATCAGTCTTGTATCCTTAATCTTATATACATAATATATTGTGTGTAGTGTAATTTTCAATACTGACGAATGCATTTTCAATTCTGACTTGGAAAGGGTATTTGAATTGGACTTACAAAAGTTTAGAGAAGTTTGATTTAGCCCTTTGATTTCAATTGCACCTTGAAGGACCATTAGTTGAAGTAGGTTGTCATTCATAACTTTTTTTATTTTGTCAATATTTAGACTTTTAATTGGAATGTATGTAGTATTCGATTTTTTTTTGTGTTACGTAATATTACATGTGAAATTTCTTACGTTTACAACTCAAATGATTATAATTTCGCTTTGGTTTTACAATTTCCACATAATAACGAATAAAATTTATAATAAGTTTATTAGTTCGTTACATTATTATGTTGGAAACAAGTATGAAATTTGACCTGTCTTAAAATAAGATATTTGAATCGGAATTATTTTCAATCGCATGGTAAATCATAAAACAAAGAATTTAAATATTTCCTGTAAATTGCAACACAGAATGATTAAAAGACTAGAAACTACAAAAAGAAGACCGCTAGATTAGTATTGTTTATTAATTGTAAAGAACAATGCAAAATACCAGAGCGTCTATTAGCACTAAATCTATATTTATGCACTACGTTTACTTAATCTTTTCATATGACTTTTAAGAGGTGTTCGTATAAGTCCACTCGAAGTTTATTTTGATACAGACTAATAAATATCAAAAAATATATATTTGAATGTTTCAAAAAATATACGCAGTATATAATTTCATCTCCACGTGAAATATGTGTGCGCTATACTATAACCACATAATATTAAAATAATTAATTGGTAATTACGTATGCATAATAGTTCGTTACGAATAGACAATATTTAACTTGACAACAAGAGCAAAATTTATAACTCGGTTTATTGCCCAGTCGACTGCACATCAATTAACTTAATCGACGACGATATATTAGTTCGTTTACGAAACGAATAAAAACTAATAATGAATTGCCATTATCTTTTATGCATACGCTACACATAACGTATTAACAGTTAAGCCGCTGAGGTTTCAACACATTGCAATTTGGTCCATCGTTCATTATTTATATATACTTTGTTTATTTTTACAACTAGCGTTTCGCCCACGGCTTCGTCCGCGTCGTACTTAATGCGTAAATGTAATAATAATATGTACATCTAATTTGCCTGTCAGTCAGTAAACGATTTTCCTTTTCATCGTTGGATTCTGATTGACGATAAAACTATGTTGTATACAGTTATCCGTTATTTGTTTTTTCATTTCATTTAATTGTAATCGTTGTTCCCTTGGCAAGTTACTTTCATTCCATTAAGAGGTAGAGGTTTTATTTTTTATATGTAAGATGATATCTGAAGTTGACGTGTTTCGCACACCACCATATGTTATAACATATATTATAATAACAAAAATACGTACGTAAACTTGAAATTTTTATAAATTTTTAGACTCAACTGATTTTGATGAAATAAAGACTAAACAGTACCTTGAAATATTTTTTATTGTAATTCAGTTATTTCAATTGTAAATTTTAGCAGTTTGAAAGACTACTCCAGATAAACAGACACACAGACAGACGAAATTAAAAAAATATATTGTTTTGGTTTTAGTAACTCGCAAATAGCCATATTAATTTTAAAAGCGGTAGTTATATTGATATTACAGACGGACACTTCAATTTAATTTATTATAATAAAAATTTTAATCAACACGAATAAATTAATTACATATAACATTGAATGCTTTAAAAAATCTTATAATAAATTAATATTAATTAAAACTTGCTTTTCTCTTTACAGGATAGGATAGCTTTTATTTATAATATTTTTATAAAACAAGTAATTAATATTATATTTATTGGTTAATATAATTTTTATTATTGGTTATTTTTTATTGTACTCACTCAAATTAAGTTATAATATACAAGAAGATATCCAAGGTAGATACGTAAATTATGGCGGGACGAGTTGGTATATAAAAAAGCATTAGATGCAACAGGCGGCCTTATCGCTAACGAAGTGATCCCAAATCGAATCCCTTCCGGAATCCGGGCCAACAATTAGTGGGGTCTATTAAAAAATTTTTAGTAGTCCGGAGTTAGGCAGTTAGCGGTGTTACACTCTCGTGCTTCGAAAAACATGTGATATCGGCAGATATCTCTCTGGTCGATCTGAGAGTCTGTACATTTGTATTATCCATCGTGTTAGATTTCCATTCTATCAAATTCGATTAGCAGGGTGATTTCATATGTTCTCTGACTTTTCGGTTCCATAATTGTATAAGAAATTTATTCAATTTTTTATTTATTTTATATATATTGCACAACGAAATAAATTGTACAAAAGGTGGGATTAACGCTACTGCATTCTCTACCAACCAACCTTAAAGCGTGTATAAGCGTGCAAAATTATGTAAATAAAAATAATAAAATGAAATAAATAATTCTAATAATAATAAAATATAACTACACAAACATAATCAGGTACATACATATACTATAAACATACGCATACAATATGTAACAACAACTGAATAACGTATAAATAAACCATATAACGTTCTAATGAGCTGATTTACTCTTTTTTACGAATTCGTTATTTTATAGATTTGAATTGACCAATGGAATTTTATAGAAAATGTTTAACAGATGGATATGAAAACGTCTTGTAAGATTCGGAACTTTGATGGAGTGCACAAAATAAATATTTAGCAGATTAACATTGAAAATATATTGTAAAATCAAATTGTCGTTTCTTATCCATTTTTCTTTTAGATCCCGTCTGTGAAATATAAATGTCTATAGCTGTCCCCATCCGTCAGGCAATGGAATAAGATAAGAGCTTTCATTTTAAATAATTGCGATGGATATCATGAGTGTCGGAGGTTAATGATATATTTTGAAACACTCGAAAATTAGATGTTTATGTACCAAGAATAGAAATATATATGAAAACTATATTGACATTTGCAGAAAGAAATGAAAATAATGCAATGCTTGCGGCTCCTAGCCGACGGTGTAAGAATGTTAATCAAGCTTACTTAAATTGTAGAATAACATACTAAGTGTAGTGACAGTGGGCTTGTATTGGATGGTCACCAATGTACATATTCACACGACATGCTGGCAAACGATGGGACAATGATGGCTAGCGACTGTTTTCCATGAAAATTACTACAAGAAAAAAATTATAATGAATACGAAATTTAATTAAATATTTCTTTTACTTTGTCAATACGCTGCGAATCATAAGATTTAGGTTGGCACGACCCAATTATACTTACGTTTCTAAACACATTAATACGAAGCATTAACATTCGCGGTAGACTAACTGCTGAATTGATGATGCTAGGAACAGATTTGTCTTACCGTCATTTTTTTTACGTCACAACCAAGTTCGGAACTAGTATGTGGGCCGTGATGGCCTAGTGTTTAGAACACGTTAATCAACCGATGATTACGGGTTCAAACCGTGTGTTTTCAACGCGTGCGCTCGGCGGCAAAGACAACACCGTGGGGAGACCCGCGTGCGTTCGATATAAATTTGCAGTTAAAACTTTTACTTTAAAAAAAATATATAATCCAGGCTACGAGACACTGATGCATTAAATTCATTAAGCTAAGAAAAAACTATATAAAATAGTTACAAGTAGATACCGTATCTAATTTGACTTAACATAGATAGGTGTTGCCGAGTTCAAAAAGTTTTAGAACTTGCAATGTGGTGGCGGTGCAATGCGGCGGCTGAAAACCACCGTATTTTGATCTCGACGTTTCACTGAACTCCTAAAATGAGAGAAGTTATTCATTATACGTATATATTAAACTTTTACACAGCCTCGATGGTTTAGTTGTTAGTTGGGGATCACGAGGTCCTCCATTCATCTATTGATGTGTTCTATCAAGTAATTGAATAGAACTATGGATTTAAAAGGTTGGTGGCTTCCGTTTCTCGAAAATAATGGCAAGTTGTTGGTCCTGCGCCTAATCTTTCCATCGTGTTAGATTTCCAGTTTATCGATTATGAGCGTAGGGAAATAAAGAGTACATTACTATATTAAAATTAAGTGATTATATATTATAATAATATTATAATATTTTTTTATTTAAAATACAAAAAACATGACTAAATAACTGGCTTATATTGGCATATTATATGCCATATATGCGATACAATTTTTACGGCTGTCATTTTTGAATTTATTTTAAGGTAAGGAAAGAATGCTCATAATTATGTAATTCATAATCGAGAATATATTATTTAAATTTACATCAGCATTTTGGACTTGAATATGCCGACATATTGCCACGGTTAAATGCTCATCAATTAACTTAATCGACGGACATCAATTACTTTATGTATATGCGAACGTAGAAACCAACTGCGGCTCGCTATTGATGAGCAATTTCTATTCGTCATTATTACAAATGTGTCGATACTACGTGTTTTAAAGACCTTTACGTTTTATTACTTATATCATTTAATGTAAGATTCTTGTGACCTTAATATCGATATGAAATAGTATAATTTATAAATTATTATAATGTAATACTATATCAATTTAGATATATTTTTTAAAATAAATATTCGATTTTGAGCGCAACGTGGAATGTATAACATTTGAGTAATATATTGCTAACTCATTAAGGGGTCATTTTTGTCATTGATACGACGTGATTGATTAGTCGATCGGGACATCATTTAAATCGATTCACGACTTATCTACTATTAATGGAAAATAAAGGCAATTAATGGCTATGTAACCCATTAATCTCGGCGATAAAATTACGTTTTGTACGCTTACTTTATCACGCGTCAATTTAATGGGTATTTTTTTAACGAATTATCTAATTAAATTTAAGTTAAAAAAATTGTATTAGTATCAACCACTACATGCAATTATTTTGTTCCGGTTCTGCAATCCACGTTTTGACGAAGTATGTAGTCGTAAATATTTCATCTAACACACCAATAGTTCAAACAGTGATTTAAACTATAATGTGTATGTCAATACAACTCAAAATTCTATAAAAGTTTGATAAGTTAGACGTTTAATGGTGATTGATGAAAACAGTGATTATAGTCAATAAACATACATTTTGCTCTTAATTCATAATAAAATATTTAATAATTGAAAAAATGAATCATTCATCATGTAGGTATAACAATATTGTTATACAATCTATTGAAGATTTTTCTCATATGAGAAAAACATTTTCTTAGAATTTTACGAAAATCATCCTCCAAGGAGCGTGAAGGTAAAATAATATATACGATAAAATGATTTAAGGATTGATAGACATTTTTTTGCTAAGTTCGTAGTTAGAGATCCGCTAAGAATGGATTTTGTGTAACTCGAAGAAAATTGTTATAGAAAAATCGTTATGTACTTAAATTTTGTTTTTAATTTATTTTAGTAAGGTAATGAGCGATACAATATGTGGTAAGTAATTTGTAATTAAACCATTCGACCAAAAATTAAAAAACATGGCTGCCCTGAATTATTAAATCCATTAACTTATAGCCAGTGTCACTCGGAACGCTGTAAAGATTCTAACGACATCACATACATTCAAGTCTGCTCAGGTTTTTAAAAGGTATGGTAGAAAATAACTAATAATTAATGTCCTCCAGACTAATTTCGGCCACGGCGGCCAATCTCAAGAGAGATTAGCCACTTGTGTAGGATATATTATAGTGTACAAGTGTGTGCGCAAACACAGGTGCACTCTCTATTCCCTAGCTCTCATAATCCGTCACGACCGGAAAGAGTTCAGGTGCAGGACCAACTCCAATAACTTTTTGTTGGCATGATTTGCAAATTGAACCCAGGACCTCCGGGCCTGCGACCTTTAGCCTCTAGACCAACGAGGCAGAGGAAAACGAACTAACATACATTCATAGATACATAACATGAACCTTGAATATATTACACACCTTTTTTTAGTGTAATTAGCCAAACGCGTAACGACTTAAATCCCTTTGTTAATATTTCGTCTGTACTGTTTGTTGTATTTATAATGTAGTATGTAAAAATATTCAATAATATTCTTTAGGTAGCCAAATTGGCGTAAGTCAATATCAACATATCTATTTTTTAATTTCTAAATGGATTGTTTTGTACATATTTGAACTTCAATAATATACTCATGTTTTTACTTATTAAGGTTACGTCTAAATTTCATAGTCAAAGAGATTTTAGTTAGGATTTAATTTGTATAAGCAAAATATTAAAACACAGCGCATGGAACCGCCACAGCCTCATGAGGCTATCTTAATAATTATTATAATATATACAAATTACTTTTTTATGACGGTTAGTCCCCAATATAGGGGATACTAAATAAGGATTATTTATATTCCATTCCATTAATCTAATAATTATTACATTATATGATTGTATTGAGTGAGATATTTTTTTACTGCACATTTTTTTTACTTATTGGACTACATTTGGGCCTACATAGCTTACGTTAGCATTACATAAGTTTTATGTTTTGTATTTATAAAATCGAGTCTGATGTAGTAAGCTCGTTATGTATAGAGAATGTGTTAACTTTCCAACTAATTTATTTTAACGTCGAAAGGGGAAATTTTGACATCGTTGCCATTTGTTGTTCGCAAGGCACTAAGGGACAGGTAATAATTTGAATGCGACTTTCATCTGTTTTTTATGTACAACAATTGTTCTCTCTCGCATATTATTGTATTATATTATCGGGTGACTTACAGTCAAATGCTTAAGCAGTCCTTTATGTCTGATTTATATTATATTTTTATTAGCAGTTTAAAAGAAGTTAGGTTGTATATTATGATTTTATTATATCGAACTTTGGGTAACACATGACGAAAGAGCGTCAAAAACTGATGCGGTTGTAATAACATTAAAAGAACATTTTCGCCACAAAAACCTTAGTAGCCCTTTGTAAATCAAAGTTCTGATAAAGAATAAATTATATTCTTTATTTAGTTTTAGTCATTCATTTTTATATTATTCTTAGCAATTCGAGTATATACATACAAAAATTGTATAAAAATGCCTATTAGTTAATGAAAATAATTATTATTCTTGCAAAGATGAATACAGAATAAAGGTACCTAATTAAAATACATATACAATTAAAACATTAATTCAAAGTTATTAAAAAGATATATGTCAATTAGTCGATGGGTTATTATTGGCACACTGTACTACTAGTATAACTATTATCTGAATAAAATTTTAAGTTTTAATTTTTAGATTAGATTGAAACTCATTTTCATTTATTTAACGTAGAAGCATTACACTTGCTTTTTGTAAGTCGAATTAAAAACAGTCGTTGGTTCGGTAAAAGAAAATACTAACTAAACTAAACGCAACAGGCTTTTGTTTGTTAAAATTTGTAATTGGTGATTAATTTGAAACAATAGCATTTTTTTATAGAATAGGAAGGCGGACGAGCATATGGGCCACCTGATGGTAAGTGGTCACCAAACGCCCTTAGACATTGGCATTATAAGAAATGTCAACCATCGCTTACATAGCCAATGCGCCACCAACCTTGGGAACTAAGATTTTATGTCCCTTGTGCCTGTAATTACACTAGCTTAGTGAAAGGGCGACAGAGTGGCTTAAACAAAAGTTTTAAAATTAGACGATATGCAATACAATACAATATTTCATCTTTATATATTTATTGATAATGTTAGGAAATAAAAAAAGAGCATTTTATGTTTATGCCAAATATTTAAAATAAGCTCTTAAACACAAAATACCTTATCAAGATCAGGTCAAATTCATTTCTGTCAAAGACAACAATATATTCGGCAAAAATAAAATTAATCGCGGTCCTTTAGACTTATTATACACGATCGCGGTATAAACATATTGAAGTAGCTAATGTAGTTACAATGATAATGACGAAGCTTCGTCGTGACCGATTCGGGCCTTTGAGATAAGTCAACTGCGCAAGATATATTATATATATTATACCTCCAAGAAGTTGTATAGCATAAAAGTATCGCGGTCTCGTTAACCACACTAGATTTCATCTCAAATTACACCAGATTTCAGGAATTTGTAAATTTGCTATTTCCTTTTTTTATACATGAAAAAAAAGTAAGTAAACAAATAAATCATAAGATATATCTATGGTATCGAAGCGAAATTTGTTGTATCTAGCTATAGTTAGAGATATTATTATTATTATTATTTATATAGACAATTTGTTATAAAAAGAATTAAGATCATAAAGTAATCATAATTTTTTTAATAAATTTATTGTACAGTTACAGCCTGTCCTGCTGGGCTAAGAGCTCCTCTCCTTTTTATGAGGAGAAGGTTTGGAGCATGTGACAGAATTTCAGTGAAATCAGACGAATGCAATTTCCTCACGACGTTATCCTACACGAGCGCCGAGCACGAGATAAATTATATAACACAAATTAAGCACATGAAAATTGTCCAGGCTTGAACCCACGATCATCGGTTAAGTTTCACGCGTTCAAACCGCTGGGCCATCTCGGCATTTTTTGTTAATGCATTAAATACGCGGTACAAATACAAATAAAATTATTATTTCTATATTACTATTAACTTTCGAGATGTTTTAAATTAATTAAAAGATCCTTAATTAAATACACGGACTGTTCAATTTCTCAGAAAAACAACGCTAATTAACTTTTAAAAGTAACTCCAATATATAAAATATTTTCACATATTTATTTTTCATATAAAGACATATTGTGCTCCATCGCTCTTTCCAGTTCTTTTTAAACATCCTAATGTATTGTGACGTCACTGCAAAAGCTGTTTGCACTACATGTTATTTTTTTAGGTGGAACGCCTTTTTGTTTTATTAGTATAGAGTAGTTAATTTTATGAAGCGCATCATATACTGCCTTTAATAAAATATGTAAATAATCGAAACATATTTGATTACCAATACATATATTTGATTCGAATAAGTAATCAAAGAGTAGGCGAAAAAGTAAATACATAGTAAAAGGGATAATGTCTACTGGCTACTAACTACGAGTAATTAATAAGGGCTTTTTGAATAGACTTTCTGAGGAATGCTAATAATAAAATGTAACGATGATGTACAAATTATAATAAAAAATAAGATTATTCAGTCAGAAAAGTCTGATATTCGTAAATATTTTTACGACTGACATTATTCATATTATCGGCAAGTAATAAAATTCTTTACATACTAAAAAGTCTATCAAATGTACATATACATTCTATACCTCGTCACTTCGTTGGTGTAGTGACCTTATAAGCCTTCAGATCTCGAAGTCCTGGGTTCAAGTCCATAAGAAATATTCAACCATATAATTGTTTGAAAGCTCCCAGTGTTTACAATCTTGTGGCTCGGTAAGCACGTAAAGCCGTTGGTCTTCTGCCTAAGCTCTCTCCAATTGTGTCTGCACCTGTGTTTCGCCACACACGTGCCATAATATTTCATAACACACACATCATCACATAATATGCAATTAATCAGTGGCGAAGCCATGTCTATATGATATGACGCTTGTTGCTTATTATTTATTTATAAAATTATTAGTAGCGGATGATATATTTATTTTTATAAATACGTCGGCTATTACTGTGCAATTGTTAATATTCTGGATAGTTGTTTGACGGTAGAAAAACGATGGAGTTGGTGTCGCGTAATAACTACCGGATAGATTAGCACAACGATTGATCAGCAGTAAAAGCCTACTTTCTTATAGTTAAGTTTCCGTCACAAAAGTTGCCTGGTTTATATATATATAATAGTGACTTGACACGCTCTTAAGTAATTTTATATCCTTTGCTATGATTGACGTATTTAATTAAAAATTTAATTCTATGATTATGTGCGTTTATGTTTATAAATATAAGCCTCCGTATTTATTATAATTATCTGAGAAAATTATGTCAAGACACTGTTTACTATTCAGCAAACATCGCACATAAATTGAACAGAAAACTTACTAAATGATTTGTTTATATAATCAGAGCTTCTCGAAGACGTACTTAAAATAAAATAACATTGCAGATTGGAAGACTAATTAAATTTAACAACCAACGCTAACGGAACGAGAATTCTCGGGATACGGAGTAATGAATAGTGTTAAAGGAGGTTGTCAAAAGGAATACTCAGCTAAAAGATATTTTAAAGTTATTAACAGGTATAATAAAGTGTGTCTTATGTAGACAAACTACCTTAATGAGTTGATATGTATAAGTAAAAAATTAGTATGTAAGTATGATATTTTAGTCAAAATGTTCAAGTGAATTTTTACCACATCGATGGTCACAGTCAGTGGTCTAATAAAAATGTATGTTTAGTTACCAAATGAGTATAGGTACTAAATGATTGTGTAAAAACAATTGCACAATAAGAGTCTTCGTGCGGAAATAATAAATGGCCGGTCATATTGATGTCTGAATGACCGGCCATTTTGATTTTTTTTTGTTAATGATTTAGATACCAAATATTCAAACAAAAGTATTAAATATTAAATGCTGGTAGTATTTTCAAGCTGATCTGTCACTTTGTACAGTCATTCTTATCCACGCGTGTTTGTTATATGATTTCTAAAAGAATATTAGCTATTTCTCACTTTGATTGTCTCAAAAGAATACTTGAAAAATCGTAGAAACGACCATCGTTATCTATAAGCACAAAAAACATGTAAATTCATCGTCGTCGATAAAAATGCTACAATTAAAGCGTTCTTAGCAGGAAAATTACCCTATATGTATTTGCAATATACTTCCAATATAAATTCCTTTTTATAAAAGTGAAGTGAAGTAAAAGTAAACAGTTCAAATTACTTTGAAAGCTTACAGTTGCTATGAATACGTCCCTATTTACTGATACAGAGTTTCAGTTGTTATTTGTTTCAATACGTTTAATCAAAGGCGGGCTTGTGACACTCCTGAATGCTTTTTAGATAAATCGTGAACCAGCTATCATTTGTATCGAGTCCATTCAATCCGAGTTTTGAGGGCAAACACCTACAATACTCAAAATATACGTTATATATAATCCACGTATATTTTTTTAATACATTTAAAATATAACATTTTATTTGTATATTTTTTGAATTTTAAATTAAACTTGTTTTTTTTTTTTTGTAGATTTTTTCGAAATTCGATTCATATATTTACGAGTAGGCACATGACCCGTATATTCAACTAACTTCGTTTGTTTATCGGTTGTCGGTTGACAGCCTCACTGCTACTTGTTCTTTTTGTATTTCGTATGCCGAGAATAAGTATAACTAAATAAGAACAGAAGATGATGTGACATTGAAATGTTTTGGTTTCGGTATATAAAATACGACGCTTGGTCTTGTCTTATATGTTTCTATCAGATTAACAATTAAAGAAATTGTGATAAATCCGTGTTCATTTGTTCCAGCAAGAATATCGCTGGTTTTGCATTGTGAGTTTTCAAACTTGTGAAAGTTGAAATTTTGCGGCTAAACTAGCCGTAACTATTTTCATCTCAACTTAAATTTTACCGAGTTCAGAGAACGAGTAAAGTTTGCTCTTTTCTCACTAGTTTACTGCGCTTCTTTTTCTTTCAATTCATAATTGTCTTTTTGTTTTAATTTACAAATTAGATTTGTTTATCACAATAATTAATCGCTGTTTTTATTAAATTTTATAATTATAATTAATTGTAGTTACTACTTGATTCAAGACCTAATTGTTAAGTGAATTATTTATTTCCTTTCTCTCAAATATATTGTCTTTTATATATGCCATAAGTATAATATTACGGTGAACAATAAAATGTTAGAGCTTATTCTATGAGGATGTTGCGGAAACTACTACAAACTAATATTTTTATTGGTTTTTATTTTAGAGGAGATTTCAAGATACACAATGATGGTCTCGAAGTGTAACATTTCATACAATCTGGTTTAGTTCGGAAAACTTTTTACAATCGATGCAATCGTAAATGTAGGTAAAGTGCTATCCAGGCGTGCAGTATTTTTGTTTCATGGACACTCTCACATTATTACACCTTATATTTTAGTGCTTCGCTTCGCTTCGACATTAGATTTCTCTAGTACTACTTCCTACAAAATAGAATTTATTCTAATTCTATATTTTCACCAAAAAATAATACTAAATACATTTTATAAGTTTTAGCTTAATTATAGCATTTTTAAATGATTCTTTTTTATTTCTAAATTGAAATAAAAACGGTGTGTTAAATTTTATAGAAAAAAGGTTATATAAAACAGCAAACGGTACTGAACCTGAACGGTAGGTATTCACCACCGTCCAAAGACACTGGTGATAGGGCTTTGTGCAAGCTAGTCTGGGTAGATACCACCCACTCATCAGATATTCTATCGCAAAACAGCAGTACTTGGTATTGTTGTGTTCCGGTTTGAAGGGTGAGTGAGCCAGTGTAATTATAAGCACAAGGGACATAACATCTTAGTTCCCAAGGTTCTAAGATACTATGTGCATTGTGTGTGTAGCTACACTGGTTCACTCAGTCTTCAAACCAGAACACAACAGTGCTAAGTATTGCTGTATGGCTGTATCTATCCAAATGTAATGTAATACACTTTGCTCTAAAGAATTATTCTCTCTAATTCCTGCTTCCCCCTTCCTTCATACGCGTGCTGGCTCTCGATGTCACCGCCTAACTGTGACATCAATTCCTTCGCGCACAAAGAAATTTGGCAATTCCTTTCTTTGTCGCACTTCCAAAAAATGGAAATCTTTACCAGCTCACGTGTTCCCGCCTCTTACAACCAGGGTTCCTTCAAACGAGGCATGAAGAGGCATCTTGCGGGCCGGCAAGGCGCGGGTGGTTAGTGCAGAATATTCTTCCCGACTGTACTGGACGTCGTCAGGTTTAGACTCTACTACCACTTACAAATATAAAAAAAAGCACAAAGCCACCAAGTAAACAATCACTAATATTTATTAATTCTAGAGAAACATTGCAATACCAGAATTCTTACTAGCTTTTTGATCGTGATTATAGTGATTTGAATTAGAGCCTATTTATAAATTTCCAACAATATAGTGTTGTATTTTCTGAAATCATTTCCAACTTGCAATATTTGTTCAGCTTTAATTAGCCAAATACAGGATTTTCTTTGTTTCATATTTCCTAGATAAGAATCTAGGAAATCTCCGAATTGTTTAATTATACTGAACGGTAGTTGGCAGCATTGAGAACGTAATCTAGGTTAGCATTAAGCGCTAAGACGAACTATGCGGTGACTATTGCCAATTAGAGCTTGTTAAACGTAATTTGTGTTGTGGCGTCCTTATGTGCCGCTAAAACTTTGCTAATGATGATCTTAGTGTTAAGAATAAGTTAGGAATTATATAAATGTTAATTCAAATAAATACGAATGTTTATGAATTTGTTTTGAACCAAGACGCCGTTGCAATCAACTTAAAATAAAATTGCATAAGATGTGTGTGGAGCTCGCATCCTGAGCGTATGCTTATTGTATTGTCTCTTGTTGAAACAAGAAAAGAGATTACGACCAGTAAGACATGAAACTCTGATAATACTTACTCTATTCATATTTATATTTTATAAAACATTTTAATAATTCAGGGTATAAATAAAACATTTTATACATACATATTCGAGTGTCGAATTCTTTAACATATCAATAAGTTCTGAAATGTATTATTATAATTAATTTTCCAAAATATTAAAAATGAGAAATAAATAAAAAATGCTTAATTATTTATTTTAAAGCAAGAAAACCATGTTAAATACTTTAAAACTAACATTGTATTTCTTGAAATTGTATGTGGTTTTTTTAGAACCGAATGGAAAATGTAATGGAGGAGGGACGAAAGAAAAGTTTCGACTTTAGTTGGTATTCTCTGGAGAGTAGATTTTTGCATTATTATGTGTTTGAAATGTATTAAGGAAAAAAAAAACAAAATATGGCTAAGAAAATATCTACGCGAATGTAATTGTACTGTTATTGTAAAGTTGATTTCAGTAAAGTTGTTTTGCTTAATAATTTGAAACTGGTTAATTTGTAATTAAATTATTGATTAGAAATATTTTGCGTTCAAAAAAGATGGCTATCAGATTTATTATGGTGTCCGGCTCCCCTCTTAATACTAGCTTATACTATATATACTACTTATACAACGTTGCATTTACCTGTATTCGGAAATACTAATAAAAAAATTACATTTCTAGAATTCCTTATTATTCTGAAATATAAATTTTCCTTAACGATTAGATAAAAAACATTTCATTACTAAACTCAATAGTTTTATAATTATCTGCAATACCTTTTTCTGTAACTAAAATCAAAACTGCTTCGTGTTTGTTACTGCAGTGCAGCGACTATTGGAACTTTAATTGTATTTGTTTTTGTTAAGGTTCAAATCGATATGATCACGGTTTCACAGTAAAAACCTCTAGAAGTTTCTGATTTTATCTTTCGTACTCATTTACGGATAGAGGATGCGTACTATTCCGGTACCGGAATAATCAAAATACCAAACGTCAGCTTTACAAGTCCTTTTTTTTCAACCTGAAGAATTGTACAACATATTTTATTGTGCACTTTCATTTTAATCTCTTAACGTTCTAAGGTATTTTTATTATGTAAAATACTCTTCTAAAGTAATTTCTTAGACAATTAAACATTTTTGTATGTATTGCACATTTCTTAATTTTGTGTACAGGCGGTTTCTGAAAACTTATTAATGTAAAAAATTACATAAAGAAAAATTAGTTGTTTATCCTAACAAGATTATAATGGTAATAATTAAGAAGATAAGCCGTCCGAAAAATATTAACGTTGATTAATATACGAACGATATTATAGATACGTTGATATTTTTTTGTTAATCCAAAATTAAAAACATAGTCTTAAAAGAAAATTTAATATTAATTTCTTTAACAATAACAATATATTCGCTGTATTCAAAAAGGTCGTATTAATTTTATATGTCAATGCTTTTCCATAAATATCTTACGTAACAGTATATTTGGTTTTATATAATATGTATATTAATAAACACAAATGGCAAAGTGGTGGTTAAAACTATTCAAAATCCATGCTGTTGCTAGAGCTCAAGTTTACAGACAGCCACTGAGTATAATTTACTTTATAATTCGCTTGGCTTTAGGAATACACAAAGTAACAATATCAGGAAATTATAATATTATTTTCTTGTTTGAAATGAATTGTGAAAGGAAAATATCTGTAATTCTGATGGTGTGTGCATGTTTCTTTCTCTTCTCATCCCTTCCCATCCTTCTGTCCAGGATATTATGATCTTGTGAACAAGTAATTTCCACTTCAAGCGAAATATATGACACGTAATTACATAAGAAAGAGTTAATTATGTTTTGAAAAGATATTAATTACAAAGGTTTTATGTCAATCTTTGAAATTTAAATTCAATCAAGCACGAAGTAGTCTTGTCTTAAATAATGGACAAAATATAGACTAAATTCTGAGTTTAACAAGTCGATTTTAGTCGATCGAAAGCTATTCGAACTGTATGAATAGGCTTCAATCAAAAATTAGATTCAATAATAGTTTGCTACTTCAACAAAATGTTGGTTTGCTTATAAATTAGTTTGTTTATATAGCTATAGGAAATAGAGAATAAGCAGAGGTAAAATATATAAATATATATATATATATATATATACATATATATATATATATATATATATATACATATATATATATATATATATATATATATATATATATATATATATATATATATATATATATATATACTTTCAAAAGGTGTTTCACCGGATAGATAAGTTCTTATTTCTGTAAAAACTTTATGTACTTATTTTAATTTAGTTTACGATTTATATAATTAATACTCAATACAGTAAATTATGTATGTAAAGCATAAATAAAATGTATGGTTTCAATTGTTGGTTGGATTGCCAAATAAATTAATATTTTAATAAAGATGATTATTGATATTTTTAATTATATTTAACTAAATGAGTTTATAGATGTCAAAATAATTCACGTTATTCACTTTCAGAATATAATGAAGTAATTAATAGATAACGAGTACAACGGAAAAATATTAACTGTTTATAAATTCAGTTAATAATGTCAGTTAAAACTACAATAACATGATATTTTGAAATGAAAATTATATTGTAAATAAACATATGACTCATATAGACATTTGTTATATTTATAGTATCACTCAAAGTTGGAAATATTTACCAAGCACTTAATTGATTCTAAAAGTTTCCAGTTGAAACTCGCAGGAAAAGAAATTAAAAACTTTCACCATGCAAAGCGATCATTTCTAGAAAATTGTTGTATTATGTTATACTGGGTTATTTAATATATATTATATAACATTTCGTTATGTTACTAAGTGTAGTTATAAACTGTTTAATATAGTTGTATAAATACAACTACGTACGGAAACCATTAATTTTTTAATTTAAAAGTGAAATAGTACTATATAATACAAATACTTTTAACGTTATTTCTGTTAAGCTGTGTATAGTCATTTTTATTCATATGTTCTTATAACTAAAATTAAATATTATGCTATTTCGTTTCTTTGACTGGATCGTTGTGTCCGCTTAGATTATAATGTTGTAAGTCGCGATGTTCAGGGTTTAAAACTCGGTTCGGCACATTAAAAGTTTTTGATTTTTTCATTAAGAAATTCTTAATCTATTTGCAGCCTCAGTTCTTCTTTAAAAAAGGTCGGCATGGCCGAGATTGATGAGGAGATCTTATCAGAAAGTATATTTATGTATATAAGAAAAACAATTATACTTAAAAATAGTTCAATACCTGTTATAAATATATCTAGAACTATGGAATATATTTGATTCACATTTAACGTTTTTGAAAAACTACTTAGCTTAAAATAGCTTATTATAAGCAACAATAATTACGATTATAAAACTTTCATTTATTCTTTATAATATTAATCGAAATTTATTAGTAGATGATATTGCGTCCAATGTTAAAAGAAATTTCGAAATAATTTAAAGAAACTCAATTTACTGACAGCACCTGGTAAAAATCTTTTCTTAAATTGAAAATGAAATGTTCATACGTTAGCGATGCGGCGTCTGTCGCACTTTAGGAATGTCTAATTTAAAACACCGTAAAAAATATAATAAATATATAATACATAATCTTATATTATACATTCATATTTAAGATTAATACTTATATATATCGTGGTAATTATAAAACGTCATAAGTACTGCATACTCTATGATAATTATATGTATATGTGTTATCTGTATCTAGTAAATTTCGAGCTGTTTATTCTGCATACACTTTTGCACGCCGTTGTTAGCTTTGTGTTAATTAATGCAGAATTTTGGTTATGAACCAGATATTCTTGGCCCCATCTACGAGTATAAGCATGATTATGATAATGAAAGGTAGGATAACGCGTCAGCTGTATTCATATAGTGTAATAATTCATAATACATTGTTTGTTATCACTAAATTTATGATTAACGTTACAATTTTATCTTTACATTTTTATCAGCATCTCTTAAATTTTTTAATGTAATTGTTACTATTATTTAATATATAAATACACAATACATAGTGACAAGAACTTCCAACCGAGTGTCCCACGAAACTGTCTCTCTCGTATTTTTTAAATAATTGTCAATTTACTTGATGTAAGGCTTAATAAATAAATTTGTAACAGTAATCATAGCCTAGTAAAAATACCCTCAAAAAATAAATATTAATTAAAAAGTTTACCCAATTCTAAATATTTACCGAAAAACGTTGGATGTATTATAATTTTTATTCAGTGAAATACCTTTGTTTCAGTGAATCGGTATTAGTTACTGAGATACCTTTAGCCCTACGTGTATTTGTCACGTTTATGTTATTGTATTTATTCGTGAATATATTAAACAAGAAAGTAGTAGTCGAATAATGAAATAGACGGATTCTGGTTGTTATCCTTCTAACCACGTTCAAACTTCCCATAACCCTAATAACATCATCTATTTGCCTCATATTATTTGTTAACATTTTAAAAATCGTAGTATTTTATTCTTTTTTTTTCTGGAAAAATAATACTTTCGTAAATATATATTTATATATTTACTGGGTGTTATATTTATATATTTATGGGTACAACCACCCACCGGATATTCTATTCGGTTAATTAAACGCTTGAACGACATTTTAGGGTACGTTGTTAATTATAAACTTTTCCTAGTTTTTATCATCGCCGGTTGATCAGATGAGAAAAAGCTAATATTATCTTTGAAAATAAGTAAATGGCTGCCTGTTCTGACGGTCCTGACTCGCGTTCGTACTGGTGAAATAAGTATTAGATCAGAATATAAACCAATGTAAAATAATATTTATTTTTATCGCTTTACCCGCGGGTTTGCTCACGTCATAATTTATTATTATAAATACCAATATTGATCTTTCTTCAAAAATGAAGGATTTTCATACAAACTTTTATTCCCTTTAAGGGTTAAATTTTCAAAAATATTTTAATAAATATTCCCTATTGTGTAAAAGGAGCCAGTTGGCAAATTTTCATGTAGGTACGTACATGTGAGTTCTTATAAAGCTACTTACTAACGCTGGGCAACGTTCAGATTAAATAACCCGAACTAAAAATACTGAATGCTTCATTGGCCGCCAATAGCGTCATCGGATGCCATTGATCAATTACAATATAGATTAAAATATAAGTTAATGTTATGATTCTAAAAGTGGAGGCTAGTAAACGTTTTCTTTGTTATTTAATTCTCAATTTGAATTTCAATTTAAAACGTTGCCGTCTCAATGTATCTAAGCTTTCCTCAGTCTGTACAGCAAACGCAGTGTCGATTGTCAATGTTGCGCCACGTTCGTTCGATATTTATTTGTATGTAACATCACTGGCAATACGTACGCGGGCGAAATATTGTGTTAGTAAGCTTGCGGTACTCCATCTCACGTTCTAGCTGTTGTGCTAGTTTCATTCTGTTTAGACACAAAAATCAATAATACTTCACACGATTTTGCTGCGGTATACATTTTATTACTCATGCCTTTTTGTAATTGGTAAAAGAAAAGTAAAAATATTTGTTCGAGACTAACAATAATGACAGAAAGTGAGAAATTATTAAACTAAACAGCCGCTAAGCAAAGTTAATAAGCAGGACTTAATATTTCTATTCAAAGTATCGCTTCAGCTTTGTTTTTTTTTATTTGAAGGTAACATTAAATGTTCTTACATGATATATTTCAAATCGTTACAAAGGACCTAAATCGAATGGAAATTTGTACAATTGTGTTTTAATTACAGGGTAAAAAAAAAAAAAATTTGATAAAAAAAAGAATATCAATATGTAAATTTTATTGGCATTAGCTGATGACCGTAATTGATCCGTATGTTTTTTATAAATTAGATACAAACGTGAACAGTAGGTATTATTAGTATATATACAGGTATAATTCTAACTAATATAATAAATTTTAAATATTTAGTTATCTATTTTATTTTATTATCTATTACTGTTAACTATTCGTTCTGATTTTTATGATACGTTATAAAAATGATTCACAATAAAACCTTCATGTACATTCTATAAAAAAAAAAAAGTAAAATTTCTTTAGATTTTAAAAATGTAGCACGTTTTTGGTTGCTTGTGGCGAAGCTGTAAATAGGAGCAAAGAGGGCTTGCGGTTTGTCCGTCAGACTGAGGTTCATGTTAAAAGGTTCTAAAATGTATTTAGACAGTGCTTTCATTTTCAGTTGTCACAGCTTGGATAAAGTTGTATTATTCTGAATAAATTATCTCATACAACGATATAATGTGTAAAAGAGAAGGAAATTAAAAAAAATGCTTCATAAAAATAATAATAATAATTGAATCATCAATTGTGTTAAAATTAATCAATATACAATATATATCTACTTCTGAAAAAATACAAGCAATAATAAGATTCTTTCTTCTTCTTCTTTTCTTAAAAATCAAGAAATCCTACATTATCTATAATCGCAGACTCTGATAGTACAATTTATCTAATATAAATTTCGGAGTCAGAGATCCACCAATAGTGCTGCTAATGTAAATAAAAACCCTAGAGTTAGATAATACTGCAAACAAATTGTGTACATGTATCTTTTGGGTGTGTAAATAAATTATTATTATAAATTATTATTATTATCTATATTTTATTTGTAGAAATAGAAGTTGCAACTATTGTTTATTTTTTTTAAATGCTACGTACCGTTTAACAGCCGAGTATAATGAATAGAACGCGAGGATTTTAAGCGAAGATAACCCGTTATCTTCGCTTAAATTCGATCCGGTTAAGCTCTCCAAGTTATAATGTGCTTAATTTATAATTATTTATAAATTATCGTCAAGTGAAATTAGCCCACGTGTGAAAGTGAAATCGAATTCGCATCACAGCAACGTGATGGAATAAGCTCCAAACCTTCTCCTGAAGAGCCCAGCTTTGAGACATGAGCAGGCTGCTAGTTTTTAGTTTGTACTCATTTCTATATTTTCTGTTAAACGTTAATTAATACTCGTCTTTTCTCTCTCCTATGCATCCATTTTAACTTATGTATAAAGTTAAGTAGAAAATTATATATTTAACTTCGATGTGTAAGTCAGTTATACATTTAACGAGTTAGATAAAAATTACTAAGTTCTAAGTGGCTCGTATTACTGATAGAATACAAGCTAATAATATATTATAATTTTTTTAGAATATGTATTGAATAAAAACATATTTTAACTTATAAAGTTAATTAACGCTCTAAAAGACCACGCGTATCACAAAGACAACATTAAACTTTTTCTGAATGACAAGACAGAATCACATTCTGGTTTGGTCATGTTATCCACACATAGTAACAGCCTGTGAATGTCCCACTGCTTGGCTAAGGCCTCCTCTCCCTTTTGAGGAGAAGGTTCGGAGTTTATTCCACCACGCTGCTCCAATGTGGGTTGGTAGAATACACATTTCAATAAAATTAGACACATGTAGGTTTCCTCACGATGTTTTCCTTCACCGTCAAGCACGAGATGAATTATAAATACAAATTAAGCACATGAAAATTCAGTGGTGCTTGCCCGGGTTTGAACCCACGATCATCGGTTAAGATTTTTTTTTTTTTTTATAGAATAGGAAGGCGGACGAGCATATGGGCCACCTGATGGTAAGTGGTCACCAACGCTCTTAGACATTGGCATTGTAAGAAATGTCAACCATCGCTTACATATCCAATGCGCCACCAACCTTGGGAACTAAGATTTTATGTCCCTTGTGCCTGTAATTACACTGGCTCACTCACCCTTCAAACCGGAACACAACAATATCAAGTATTGCTGTTTTGCGGTAGAATATCTGATGAGTGGGTGGTACCTACCCAGACGAGCTTGCACAAAGCCCTACCACCAGTAAAAATTCACGCGTTTTAACCACTAGGCCATCATGGCTATTATCCATACATGAAAAATGTTTAAATCAACTTATATTGGTTTATCATACTTTGATTAGTAAAATAACAATTTTTATAAAACACTTTTTCAGATATACATATGTTTGTTATACATTTTTTTCTTGTCTCGGATATTCTTCTATTGCTGTAATTAAGTTTTAGTTTATATATATTTAGTGTTATATGAATTTGCTACTTTTTTCTTTTTATGTTTAATTACAAACGATGTTTACCTATAATTAGTTGTTACGCTATTCTATGTATTTTTTTTTAAATGTAGTAAGTTTTATATTCAGTGTATACAACTGTTGGTAAACCTTAATAAATAAATAAATACATTATCCGTTAATACGTTACAAATACTATGTTAAATATATAAATATTAGATTATACATTGATATTAAATAGAATAATAGTTTTATTCTTATGTTAATGGCTGTTATATTACGTATTCCGATTCGTGTGTGGGTATGTTGTACATGTGTGCTGTCTTAAAAGGTTAGAGTTATTGTTTGTTGAGTGATAAGTCTGTAGTCGTTCCTTACTCGTAATATCTTATTGTAAGTACGTAATTGTTTTGCAACACACATTATATTAAATAATAATATATTCTGTTCGTAAATGCGAAGTTCTCTAATTTGATTTCATACAATTCAACATGCGAATTCAAAGTAATCACGAACTACAAAGTTTATACCTATTATATAAATATTATTTTATATAACAAATCTGTGAAAAACGTTATTAGGCTAGTCGCCATGAATTTTAATTTCGATTTAAATCGGAAAGAAAATTTTATTGGAGACGGTTCTTCTTGCGTCTCTTTTGAACATAATTTATTCTCCTTTCCCGATTTTCGGAATAGACGTCATTTTGCCACAAACGTTTATAAATGTTAAGGTTTAAAAAATAACACATAATGGATATAATATTAGAAGTATTATTAGCTTTACTGGCAGAACTTTGTGCAAGCTCGTCTACCCAGACGACGAGGTACCACCCACTCATCAGATATTCTACCGTAAAGCAGCAGTACTTGGTATTGTTGTGTTCTGGTTTGAAGGGTGAATCAGCCAGTGTAATTACACAAGGGACATAACATCTTAGTTCCCAAGGTTGGTGGCGCATGGGTGATGTAAGCGATGGTTAACATTTCTTACAATGCCAATGTCTATGGGCGTTGGTGACTACTTACCATCAGGTGGCCCATATGCTCGTCCGCCTTCCTATTCTATGAAAAAAAAGCTTTCGAGACAACGTCTGTAAGGCCGAAAGTTGTGATGATAAAATTTCTCAAACAATGGTAATGAACGATTCAGCATTTTTTTTAGTTTTATACATATTTGTAGTTTGCGAGTAAGGTTAGATTGAGTGAAATGTATAACTGCACGACTGTTTTTTTAAATATTTATTAGTTAAACTTCACATACTAAGCGAACGTGCCCTTGAGTAAGTTAATAGCTATATTTTTTTTTTCTTTCCATTTCACCCAACATTTAAAAAAAGTAACAATACATGTGCATTGCAGACATAAACTATTATTCCTCGGGTCGTTGCAGCACCGTCACTCTTGTAGCTTCACTGCTCAAATTTGCTCCTCTCGGCTCCAGTAAGAGTCTGCTACGTATCGCCATTTTGATGATGTATCTTTTATTTCTCTCTTGTTGTGGCTGTCCACGCTTTTTTTGAAGAACAGCGCGGTTTGCGTGCATTGTTATAACAATAAAATAATATATATATATATATATATAAAAAAAATATATATATATATATATATATATAATATATATATATATATATATATTATATATATATAAAATATATATATATAAATATAAAATATATATATATATATATATAAAATATATATATATATATATATATATATATATATATATATATTATAAAGTCTACGAAATCATTGTTATAGGAAATTTTGCTCTTTAAATAAAATAAATATTTACTGAATCTGTTACTGACATCAGTCTAAGAACAGTTTTAATTAATTTCAACTTATTGCGGTGTTGCTCGCATGCTTTTATTTGCGGAATCTGTTGCTGATAAGTACTTTGTAAACATTGAAGCAGCTAATATTTGTATGCAACGATTAAATATTTCAATTTGGAAATTATTTATATCAGTCAAGTTTAACGCGAAAATGTCTAACTGCTAGGTGTCTGCGGTACATTCGGAGCGGAGCTTAATTCCTCATTCCATTGTCAGTTGGCAGATACTTGCTTAGAGCATCTTTAACTGTTACATTGTCAAATCTAGTCACCTAGTGGCTAGTGGTAGTAGTAATTATTTTTATTTTTTTATTAGGGTGTAAAGTCATTTTCCATTAACTTTCGATTTCTGTACTAAATGATCTAACTCGTTAAGCTAAAATCTAAAATCGGGCTTAACTACTGGACTTCCTGCTAAATATGATACGGCTATAGTTGCGGATCACGAAGTCCCAGTATGGTCGCGTCAGGCCAATAGTTTTAGATTTTTTCAGTTATAAAATTGGTGTGATGACATCAGTCAGGAGGCACTATGATATATTGTAGTACATACAGCAGCGCAAAGATTTGAGAAAAACATTGAATTACAATTTCTTCAGTTTCATATATGTTTTATGTTATGATTGTTTGATTTTTATTCACCTTAGATCAAGGTTTTTTTAAACACCGAGCCCGCAGCCTTTGATTAATATTGATATGCGCTACACAATTTGCGGTCACAGCTCAATGTCAATAACTGTGGTCATAACTTTTTATATCTTATTGCATATTTATTTGTTTTAGATGTAGCTTTTGTATAGAATTTTAGATATCATTGCTATGTTAATATATATGTCGTACGGGTTAGGGTTCAGTGAAATGAAACATTTTTATTTTTTTCGTATTTTATTCATTCTTTTATGTAATCGTCAGAGTTGTACAACTAAATAATCACAGTTGAAACAAAACATAACTATGTCGGTATAATAATATTAGTGTCTAAAATAAAATTATGTGCTCCGGTGTTGGTTGCAGCGCGAACTTCACACCGCTCACAATTTGTACTCGGATTCTGTGCTCTGCTGTCTTAATTAGGTGTACAGGTTATTTGGTGAGAAGAATGGACCATCGAAATAAAGTGCAAGCAGCGTGTTGATGCTTTTCAAAGACGCTAAATAATTTCGATTTTTAAACATTATGTAAAAGATGATGGAAAATCGTGTGAATGTTTTACTTATAACGATAATTGCACTAACGTTTAAATTCGATAAGTACAATTTCGAGTTATTCGATATTTTATTTAATATCACTTTAAAATGTGATAAAGCAACGCGTGTTGCTGGGACAAATAACTCTTTGGTTGATAACAATTATTTAGTAAAAGTACACGATTTGAGACAACGCAGAGCTTATATAAAAGTGGAGCTAGAGAGTGTTTTAAATGCACAATTCTGTCGCGAGGGGATGATGTTTAATAATAAATAGTTTAAAAATAATATACCACCTTTTTGTAAACACCGAAATACAAAAAACGGACAAAAATTCTTTATATTATAAATCGTCTATATGATTACTGGCAGTGTAATGATATACTTATATAAAGGAATAATAAAAACGTAAATCATTTTCGGACAACCATTAAACTTCTACTTACATGATTAGTAATTAACGAGAATTGCTTTATTATAGAGACGAGTAGTTTTTGAGTGCAAACTAGAGGTGATCTTATAGTAGATATTCAAAGTCTATAATTAAACAACCGAATCTACAAAATCTTAGGCTTCAAACGCATAATAAAATCAGTCATTTTAAACACAATACAGTATATTCTAAAATTTACACTGATCCTAGTTCGATGTCGATGTGAGACAGTTTTAAAGAACCTGTAATTTATTTAATTATTTTACTATAAATTCTTAAAAATTAGCATTAAATTAGTGACTTCTAACGGTTGCAATAACTATCTCACGTCAAAATCGATGGTATAATCCTAGCACAACACTCTTAGTAAGTTATTGATATTTTTCTAGGTGCGACTAAATTTATATTTAAATATATTGAATAAATAAAGTGCAAACACTTAACTCTACGGTCATTAGCTGCGTCATGACGCTAATAGATTGGCACTTTCCCATTCACACCGGCAGTGCGTCGGTGACGTCACTAACGCGCCCGTTACGTGCCAGTGACGTGCCAGTGACGCGGTCGTAGCGCGCGCACGACGCACGCACCCACTGCACCATCGCACTGCCTCGCATCCATCTTTCAATCTCACTAGTATTTGAATGAAACTCCTCACAATCAAAAACTATTATTTAATTAGCTACTATTACGAGTAGACCGTAGACCTTCGTAGATATTCTAATTTATACCGTCTAATACTACATGGAGACTCGGAGAGGAACACCAGTTACTGTACAGTTCACTTACATGGAAATTTCAAGTAGAATGTAAATTGTTTTACATTAAACTAAGATAATTGGGGTAGCCGTTAATTTATCGTATATACATCCCCAGTGAATATTTCCCATATCGAATGAGCATTATAAACTCGACGTCCAAAGGGACTCTATTAATTATTATAATTAATATAAAATATAACATATTTTCATAGTAGGTACATTGATTTAATGCAGAAGGGCCGTACGTGGAGTGATATCACGTAAAGCTGTGGACTTACAAAATACTCGTATAAATTATTCACATTTATAGCACACTATCTACAAACACCCACGATTCAGATTCACATCTGGCCCTCCAGCAGAAATCCACTTATCTCGTTAGCTTCCAATAAAATACTGACTCATAATATGGTTAACTCGAATAAAACTTATATCAAATATTTGGTGAAGTATTCGGTTGGGAAACCTCATAGAAAATTACGCAATCAAACGTACACATGCCCTAACATAGAGGTACTTAAGCTAACGATCCTTAAAGTATAAAATAAACTCTTAGAAAATGGGTTCAGATACTCGTAGTCGCGACTGAACGTCAACGCGACGACACGGAGGAGTCGCGGAGACGTCAGGGAGACGTCACGGAGATGTGCGCGCCGAGCGGAGAGGGGAGAAATTGACTAATCGTCGTCGGGGTGCGCGGGAAGAGGATGAGATCTACAGCTGCTCGTCGAGGTCGGGGCCGTACAGGTCGGCGAGCTTGTCGAACCGCGGTCCCCACGCGCCCAGGTAGTCGTACTCGTGTACTTCGTCGTCAGTTCCTGTTCAATGAGATTTTCTTACATCCTCTGTGTTTAAAGACGATTTCAAATCATCTGTTCGTTCCTTGTATTATAATTTCAAGTTTTATGGTATTGAGTGTACCACTAGTACATACGAGATACGAAAATGTTATGAAAACTATTTCCTCTGGGTTTTAAAAAGGAAATAGAAGAATTTAACACTATATACGAGTAGATTGAAGACGAGATCAATTTATTTAGTCAGTGACTTTAATCTGAGTACAACAAATGGTATAATTTACGACAAAAAACTACATTTGAACTTGTACACGCACATATTCTATTGAATAGATACCGTATTCTAGACATACCGGAAGCAAGCGAAGATAAAGAGCCGGCAGTGCTACCGCCGCCTTCATACGCATAATTCCTGAGGTCGTCGAAAGGTGGTGCGTTTGGGTCGCTGTCAGCCCTCCGCTTATGCTCTTCGATGAACATACCCACATTCGTTTCCCCTGGCAGAGGTACACCCACAGCGGGTGCTACTCCAACCATTGGACCGACTCCTAGGCCCACTCCCAACAACGGATCTAAATGTAAATTTTATAAGCTGTTGTAAAAACACTAGCAAAAAATATGGAAATTCCTTAGGTATTCCGTTTTCTTAAATCACATCAAGGCGCGCCGATTAAGGCTATTCTTATTTTCATCAAGCGAATATTTTAACTGGCTGAGGCTTCTTTACATAAGATTACAGCATTAAAGTGGATTTGATAATAGGTCTAATTTAGAACGAGGATAAGCGAGCAGCAGCTTTTCCGTCTAAATTAAAATTAAATACTCCTGTTCCGGAACTAAAGCCTTTCATTTTGCAATATTTTTATGCTGATTTTACAAAAGAAGAAATGATATCAAAAAAGCTTTATTTTGCTCAGTTGTCAATGTCGCAGTGGAATCAAAGTTAATAGGATAGTCAATTCACAAAGACTGTAGCTTGACAATTTTTAGTGAGTTGTACATGTATAAATCATCGAGTCGGGCTCAAACTCCTAAAGGTTATGTCGAATCGAGCGTCAGACAAGTGACATTTACAAGGGTATTGCCTTTGCCTTTTGAACGGAAAGCCTTTAAATACCCAAAGGAATGCCTTCAGTATAAAAATGTATAACACTTGTTTTCTCTTTGAACTTTGAACATGGAACATATCGTCAAGAAAAAACATTTAAAGTCACGTCGTTAATCATTTAATATAATTTTAACGAAATTTTTCTTCACTTACCTAAGCTTTTGCGGTTAATTCTAGGCATTTGTTGTATATTTATGCCTTGGTAATAGATTATATTAATAAATAGTTAATATTTAATCACTTACATGGCAGTTTGGATGGTACATGATCAGGGAGCGGTCCACCGATTGGAATTTGAAGGGGCGTAATATCAAAGGCTGTCATGTCATCTTCGCCGCCGCCCTCGTCGTCGTAGTTTATTATATTCTCGCGAACATCGTCGTCTGGACCTGGATATTTAATATGCGCCTCTCGACGCCGATTGTACACCACAAACACCAGCACGAGAACTGTGAGATACGAAATCGATTAATATTGACATACTAAAGTTAATATAAACATATTTAATCGGATATCATGGGTAAGCGAATTACTGATTGGACTATATAATATCCGCTAATCGCATTAAATATTTTAGTAGAATTTGCTATTAAATTGAACATATTATTGCAATTAAACGATCGTATTCTCTATTGTGCGAATGTGGCGTATTAACCAAGCCATGAATAAAGGGTCTAGCGGTGTTAGTGTTCATTTTCAAATGGTGTGAGGTTTATCGGGAAGCTACTATCGAAACTGAAAATTTGATCCCACGAGCGCTCAAGTATGATTTGTACATTGCGCTTTATAAAAGGATTTGTAATACGGAATTGTATTAACAGTTGGCGTTTCTCCAAACGTGCATATGAAATAAGTCATTTAGTAGTTATTTGTGATAGAAATGATACTAATAAATTTATTTATTTCTAGCAAAGTTAATTATATGACCAAAACTTCACTTTTACTAAATGTTCTTGTTGATTATGGGTACATTTATATTTTAGTTTGACGATGTTATGAAAAGGCGTCAATATAACAAGTTTGTATATTATTAATACCCAAGACAATGGCCCGTCATTTCCTTTCGTAATAAAATGTTTTATTACTTAATTCTAAGAACAATTTCTTATTGAGATATTGGAAATCTAAGTAGGTATTATTTTCGATTATAATTTATGTTTGAAATAAATATTATTTACAAACAATCGTAAACTGGAAATGTTAGGTATGATGCTACACAAACATTACATTATGAAATATAGCATTTCAGTCAATATTTCTAACAAAACTATATTATATAAAGATAAGTAATCTTATTCGTAAGCTCTATGTATTGCACTAAGCGTTTATATTACCACTTTATGAATATGTCTATAGCGATTCACAAAATAAACGCCGAGCTCGTAAAGTCGAGCATGAACAGAGCTTTTAGCGAATACTATATACACGTGCATTTTCTGACCTATCTAGAATTGTTAACGATTTTCATACGAGTAAAGTGGAAACATAGTAATAGTATTCATTATCTTTATAAGAGCCTCTCATACATCATTAATAACATTTAATATTCTAAAATCAAGACGACTGAAAATGATTACTAATGAACATTAAACTATATTAAACATTTATCAAATAAATATGAAAACATGCAAAATGATAAAGTGCTCACCTAAAAGCAAAAACAAACAGACAATGATAGCTATAATGAAATCTCTGGAAGGCATGATGATTCCCGAGGCCAATAGTTCTAGTTCGCAGTCATGGCCGGTGTAGGCGAATGGGCAGATGCAGTCGTAGCGGCGCGCCGGCTCGCGGTCCACACACGTGCCTCCGTTCAGACATGGATTGTGCACGCACTCGTTCACGTTGACACACGTCCCACCCGCGCGACTCGATCCACCCGGACACCTATACATTGTGCGCTATACCTCCCGAACCGGCACCATCGCGCGCACTGAGCCCCCACAATACGAAGCATGCACTACTACTATATAGATAAGATGAGATAGATAATGAGTGTGCGATAGTGATCGGGTGAAGGGTGAGGAGACACGCGATACGCGACTAGGCTATGTGCTCACTCATGATAATAAGGAGGCAGACGAGGATGGCCGCCAGCGCGCCCATGCTGAGCTTGAGCGTGCGGCCTTCCTGAACGAGCTCGCAGTTCTCGCCCCAGAAACCCTCGGGGCAATGGCAGCGATAGCCCGGCTCCCGGTTGACACACGAGCCGCCGTTGCGGCACGGGAAGTAGAGACATTCGTTCTTGTCTACGCAACCCTTGCCGTCCGGAGACAATACCAAACCCTCACCGCAGCTAGACACCATTCCAATATGTTAACATACACAGATACACACATACGTAAAAATATTATATTAATACAATTGAAATATTAATTATATAGTGTAATATGGATATTAAATAATTAGATAATTATAATTGTATAATGTGAAAGCGAAGAAGTTATTATATAAGCGATATAATTATTATATTTTTTAAATAAAATGATTCTTACATAATATAAGTATGTTAAAAAATATTAATACGAATAAATAAACCTACTAAGGAACTCAGTGCGCGCCTAAAATTAATAAATATCAAGTTACTGATAAAGTCAATCATAAATATATTTTTGTCTAAGGTATCAAATTAATGTTACTTTAAAATGTGTTTAGCCTAACGGCTTTAATTTCCTTAAATCTGATTATTTTATTTTGTGTTTTTAGACAAACGGATGATTTATTTATAAAAAAGTACGTTAGCGACTTAAAAATGTCAGTATGATTTTAATGTTTAAAAAATGTAATATT
Source organism: Nymphalis io (assembly GCF_905147045.1). Lineage (NCBI taxonomy): Eukaryota > Metazoa > Arthropoda > Insecta > Lepidoptera > Nymphalidae > Nymphalis > Nymphalis io. The sequence continues at coordinate 8,490,656 of NC_065890.1, read as the reverse complement.
TCTTAGAATTTCACATTGATCGGTACTTACGTGCATTCGTATTCGTTCCAAAGATCAACACAAACAAATGGTTCGGTGCAGTGAACATTGATGCAGGGACTATTAGATGGGCAATTTCTATCCAAATTTCTTGCCATAGTTGCTTGACCCCATTGAGTGCCATTCATTGCTGGAGGCAATGGTAGATGCTTGCCCTCTAATCTGATATCATCTAAGCATCCTTTTTGGAAATCGGCATATACTTCAAATGTTCTCACACCAGTGTATTCAGCTTTGCCTCCTGCATATACACCTTCCTGTTTATCAACAAGAAGCCATTGATGTCCTTCAAATGTAAACGTTTCATTGTATCTTCTTCCTTCGCCACCATCAATTTCAAGAGTGGCGGCACTACCGTATCTGCTGACACGAGCAATGTGCCATTGGCCATCATCAACTGCTACAGAATTTAGCCAAACGTCGCGTTCTTCTGTCCGTAACGAATTTAGGTTGAATCGGAAATGCAGTCGTGAATCTTTTACTTCTAAAATTCCATATTCACGATTGTGCTGATCACTCACTCTAAAAAGTTCTCCGTGAGGTTCTCGAGTTCTAAATCGTAGTTGAATTTGCGTACTAAATCTGTCAGGTTCGAAGCTTAATGCGAATTTAACGTAGCTCTGGGGTCTAAAACTTGTTGGCGTTGTTGGTAAATTGCACGATGGCCCTGTCCAGCCTGGTAGACATTGACATCTAGCTTCTGAAAAACTACCAACACAAGTGCCATGCTCCCAACATCTTGATGTAGTATCGGCTTGGTTGCAAACTTCCTCAGTTTGTGGACAGCCTGCTACAGAATTTCGTGATAGTCCAGGATGTGCTAAGTCATACAATTTACTGTTGTGTATTAAATTCCTAATACATCCGTCGAAACCTTTCCCAATAGGCATGTATTGCCAATGATAATGCGTAGGATCAAAATGTTCGATGTAAAGACCTCCAATTTGCAATGGTGCATTCACATTTAAATATTCATTAAATGGAGGTATGCTACCAGATGCTTGACACGTTGAGTCGTCGAACTCTGGCGGTGTGCCGTCTTCCATTTCTTGGATATCTGCTGATCTACAGAAATCAACAATCATTCTTACGTTTTCAGTATCCCAAAATATATCTAAGCGATGCCATTCGCCGTCATCTAATGACTTTTTAGTTTTCACTCTTAGTTCTAATGTGCCTGATCCGAAATCTATAAGTAATCTGGGATTTCCTCTTTCTAGTTCAACAGAAATAAAATCTGACACGACTATTTCTTCTGGTTCGGGTGGGACTATTGGTCCGTTGTAAAGTAAAACACCTTCTGATTTTCGTGTTATAAATTCAAAGCTTAAATGAGAGCTATCACACATCTCCAAAGATGGGTACCACGCCCATCCGGTGCCTCTAAAACTTCTTGATGTTTGTTGACATCTTGGACCTGTATAGCCAGGTGGGCATGAGCAAGTTAAGCCATATTTACCTTCTATACATCTACCACCATTGTAACAAGGAGAATTTCGACAGGTCTCGGCTTGTGTGAAGTTTCTCGCACCACACGTGCACTCCGCTATAACATCAACTCTTACACCGACAAGCGCAGTTTTATTAGAATTGACCATATATGGTAAATTACTTATATCCAGGACATTTGTGCAAGATCCTTCGCACATTTGATTTTCATAAATACATTCATCAATACCAACCATAGTAATATTTATTCCAACAGCTCTTTCTATTTCCTCTCTGTGCATTAATACTATTCCATTTAACCGGATTGGTTTATAATAGTGTGCACCGTGTGCTGAAAAACGAATATCAGTTACTGGTGGATGTTTCTTTCTCAATTGAACACTGAAAATATCAATATTTTCTCGTTCAGTATTAAGTAAATCGGCTAATTTGTCTTTAAATATATCTAACTTGCTTCGAGATACACTTAATGTTTTATAATTCCAGACCCGTATAAAATCTTCATCCGATATTCCAGATATTCGTATTGAACCTGAATTTATGATTGCATCGTGTGATATTTCCTTTACGTACACAGTGACGTTAGCAGGCACATCAGTTTGGGTGTGTTTCCTATCATAAACTTTGAACTTCAAATGATATCTGCCTTCTCTGGTTTTATGTCTCATTTGTACCATACCTGTTTCTTCATTTAATGTAAAGTTTGGATGTTCAGAACTTTCCCAGAAAAATTTCTTATCGGGTAAGTCCCAATCATCTAAATCATACACATAAACTCTTCCAATTTCAGTATCTGGTGCTTGACCTTGGTAATTGTATACAAGAATTTCCTTAGATCCAGGTTGCATTTTGTTATCATTGACATCGCCAATTACTACGGTTAAAGTACTAGTTCCAGTCATTGCTGGATTCCCGTGATCTTTTATTATGATAGGAATGAGATACTCTTTTTGCTGTTCTCTATCGAAAGAACGAAGCGAGGAAACAATCGCCATACCATCACCATTGGCACCTTTTTGGTCTTGTTCAACTTTAAATGACGCTCTTATTATGTCATCAGCACCAGGATCAAGTCTAAATTGGAATGGAGGACCGTTGCTTTTAGATCTGTCATCATCGTCAGTGGCCAAAATTTCAGCTACTTTTTTAGGTGTAATGTGCTCTGTTAAAACTGGCCTGTAATCTTTAAGGAATGTAGGCGCATTGTCATTAATATCTTGCACAATAACGGTTAAAGTTGCTGTAGCTGTTCTAGGAGGAACTCCGTCATCTATAGCTAATATTTTTACTTGATGTCTGGGCGTATCCTCTCTATCTAAAGATCTTTGAATACTTACAGTACCTTCTTGGCTTATAGAAAACTGTCTTTTTCTGTCCGATGATCTATCGATAGCATATGAAACTTTACTTTTACCGCCTTGATCCGGATCTGTAGCTTTAAATGTTTCAAGACTTTTGCCAACTTCTGCATTTTCGTACACGGATACTTCAATATTTGCTCGTTCAAATTGTGGTTTATTGTCATTTATATCCCTAAGTTTAACAACTACCCACGAATAAGCTACATGATATTTGTCATTATCGTTGTCTTCTCCTTTATCGTTAACTTGTATTCTAAATCTAAAACCATTGCTTTGTAACTGGTCTTCATAGTCAAGAGGCTGAACGATTTTTAATGAACCAGTACCGTCATTATTTCTAACCATAGTAAATTTGTCGGCACCGTATCCACTATTTTCAATTACTTTATATTGAAATTTATTAGTTTCATCTTCATCGTGAACAGTTACTGTTAGAATCGGCATTTCTGGCAAATTAGTCCCATCTGTTTCATCTACTTCTGTAAACCATTCGTCTTTAGTAAATTGAGGTGGCATATCATTTATATCTTTTACTCTTATAGACGCTGTACCAGTTCCTTTCAACCCTCCTCCGTCTGATGCTACGATTTGTATAGAATAATCGGGCGTTCTTTCACGATCCAAACAACATACAGCTGTCTTAATGACACCGGTTTCTGGTTCTATTTCAAATATTGGGGAACCTGTTTCTTCTTCTATTACATTTTTCTCAATAGAATACCATAATTTCGCATTGTTACTTTCAGCTGGATCATCGTAATCTATGGCAGTCATAGTCATAACAACCATGCCTGCTGTCCCATTTTCTGTAACATTGCCAAAGTAGACACCTTGCGGGAATATTGGTGCATTATCGTTAATGTCCTTAAGATTAACTTGAACATCAGCATAACCTACAAGCCCTTCACCTCCTTCATCTTGAGCAAATACAGTGAATCTCCATTGAGGTCTTCCATTTGGTTGATCACGATCTAATGGCTACAAGAAAAAAAAAACATTTAAATCTATGAAGGCAACTATATACCAACTTTTAATGTTTAAAAATTGAAGTTAACTTAAGCTAACAGCTTACAAACAGTTGTTGCAACACTTATATTAGTTTACCTTAAGAACGAATATCTCTCCAGTTGTTCGGTTGATATCAAATTTGCTATTAGATGGATTGTCTGGATCAATGCCTTGACCCGTGAGGAAGTAAACAATGTTCTGCTGTCTGTCTTTGTCACCATCTGTAGCTGTTACCTGTTGCACATTTAATATTATGAAATCTAAAATCATAAAATTGGTATTAATTATTACATAATTTAGGTTTTAAGAAGTGAGTAATAGTACAGTTATACTTAGGAAAAAATACAAATATTGGAATCGCCTTTAAGATATATAATATTTATATTTGTGACAAAAACTTGGCCCTTGCTTGTTTTGTTTACGCAATAATATTACAAAGAAGGCGACGAATATCACCACCCCATCTCATCCCGTGGGGGGCGTAGAAGTCGACCCGAGGGAATATACACCAGAGAACGGGCAGCAGCGTCTCTCTGAGTACTATGACTAACTTACTGCGATCGCCAACCCGTCTGCCAAGCGTGGCGATTATGGCATATCCCCTCATGATTCGCGCAACTAAACCACGGCCCCTAGTCCCCGGCAGCCCTGCTATTCCTAGCCTTGGTAACAGCTGTGGTAACGGCGGGGCAGGGGGTGCTAAGAATCCCCGGCAGATTTCGTGTTACCAACACCGACGACCTCTGGCCCTGGCAACATATAACACGCGTACACTGCGGACCGACGAGAAGATCATCGAACTGGAGGAAGAATTGAGCAGGTTACACTGGGATATCGTCGGATTATCCGAAGTCCGAAGACAGGGGGAGGATACGATGATCCTGAAATCCGGTAACCTTCTCTATTTCCGAGAGGGCGATCAACTGTCTCAAGGTGGTGTCGGGTTCATAGTCCACAAGTACCTCGTTAACAACGTTGTGAAAATCGAGAGTGTGTCGGCTAGGGTGGCGTACCTTATACTCAGAATCACCAAGCGGTATTCTTTGAAGGTCATACAGGTATACGCGCCGACTTCGACACACTCCGACGATGAGGTTGAGGTCATGTATGAGGATTTATCTAAAGCCATACATACCAACAAGACTCATTTCACCGTTGTAATGGGGGACTTCAACGCGAAGCTGGGCAAACGATTCGGTGATGAGTTAAAGGTGGGACCTCATGGAATTGGAGACCGCAACACTCGGGGCCAGATGTTGGCCGACTTTATGGAGAAGGAGGGACTCTTTATGATGAACTCCTTTTTCAAGAAGCCAGGTCAGCGTAAATGGACCTGGGTGAGCCCTGATGGGAAAACCAAGAATGAGATAGACTTCATCTTGTCGACGAGAAGACAAATATTTAATGACGTCTCCGTGATCAATGCAGTCAAAACTGGGAGCGATCACAGACTCGTAAGATGCTCGTTAAATATCAATGTTAAACTCCAGAGGTCCCGACTGATGAAGTCTACGCTCCGACCATCACCTCTTCAAATCCGAAATCCCGAAGCCTTTCAGCTCGAACTGCAAAACCGATTCGATTGCCTAGCAGACTGCGAGGAAGTGGACACATACAACGACAGGCTTGTGGAAACTGTCCGTACGGCTGGGTCTAAGACCTTCAAGACCAGCCGTACAAAAGGAACCAAAAAGATCTCTGCCTCTACCCTACGGCTTATGGAGGAAAGACGGAAAATGATTCTGACGTCCCCAGCTGATGCTGCCGGCTATCGGCTGATCAACAGACGGATTTCAAAGTCTCTAACTCGCGACACTCGCCAATTTAATACAATGCGCATTAAAGAGGCCATCGAGCGGAACAAAGGCTCTAAAGTGTTCGCCAGAGATCTGTCTGTTGGTCAGAGTCAACTGACAAGGCTGAAAACTGAGGATGGCAGAATAGTCACGTCAAGATCTGAGCTGTTGGAAGAGGTTGAGAAGTTCTACGGTCAGCTGTACACGACAGCTCAATCACCTGTCAGTAGTCATGCTGCAGATCCCAGAGCAAGACTAACCCGACACTACACTGAAGATTTTCAGGACGTCAGTCTTTTCGAGATTAGAATGGCTCTCGGACAACTCAAAAACAACAAGGCACCTGGTGATGATGGTATTACAGCCGAGCTTCTGAAGGCGGGTGGTACACCGATCCTCAGGGCTCTTCAGAGGCTTTTTAACTCCGTCATTGCCAAAGGTCAAACGCCAAAAGCATGGCACAGAGGTGTGGTGGTACTTTTCTTTAAGAAGGGTGATAAAACCCTTCTGAAGAATTACAGGCCCATCTCACTGCTGAGTCATGTTTACAAGTTGTTTTCGAGAGTCATTACGAATCGTCTCGAGCAAAGACTTGACGACTTCCAGCCACCCGAACAAGCCGGATTCCGGAAAGGCTTTAGCACCATAGACCACATACATACGCTGCGGCAAGTTATACAGAAGACTGAGGAGTATAACCAGCCACTTTGCTTAGCGTTTGTGGACTATGAGAAAGCCTTTGATTCGATCGAAACCTGGGCCGTGCTGAATTCTCTTCAAAGGTGCCAAATTGATTATCGGTATATCAGGGTGTTAAAGTGCTTGTACGAGAACGCCACCATGTCGATCCGACTCCAGGATCAGAACTCAAAACCTATCCAACTGCAGAGAGGTGTAAGACAGGGAGACGTGATATCTCCGAAACTGTTTACCGCTGCATTGGAAGATGTTTTCAAGCTTCTGGACTGGAACGGACTTGGCATCAATATTAACGGCGAGTACATCACTCATCTTCGATTTGCCGATGACATTGTAATTATGGCTGAGACCTTGGAAGACCTCGGCACTATGCTCGATGATCTCAGCAGGGTTTCCCAACAAGTGGGTCTAAAAATGAACATGGACAAGACGAAAATCATGTCGAACATTCATGTTGCACCCACTCAAGTCAAGGTTGGAAATTCTGCACTCGAAGTTGTAGACAACTATGTCTACCTAGGTCAGACCATCCAACTAGGTAGGTCCAACTTCGAGAAAGAGGTCAATCGTCGAATTCAACTCGGCTGGGCAGCGTTCGGGAAGCTACACGATATCTTCTCATCCCAAATACCGCAGTGTCTCAAGTCGAAAGTCTTCGACCAGTGTGTGTTGCCAGTGATGACTTATGGATCAGAGACGTGGTCGCTCACAATGGGCCTCATAAGAAGGCTCAAGGTCACTCAAAGGGCAATGGAGAGGGCTATGCTCGGAGTTTCTCTGCGAGATCGAATCAGAAATGATGAAATCCGCAGGCGAACCAAAGTAACCGACATAGCCCGAAGAATTGCTAAATTGAAGTGGCAGTGGGCGGGGCACATTGCTCGCAGAACCGACGGCCGCTGGGGCAGAAAGGTTCTCGAGTGGCGACCACGAACCGGAAGACGCAGCGTGGGCAGGCCCCCTACAAGGTGGACCGACGACTTAGAACGAGTCGCGGGAAGCCGTTGGTTGCGGGCAGCGCAAGATCGGCTAACGTGGAAATCCTTGGGGGAGGCCTTTGTCCAGCAGTGGACGTCTTTCGGCTGGTGATGTGATGTGATGTGATTACAAAGATCGCCTTCAAGAATATCTTCCTTGGCGAGATTTCCGGAATTATCTTTAAGAGACAGGATATTAATGTTCGACAATGAAACAGAACGACTCTTCTTGCATTTGTGTATTCTCTTGACCTTATTATATGTATGTATTACAATTTTAAAATAATACTAATCACCTTATATTTATGTTTTATGGAAAACACATTAAATACTTTTTCAAGCAACCAATACCTACCATACTATATAAGTTAATTAAGTTGTAGCTTTAAATAAATAATAAAACCTTTAAAATGCAACATAATAGAAAACAATATAATGCGAAGTATACGCTATTTTACAAAGGGTATTTAACTTTAAATTTCTTAAGGGTATAAAATATTGTTTCGATATTTCATATTTATCATTTAAATTATATTTTGTATATTTAAGTCGTTACATTTCACGTCTAATATTCTGTAATTGACTAAATGTGTCCAGTAGTGGAGTAAGATAGGAATCGCTAGTTATAGTAAGAATGGAAATTAATTAAGTTTTTCAATGTTACGAACTCGCTAACGTTAGCAGACTGTTCGCATCGGCACATGACAGCGGGCGCTCATGCTAACGCGCGTTCAGAACTTTGCTCCTTTTTATATTTCCAGAAAGAATGTTACAAGATAAAGAGTTAAAAAAGTAATGGTGAAAAAATAGACTTCTCGAGTTTGTATTATTTTGTTACATCTCAAATATTGTTAAGAACAATGTCTATTATAAATAATAACCAGGTTAAATATGTTTCGTAACATTTGGAAAAACATTTTCCCTATTGAAATTAAGATAACCATTTTTGTTTTTCTTTTAAGAAGCTTATAGATGTTTATCATGACATTTATAAATAAAATGTTACGAATATACTTAATGTAACATTAAATGAATATAAAATAAATAAAAGAAATATAAGACCTAACTGATTCTGCTTGGCTAGTCATAGAAATGAAGAGGGTCGACGTTTGCATTATTACACGGATTATTTGCGAAGCTAGACCAATTATAAAAAAATCCATCTCACGGTCGACGGACGGACACGTCCTCGTTGTCTTAATCTTTACGTGATATTTTAAGGAAACAGGCTAAAATTTATTTTTATTCAATGTGATGTCTCTTATATTCATTTTTTAATATTAAAACAACTAATTTTTAATGTCTAGATTCAATAAATTATTTTGATAGTTGAAATGTTATTAAACGATTTTGTTCGTCTTTATTTTGAAATAACATGTTAAAGACATTACCTAAATGAAATTAACATGACAAAACAAAGGCCAAGTGTTGAGGGATATATTATAAATTTTGTGTATAAATAAAATTTGAGAGTGATTAAAATTAAACACATTTAATCGAGCTTAAATATATATAAACATGCATTAAAATTAATTGAATGTAAAACGTACAAAACCTTGCAAAGGGTTAACTCGAGTCAAGCGAAAATTCAAGCAGGCCTTATCTACGTATGTACATACCTGGCAGCTGTTGATTTAAGGGAATACAATAGATTTAAATTAATTCAATCATCGTTACCTTTTTAATTTTATGTGTATAAAATATTAGACTATTTAAAAGGAGTTTTGGATATCAAAAAGAAAAAAAAAATAAAAAAAATAAAACATATAGATAAAAGAGAATCGATTTAAAAATAAACTTTGGTGAAAGAATATAGAGAATTTTTTTAAAAATATGATTTGATATTTTTTTAGTCACTATTTAACAGTGGATTTTAAATTTGAAACAGTTAAAACATTTTATAGTTTTAAATATTATTTTATTCAATTGAAAATTTATAATTAAAACATCAAATTGAATGGCACAATGTCAAATCAAAACCATTTTCAGGCTTCATTCAAATTACATATGACAACTATTTTTATATTAAGCTCAATCGATTTTCTATTTACAGCAGTATATTAAACCCTGCTCTATTGTTATCAATACCAATATTGTTTCGAATCTCCCGTGCGTAAACGCACGCACGATTATTATTATTTCTTAATTGGTTTATATGAATAGTTTTACTTAGTAACATTTTAAGGGGAATAAACAAAACAAAAAAAAATAAAAACCAAAACCTGTATTAAGGAGTGGGGGTAGGGGCCGGTTTCCTCGAGAGCCTGAGTGATGTAGGCGCTGTGTGTGAACCGGGGCGGAAGGTCGTTGATATCGAGCACGTGAACCACTACACGCGTCGAGTTCTCGTTGCGCCCGTCAGATGCCACCAGCGTCAACTCGTACTGTGCACACGCACGAGTTAAGACATGCCCCATGCTTAGCTAAGAGACTGTTGCACGAATATCCGTAAAAGTTTACGAGCGTTCTTAGTTACTGTTTTTTAATGTAAATATCGTAATTTTTTAAATTGTTCGTGTAACATTCTTTTGTATTACATATAACTTATCAAAAGCGAAAATGTTTTTTTTTAAATAAAATGTAAAGTAAATGTAAAAATCATTATCATATAATTGTTATAATTAAGTAATATTTACCTAATACAAGAAATATATTCGAATTATTATTAATTAATAGAACGTAATTGTTAAATTTAAGCCAAATTACTGGCATTGTTTTACAGGTACATGTAAATGCGTGAAAATAAATTGCCTGCATTATATTCGTCGTTTGAATGTAACAATAATTTAACACGGGTTGAAATCCGTAAGATAGATTTCTTTATTTTTTATAATTAATTGATCACGATATTTTTATAGGCATTAAATGAATTTCAACGATGCAGTCAGTTTTAGTAACATGATACTGTATTTGTAATTTTTAAAGATAATGGCAGACAATGCAAATGTTTTATTTATTAAATTTGGTGTTCTGTTCGTAATTATAAAGGAATCTTCCTTCTTATAGTAGGACTATAAAACGGATTATGTTTATATTTTATCGAAATAATAGAAGGCAGTTTTGTTTAATGTTTAATTTTTTATAGCCGATAAGAGGCTGATGTTACCATTTTAAATTCACCATTTCAATGAATACTGAACAGTGTGTAGTAATTCAAATCCTTGAAAAAAAAAACAATAATCGATACTAAGCACATCTAATCTGTTGATCAAAAGATAACTTATAAGGCTGTATACTCCGAGTAACTGGGTATGAATTCAAAGTTAGGCCAATAAAACGTTATTGTTTTTTTCACTGTAAATTATAAAGAAGCAGTCGACATTTAGGAAGTTAATATTGCTATCTTATTGAATTAAGGTGCAATATCATTTGTTCCTTGTGCAGACACTTGTGCAAAATATATGTACCTTGTGCTTATATAGTAGGCTCGTCCTTGAAATTGGCCGCCTTTTTCGAATTTTAGGAGTTAATAATATTAATGCGAAAGAATCTTTGTCTCCATGTCGGTTACATTTTTTTAAAACCATTGTACTGATTACGATAAAATTTAGTATAAAGATAACTTACACTACGGGGAATAATTAATTATTTTTAAATCAACCACAAATATGGTCAAATTTGGAGATAAAAAATTCATTTTTTTATTTCATAAAGAAGTAATAGTTAACTTTTGTATTTGGACCACAGATTATTAACACTCTTCTTAAATATGTTTTTATATACGATAAGTATTTCAAACTTATTTGAGTTAAACTAATCATAAAATTTAACGAAAATATGTTGAAAATCCGTTCATAACCTACCATTTATTATATTTGAAAATAGTCTTGTTATTAACGTATGTATGTGTGTGACATTTTCATTTAACGTTCATCTGATAATGAATGAAGAAATGACTATTATAATTTTGTAGCTTAATAATCTATTATTTTATATAACATTTTATAAAAAGTTATTTATATTTTATAAAAGATTTATTATTATTATATTATAGCAAACGAAAATTATTAAAACGTTGATTTTAAACTGAAGTTACAGACCTATATGGCATTATTGAATTGAAACAATTTTTTTAAATGTTACGAAATATGTCTTATCTTTTATTACACCTTATTTCTTATCCGTATTCATTGTAGATATCTTAAGCGTTGTTCGCAGAATGTTAGCGGTAAAATTAACGAGCTCTACACTTATCACTTACTTAATTACAAATACTTCTTACACAACAATAAAAATAAAACAAGCTGAAACTAGCACTAAAACGAAACGGAAAAGACAAAACACTAAAAAACCCATGCCATGCAAATCGAAAAAAAAAAAGATAAAAAACGTCAATCTAGAAATCGGCATCTGTCACTCCATGCGATTCCCTTTGGAACCTTAAACCACAAAGCGACGGCTGAGGGTAAATAATCAAATGAGGGCCTTTTATCGCCCCGAAGCCGACCTGTAGCACCCGCTTGGGAAGATTGCGGTCGTCTTCTTCTGTAATTTGAGTTCGATATGTAGGCCGCTCGAACACCGGGGGATTATCATTCACATCCTTCACGTGAATCACCACCGTCGTGTAGTTCTCTTTAAGGTTGTCCGATGCAGCCAGCTTCAACTCGTACTGTTGCCACGCGACAAATCGGACACATTCAGTCATTAGAATTTGTAGCAAAATGACCGACAGAAAAATAAATTATTTCCTTTATTAACTTCATTCATTAAGCACGAAATGGCTAAGATATAGGACAACTGTAATTAAAACTCTGATGACTTTGGAGATAAGCAATCATAATTAAGATTAACGAAGTTGCTTAAAACGTCGACACGAAAGAAAATTTACTAAAAGTAATGTTCAGAAATTTAAAAGTTTATTAACCTAAATAAAATTGCTGGACAACCTTTATTAAATTACAATTGTTTAAGCGTTTACAAGACGATATTAGTGAAATGGGACGATAAAGTCTTATAACGTCGGCGTTAGATTTTAACATTAAAGGCGGTATTTGTGGTTGCGACCCGGGCAAGTTATTGGCGTCATCTGTCCGTGTCACTCCGTTATTTCCTTGAAAGGAAGATGTTTGTTTCAAAAGTCATTCCACGAACATTATACGTTAAAGTATTGTAATATCAACGTGGATGAAGTTAAATTCTTCTTTTTCAATTTCGAACATATTTGATTTTTATTGCTTTTGCGAATAAACAGAATTACCTTTCTGTTTCATTTCATTAAACTACTTTAACTGTAAAAGCATATATGTATTATTTGTCTTAATTATTTTTATCTGAGCTGGTGTTTGTTATTCACTATTTCGTATCTTATGGATTAAATAATGAATATGAAAGCAATAGAGATTATAGTAAACTTTAGGCTCATAGACCACAAATTAAATTGAATTTGCGACAGGATAGAAGATTATAAGCCAGTAGCTTTAAAGCTCTATCACTAAATATTATATAGGTTCATGACTAGGTATATTATATAATACTTAATTTTGACGTAATAAAGGAATTTATAATTTTTGCCTGGTTATCGTTAAATACTTTGTAAGCCTCACTATGACAGAATATATTATGGTGTATATTTTAAAAGGTTAATAAGCAAAAAGGGAGTTTGTAAAATAAACTGGTTTACATCAATTTAAGCTCCACGATGCTTTGCAATTTAATAGCAAGTCTGCCTTCGGCAGTCGCTTGCCGGCTTGCTTAAATGGCTATCAAAAATTAAATTATTTATCTCGAGAAAAGTTCAATGAATCTTCCTCGAGGGCAACGAAGACCTATGATATCTCAACAATATAGCCAATGCGGAAATCCACTGGATTTGGAGAGGATTACTCGCTAACTGTTGTTACCAGCGCTTAACATATTTTACGCGTTATATTTTATAGGTTTATTCATTGTAAAAAAGTTCGTTCCTAATAATGTTTAGTAGAATAACTTTTCTACTTTGTAAATAATGTTTAGCTATATTTATTTGTATCCTTTTTAAGCAATTTAAAAATACATAAAAGTTAGCTATTTCGCTTAGAGCTTTTAAATGTTAACAGTCAGCGCTTTTATGCTTGTAACGCACGCGTACTGAGTATTTTGTGCAAGTGCCAACGCCAGCTACAACGATAGTCATTTGTAAGCGAGTGACCTACGCCCTTGGTCCATTTCGCTGAAATAATGGTATCGAGCCCCGGCCAAAGTGTCATGCCACAGGCCTCTGCTGTGTAAAAGCTTTGATTTAGTGAACATTACGTTTATTTACTTATTTTTCCTATTTCGAAACTGAAATAGTAACTTTTATTATCCTTACCAATTAAAATTTCGAAGTCATTGTAAATATTTAGTGAAAAAGGTTATTGATTAATACAAATATGATTATAATTGTATATAAGAAACAATGTATGACTGTATATTGTAATTATTAGTGTGGCTATTATGAAAGTAATACTAATTGTCAATTAAACTGCTATTTTATATATTTACAATAAAGATTTTTTAAGTTTTAAGCTCATTTACAACGAAATACATAATTATTGTCAGTATATATGTTACAAAAGCGTGGTTCAGCGTTTGTTTTATTATTTATTTTTAGAATTTCGTTATTACGTCTGTTTTCATCTTCGTTACTATCGTTAAATAACATTGAATAGTATTTTGATAATTGAATATTTATTTCTGTATACGCCATTATAATCCGGGCATTTGCGATTAACAAACATAATTATAATATTATACAGTAATATAAATCAATTTTATTAACATCCTGAAATGTATAAATTTAATTATCGTTAAAACACTGTTGACTTATTTTCATATAAATAGTGATTAGTGATATAAACAACATTAACAATATTCTGTTAAAGATTTAATGAAATGTATCTACTCTTATATTTTTATGATTGTAGAATATTTAGTTGCGTGTAATATAAGGTTTCTAATTCAATATAAAAAAATATACGCATATAAAAAATGCTTTGTTCAACGCTTTTACAAGCATTTTTGAATGTAGAATGTAACAAGATTAAATTAAATGTAAACGGTACATCGAATTGTAGATTTTATCGAGAAAAACCGGCAAAAGGCATTTTAAATCCAGAAAACACAATAAAAATATTTTGTTCAATGACAGCGACACAACATAGTTACTTTTATAACAGGATTTTAATACTAAAGAATTCTTAAACACCTCTTACTAAAAACTTTACGAAATTGTCAACTGTCGTCTAAGTCACCTCTATAGTGCTTAGTCAGAAATCTGAAGATGCAACTTACCCGTTTTCTTGTTTCATAGTCGAGTGCGCCCGCCACATAGATGGCGCCAGTCATGTTCTTTACAGCGAACGCACCTCCTATGTTCCCGCTCGTAATCTCGTATCGAATACGCGATGCTGCAACGAGAAAATCAAATTTAATTCGATGTGAATGTACATACGAATATATAATAATACGGGCATTTCATGGTGCGTTCGAAGCCGGTGAACACCACTCAATTTTTATGTGCTTAATTTGTGTTAATAATTCATGTCGTGCTCGGCGATGAAGGAAAAAATTGCGATGAAACAAGTCGCATTGTAGCAATGTGGTGGTCTTTGCCCAGCAGTGGATATTTAAGGGCTGATAATTTATGGAGATTGGATGCGAAGCATCGGCAACCTTGTGATATGTTCTTATGAAGAAATTTTAAAATTATATAATGGTAGCCAATTATTTAAACGGAATTTATTTATTAATTTGAATTTATAATTTATTTATTACGGAATAGTTAAAAAAATATTGAATAAGATGCAGTAATACGTACTAAAATAATTATATAAATATTCAAATAATCTCCGTAATTATATGAAAGTTCACAGCGTATTTAATTTGTTTGCGGTTTTAATTTTTTTTGGTATTATGTTTGATGGCTAAAAATCTATTTTATATCAAAAAATAAACGTTTCCTTTATGAAGATTGATTCACAATAAACTTCCCTAATTTTAGAAACATGTTTATTTACAAATTTTGTAAAAAGGTCGCTACACGGTGAATGTAAAACATTTTTCATAATAAACCTTTCAATAACGCTAAAACTTCACGCTTCGATTCTCAAATGTGAGTAAGAAATATAGAAGCGATTTCTCTAACCGACTAAAGTACTACATGATTGAGTGTCTGAAAGAAATATTGAAAATTTTCATACAATTTATAGTAAGTCTATTCGTTTCCTAGTCGAACATTGTATGATGATTTTCGTTCTGGCAAATGGACAAAAATGTTACGCAAAAGTACGTACTAATCAACAAAAACGTCACTCCAGTAATTAGTATTACGAGCAACGTGATGTAATCTTAAATTGGATTTCTGTTATTTAATAGTGAGTCTGGACGTGTTACAATATTTAGCATTTTTATTGTTGTTATCTGACTTTTTTCTCAGATTTATAAGACAAGTCTCTCATAATCTGTAATTGAATGTATATTTATTAAAGAAAATATATTATTCATGGTTTATTGCGTTGTAGCGCCATTATATTAGAACAACACATCAACTTATCCAGCTCTAAGTCTTGAAGTAAAATTCGCAAGAAGTTTTTAAATTTAAAAATATAGACGTGATTAATTTAAAAAAGTTATAAAAACCATTTTTTTTTAAATTAAAGTTTATACTGGATAACCTTTCTTATTCGTCGTTCAAATGTAAGTTTTAAGGGTTTTAAGAGTCACTTATAAATATAAAAATATATTTGCATATATATAATAAATAGGTTTTTTAAGTACATTAAAGCGTTAGCTGTGATGTAAGCGGAGATTATAATTTGATTGAATGGTGGACTAAGTTGAATCAAAGTTTCCGCTATCTTCGGCTTATGAAGTAGGATGCTGTTTGCGAAAGTGTTTGAGTTCTGCGGATTTAATGTGAACTTTCAAAATACAATACAGGTGGGATTAGGGGAAGGGTTTCCCTAGCTTTCAGGGTACTGGAAGAGATATGCTGAAGGCCTGAAGGAAAAAATAAGGTTAACAATTTAGTTTATACTGTTATCTAAAGGCTTTTTGCTCACTTTTCAAATAAAATTTATTGTATCTGGCATTTGTTGTATCAAATATCATTTCTCGTGCTTATAGAATAAATAAAGCAGATCAAAGTTATAAAAGATCGTACACATTTAGATACCCAATGTTAATAACATGTAATATATTCAAAAACTTTTTTTCAAATAATTAAGATGGTAATTTAAATACAAAACAAATAATAAGTTATAACTTAAGCCTAGACGGCCCAGTGGTTGAAATGCGCGAATCTTAATCTAGGTTGTGGAGTTCAAAACCTGGCAAGCAATACTGAATTTTCACATACTATATACTATGTACTCCAAACCTTTTGAAGATTGATCAAACGAATGAGTCCCATGTTTAGCAGTAGAGTGTTTACTGTACTTTTTATTATTAATAACAAATATACTACGAGAAATAAATGTAATAATTGTACCTCATAATAATTGTCAAGTTAACTTTTGTTAAGCTGGCAAACAAATTACTTCGTTTACACTGTTATAGGTACATATAAATTCAAATTAAGTGTATTCTACCTAATGAATCTCATATCACAAGCAACACAACTCGTAATGGTGTGCAATAACGTAAATATTATTAAGTGTACGCAATTCGTTTAGTGAAGTACAACGGGCATTCGTTAGTGTAAAGTTACAACGCCACGCTATATATTTTCGCTTGATATTAATATAAAAACTTGCATCTTTTCGGATTAAAAAAACCAAAACGTGTGTAAATATTGTTTCCAAAATATGAAACAGTTACGCTTTTACTTGATGGTAGGACTTTGTGCAAGTCCGTCTTGGTAGGTACCACCCATGTATTCTAAATTTCATTGAACATTAATAACATAAAACTATAAAAACATGTAATAATATTGAAAATTTCAAAAAAACAATAAAACATTTTTTATCGAAGTGAAAAATGAATATGTATTTTTTCTGCAAAAAGTTCTGAGCAACGTGCTCATTGGTGCAACGTGTTGAATTAAACTAAATCCATATACTTGATTGGTGAAGAAGCTGAGTCTAAATGGTTAAATAGTATTTAATACAAATTTCCTTCGCTTTATTATTATCATAGATAACGTCAATAAATATCAATGTAAATTATTAAATATAAGCGATGGTTATAGATACTCTCGAATATTGATGATCTAGGTTGCTTTATCTATGACGTAGGCTAGTATCGTATTGAGTGACTGAGTGCACTCTTATGCCCAGACAGCTTAATGACCGGACTAATGGTTTACTAGAAGGCCCTTTTGTTATAGTCCCCTGCCAATAGCCAGCAGGTTTTCTATAGACAGAGGTATAAGCGAACATTATTATACCTATTAGATATTATTGATTTGGATTATTTTGCTTTATTAATGGCATTAAAGACCCCAGATCTTTAAGCAATGATTAACTATATTAAATATTACTATGAATCTTAGTAATATACTAAATGTTAAGGTTTGTGTGTTTGCATGTCTGTTACGCAATCACACTCGAACCTGAATTCTAATCAAATTGGACATAAAAGTATTTTATTTAAAAAACACAAGTTAAAATATAGTAAATAAAAGTTACATAGTTAATTTGTATCTCTTTTTAAATATAAAATTGCAATATTTACTGTAACAAATATATTTTATACATAAAAAGTAAAACGTAAAGCCAAACTAAAGAAACAAATATTTTCAGATAATTTAATCGTCTGCTATTAATTACCGTCTATTCGAATAAAAGCAAATGAATGTGAACCATAAATTGAACGGCAGACTTATCAAAATATACGATTTTTCTTCCATGAATGGAGCATTCAATAATGCCGTGGCGGTGGTCTGCGGTAAATCACCGATTAGACCGTTATTTAGGCACATCTCAAATTTCCTTTCTTGGCTAGTTTTAATATAAAAGATTGAGGCATATAAATCGAAATTTAAAATGTGTTGACTGATAGTAACCACCTGTTGTCAGTTTTCGATGAATTGCTTCTCACGTTACAAATTCGATACGTCGTTGAGAGTACAAATCACTTTTGTTTTGAATTTCTATCTGTCCTAAAAATACTATCGTCTGAAATTTTCAGACGATATTGTTTGTATCACATTACAGCACGGCTGAGCACTGTACTCGCAACTGGTGCGTTACCCATATTTCATTTGAGTGATTTAAGCATATGTATGTATACAGAAACGAAATTAGTCCAATACAAGCGCGTTTTACGATTTATTCTAACGTGATATTCATTTTCTGTAACGATCATGAAAATAACGAAAAAAATCAATTATTCAGGCGTATGTAGCTAATACAATGAACACTGATATGATTTTTTTTGATAAAATTAATAATAAAATATTCAATGCTTTCAGAGCTTGTATTAATATTAAAGTTAAAAATCATAACTGACAAAAGCCGGAACAAAGTAGTGCGTCATGTGAAATGTTCAGCGCCCAATAAAATGTGCCAACGAACTTTTGCATTTAAAATATACGATGTAATCAATATATACATGTAAAAACAAAACAATATCCATTTTTCACTTCTCAAAACAACTTCTTCATGTTTCATTAATAGGTAACAATCTATACAAATATTATAAATGCGAAAGTAACTCTGTCCATCTGTCTGTTTGTTACGCTTTAAACTACTGAACTTTGACGGTATGGCAAGCTTGTATCCCAAGGAAGGACATGGTTACTTTTTTATTACTTACCTCTGCCCCCGCTCAAACACGCGGGTGAAAATTAGTAACATATAAATGTAGCTAACATTGAATTTAATTTACAAACAATTTTCAGTCATTTCTTAAGCAAAGGCGTAACATTTAAAACAAAAACAAGAGTTGTATTTTCTTGAGTTGTTTTTTGTTAAAGAGCATTCATTTAAAGAAAGAAAGCTGCTGCAAAAAGTTGATGTTGATAAAGCTAGCATTTTTACAATGAAGCTTTTGGATGAATGAAAATGTTATGCGCAATCTGACGCCGGGTAGACGCAGCCGGGGTCTCATTTGCTTATAGAAAATAGAGTAGGAGTGTCGCGGAACAGCGCTTCTCAATCTAACACACACGCCTGACAATAGCCAACAATCGCTCATCTCGACACAGATAAACTATGCGCGTCGACTGAGTGTATACATTACCCAAGAGATTAACATGAAAGGGTAAAGGGTTTTCAGAAATAATACTACATAATAAAACGCAAAGTTTGCCAATAATAAAAAGGTGCTGTGCAACAAATAAATCAGAAATACGAAGTTATATTAAGACCACAAAATAATAACGGTGAAGTAAAGAATGTGTTTTAGGGGAAAATTTTAACGAGAGAATTTTCTAAACATTTATCATATCCGCGAAAAAACCTTCATTATGCGCGGCTCGTTTTTAATTACTGGGTAAGAGAGAATAATTTTTACGTGCTTTTATTTTACTATGTATTTATATGAATAGTTAAATAGACGGCTTTACTACATCGCACATGATCAAGCATCATTATAACTTCATGAAAGAATCTACATAACATATTCAGTATTTTTACACACAGGAACTTTGAACACTGTTCTGGAAAAATGACGGCTGCGTACTAAAAATATACATGAGACAAAGTTCATGTGACGTAAGATATAAAAAAGTCATATTGTTCAACTAAACATGACGCCCTTAAATAAAATACTAATAGTAGGTAGAGGGATTGGACCCAAGTTAATTCTTTGTATCAATTGGAAGACAAATAGTGTTGACCTCGAATCCGTAAAAGTCGAAGCATAATCTATCACAATTTATCCCAGTCCAAGTAGACAATAAAATATTGTCTTTAGTTAATAAAATTTCGGCACGCCGTACTAGTTTTAATATCTATGACCCGTTAACGTATTGACTTATAATATCGATAAAATATTTAACTGACTAATTCAATGATTTTAAAATTGTAAACTTTATATTTTTAAAATCACAAACAACGTTCGAAAAACTAAGTCGCTGTTTGTTAATCTCTAGTATAATTCGTTGGAGCAAAGCCAAAGGCGAAAAACGAACGAATTCATTTCGAAATACATTTACTGTTTGCTGAAACTAAGCTCATCCATTCTATTTTCCTATATGTATTTACCATATATTCACACATGTATTAAAAATATTTTATTTTAATTAACATAAATTTTATTGTTCTTCAATGTAACAATTAAAATATTTAAAAAAAAAACTATTTAATTAAAACATGCAAATTTTTAATTCCCAACTTAAAAAAACAGTTTGTTTCGTAAAGGAAAATTCCATTAGGAAATAAATTAAATAGTAGTCATCGCAGTAAAACCTTTTAAATTAAGGAATGATACATTAATCTAAGCAGAAAATTTCAATCAAGGAAATGTTGAAAAAGTTTTTTGTACTTTCAATCAATTCTAGATTTCACATTTTTTCGCTTCAATACTAGTTTATGAAAAGTTGTCTTATAAAATATTTATCATCTTTTATACTAAATAGTTCAAGGACACAATAATAATAATTTATTAATCTACGAGTTATGATATTTTAAAGGGATTGTTTAAGTTTCGTATCTTCGTTTTGCGTAATTATTATAAATTTAATTTCAATTATTTATTAAACTTGAACGTTTCATATTTTCGAGTATCTAACCATTAAATTAATTAACATAAATAAATCTTAAAATGGTAAATTTCTCTAAGTTGTAAAAGCTACAAGCGTGGTTATCCATTAATTACTCTCCGTTGGTTCCGTATATACTAATGAAAATAATTTGATAAGTTTCTAAACCAGTCGGTTTTTACTACAATTTATCGAGTATTAACATTTTAAAGTTTAGCTCGTTATATAAATGTAAGATATCAGAATATATGGTTGTTACAAAATATTTATACAAATATTTAAACAAAAGCAATCTGCTGCGAAAAAAATGCAAATTGTCACCATTTATTATAAACAGCTTATTTATTTATTTTATATATGTATTCTTAGGTATTATTTTTGCATTACATTATATCAACGGATGACCCTATAAGTTAGTTTCCCTCAACCTCTCGGTCAATCAATGGTCCTCCTGGCTGGCCTAGGCCAGTCTGGGTACGGGCCTCGGGGTTGCCCCCCCTACCCGGGATGGTCCTCCCCGACGGTTCATCCGTCGTGTCGATTCATTTAGGCCCATAGGGCCAGGGTCGTTGTGACCCAGTGGCTATCTTTCTTCAATGGTAATCTTGTTCACTAGTTATGTCGTCCTACCGCGTCTCCAGATCGTCGTCGTCCTCTTCACCGATGCCTGCATCGGCGCTGATGGTCGGCGACAATAGGAGCTCACGAGGTAACGGACGCCCCTCAGGTGGTCTGGCATGAAGTGGTGCTATACCGTGGAGGTGTACGCTCGCACTGCTATCTGCCTTAGCAAATAGCGAGCGAGCGAGCTTGCGGACGAACTCCTCCACGGTGGGCGTCCTGGTGTCTCTATGGATGACATCATTTCTGACGTACCTCGGAGCTCCTACAATCAAGCGTAGGCATCGGTTCTGTTGGATCTGAATCCTCCGCTTCTGGTACGCTGAGCAGAGTGCGTACCAGGCGGGGGCCGCATACGTCAGGCGCGAGCGGACGTAGGCACCGTAGACCCTCAGTCTGGTCTTTAATGGAAGCCGCGACGTGAAGAGGGTGTGCAGCTTAGACCGGGCAGCCGCGGCATGACTCACCACCTTGTTAACGGTGGGTATCATGCGCAGCCTGCGGTCCAAGTGACACCCCAGGTAGCAGACTGAGGTCTGCCATCCCAAGTCCTGGCCTCGAAAGGTGAGCCGACGCATCGGCTTGTCAGCACCGACAAGCAGAGCGGCCGTCTTATCGACGTTGACAGCCATCCTCCACTTGTCTAGCCAATCCGGTATCAGATCCAACACTCGTTGCATCTTGTTTATTGCGACGATCTGGTGGTAGGACGACGAAAAGAATGCGCTGTCGTCCGCGTCAGACGCGACAGGGCCAGCATCACATCCTCTTCACCCTCACGCAGATGGTCGCGGAGGGTAGGGATGTCGTCCGTGTACACCGCGTATAGAAGCGGTGACAGGCAGCTACCCTGGGGTACTCCGGCTCGAATGGGGCGCGGCTGAGAGTCCGCGCCTTCCACCGAGACATAGAAGCTTCGGCCTTCCAAAAACGACGCCACTACTCGCACATACGCGAGAGGCGCCGAGGTGTTCAAGAGCTTAGCCAGGAGTCCGGCATGCCACACCCGGTCGAAGGCCTTCTCCATGTCGAGAAAGACCCCGACGGTGGGATGCCCTTTGTTTCGCTCACTGGCTAAGTGGCTAAGAACTCTGGAGTGTCGTTGAATGGTCGCTGCGGAATCCGAACTGCTCCTCGCGCAGGGGCAGATGAGGCGCGAGTCTCCGCAGCAACAGACGCTCGAACAGCTTGGCGATGTGCGAGAGTAGCGTGATAGGCCGATAGCTTGCCGGGAAGCGACGATCCTTCCCGGGTTTAGGGAGGGCGATAACCTTCCCTCTCTTCCACGCCTCGGGGAAGTGTCCGGTCCGGAGTATCCCGTTAAAAGCACTCGCGAGCGCTACGAGGCAGTTGTTGGGTAGCTGCATCAACGCGGCGTTGGTAATTCCGTCGGGGCCTGGCGCCTTCCTCTTCGGTAATCGGAAGACGGCCTTCCGCAGCTCGGACAGAGAGATATAATCGTCTCCCTGGAGCGGCGGGATTGGGGCCGACAGGAATACCTCCACTTGCCTCTGGATCGCCGCGTGATGATGGACGACATCGATCTTTGATAAGTCCGGTGGGTTGGGGGTGAATTGACCCTCCAAATGTTCCGCCAGGATCTCTGCTCTGTCGCTGGCGGAATATCTTCTGTTACCCGCTCGATCTAGGAGCGGTTAGACAGGCGAGTCATGTCCGGTAAGCTGTTTGCAGAGGTGGTACAACGTAGTGTCGTGCTCGGATGCTCGATCGACGGTGGCCTCCCAGTATTCATCCTCGAGAGCCACGAGCGCACGCGACACTTCCTCTGCAATCCTATTGAGGTCACGCTTCACCCTCGGGCAGCGCGTTCGCGCCCACAGTCGGCGAAGAACTCGTTTCTTCCTCAGCTTCGCTCGGAGCGAGCTCGGCAGCTGGTCCTGACGACTTTTTATTTATTTATTTATTTATTTATTTATTAGGGAAACATACAGCATATCGTATATTACAACTTAATATAATAATCATATTTTAACACTTATGCCAGTTAAGTTTCCACTACTGTTTTAACAGGGAAGTGGACTAATTTTGATGTTACATAAAATATAACTATTTATGACAAAGTAAAATTTTAACGTAAATATGGTTATGGTTAATTACTAATAAGTATTTTTCACAAGATTATAAAATTTACTTAAACTATTTTTAAACAGATCAATGTGGTTGTATTTTCTATTATGACTATTACAAGATCTTAGAATAAAAGAATTTTTGAAATAATTAGTTTTATAAATGGGTATTGAAAAAGTATCCTGAGAGCGAGCGTTAAAACGAGGACACTTAAATAAAATCTCACTGAGCAGATATGGAGAATCAATTAAATTATTTAATATTTTGTAAAGAAACATTTGGTCTCTTTGTTCTCTACGTTCTTCAAGTGGCATAAAAACAGAGTCAGGAAAAGTAAATTTGTATCGCAACCTCCTGATAAATTTGTTTTGTATATTTTCAATTAAGTTGACATATTTTGCATATTGTGGATTCCAAACAGTTGACGCATACTCTAAATGTGATCTAACGAAAGCATTGTACAAAATTACAAAGGTATGAATATTTTTAAAGTCTGCCCCTTGCCGAAAGATGAATCCAAGCATTTTATACGACTTCATCACTATTTCCTCAATATGCTTATCGAATATAAGTTTGTTGTCTAGTTGTACCCCAAGGTCTCTCACCTCGGTTACCCTTTTTAATTTAGTATTAAATATGGAATAGTCAAAAATTATTTGTTCTTTTTTTCTCGAAAATGTAATTACACAGCACTTGTCAACATTAAGCTGCAAATTATTAGCAATGCAATATTGTCCTAATTTATTTAAATCCTCTTGTAAATGAAAACAGTCTTGATTATTTTTTATTATCTTAAAAATTTTAGTGTCATCAGCGTATAATAAAACTTGAGAATTTTTGAAACAATTAGTTACGTCATTAATAAAAATGTTAAAAAGTAAAGGGCCAAGGTGAGAACCTTGTGGTACACCCGATGTTACAGGAATAAAACTAGACGTATATCCTTTAATAGCAACGGCTTGAGATCTTTCGCGGAGATAAGATGTAAGCCAACGTAGAAGGTCACCGTGTATACCGATGTTGTTAAGTTTTTGTAATAACAAATTGTGCGATATCTTATCAAATGCTTTCGAGTAATCAGTGTATACGACATCTACCTGGAAACCAACTTCCATAGCACTTAATACTGTATGCAAGAACTCACACAGATTGGACTCAGTGGATCGCTTATTAATAAAACCATGTTGGTTACAGGTAAGTAGAGGCCTTAATAATGGAAATATCGTATCATAGACAATCTTTTCAAAAAGTTTTGGAATAACTGACAATTTAGAAATACCGCGATAGTTTTTTATATCGTTTTTATTTCCAGACTTATAAATCGGCGTAATTAAAGATTTTTTCCAAATAGTTGGTAATAATCCGTTGTCCAATGATTTTTTGAAAAGCATTGTTAAAGGCACACATAACACTTTACTGCAGTTTTTTAAGAAAATGGGATGTATTCCATCTGGACCATAACCCTTGGATGTATCTATGTTCGATAAATATCGTTCTACTTTTTTGTCAACAATCTCGATAGAACTGATGATAGTCTGATTTGCGCTAGTAGAATAGTGATCCATTGTTTGATTTCCACTATTATCCTCAAAAACTGAATGAAAATAAGAATTAAACATATTTGCTATATCGTGTCCATTGTATCCAACTTGAGAGTTAAAATACATTACATTAGGTACAGATGTATGACCTTTTTTAGTCTTTATATAGGACCAAAACTGTTTTGAGCTAAAACGAATATTATTCTCTGCTCGTTCCAGAAACTCATTATAACACGTTCCTTCTAAGTTTTTTGATTGTAGACGTAATTCAGAGAACTTGTTATAATCGTTTTGTTGGCCATAAATTTTCCATTTTTTGTGGAATTTTAATTTTTTATTAATTAATTTTATCAAGGGTCGCGTAAACCAGCGTGGATATTTATTGATCTCATTTATACACTTTGACGGGACAAATGTCTCTATAATGTGATTTACGATAAGATAGAACGTATCAACTGCCTGACTAATATCTTTGTTTTTAAATTCGTGTTGCCAGTTAACTTCTCGGTGTGCTTCCTTGAGAGGTGGCTGCTTCTTTGGCTTTCTGGATCGCCTCAGAAATTTTAGAAGCAGCTCCTTCCACATCTTCAGTCGTCGCGATCGGGACCGTGAGCTCAAACTCCGAGAGCTCTGAGGAGTAGCGCCCCCAGTCGACCCGCAAACGAGGGGAGCGGGGCACTGTAAAGTCGCGCTGGAGGGCGATTGTGACCACAATCGGCAGGTGCTGTGTGTTGAGGTCGTAATTCACCTCAACATCGATGGGTGCGTCTAGTCGGTGGTGCAGTACGATGTCCAGGACGTCCGGCTGGTACGAAGGGTTAGTCGGTATGTGGGTCGGCGCTCCTGGACCCAACACACCGTAACCCTGTCGTTCGCTATCCTCAAGCAGGTGCCTACCCGCCTGGGTGATGACGCGCGAGCCCCAAGCGTGGTGCTTCGCGTTCAGATCACCCACGATCAGTGTAGGCATCGGCGAGTCGATAAGCGATTGGACATCGGTGCTGCAGAAAACCTGTCCGGGTGGCTTGTAGGCGGCATACAGCAGCAGCTCCGTCTCACCAGCATGCACACGCACCCCCTGCGTACGTAGGCTCACAAAAGGTGCATGTGCAAGTTCTTCGTGTATAATATCCCTCCTCACCAGGGCTGCCAGGCCTGTAAATGTCCCACTGCTGGGCTAAGGCCTCCTCTCCCTTTTTGAGGAGAAGGTTTGGAGCTTATTCCACCACGCTGCTCCAATGCGGATTGGTGGAATACACATGTGGCAGAATTTCGATGAAATTATACACATGCATTTCCTCACGATGTTTTCCTTCACCGAAAAGCACGAGATTAATTATAAACAGAAATTAAGCACATGAAAATTCAGTGGTGCTTGCCTGGGTATGAACCCACGTTCATCGGTTAAGATTCACGCGTTCTTACCACTGAGCCATCTCGACGTTTAAAATAGTTTAATAAAGCTTTAAATACTTAAATATTAGGAGGGAAACATTAGATATATCAATTGAACGGACAGCATTCATTGTATTTTTTTACAAAATACAATATATTTATTTAAAATTTTCTTAATATTACTTAATAATTTAATGTAATGCCACCAGAGGTTTAGAATATAGATTCTACTGAGATAAAAATAAGAAGTAATTCTATTTCTCAAATTAAAGGTACAAAAATTATATAAAAATTAAAATTATTTCTCATGCATGGAAAATAAAGAACAAGAATTCTACGCTTATTTATCATTTATATATTATTATTATATTCAAAAGAAACAGATATACCAACACGGGTATAACATAAAGATCGGACGCCTGCGAACCCAAACGCGTCCTGGAAGACCGGCCAGAGTTTCGCAGAAGTAGAGGCAGACTCAGATGGTTCGACAGCGTCGAACAGGACACCAAGATCTTAGGGGTGACAAGTTTAACTGGACCAGGCTAAAGCCCACCCACGGCTGTAAAGCCTCAGATGATGGAGAAAGGTAGAAACAGTTGCAGAATAATATTTTAAAAAAGAATACTTTGCCTCATCAACAATGTATATATACGCAATAGATACGTACATATGCAGTGTTTCTATTCAATTTGTTTTAGTAGGTATGTATCTGGTCTTACAGATCATTTAATAGTAATTGTAACAAGTGAGACGGTTCATTTGCTACAATATTTTCTCAAGCGAAATATAAAATTAGCGGATCTCGTGTAAACAAGGCTCACGTTATCGGGTGATCAGATGCCAATGTCGCAGACGGCGATACATTATGCATGAGTCTCCTCTTCCCTCACTTTGGTACAAAGGACAGAGCAACGGCTACTGTTCCCTCTGTAATAAGAACTAAGTGCTTATCCTCTCACTTCCTTGTCAATTAATTTGTATTTATAAGGTATTAACTAGGCTTGATTGAAAAAAATACTTTTCGAATCAATAGTAAAATATATAAAAAAACAGTATGTTAAATTAACTATACTATCAGCTTGTTTTTTTTTAAACTTTAGGTACGTTTTGTAAAACAGACTTTATATATTTATGACTATGTAGTAGGATTCTGTAACAACTCACTTCATTAGTCACCCGTGAAATTTTGATAACCGAAGTAGTGTGATATACTATTTTGATGCGTTTATTCTTGAATTGTTATAATTATTAAGGTCAATGTCGCATATCACTGTCTGTCATTGTTTCTGTGGTGAGTTTCGAGTTTGTTTTTTCAAAATAGTTACTTACTATCCAGTAAGTTAAAATGTCCGTTTTTGCAATTGAACTTGCTCACTCTCAATTCATATTGCAACATGCTCTTCCGGCGAAATCATGAATGATGACAGGGTATCTTCCCAAATATACTTTATTATAGTTTTAGTGGATGATATTTCAATTGCAAGAAAAATAATTTTAGCTACTTCTCCATGACATTTTATCATGCGTTCTTTGTTATAAAACTTTAAAACAAATTTTATTAATTTCTCTTGTATAATGTTAAGGTAAATTTGTAAAAATAATTACTAGAAAAAATATCAGAACGAAACTATTTTTAAATACTTTTTAGAATCAGAATTATTTCACAACATTATTTATTTACATGATATAAAAACGGTTTATTTTATAAAAAACGTATTTACGTTTTTATCATCAAAATAAACAAAAACAATTAGCTAACATAGCGACTCTTATTTAACAAATATTTGTTTTAGTTGAAAAAAAAAACTTGTTATTTTGTGTTGTAATTTAGCGTATTTTTAGTAATTTAATTATATTGTATAATTTATTATATTTTCAATTACTTTCGTCAAGTTAAATTACTAAAGTCGTTACGTTAAGAGATTTTTTAAGTATCACAATTTAAGATATAAATGAACCATTCCGTTAAATGAGTTTGTCGCTCATGAACTTCAAGGATTCCATGTAAATCTAAACTGCTTCTACGGCGGACTTTTAATAGCTCTATAAATAATTTAGAGGAGTTGTGAGTCTGATTGTTTTATTTACTTGATATGACAGGTAATATGACAGGCCTTCAATAAATAACACTAACAAAGTTTTGATTTTTTTACATGTTATACCTATGACTTTAATATTCAGAAGGAATTAATAATATCACATTTTTTCCTCCAATTAAGGGTAGCTTTTTGTTAGAAGCGGGAATAAGATTAACCTAATGATAACATTATTGAACCTGCTACTATTGACAGACGACTTGGTTATTTGTTAAAGATAGAAGAATTTTTACTTAGGAGAATTAAATTGGACAATATGTTACTAAAAATAAAATGGAATATAAATCAAACGAACACATTGAAGTACACTCAATGTTTCTCTACATTGAGAGGACTTACTTCAGATAAAAAACGAAAATTTTCCATCTTAATAAATTAAATATAAAAAAGCCCGACTCGTAAATCTCAAGAGATAGTGCATAGAAGCCTATTTAAATTCAAGCCAGAAGTGTGAAAGAAGGTTCGAGTGATTTATGGAGACACTCGGTGCTTCGTTATTCAAAAGTTTAAATATGAGGGCGAGCTGGCGGGTCGCAACGTCTGGTGCGGAGTCAGTGGCTTGGCCTTCGGGCGGGTCGGGCTAATGAGCCGTGCGGTGCCGATCTGCCGACGTACGGGTCTCATTACGTTACAACCTCCCATTGAATATGTGCTATTACTTTTTATCTATTCATGCTCCACATTTATTCTACCTACACCGCACTCTTAGTTCGAGACAGTTTACCTTTTCGTTTAAGTCCCCTCTGGTTTTGTGTTCACACACATAAATTAGGGAGTAAGCTTGTTCTTTTGAGTGGAAACTAAAAGGTTTCTGAGTTTATTCGTCCGATTAAACTATGAGAAAGAACATATTATAAATATATCGAATACACTTTATTCGTTTCATGTTTATGTACAAATATAATATATACAAAAAAGTTTATCATACAAAGAAATCAATTAAATATTGGTGTAATAATAAAAACGTGTTAAGCAACCGGAAATATTTATGTATGTATATTGCATGTACATTCAAAACGAGCGAATTTCGCAGTCGTGTCTTTGTGAATAATTCACGACTTTGAAAGTGTTAAGGCGAATAAGCAAACAAGATAATATTCGATTAATATTTATACTTGGTTTACACCCGCAGAGGTAATCCCGGTAAATACAGACATTCTCTAGTAAATGACGGTGGAACTCGTACTACATAACGCACTCACTTGATTACATCGTTTAATATTGTAATATTATACAAAACTATCCCGAAAGGAATATAAACGTGTTGAAATATGCGTCATTATCTCATTTGTGCATAGTCCCTAGACAGGCGTGTGAGTAACGGAAATTAACATTTTAGCTTTATTTCGTTCATTATACAGCAATTCGGTGTGAAAAATTGAAATTAATTTAAAGATAACAATTTTAAAATACATTTTTTTTCAACTTTTTGAATAACTAGTTTAAAGCGGTTTTTTATAAATTTAATTTTGAGGTGTTTTAGTTCGATATTATCAGTTATGATATGTGTACATTGTGACGTAATACAGCACGACTAATGACATGCGGTATCCGCGTTTTACGCCTATCGCTCTGGAATCCGGCCGCGGAAATAATCACCGACCTCGTCCGCGAATTATCTCCCTGACCGATACCGGATTCTCATTTCGTGAAATCGCATCGTATACGTTTGAATGACGTATTTCGCCAACATTACTAGCGTATTTCTAGTATTGGAATATGATAGCATGCTATTTATGGCTGACTATGGATTTCGAAAGTTAAAAGTAAAGTTATCATATATATTTCTAGTGAAAAAACCTTGTTATAAGATATTTTTATAAATTTCTTTTAAACTTGTTCTATTTTTTAAATCTCAATATAAATTTAAATATTAAATAACGATTGATTTGTTCTTTATTCAGTTTGTCACCGATATCTTAACAAAGATTGTAATAGTATCCAATATCGTTGATAGAATTCGAAAAGAAATTAATACATTCAAGATAAGAAATGGAGCGAAAAATAGGGAAAGTGAGCTTACAAAACAAAGCCAATAAAACAATAAAGAACGCAGGTGAATTTATAAGGAACAAAGGCTTTTGGAATAGTACGCAAGTGTCTAGAAAACGTTGATTGCTGGTCGAAGTCACATATCGTACAACAGTGTCGATAGAACTTGTATAATCAAAAACAATTCTGATTGAATTAATTTCTTAAGTGAAAAATATTGATATTATATATATTAAGTATATTTTATCTATAAAAGCGATTATACTAAGAACGATTTGCTTATTTGTAATCGATATAAATCTGAAACTAATTGTTTTAATAAATCCTTCACAATGGAAATCTAGAAGTAACATAGAATATTTTTTTGTCATTAATATTAAGATTTCAGTGTATATAAATGTACTTAAAGTCACAAACTGAATGCCACCCGGGCTAAGTCGTAGGCATTTGGCAGGGCGTATATTGTTAAATTTATATATGAATATATGAAATAAAAAACTTTTTTTAATTATTACGTCACGATCAATTAACTTATAATACGCTCACGTATAAAATATAACATAATTTGCTCTGATTCAGGCTGTCAAAAGAATACATTTCTTTGGATTTATTTAACTCAGCTCTATGACATAAAGGCGAAATTATTACCCTCCTATAGCCAACTCGTAAATTGAACGACAATGTTATATTTTTTTATATTCGCTACGAAAACGTTTCTAGCTCTAATGCTTACGTGACCAAACATAAATGTATTATAGCTTTTTACATGCAGCGCATTGCAAGTGCATTTAAACACTTTGAAAAATAAATCCGAGAAATAGCTCGAGTGGATTTCTTTGGTAAAATTTTTCAGTAAACTAAACTATGCATTTGTTATGTCGTTCTATTGCAACACGTGCACTGTACTGTATGGATAATATATGGGCTATTTTTTAATAGAGCCGAATAGACTGAAGGAAGCGGAATGAATTAAGGTATTTTATTTGAAATGTGTTGCAATTATTTGATGGTAACTTATCTCATCTTATAAAACTTAATATATGTTTCGTAATTGGGTGATTCAAAGTCGAATATTTAAAGCATTCATTGAATATTATATTATTCAACGAATTCATTATTTATTATCGTCCCGATATCAAAAAAATGGCAAAGAACCTCTTCATCAATACTGAAATTTATTCATCGAGACCCTCATTCGTGTAGAAATAAGAATAAAGGATAGGTGAGAACTGTGCTTAGTATAAATAAATAAATGTTTTGTGAAAATATAAAAAATGTATTTACAATTTTTAACTAATACATCATAATACCGTATGATATATTTTAAGTGTTCTGTATTTATCACAGGAGCAGCGCCCCGTCCTATTGGATCAACTGGTGATCGTGATGTTTTGCGGTATACAAATTTCATCATGTAAATTACGAAAGCATCTCTTTTTAATCGACATCAAAAAAGGAGGAGGTTCACAAATCGATTATTTTTACTTATATTGTGGATGATGTGGTTGTTACCTCAGAATTTCGTCGATTTGGCATATTTTTTTATAATATATTTCCAGATTGGTTCTATTTATATAAAAGTATAGTTTTGATAATGGAGTCCATGAGGAAATGAGAGAACTCCTCACGCATAGACTTAACTTAATATTTGTTAAGTGAAATTGATTAAAAAGACCACAGCACATACTGAAGTCGGTTATTTCGTTAATGTTTTCAATCATAAGATATTATTAAATAAAAGTCAGAATGAATATTGTAAAAAGATTTAAGTTAGCCGAAGTTGACGGAATTTCATCTTCGGTGGCCAATCTTAATTGAACTGCGCGGAAAATATTTTATTGTATAAGTGTGTGCGTAAACACCACCTGTGTTTAATTTTATTTCGTAGAAAAATCAGGAAGAGGACTTCACTTGTTTATCGAGGCATGGAAGAGCAACACTACCAACTTCCTAGCTTCGGGTAGTTCCCAGAATTTATTGACAGAAAAACTCAATTACTTTTTATTGGCCCAAACCGCAATTTGAACTTATACGAGCTAGCCACTGGAGCGACAATCTAGTTTCAAATACTTTGATTTGAGTATTCATTATGTTCCAACCATATCTATAATATTTTATAGAATATTAAGCTTATTTTTTATTATTAACCTTAATAAATAAGTTATTTCCTTTAATTTAAGATCAATATGTTACTTAAGAGATAAAGTTTTAGATATATGAGTTTATATATGTCATAAATGTGATAAGGTAAAGACATAAAAAGTAATTAAATATGATAATGAAGGACCTTCTCCTCAAAAGGGAGAGTAGGCCTTAGCCCAGCAGTGCGACAATAACAGGCTGTTACTTTACTTTTTTTTAACGAAATACCGGACAATTTCGGTGAAATTGATAAAAAAATATAATAGCAAATGAATATAAAAGTTAGTTGCATTTCCCTTCGTTTTCATCCGTTACGAGCAATTAGTTTTAATATGAAAGTGATTGAAATGAGCATGAAGCACGGGTTTAATCGACTGTCATAAACATTCAGTTTATTACATATAAATTCGCATCGATATACGATTATCTTTGTTAACAGTTACCAATTTTGAACGTGACGTTACAATAAAAAGTTGACGGCATTGAGTTAATAAGAGATGTCGGGTCGGGAATATTAAAATATGAATATTAAACATTCATGCATGACTTTCATTAGTTCATCCAATTCTTTTCAGTTTATTAATACGCGAATTTTAAATGACATATAAATTTGTACAAAATGTTTTCGGAATATTTACCATTTTATTTTGTATTTAATAAAACTCAAAAGCGTTAATGTAAAATAAATGTACCATTCGCAATAGTAATGAAATTTTATTCTGATTATTTCTTAATTGGAGAGTGTTAAGCCTTATTGACTCGGATGAATTCCTTAAAATTATTGTAAACAAGTACGCTTGCTTATGGTAGAAATTAACGCATATATGTATATATATTCATGACTATATATTATATTTATTACTTTTTAATTTCTCAATGATCCGTACGAAATCGAGGCTAAACTAGTTAATATATATTACCAAACGGTCACAGGACTCTGTATAAATGGAACGAATGAAATATTGGTTATACAATAAATAATGCTAAATAAATCAAACTGTTAAAATCTGTAGATTCTAAGGTTTAGATTTTTGGATAGAAAATTGATAACAAAATTTATTGGGTTGTGGGTGTAGGTGTGTTTGTTTGTGTGTATATGTTTTTCTTGATAATCTTCATAATATGTTGGAATTACGTCACAATCACCTTATTAAGTTTTATCGAAATCGAATTTAATGTCAAATTGGAAGTGGGAACTTGATCGAACGGCTAAGCCACCGCAAGCTTACTTGCACAGCTTACAAATTACATTATCTTGTTAATAATAATTTAAAAGTGCTTGTAAGAGAGCCTATTTATTTGAAAGATTTTTGTTTTTTATTTTGTACTGAACATTTTTAGTTTAATTACTAAAATAAAATACGAAGTAAAGCTATGAAGGAAGCATATAAAATGTGTGTATAAATCAATAATATTAATTAGTACTTCTCAGTAATTTAAGTATGAATTTTAATTTTTTTATTTCGTATTACAACTGCAGTATATAAGTACATATTCAAATTCAATTTTTGGGTTTATAAAAAAACCGTAAAGCGTCTTTTTTACAAAACTAAAATAGGTAATATTTTCAAAGGGAAACGAAGCACGAGAATTAAATGAACGCTGTTAGAAACTTCCAGGATTAAAATAAAATTAAAAAATAATAGTTGACATTGATGACAGTAATTGATGTTAAGTGTGTAAAGGACTAAGTCTATCGAGTGTCTCGTTCATTTTCATCGGTATAATGTAATTTCTAAACTGAGTATAGTTGCATGTTAAATTGATAATCTTGTATTAAGTGTTGTATAATCTGTGGGGCATTTAGTTTAGAACAATATTTATAAAGTTATATGAGAGAGATCCGCACTTATTACTCATTGGTTTTACTCAAAAAATACATTTGAAAACTCTTGTTAAAAATCTAATATATTAATATCAATAATACAATATCAAATAGAGATGTTCCGACGCTTCGCACTTCGGAATCATAAGCTAATGGTTAGCATGTACTCAAAGACAAGCGAATTCAGAAACTAATATAATAGTTATACAGTTTTGATTACATTATTACATTCTATACATAGTGTATGAAGTTAGTACATTCGAATCCGTATTGGCAACAGCGCCGAACTGAATGTTCAACGTTGGGTATTAAACCTATCAATTAGTTTCTGTTAGTTTGCTTCAAGCAAAAACGTTGAATCGTATTAATATCACCTCGGGCTTCATTTATATTATTTCTTACATTTTTTACCGTTGAGGTTATTTTTGAGTTACTGTTTTAGTTTACAATAATTATGCGTCGTAGCTTCTGTTAAATATGTTACCGGCAAAACCTGTTCCTGTCTGTACAGTATATATACAGCAATATACATGGCAATCGGGTGAGCCGTACATAAATTTTTGGAGCTACAACGCTATCTAGGATGATACACAACAAAGTAGATAGTATAAAAATCTTATACATGAAGAAATACATATATCATATATAAGTAAATTTTTATAGTGATCCGTGAAACGATATTGAAGAATATTAATCTCAAACAGATCAACATATATTCACCACACGTTATCAACTCGCTTTACGCTATGTTTGTAAAGGTGGAATTTTGTCGTTGATTTTTAATAAACTTCCTGTTGATTTTGAGTTTTGAATATAGCCCTCGCCAGGATATCTCCCCTTATATGTTAGATGAGATAATTACAGGCACAAGGGACATAACATCTTAGTTCCCAAGGTTGGTGGCGTATTGGTGATGTAAGCGATGGTTAACATTTCTTACAATGTCAATGTCCATGGGCGTTGGTGACCACTTACCATCAGGTGGCCATGCTCGTCTGCCTTCCTATTTTATATAAAAAAATGAGAATTTTGAAACAAACAAAATATTTTCGATTGCTACTTTGTTTGCATTTTTTTGTATTTATCATTTAATAATAATAATAATTAATTATATGTTAAAGTCAAACAGTATTTAAGTAAGATAATGTTATTAAAATCCGGTCAAAGATTTAAGTTTTAAACGTTACAGCGTTATTTAGTGTAACTTTAAACATCTTTTAAACTAAATGATTGTAACTTAAATCATTACATTAAAAGTATGGATGAAGTTGCTAAGAACCCACATAAAGGTAAGGAGAAAACCGAAACGGTTGGGAATTTGCCATTAAGCTACCTTAATGGGGTGTTAAGTTGAACCGACGCAATAGAGTACCCAAGATTATGTTGATTACTTATTTAGTATTCATTAGAAATAATAATATTCACTTCATTTTCCATAAATTTAATGTTACCAATAAATTTCTAAAAACTAATGAAACCGTAGAAGTATTACGTAATTCAATCTGAAAACTTTACACCAGATAACGATAGTTTTTATCGTGCGAAACGTTAACTACAATATTAATGTAATTATAAATTATAATGTTATTAATATTACAATTGCGACAGGTTGTGTATTTGTTGTAACTAAATGGCGATAACACTGTTATGAAATTTGATACCATGTATTGACAGTATGACTTGGAATAAAACATACTTCTTATTTGAATGTTTTTAATCAATTAAAAAGTGTAGGTACACTTTAAATAAAGCTAAGCTAATGTACAATTAATAATAATAATTATAATCTGGGACATTTTTCACACATGGCCATCTGTTCCCAAATTAAGCTTGTACTATGGAAACCAGACAACTGATATAATACATATACTATTTTTCTTTTGTAAACACATACTTATATAGATAATTACACACAGACTCAGGACAAACAGATATGTTTATGCACACAAATATCTGTCCTGGGTGGGAATCGAACCCACAACCTTCGGCGTGAAAGGCAAGCATCCACAAACCACGCCAACCAGCCCGTCAAACTGTTGCGTTTCACTTTAAAAACTGTTATTTTAACGACAAATAAGAAGACATTCATAATTATACTTAATTCTTTTACACCGAGCCGACGAGAAACTCGGTATATTTTCACTGATATAATTAAAATTTTCAACTAAATTTATATATCCTATTAGAAGACAAAAATACTTTTTTATCATCTAATATAATCTTAATTAAAATAATATGTTGCGTATATGTTTTTTAATCTTAAACTTGTTAAACTAAAACTTATTGAAGAAAATTTTTATATTTTTTTTTATCATGGATTTTAATTATTTCCTCTCAATTTTATTTTTTAAATAATTTATATAAACTTGCATGTACATTATAATTACCTCTGTTTATGTTTTATTAGTATTTTAACGTTGATATAATATTTATGAACGTATTAAGTATATTAAACAATAAATGAT
This sequence comes from Nymphalis io, assembly GCF_905147045.1. Classification (NCBI taxonomy): domain Eukaryota; kingdom Metazoa; phylum Arthropoda; class Insecta; order Lepidoptera; family Nymphalidae; genus Nymphalis; species Nymphalis io. Next base: position 8,453,553 of record NC_065890.1, on the reverse strand, counting down.
AAGTAACCCTGGTATGATTTATAACAGAGACAATTCCTTCGAGAGAACCCATAAGAAACCGCTGTCATATTTCTGTTACATACATATACATACACACACATGTTACATTATACTGGAATTAATAACTTACCATCAGAGATGTTATCAACACATTTATTTTTTTCTTTATTTATAAACAAAATGGCTGATTCATTTCGATTTAAAACTAGGCAATAAAAATATGTTAGCAGTTATTTAAAATATAGGGGTATAAAGTATTTATATCATAGAATAACTCCCCCCCCACCCCTTCACACAAGGGTGAAGTCGTAGGCTGGGACTAGTTCTAAATAAAGTAAGGGCGAATTCTGTCTGTTAATTTATTAAAAAAAAAGTATCTCAAGCATTCTATGTACAAAAAAATCCAAGTCTCACGCCGAGAGTATTTACACGCACACATCTATTGAAACCACCTGTGAAATCAATACGCAGTACAAATTCAATACACTATGTATTTTTATTATTTGCATCGATTTGCGTACGAAAATATTCTCTACTATTGTTTAATATTGGTGATATTGGCATATATGATACTAAGACTACGATTTAGCAAATAGTCACGTACTTTTCGTTCTAGCTTCGGTAGGAATATTATATAAGAGAATCTTGCCGGCGTCACCCCAACTGTTCTCGTGGCGTACTCGTTATTAAATCATAACTTTCCTTTTCTTGGTTCGTACCACATGTGTACGAAGAAAATCAACTATTATTTTATTATGAACTTTTCAAGATCTCTCCTGTAAAACATTTATTTTTGAATATTGTTCCCAATAACGCGATATAAAGCCACCAACCTTGAAAGCTACCATGTTATGTGCCTTGTGCCTGTTTGCGAAACACAACGATATTTTGTATTGGTAGTAAATGGGTAGTACCCAGTCGGACTAGCACAAAGTCCTACCAGCAAATATATTTCATTGTATACAGTACTTGAATTGAATCGGCAATGGAGATATTAATAAAGGTGTGATGTTAAAGCCTGGTATTATGGCTATTTCGAACTACTGCACCAAAATATTTGGAATTTCGTTCTATTTAAAATGTAAATTATAGGAAATAGTATTCATGAATACCGAAATCATTAATAAATATTATGTGATTAACTATAGCAACTGATATTAATTCTCTTCAGCTATTTAGCTGTTATTAAAACATTTCACAACATATTATGTATGTTTATTAAATTATATATTATAATAGTTTCATTATAATTTAAATTATTATATTAATTCTGATTATAATAGTTTCATTATAATTTAAATTCTATATTTTTAATTTAAAACTTTATTCATAGGTGTAAATATATTAAATAAAAAACGTTAAATATATATAAACCAAAGATACCCGAACGTTATATACAAACCAATTGAAAATCTCTTCTTTTTTATAGTAATAACTATTAAATAATTTTAAATTTTGATAAATTCTTAATGAAAACTTAATAAATCTGAATTATTTTGTAAGCCATAAAAATATAAATTAAGTCAATTGTACCGCTGCGCTGTTCAGTTACAGAACACAAGTTTCTATTTTATACCACAAAAGATCCATAAATATTCATGCAGACATAAATAATTCAAGGGAAAATTTTCATTCTTTCGCCATAGAGATTCTGAGGGTCCTTATCATATAATATTTGATTTATATAGGAAGAGCTGTCTATTAGTACTTATGTAGCTCATATACAGGCGATCTTTCACGTAAAATATATGTTCGGGTCTCGAATAATAACGTCAATGGAATTTTTAGTGCCGAATATGGAAGAATATTGGAAATACGTTGGTCTCATATGACGGAAATGTAAAATGTACTTGGCTACATATTGTTGCGAGCGAATAAGTGACGAAAAAATATATCAAATCTGGTGCAAGCATCAACGAGTTTTCTATGTCATATTATGTGAAATTGTTTTCAATTTAATATTTAAACTAGAATTGAACAATATATTCATATATTTTTTTTTATAAAATAGGAAGGCGGACGAGCATATGGGCCACCTGATGGTAAGTGGTCACCAACGCCCATAGACATTGGCATTGTTAGAAATGTTAACCATCGCTTACATCACCAATGCGCCACCAACCTTGGGAACTAAGATGTTATGTCCCTTGTGCCTGTAATTACACTGTCTCACTCACCCTTCAAACCGGAACACAATAATACCAAGTACTGCTGTTTTGCGTTAGAATATCTGATGAGTGGTACCTACCCAGACCAGATTGCACAAAACTCTACCACCAGTTTGGGAATATTTTTGTGTTATTAATATATGTTTATTTTTTTTTTTTAATTTATAAACCAAATTTACAAATATTAAGATGCGCATCATATGGGATTTATTTTAATGAATATTGGAATTTTATTTTTCATTGATATAATAATAATGTCCTCCTGACCGATTTTGGCCAGGGCAGCCAACTGCGACTGACATTTTTAAAGTGCACAAGTGTGTGTGTCAAAACAGGTGCTCTCTTTATTCTGTTACTATCAATATCCGATAAGACTGGAAAGAGTTCAGGTGCAGGACTAACACGCATTCCGAAGCATGAGAGTGCATTTCCAGCTTCCTAACTACGGCCAGTTATAGCGTATTTTTCAACCTAATAATTCATCAAATTTAAATACGACTCGGGGTTTGAACCCAGGATTTCGGTATCTGCGGGCTTATAGACTGAGCTATCTATGCTCTAGAACACCTGCGGCCCACCGGGCTTTTCTGGTTGACCCACTTGATGTTGCTTTATTTTAAAGTATTTAAAATTTCAAAGGTTTTTATTAACACCTAAATAATTTGAATTAAACAACTGCTTGTAGCCACGGACACTGCAAAGTGTTTGAAACATCTCGAGATAAAAAAATGTTAAAATATACGCGATAAATCCGTTCATAATTGTTTAATTTAATTAGTAATAATTCCTAAAACCAAGAAATCCTTACCTAAATATTTTTTGTTTGCGGCCCGCGACACAATGACTAATAAAAAAAGGGTGAATATCGCTGCTCTAGACGAACGAGGTCGTTGTTATTGATATAAATGAAATCTGTAGTTTAAATGGTTTATTTAGAAACAATATTATATTATTTATATATACGCAAAATTGCAATATATATTTTTTCACTTTATCAATACTTTAAGAGAGTAATATCGCTTTGATTATATAAAAGGTTGCAAATATTTTTTTGAATTGACTTTTATTTCATTTGTAAAACTGATTGTATTCATTTGAACAGCGATATAGACAGATAACATACGGAGTGATTTCGCGTTTTTCGAATGTTGTTTTATCATTTTATTTGCATTTGTCAAATATTAAATAAAAGTTCGGGAATATTTTTGTGTTATTAATATATGTTTGTGTTTTTTTTTTAAATTTATAAATATATAATGCACATACTATAATAATTTATCTAAAGATAAAATATTGCTCGGCATGGATTTCTGTGGAAAATCAAACCACTCAAAGATAATATATTTTCAGCTTACAGTATATCAAGATACGAAATATATCATACCGTATACTTTAAGCGGGTAATTAAGAGAAAACTTCCAAGATAATATAAGGGATTCGTATATTCATATATTAAACAATATAACACTTTATTTATCTTAAAATATATTAACATAAAATGTTATTCCCCTAAACACTCGAAATATTTCTCTAAATAAACAATATAAGTAGGCCCTTAAGCACTTTTGAATTACGTTACAATATTAAATTAAATTAAATGTAAAGCAACCACCGATTCGGATTATAGATTCTATCAAGAACAACAAGCAAAATTTTCAGTAGCTAGCCTTTTCCAACGATTGAATTATACTTATGTATGTTTAATCATGCACACAATCTTATATAGAACAACATGTTACGGATTATGATATTAATAATTATATTAATGTATATTATAATTATTATCGATTACTGTAATCATGCGCTCAGTGATTTCTCCCTACGCGCTCATTCTGCCTGTACACGTCGTAACATATACCCTTTAGAATGCATATTTATACATGGTTTATTTCAAACGTCTTCATTATTTACTTGTGTATTTCTTTTTCCGGCTATGTTTAGGGTCCTTTAAAAAGGCTCAAATATCCTCGTATCAACGTATGCTATATATTTTTATCTAAAATTTCATGTCCTTCTTGATTTCTTACAATCAAAATGTCAGTAATAAGAGAGGTATTTTTGCGTGAATCCTTTAAAACCAAAGATATAAGTTTCAATATACTCTGTGTGTGCAGTAGCATTGTAAAAGGCTACTAGTGTGCCTTTTTATTAACTATGTGGTTGATTTATATGAGTTTTTAAATCGAGGCAATACTGAGGATTTAGAAGCGGATATTTCGAGTAATCTCGCACAAACCGTCGCGCTTCTTGATTTACGGAGCGCTTCAAGCAATGTCGTTAGCGCTCGAGTGTTTTAAAATACATACCATAGGATTTAGGATATTTGTTTCGCCAGCAGTGAGCGTTTGATAACTCATTACGAATTTAAAAAGTTAAGCACATTTGAATCTTACGAATATACTGTGATAAGACTGCACGAGTTTACAGGAAAGAAATGAACAACGATAGAGAATCCGTTGTCGGATCAGGATGCAAATTAATACGCCCCTGGATCGAGCACATGAATATGCATGGACGGTTCTCCCGACCCAGAATAATATCATGCCGCGTATTGGATACATGGCGCCCTGACTGGCAGCGGGTCAACGCGAGCCGTGCCCGCTTGTTTCAATGTAAACTAATAACTTTTTCATCACCATGATAAATTTAGTAAGCATCAACTATATCAATCATTGCCGACTTTTTTTTTATTAAAAATCATTTTTAACTGTAGTGAATTTTTTAAACGATTCTAGTTTAGTTCTTATATGGCTTTTAGATATGTTTATATCACGTGTAAATAAATCAATATAATTATGGTGGTATGTATGTGATTTGAAAATAGTTTTAGAGTTTATACGGCTATTTGCTAGTTACCAAAGCCAAAACAACTATAATTTTTGTAAGCCCTTCTGTTTATCAAAATAAACCATAAAGAGGAGAATGAGTTATCACAAGGTACGTTTAGTATTTATTTCTTCGAAATCTGTTTTGAGCATTTTAAAAGTTATGACATTTTATAACATTAGCGTAGATAAAACCACGATGCACAGCTAGTATAAAATAAAAATAAAATTGAAAAATGCATTTTCACACTGAAAAAATGTCATGTCGAACGTGTCTATTCTCCAATTTGATGAAGTAGTTGATTTATATGTAGCGTTTTTGTTTTATGTCTGTAAAGTTTGTCTAATATATAAAACCGAGTACCAGTCCTAGTCTTTGAGAGTTTAAAAAAATTACGTACCGAACGGGATAATCGGATGATGTTGGAGCAACGTCCTAAAAATCAAAATTTTACAAAATATTTTCTTACTACTGTGCTAACTAAATGAAGTTATCTCTAAATTTTAATACATTTTTTCAAGTCTTTCATATTTTATAACATGAAATATAATAAATTGAACAAAGGAAAATCAAGAACAATATTTAACAAGACTTGTGTGAAGTGCATATTAAAAAAATCCTATCGAGCAATAAAAATATTTTTATTTTACGGAATATAAAAAATTAATCACGTATTACTGCATCTGAAAATTGGAATCAAATTCCGAGGAGAAATTACATACGGCGAAATAAATATTGTATTCTCAAAACAATAGACACGATTTCAATTTCAATACTCGTTTAAAAATTTTCAACATATAATCTTGACATTTTTAAATAATTATAAATACATTAACTTTTATTTAAAATAATAAATGTATTAATAAATAAATAAATTTAAAAACGCTCTCTGTTGCATATTTGTGCAAAGAAACTTGAAAGTATTGATTGCGGTACTTATTCTAATTACTACTCGGTAGCGCAAAGTTTTGAATACACTTTTAATAGCCAGTTTACTTAATTTTGCATTCAATAAGCTAGTAAGTTACGTTCGGAAAATTAAAAAACCTCGAGTCCTATTCAAACCCGCTTTGTTTATATAAAACTAATCTAAAGTCAACAGCTGTAATGAGAAAAGGTATTATCAAAATAAATGTTTTGTTAGGTCCTATTAATGTAGTATTTCATTCCTATTCGTAATTGTTAAGGCAAACTTTTAGATTGATAATAAATAATACTTAGTAAGTAAGTAACAGCCTGTGAATGTCCCACTGCTGAGCTAAGGCCTCCTCTCCCTTTTGAGGAGAGGGTTTGGAGCTTATTCCACCACGCTGCTCGAATGCGGGTTGGTGGAATACACATGTCTAATTTCAATGAAATTAGACACATGCAGGTTTCCTCACGATGTTTTCCTTCACCGTCAAGCACGAGATGAATTATAATCACAAATTAAGCACATGATAATTCAGTGGGTTTTGAACCCACGATCGTCGGTTAAGATTCGCGCGTTCTAACAACTAGGCCATCTCGGCTTTTTAAATTAAAGTGAGATGATTTCACTTTGACCAAGTCAAATAATACTTACTGTATCAAATTTATATAGATATTTAATTGTAAATGAATATATACATATATATGATTGCGGCTAAGCTATAACGCTAATTTGATGTATTAATCTTTAGTGTATTAACGTTTTATATATGGTAGATAGCATCAAATTATATAAAAATATAAACACGACATGAAACTTGACAAACAACTAAAATATTTAATTATTCTTTAAACTAAATAATATAAACAATTGGAAACAGGAAAATATTTTTTCAAATACAGACTGAGATGAGTAAGTAGGTCATGGGATTATCGCGTTAAACATAAATCATACAAAATCTTCAACTTTATTATATAACTACAGCTTATTTACCATAACAATATCTTTATATTTTATATAGAGTTAAGAAAAAAAAATTCTAACAAAATTTTTGTTAACTAGAACAGCTTCATACGTATTTTTTTTAAATTAACGAGTTTTAACCGACGACTTCTTCCGTATGAACGCTGAAGATAAGAGCTCTTGACCTTCCGCTCCAATATCTCCTGGGATACATTCTTTCTATAGATAATTAGATATAACGATGCTGAGTTTTATTTAAATCCACGTATATTTGTATAAAAACAGATAGATAAAGATATCGGACAAAAATGTTACTTTAAACGTTCTTAATATGTAAAAAAACGTTGCACATACAGCAACTTAAAGTAGCGAAATAGTATATATATATATATATTAGCATATAACATTATATTACACACATGAATTATTTCAGTCCTTAGCTATTCGTCTAACTTCTAGCTCGTAACGAAATTATGCAAAAGGCAGATCGCTAGATATTAACTGCATCCCATATTATGTACTAGCATACTTATTTTAGAGGAATATAATTTTAATTTTCAACTAAATAACTCGACCAATACTTAGTAAATGTAGTTACTAAGTATACTTTGTGTCTGAGATAAAATGAAAACTTATTTTAGTACAACAAACATAAAAAAGATTTAATTATTTTTTATGGAACTACACATTGAGCCGATGTGGTCCAGTAGTTAAAATATTTGAATCTTAATCGAAAATTACGGATTCATGCTGGGGCAAGAACCGCTGAAACCAATTTATCTTAATAATAAAATTCGTGTTACAGGAAACCGACATTCTACACAATTATGTCCACCAACCATCAGAACAGCGTGGTACGCTCGAAACGTTCTCATCGGGAAGAGAGAGGCATTTACGCAGCAGTGGGACATTTACACTGTTGTTGTTGCTGGCTGTTATTCACTACAAGTAAGTTTTCGTTTCACTGTACATATATTAAAACCTGATTAAAACTAAAACATATTTATAATTTAATAATGTATATCAAGGAGGAGTAATTGGAGTTTTAAGTATATTTAAAATAATCCTATTAAGATATGCGATTATCTCTTAACTCCAGGATTTACAGTGTAGCATAAATTTGGCAAGCATTTCAGAGTTGCCTAGAAAAAATACTTTGTTTTATTTAACCATAAGCCGTAGCACTAAAATATAGTATAACTTTATATGTAAAACACTATTAATTATTACTATTGCATTCTATTTTATAATTACAGAACACATCAAATACACGACGCCGTATTACGGTATGTTTAATTAAGAAAAATATTTTAGAAGTATTTAGATAATCGAGTTATAAATACTATTATTTATAATATTTTTGCTGCAAAAATAAAAATCTATATCACGCTATATAACTTAGAACGCATATTATTCATAGTTTTAGATAGAAGTTTAAAACTCAGACAGTACAAAGGCTATTATTATATAATGTAGAGTATCAGATGTGAAGTTTTAATCGTCACTCTGACCGAGCTGGGTAGGTTTAAAATTTTCATTTTTTTTTAGAATAGGAAGGCGAATGAGCATATGGGCTACCTGATGGTAAATAGTCACCAACGCCCGTAGACATTGACATTGCTTTCATCGCCAATGCGCTACCAACCTTGGGAACTAAGACGTTATGTCTCGTGTGCCTGTAATTACACTGGCTCACTCACCCTTCAAACCGGAACACAACAATACCAGGTAGTGCTGTTTTGCGGTAGAATATCTGATGAGTGGGTGGTACCTACCCAGACGAGCTTGCACAAAGCTCTACCACCAGTAATGCTGTTTCATACAATAATTGTGGCAGTAGTCTCACTGACTCGTAAGTAATAAAGAAAAAAAAACGAAGTATTATCGGCTTAAGAATAATGGCAAATAAAGTGGTCCTATATTTGGAGTCCTGCAAGGGTCTAAAGCAAACACGTTTAGGTATATGCTAATAGCAATGGCCGCTGAAAGTGCAAGATAATCCCGCTCTGATCACTAAATCCGTGGCTCTTTTGGTATACTTGTTAGTGGTGTGCAGTTTGACAGATTTGAAAACTTCGTTCATTCTAAAATAGATGTATTTATTATTAAATGATGGAATGACATTTATTCACTTGTTAAACGTAACATTACAAACTATAAACGTCAGGTCTAAATCTCCAGTAAAAAGGTGAGTATAAAAAAAAACATAAATAATAAAAGGGATACATATAATAAATAATAACAATGTGAACTTAATATTATTAATGCGACAGTAACTTTGTCTGTCTGTTATGCGTTCACGGCTAAACCACTGAACCGATTTTGATGTTATATATCTAGTATTAATAGGATAACATTTTTATATATTTTAATATAAAACGTGGTTTTATCAATAAACATGTACGATTTAAAAAAAAAAAACGCCCCATCATATTTCGAGTGCAATACTGCAGATTCAAGGAGTTTACACTTTTTAAAGCGATGAGGTTTCAATTAAATTCTCGTTGAAGGATCACATTGCTTTAATTAAAGCTTTTTTTAACAGTCGACTTGGCGTGGGTTGGCTCCCCTTCTCCCACTATTACTCCTCGAGGCTACACATGCCGATGTTCGGTTTAATTAGTTTTTGTTACAAGACCTTCGATTTACTCGCCTTCATATAGGAACTTAAACAACGTTTGATGTTTTTGTAAGGAGTTTTATAAGTATATTTACGTATTCGTTTGAGCGTTATTTTAAATTAGCTAAGAATTTCAAATGCTTTATTTTACTCACGTTATTTTACATATACACAGAAAAATCAATCAAAGCTCTACATAAATATGTATATGTATGTATATGTAGGCGTTTATACATCCATCATTCTGTTGACTTAAAATGTTGTACAGTTATAAACGTACAAAAGCTATCATCGGTGTCAGATTGAAATATTTAAAATAAAGAAACAGAAACTATAAATTTACACGACGCTCATAGAGAGTAGGATCATAAAAATATTAATAATAAATTGTAATGTATAGGAAGTGTTATATTATTAGCAAGCTAGACGTCGCTTTTAAAATAATTATATTATCAGCTAATATCCGTTGGTTTTTGGTGGCAAACTCCAGTAATTTGTCACAGCTCGGCGAGATGTTTATTCAAACGAGGAGATTTTATTGCAAGGACATAAATCTTCAAGAAAAGACGTGGTTGAAGTTACGGAGAGGGTAATAGAACGACAATGGTGCCTTGTTTGCCTTTCATTTGAAATTAACTTAATTAGTTATCATTTGAAATTGTCTTTGACATTAGAACATTTTAGAATATTATAATATTTATTCTAATAACGGTTTCGATAAATTAAAATTAACGATTATTAAAATGTTTAGTGCGAACCGAATACGAGTTCACTATTATATATTTGTATTAATAATTAAACTATTCCTTTATGAATATTGAAACGGACTATCATTTATAATTTACATTTTAAACTATCCTACGGTTATTAAACTCTGAAGTCGCAACATGCCAGGGGTTTACAACTATAACAATTAAAATACGAATTGAAATCCATATTAAGTCCGGGTAGCAATAAGCGAGTTACTAATTCAGCTATCCGTTCGTAATCCAGTTGGGTACGCATGACCGCTGGATAAGTCGCTGTCGTTTCAGAAGATTATTATTTTAGCTTAAGCGAAGGCAGAAAAGTTGGCTTTAAGGCAAATATGTAAAGCTTGGATAATATTGACGGCACTAATTACGAAGTCGCTGCCTCGAGCCGCACTGCTAAGAGAACATCTTATGCCACGGCTCGACACCATTCCGCTTTTGTTGGATACTTTTACAACTGCTCGCAAGAAATTTTCTTACGCGACATGAATACGAGATACATATTGTAATTTATATGTCACTTCATCCTTAGAAGTCGAAAGAAGATATCCAATGGTGTATCTTTATATGGACACGTATTGCTCATTTGTATATTTTAGTTTCCATTCGTAGAGAAATTTACATTGCTCTTTCTATGCTTTAATTACTTCATTTATATTTTTATTCAACGAATATTATATTTAAAAGCGTGACAATTGCAATAAACAAATTAAAATACACTTTCCACAAGTAAGCTTTTACAAGCCTTTTTTGATCTTCATTTTAAAAGATTAATTTAAATTTAAAAACGTTTCGGAATGACGATTTAACCTTGAAGAACAAGAAAGTCAGTAGTTACTCTTTTTTTACAATAAAATAAAATAAGTACGTAAAATAAGTACAATTAAATTATTATCAATCCAGTGTAAATTCAATAAATGTCAACGATTTATGTCTGATTTTTATCATCTAAACAAAATTTGGTTGAGTGATACTCCTTACTGTTGTAACTGTAACAGCCTGTTAATGTCCCACTGCTGAGCTAAAGCCTACTCTCCCTTTTGAGGAGAAGGTTTGAAGCTTATTCCACCACGCTGCTCCAATGCGGGTTGGAGGAATACACATGTGGTATAATTTCAATGAAATTAGACACATGCAGGTTTTCTCACGATGTTTTCCTTCACCGTCAAGCACGAGATGAATTATAAACACAAATTAAGCACTTGAAATTCAGTGGTACTTGCCTGGTTTTGAACCTACGATCATTGGTTATGATTCACGCGTTCTAACCACTAGGCCATCTCGGCGTTATTCGGCGATACTCCTTATTAATCAACATTAATTTATTAATTAGCAAAGCTATAGTTTGGTTTCATATTGAGTATACCTATAGGACTCAAATAATATCCTGGTACATTATTCACACACGGCCATCTGATTCCAAATTAAGCAGAGCTTGTACTATGGAAACCAGACAACTGATATACTAAATATACTACTTTTCTTTTGTAAATACATACTTATATAGATAATAACATCCAGACTCAGGGCAAACAGAGATGTCCATGTACACTAATGTCTGTCCTGGGTGGGAATCGAACCCACAACCTTCGGCGTGAATGGCAGGTATCTATCAACCACGCAAACCGGCCCGTCTATTATCTAAATAATACATAATGCGGAGTCATAGACACATGTAATCAATACTTATGTTACTTAGAAATCGAACATCGTGTAAGATTCGTAATAACATTGTTGTCTCATGTATGATTGCCTTAGGGATAATCCAGCTTAATGCTAATGGAACTACTGAATCTCATTATAATCGGGTAAAAAAACCAATGCCAAAAAGTCATAACAGCCTTCATAACGAGTTAACAAAGACCATAATTGAAGTGAAGTTATCACATATTAAAAAATAATATTAAACCTAGTCAAATTTAAACATAATTTCATTGATTGTATTTCTTTTTAAATAGATCATAAAACAATGCATACAATAATTATAATATAACATCTGCTTTCATAGGTTCAAAGTAGAGATAATATATTTGAACGGAAAACTAAAAAATAAATATAATATTTAGCTGTCACGTGCTATTGTTGACGAAGGAATCATGATATATAAATATGATATATTTCTTAAATTACGTCATTAATGTGTATATATTTAAAAATAAAATGATTATTATATTACTATTGGAAATAATAATTACTTGCATAAAGCAATCTGTAAGATTATCTGTATTTGTTAATTTCGTTTTAATCCACGGTTGTTGGATTTAATTAATTTCAGTATGATTAAAACGTCCGTCGTAATGACACTATTTAACATCATTGCTTCATAACCGATTGGCGTAGGCTTTCCCGGAATGTGGTTTTGACTACCGTTCGTGTCTTTATTAAAGTTAATTGTACTGCTGCTTGTTTTATAAAATAAATAAATTATGGATTTGTTGGTAACCGTATGTCGTCACGGTATGCGTGACTCGTATGCCGTGACTGCAAACGGAATGACACACGCCACGCCTGCCACCTCTACTCCCTTGAGTGCGTGGCACGCTCACTATATTTTATTATAATTGTAATATACAATTAATTATTTATATTATTAACGACTCTGTTAATTTGATTTGTTTACTGATTTTCCTTAAGTATAAATTATAGTCAGTTTTCCATGTGCCGAGTGTTCAGTGACAGTCACATTTTTTAATTAAATTCAAGAATTTTATAATCGCTAAAGTAAAACTTCTTGAAGCGCTATAAGAGAATTTACTATTATAGTCAAATTTTAAAACATCCTTTTTGAATATAATTCATATCCTACTGAACTGTGCTTTAATGATATTTGGTAAAAAGCGATTATATTGTGGAATAAAAGATACTTATTATATAATACTTTTATATTTATTTTAAATAAACAATATCTAGCATGTAATTATAAAATATCTATGTATCGTTATGCACTACGCCACTTGACTAATTTTATTCGAATAATCCAACAATATTTGAATCGATTATTTGAAATGTATGTCAAACAACACTCTGTACCCGAAGCACTGTAACTAGTTTACTTCGAACACAATTATTCATCTACATCCCAGCGATAAGCGAAACGCTTGGGAAGTACGCGAAACGCTTGGCGTGTAAGCAAAACTGTGAAAATATAATGTGAATTTAGAACTTTCATTCGTTATTGATGTTAATCAAAGCGAGATAACCTTAGAGCTAGAAGAACGAGCGTTTAAATTTCTCATATAATTTATCCCGAAGTATTTTACATTTTTATAACATTTTACGGCAAGGCCTTTCTCGAGATTCATAGCCTACGTTACATATTACAGAAGGACGTTTTTCAGTGAAAATATCATCAACAGCATGCATTATGAGGTTTTTACACATATTTTTAAAATAATAGCTTCATAATACGGAATTTATGTGCCATAGCGGTATATTTATAATTATGTAATACTATTATAATAGCACACTTGTGTTGAATATGTCATTTTTTTAATATTCATTTTTATAATCTAAGTAAATATCGAAATAATACAAGTATCTTCATGTTAAATATATTAAATGGGAATACAATACAGTAAACAGTAACAGCCTGTTAATGTCCCACTGCTGGGCTAAGGCCTATATATAAGTTAGTTGTTATTAAATTCTAGCCAGCCATACCCACCTCATACACCGTAAGAAATATAAGTTTCATAAGTTTATCTAAGATGTTACGTCACTGATGTGAGTGTTATTACACTGCCCCACTCACAGCTTAAACCGGTACCGAGAAATTCAAAATACCTTACACCCAGTGGGGACATACACAGAGCCCTAGCATGGGTAGAACATAAGGTTGATTAATTATTTTTTATATTGAATACTAAATCGTTAATATGAATTATATATAGTAATTCAAGATTTCTAAGAAATATATGTATTTAACACGTGACCTTACACTAAAGATTTCAAATTGAAATTAAGTTGTTAGTTTAATGTTTTTTGTTTATTCTTTATTTATATATTTCTGCTAAGATAAATAATTGTTTTCTTAATTCGTTTGTCTTGTATCCATCATTATTATTATGGAAATATCATAAAGTTACTTGCCTTATATGTCACAGTAATATTAAGGACTTTGCTAAAGTAAAATAGAACAAAAACCAGTGAATAAATTCATATGAAAAAGTTTAAATAGTAAAATAATAATCATGTACTTAATTAGTGTTATTGTTTTAATTAGCGAAATGTTTATTTATTCAATTTATTTAATTGAGTTAATATAATTTTGACTGCTTTAACAAAACGGTTTTATTCACAAACGTCGTTTCGTTGAATTAACAATTTATCTTTTTCTATCATCGTTGATTTGGCATTCGAAAAAAGAAGAAAGAGAGTAGTTTAACTAAGAAAGCGTAAGCCACTAAACAAAATTGATAGGTAATATTTAACGTTATCAAAATAGTAACCGTTGTACATACTTTAAATCTTAATAAAGCATTTTCAAGAAATAAATAAAACAGATATAAATTCATTACTTTAAGCACAAGTACGATAGAAAACATTTTTGAACTTTGTGCTCTACATAAATAATATGCGCGAAAAGAAGGCTGAATAAGACTTGGAAAAACAATATTCATTTCAACGTTTTATTTCTTACGGAAACACTAGACGATTCTGGGTCGCATTCGGGATTTTTTGAATTAAAATATAAGCTATTATTATATATGTGAAATATCTCTGATTTTATATTAGTATTTGCATATGATTGGAGGATTATTTATACTGGCAACTCTAAGTAAAAAGTAGAGCAGGCTGGCATGTTCCACTTGGCAGGTTAATGATAATTATCGTGTCATTAACATTTTCTATACGACATTCATAAAAAGGGAGCACTTAGTAAGCTCATATGACGTATGTTTTATTGAATAAATTCTAACTTTTTTTCTTTAAAATTATTCCATTCATGTAAACTGGAGTTTCCTTCGATTGCGAATCAGTTTTTGTTGTGTAGCATTATATTTTTTTTAAAACCTTATAGATCCTCAAAATAGTAAGTCGTGAATATTTAAGTAATACTTAACTTTTTTATGTATAGGTAGGCTGTCGTTGTAATCTAACTATGCCATTGTCGCCATGTATACATTTTTAAATAATGGGACGTTAATGTCCTTTTTCCATGGGGAATAAATTGATATTATATAGTTTAAACAAATTACAATATTTTCATTCAATATAAAATATTAAATCGAGCAGTACTTTTGTTTATTTTTTTCGTACTTAAAAAGCTTTAGAGCCAACAGAGTGAAATTTCAAGAAGCAGTAAAACGGCGACTTAACTCAACACGCATACAAGTTCAAAAAGTCGTATTCTATTAATACAATCTTGAACAAAACTGTAATCTCATTTATCAACTGTCTAAGGGCTTCCGTGAAATAACTCGAATAATACGATCAGTCCCCTTTTCATTAGAGTCCGAAAATCTCCTCAGGTTGAACATGATTCAAGCAAAAACACTCAAAGGAAAAACTTCTGATGGAAATGCATTGATGAATAAAATTGCTACAAAAAATTGAGGCACAACCTCGGTCAGGTAGAATAAATGAGTTCTTATTTGTCCTTTTTTAAATTGAATTATTTTGATGTCTGAGAAAAAATCACATAATATACATTTGCAACAATGTCGCTGAAGCCAGCCAACAAAACTAGCAGATCTGTCAGAAAGAGACAGATCTTTTATCGTACATACAATTTTAATTAAACAGTGAATTTGAGCTTTGAACGAATATCATTGTTTCTGAAATAAATATTATATGTAATATAATATGATAAAGGTATTCGTATATAAAATTTTAATTACATCTGCATAAATTATTATTCCACTATATTTATTCATTTATTAATAGTCTGGACCCGCGAATGCCACAACAAAAATGTTTATTTTACGAGAGGCTATTTTAATAAATTTCTGTATAAACCCAGTTGAAGTTAGATTAATTCAATAAATAAGTTGACATTAGAAATATTTTCCCGATGAGTTTTGTGATGAAACAAAATATGTCTAATAAAACAGATAAGCACTTTTGAATCATCATGTTATAAGAATGTCAAGTTTCATTGGTTCGGAATGCAGATTCTACCGAGAAAAATTGGCAAGAAATTCAGTAGTCATTTTCTTTTTCAATTAAATACATAATCAAATCATGTTCATATGTCTTGTATGGAAGTCAACAAAGACGAAGCTCCACATAAACCTTATAATATGAACTAAACTGTGTGAACTTAGCAAAAGGCCTAGAGTTTAGGACCGTATTTATTAAGCAACATATATTTTATATATCTTACTCATAATATATATGTAACATGCGTGTTTAGCTCTAATTCAAAGTGAGAGCTTAATTATTATCAAGCTAAAAATCCCTATTTTATTTGTCGACTTAAAGTATTTTTTCTTTAGCCTTCCTTTTTTGTAAAGGTTACAATTTTTATTTACATTAAGGACTCAATCGAGTATCAATTAAAATTAAAAATATCTATCAGTATAAAAAGTATTAGTTGATATCATTGAAGCTCAGGCGACATCATAAATTTATTATTATTTTTATTTATTTTTATGATTATTACTTGATATTATGTTTTTGTGAAAGCCCGTGTGGGTAGGTACTAGTTAAGCAACAGATATTCTACCGCTAAATAGCAATACTTGGTATTGTTTTGTTCCGGTTTGCAAGGTGAGCGAGACAGTGTAACTACAGACACCAGGGACATAATTAGGGACTTAATTAGTGTGTCACGAGTAATATAAATCGGTGTAAAATGTAGTTCAATAACTTGTGGGGAATTGGTTTAAAATAGAGTTGCAGATTGGATTCATACAACAGGTGAAGTTAAATAAAAACTCGTACAAAGGTATATAGAATAATTATAATTTACTCAAAAAGTCAACAGCAATGAGTTATTTAATACAGTTGACATTATATACCTCTCGTTAAAACGAGAATCATGAAGTATTTTCACGATTTGAAATAATTAATTTAATTATTTAATTTTAAAGTTTTATCAGTGTGAAAATTTTCGGAATATGACCTACTTATAAAAATTAAGCTGATATTTTTCCCAATTTTAACGTTTATATGACGTCATAGGACCGTACTTATAACACGTTCAAATAAGGGTCCATAATTTGGAACGAACGTTCAACCAACATCATCAATAAATCAGTAAAAAGTAAGGGACTGGGACACGAAGCGAAATGATTGGACCGAAAAGCTCTGATTTATACACTAGGTATAGATCGTACCTACTTGAGTATTTCCAGTGTGAAATTCTAAGAAATCGTTTGACTCAGATTGAATATAATTTATAAAATTCGGCGAATAATAAAGTTTACCCGTTCTCTTTTCGAAAGTTGTCAGTGTGAGATCGCTTTAAGGAAAAATACCGTTTTCATTTATCTTTTTTAAACTCTTATATGGTTTTTTCATATAAAGTATACAAATATGATATTTTTTACGTCTTTATACATGTACATCTGATTCGTCTTGTTTGTTAAACAGTAGTATAAATTATATAAGTGTGGCTTGTCTGGGTATTTAATTCCGATTAAAAGCCCAAGGAACATAGCATAATATAGTTAAACTGTAATTGTAACTATATTATTGCATAGCTAGCATATTCGAGCTCTAACACAAAAAATAGAAATGCTAATTATGAAAACGAACGTGGACTCCAGAGTGCTGGATGAGAATTCGGCTAGTGGGACTTGAGCTCAGAGGACCATTGTACATTATTTAGAAAATAGATATGTTATTCTCGTAAAAAACAATTTAGTTAAAATTGGGTTTGCGGGAAATTAGGACTCATTTTTTCTTGCGGTTTTTTTAAAAATCTAAATGGCTGTCCTGAAGTGGCTCGTTGCCACCCCATAGAATCGGAGGCAACAAGGGACTGAATTAGTGGCATCGGAACCACGCCACTGTACCATAGGACAACTATGGTAACTTGCATGTTATTTAAGCTAGCAAATGACGGTTTAAGTAATCGTATTTCTTAGGATGCCAATGATTACGACCATATAATAGGTGGCTATTGTCTAATTTCCGATTATGCGTTAAAAATTATACAATGATCAGAATGGTTCGACATAACTTACTATTATATTTTTATTTAAATTAATAAGGTGATGACTTATGGATCAGAGACGTGGTCGCTCACAATGGGCCTCATAAGAAGGCACAAGGTCACTCAAAGGGCAATGGAGAGCTCGGAGTTTCTCTGCGAGATCGAATCAGAAATCATGAGATCCGCAGGCAAACCAAAGCGGGCAGCGCAAGACCGGCCAACGTGGAAATCCTTGGGGGAGGCCTTTGTCCAGCAGTGGACGTCTTTCGGCTGATATGATGATGATGAATAAGGTATTTCTATTACAAGGTATCCTTTTAATAGAAATACCTTATTTATATTATCGGTATAGCGCTTTTTTGTTTCTCTCTCTATCTATTCAACATATTAACCAAATTATATCACTTGTTTGCAAAATTAAAAGGAACAGGCTATACATACCATTTACCGTAAACTATAATTGCATCCAAATTGTATACATTGTTCATGTGATAAACGCCTCAAGTGTGCGCAGATTAATAAAAGTTTAAGTTTATAAAATTTAATATCCTGTGTCCCTATAGTATTAGGTAGTGAATATATTTTATATAAAGCCATACTCGCACTAATGACGCTCCATACTTCACAATTTTATGTCGCGTCCTCGTTAATAGCACTTTTAGCGCGGGGACGACGCTGATCATTCGTCGCACTGTATTAGCGGGACAATCGCTCAGCGTGGCGAAAGCGGACAGATCCTTCTGGTGCAATTAGCGGTGAAGAGTCACATGAGTGGTCTCGATTTCTAATTAAGACATACATCAACATACATACATCTCATTAATTCAATTACGTGTAAGCACTTGACATTAGTGGATGTTATCGTCATAATTAACAATAAATAAACATGATTAATAACACTTATATTCATTTGTCACACTTCAGAACACTGAAATTGTGAAATTTTAATGTTCTAATGATAAAACTGGTTTCACTCGCAGTTTTGCTCACGTGGGAGGAGGGGGGGGATGCGGTCGGTATGGTGTTACGTACCCTGTCTTTTTATTTGTTCCTGACAACTTGTATGCAAAACTTCATGATGATCGATCGGTTGAGTTGTTTAAACTTAAAAGTGTAACAAACAAACTCATTTTCACATTTATAATATAAGTATGTATACTACGAGTAGTAAATGATTCCAGAGGTAATATCAAAATAAATATATAAGTAACCATCATAATTTGTAATAAACTTAATTGAATGTAAATCCAAGTGAATATTCCATACAATTTCTGACTATCAAATAATCTGAAACTTATTTATTTGTTTGCTGAAAAGAGGTTTTACGTGATAGCGGAAACAGAAGCCGCCATTCAGTGCAGAACCGAAACTTTATGATTCGCCATTCATGTTACTTTATCCGTGAGGTCTCGGATGACTAGATTCGCTTCTTAGTTGTTGCCGTAAACCTCGTCGCACCCATTGTCTTCTATTAGAGTTTCGGATGTTGATATTTATAAAGGCCTTTTTCTTTTTTAATGAACAACTAATCCTAATGAATGAGATATATAAGATTTATAAAAAACCTTTTAATAATTTTAACAAAAATTGAAAAGCTGCGATGTGAAACAAATAAAGCCTGTGGCTTTTACTTTGCATATTGGTTATTAAAAATAGATTAAGCTAAAAACCTACTTTTTTATTCTAAATTATTGTACGGTTTTTAAACAATACTAAAGTATTATAATAAAGTGTATTTTTATAAAGTGAAAGGTATGTTTTTAAAAGTTTTAGAAACAAAAAAAAACGAGTGCTGTTGTGGGATACCTAACCTTACCTTTTTTTACAGTGGATTTTTTTTATTTTATATTAACCGCTTAAGTATATTGTTTTAATAAGCATTGCGTGGTTTTATTGTCAAAATTGTTAATTCATTTAATTAAATGTTTTTCCTATAAAAATGGCTATAATTTTCAATATAATATGATTGACAAAAAAATTAAATTTAAGCAATAATTGAAGGTCTCTAAAATGTCTAAATTTACACATTAATAAACATTTCATAATAATTATATAAAACAGAAGTTGCTTCGATTTAGACTTGTAACAAATTACAACATTTGAAACAACTGTGATCTTAATTCGTTTGTCTAATGGTGAATAAACGTTGTTGAACTTTAGCTCTTATGTTAATGCCATAAGAATCTCAGGTGAGTTCTATCTGTTTCGAGGACATCGCCATTTACACGCAGGCAGGTAAACCTCTAGCTAAATGGGGCGTTTGAATGTTAAAGTCTGTACAAATTATTCAAAGGTTGTTATTCAAGACCACCATTAAGTAAATTTATCGAACATTAAATGTAATTTTATAATAATTTAGAGTTTATAAAGCTTCTAATTGCCGTTCGAATGACTTCTCTTCAATAACCGAGAAGCCTTGTTTTTCTCTTTACGTAAAACAAAATGATCGTTGTAAGACTTTCAGCTTCAGTTCAGCTTTTTTATTATTATAAATATTTATTTAATTTTACGATTTTTTAAATTGCTTAATTTTATTTTTCACGCGAACTAACAACATTAATTTACGCTTACTTTGTAATCATATATATAAATAAATTTGATTTTACGTACTCTTGAACCTAATGTATGAATATTTAAAGCTTTTCATGACATATTTACATTCTTAATCTATTCATAAGAGGACGGTTTGAGTTTGACACGTATATATATTTTTTAAATGGATGTCTTTGAAAGTTAAATATAAGACTGATTTAAAATTATTTTTATTTTCAACAAAGTATAAGACGGAGGTTTAGAACTAAGTAGTAATGCGGTTAAACGGCGCGGGCGACCTAAGCATCTTCTGCAGGGAAGTTTAGGAGAAGAGTTTAACAAGTTCACACAATGGGCGTTGTTCAAATTGTTCCGTTTAATTTACTGCATCAAGTCAACATTTTCTCGGCAGTGAAGTATGCTGCAAATCTATTATCGTGCAACTTTTATTACTCACAACTTCTTTGAAAATAAATCCTTGTCTCTTGTTGACTTACTCGGAGTTATCAGCTGTGATTTATTGTAAGAGTAATCAGTTATTCTTTCGATTTAACAAGTCTCACGTTTACTTAATAAATTGTTCACATTTGATCAAAAATATTTCAAAGAAATATTTAATAATTAAGCTGAAAAATATTTTAATCGAGTAGAGCTTTGCAACCACCCTTGGATCGACATGACATTTGTACATGAAGTTGCTTCTTGTAATTTTGATTCAGAATTTACCGACGAGAGTTAATAGCAGATATAAATCTTAGTAGTTATTTAAAAATTTAAAAAAAAGTACATATTTTAAACAAATTTCTTGAAAAAAGTCAACTATAGTATAATGACCCGAAGCTATGTATTAGAGAGTTCTCTAGAAATTAAAAGAAACTTATACATTTATAATTTTTCACATATCTATATATCATTTATATATAAAGTAGCAATTTTATGATTTGATATTTTGCTTCAAGAAGGATGTATGCACTGTACGATGATGAAAACCAGATGAAATTTATTTCTCATTTATAGAATATTTGTTAATGTTTATTTTAAAATTGCACATTCATGGTACTGTATCATTCTAACGATACACATTTCATAAATTGTATACAATACACATAAGATAATTTAATCAAAAAAGCATCAGTTTACGTATCATCAACAAGTCTATTGTATATATAAATTAATGTTTAAAAACACCAAGGCGTTTTTAATTTTCTTAAAAAGAAAAAATAAAACGTAGCTTGACTAGATTCATAAAAATTGCGTCACACATAACTTTATTATGTTCCCGTCGTAAAATTGAACCTTCATAATATATTCTTCAGCTCACCTACGTTTTCCTTTAGACTTTTCACTTAAGACAGGAAGCTAACAATGTTTACTATGACATAAAAGGAACATGCGATATTTGATTTATCATCGTATATATATATATATATATATATTATTAGATTTTGATAGGATAGTACGTACGATGTTTTCAAATGAAAAAATATTACTTTAGAAGCCGATTAATTTTCGACATGTCATTTTCATTTATATACTTGTGAAATAAAAAAAGTGTATTGAAATAAAGTAAAACGTCATTAAGAATGTAAAAATGTAGCGAAATTAAGTTGAAAAATCTCGAATTCTGTTTTATTTAAAGAAAGCGGCTTTATATCTGAATATTATATATAAAAGAATTACCACCAAATACATTATAAAAGCCGAGATGGCCTAGTGGTTAGAACGCGTGAATCTTAACCGATGATCGTGGGTTCAAACCCGGGTAAGCACCACTGAATTTTCATGTGCTTAATTTGTGATTATAATTCATCTTGGGCTTGACGGTGAAGGAAAACATCGTGAGGAAACCTGCATGTGTCTAATTTCATTGAAATTATGTCACATGTGTATTCTACCAACCCGCATTAGAGCAGCGTGGTGGAATAAGCTCTAAACCTTCTCCTCAAAAAGAGGAGAGGAGGCCTTTAGCCCAGCAGTGGGACATTCACAGGCTGTTACGGTTACGGTACATTATAAAAATCATTTTATTTTTCTATATTTACAAGATAAATTCGAAGGAACTCTAAGTGGTACGTAAATATTATTCTCAGAAAGGGCAAAAATGGCTGAAAATAATAGAAGTTCCATTCAACAGTTGGAGCAAGAGCTCTTGAATCTTCTTATTAAAATCTTTGTAAATTTTCAACTGAATAATAAAATTTTGAGTTTATACAAAACAAGTGAATCAACAAATAAAATTAATGTAAATAGCGTCCGTTGAATTCGTAAAAAAATAATAAAGGCACTGAAATGTTCGTAACAATATATATTTTTTATAATAAAACAGTTCAGTTTTATGGTCATTGCGTAAAATTAAAATAATTAAATGCAAATATAATACTGCACTGAACGAAACGCATACGAAGCTACTGTTTCGCTCCGGTATTCTCTGATAGCAACCCTATGTGACATGTCACAACGGTGAGTATGTACAAATGATGTTCCGGGATGTTCGAGCCAGAAACACTTTTTGATTGTGTCTTATTACAAGTATGCATGTTTCATACGGGTGACGATTACATAACTAAATGAATACAATTAATTCAATACAAGTACTATTTTCTAGATTAGTTCACGTTTATAGATATTGCATCGCAGTATGTCCATAAAGTTATAAAACTGTAGTTTCAGAAACATTTCCAATGAACCGACTGGTAGTTTCTAAGATAAACACGTTCAAACATTTAAACTCTCTAACAATATAAGTATATAAAACAACAATATACAAAATAGTTAAAAATATCGTTCGAGATAGACTATTTAGATTTAATTTAATAGCACAAAGTCTTTGCTTTTAGTATTAGACGTAGTTAATATAGATATATCGTTACCCGTTACGTTGTTTAATAATTGTATCGAAATTCATCATATGTTAGCTATAAAAAATACCTGGTATCAACGACCTCGATAGATTTACGAGATAGTCAAAGAAAATTTTATTATACTCGCAATTTCGACGACGTCGTTCAAAATGGATCCCTAGAGAGAATAAGTCTCCAAACCGTTTCAAAGGAACTTGTAACAGCTATTGAATTTGTTACTATCGATTGATACTATTTAAACATCGAAGATTAATCAGTAATTAACGAAATATTGAATTGAAACTGTTTCATATTAACTAAATTTCACCTACAATTATTTATCCGGATCAATTATAAAGTAAAAAGTAAAATAACAGCTTTTAGGCGAAGATTTGGAGATTAAACCACCACGCAGCTCCAATGCAGATATCCTCATAAAGTTTTTCGTAAAAAAATAGTACGGATTTCGGGGGTTTGAAACCACGATCTTCATATAAGTTTAAGATTTATTATTATCACAACTGAGCCACGTCGGTCAAAATGAACGCATAATTCTCATATTTGTCCTTTTGTTGACTTATCGATCAAACGCGAAATACAGTATTCCGATATAATACATGAAAACATATTCAGCTTCCTATATGAAACTTTCATACATGGCAGGAACATGGCAGACTGGTTCTCACGCTACCCTATAACACACTGCCACCGACATTCATAACATGAATTTACTCGGGAAAATACCAATAACCTCTCCGATATACGAATACTTGAACAATGGTTATAAATTCCGTTAATATGAAAGTGTTACTAAAATATAGATAATATTTTCATATTTAAAATCAAGATTTATGCGAGATTATAATATATTTTTACGACCTTATACTGATCCAGAGTTTCGAGCGAATATTTCTAACTGGATATCGTTCAAATGACATATTAATATTATATATAACGTAAGTAATACTACATAGTTAATACACATATATTGTGTAGTACAACTTATGGAGTATCCCACAATTGCTTCCAACTCATTTTATCTCCCTATTTATATTTCGGCTAAATAAAATAAATTGCTACTGACATATAATAAGGTATTTGAGTTCCGGTGAAAATTTAATCCAGTTTAAGGCGGATTGGAAAAGAAAGATACAAAGACTCCACGGAAATACAAAATATGTTTATTTAATCAAAGAGGTTCCGCGTGAAATCTTTTACGACAGTTATCAAAATACCAACGCAAGTTACTTATATATGTAATGTAATAAATTATATATGACTAAGAGCCAGTCACTACATCGACGAGGCTATCGTCGTTGGATTTATAAAATGCGATATACGCAATCCTATGAATTTGAATACAGATTATTCAACCAACCATAGTCGTTCACTATTTATTCTTCTTAAAATACACTTAATGTGTTTTTCCATTGTTGTGTACAGCTTTGTCTGCTTTATAATAAAAAGGTATGTTTGTGTTGTAATAAAAAAGTTATTTGAAAAAGTATTAACAAAGAACACAAATTTATAAATTTCCTTAATTGATAATAATTAATGAAATTTAAAAATTCACGGCCTTACTTATAAATTTTCCATAGCGGAGGTTTATTTATGTTATAAGTAACAATTTCGTTCTTTCTATCATTATTGATTTGTCAAAAAACTTAGAAAGAAAAAGACAGCATTTCTTAACTAATCATGTCCTAAATAACGTTTTAAAAGTAAGGCCGTTATTATTCATTATATATTTTTTGTTATATATATATATATATATAACATGTGTTATGTTTCGTAAGATATTCGATACATAAGTATGTTAGGTCTCGCTTTCATTTTTCAATATTAAATATATTAAAAGATTTTTAACACAATTTAATTAAAGTATCAATTTAATTAGAAAAGACCCGTCAATATACAAAAGTAACCATGACATCGTAACAATATTAGAAAATAACAATATTATTTCAAAATAATTTACGATACCAGCATATATATATATATATATATATATATATATATATATATATATAATATATAATAAAATAAATATAAATATCAAATAAGGTGTTATGTTTCGTAAGATATTCGATACATAAGTATGTTAGGTCTCGCTTTCATTTTTCAATATTAAATATATTAAAAGATTTTTAACACAATTTAATTAAAGTATCAATTTAATTAGAAAAGACCCGTCAATATACAAAAGTAACCATGACATCGTAACAATATTAGAAAATAACAATATTATTTCAAAATAATTTACGATACCAGCATAATTAACGTAAATTGTTTTAAGTGAATGATAGCCATTTCCGGTAAAGTATAATTTAAATATATCAGTTTATTCTTGTTACGTCAAATATTTATCTTTTCGTTAAAAAAAATCCAATTTTAAAAGTAAATTTAATTAAAAAAATATAAATCTTTTCCTTTTATTACCGATTCAATCTAAATCTAACAAGATGTGTTGTCAATTTAAGCGCATATTTTTAATGTTTTTATATTTGATATATACTAAATAGTATAAAAAAGACGGTAGTATCAGACAATCCAGATGTAAAAGTAGGGTATTCAATAGTTTTTGTTTAAGGGTAAAAAGGGTACCAATCATTTTTTATTATATTACATCTTAAACTTCAAAAGTAATTCCATTTTCAAAATTTATAGAACTTATTCCTTTAATGGTCCTACTTTCGATGATTTTCAATATTTCATTATACTTATAAAGTTTAATGTCACTCAAGTTCCCGTAACTGGCGTTTGTTTTCTTCAAAAGTACTCGTTAGTCTTGCAATTCAGATCGCACGGGAACACTAATTTACAATATAATATTTTCGCAACTTTCTGTAGTAATGCCAAATTTACGAAAAAAAATTGATATGGTAGCTGACAAAGATAGCTGGCAGCTAACAAAGATTTAAAAGTTTCTAACGGACTGTACATCAAAGTGACCCAGGCAATTTCGTCTAGAGCTGAGTTGGCATCGAGCTAGCCTTTGTGAAACGTTGAAACGCGTATGAATCGATACAACTGGGGTTCCGTGAACACGATGCACGTATAATTAAATAGCTGTGTATCATTCTTTGCACAAGATGTTTATTATTCTTATCTTCTATAATCAAATTGGCGTAAGTAACTATATCGGAAAATTAATATTTATTAAATGTAATGTCTATGATATTACTTTTTATTCTTTTTAGATTGTTATATGACGCTGTAGAATAGATACTTTATGAGACACATGACTGATTACGTAGGTAATAATGTTAGTAGTATCAAGCTCAAATCCGCACAAAGATTTTTTGAAGTGTTGAATTTAAATGAAAATGTCGTGATTTTTAGCAAAAATATCATGAGAATTGGAACAGAATAAGATATGAATCAATCTCTAAGCAAATACATACAAAAAAGTGTTTGGGAATTTTACTTTTTACCGTAAGTTCTTATTTGTCACGACAACACGTACACATTACGGCAAATCATTTACATGTAGCCGTAAGTATACTGCAAGTATGGTATTTCAAATACTAACTTTAAAAAGCAAAATTTCTCGAGTAGAAAGCTACAGCTCTATTACATTATAAAAAAAAAATCATGAGTATACGTACACTTTTGTTGTCGTTTTTTTTTTAATTTAAAAGTTTATATTTTATGTCAGACTCCGCTTTCTTCTGCATCCGTGCCTTTTTAAATATATGTTTTGACATTTCATTCGTATATACAATATAATTAGTTCTATATCATTTATATCATTTAGATTCAGTCTATAGCCTGATACTTACAGGAACCAATACACCAGTATTAAAAACCCTTAATTTTGATAAAGAACACAGAAACGATGAACAGATGTTGGTTGTTTTATACAACAACGCCTTATTGGGTAATTTTGTTAATATTAGTAATTTTGAGCGTGTGCCGATTTAGCACAATCATTTATTTTTAAAATAATTTGGCATATGGCAAAATGTCGTTTACATTTTATTAAAAATATATTTTGGCCCTTTTAGCAGCAGACATTTATATATAATAATAACTAGGTACTTACATTCATCGTGATCTTTGGCGGTGACCGTGAGGACTGTATGTTGGATGTCTTCATTTTCGTCCACTTCCGCTTCGTATAGCTCCTTGTCGAAATAAGGCGGATTGTCATTTTTATCCGCGATGCCAATTCGGATGAATTTGGTCACTGTAAATAAAAAATAACACTAAAACTTTTATTTTTACATAATATATTTTTCAACTTATTCTTTATATTGTTTGGTCAAATTATTGGAATTTTGATGGCTTAATAACCGAATTGCAGGTTCAAGCCCGGACAAGCACCAACACGCATTCCAGCAGCGTGATCGAATAAGCTCTAAACCCTCTCTTCAAAAAGCGTCTGGTACCAATGGCAAAAACAAAAATAAACAAATTCGACTATTTATCATATTATCACATATTGCTATTCAACCTAATAAAATGTACACAACAAATTTAATAACTGCGGTCACTAGCGAAATTATTAAATGTATAAAATAAATGGTCAATTATGATATTTGCGGTTTTTCCGAATGAATCGATTACTTTGATTCATGTCGCACTTAATAAAAGATTTAAAACTAGTTTTAAATCTATGTATTATATCACTATAATATTTTTTTCCAATCAAAAATGAGCATCTAATAAATACATAAGTCATGGAACTGGATGTTTGTTAATCACGCTCGAATAATCGGACGGATTCTAATGATACAGATTTTAATGGTACAGATATACAAACATTATATTTATTTTAATTACCTTTACCGAAGCGAGTTGTGCCGAGGATAGCTATTTAGTTAGGTTTATATAAAGAATATTGTCATGTCTTCAGAGAACATCAAAAATAAAAAGCCAACCCACTACACTTACATTTTAATGAAACTGTACTGAATACACCAAATGAACCATAATCTGTGGCAGACTTGTGTTAAAGAAACCTAGAGGGAAATTGCTTCCGTTTGAGGTACTCTTTAGCAAAGATAAATTAGGAACGTTTGTCGAAATGTCCGGTGCCTTTATTAGCAGACGTATAGTACTTTGAGGCTCCGTTGATGGCCTTCGAGCCACATGGGACGGACGTTAACCTTAGCAAGTGTTTAACAAATGATATATCATTATAACATTCGTCATTCACAAGTGTTCTACGATTTAACGTATAAGAGCTTTTTTCTTTTTTATACAGATATTATTAAATGAAAGTTGGTTTTGAAATAATGTAATACTACTTTGCGCCCGCGGCTTTGACGTGACGTAAAGGGGAGGGAAAAGTCGTCATGCTAAGTGTTAAGTTTGCGTATCAGTTATCTCTATTCAAAATTTGATCCAAGCCTGTGCTGCCGTTTTTAAGATATTGATTAACAAGCATCCAAACATACAAACTTTTACAATATCAGTAGAGTTTTATGATTATAAGTAGGATCAATTTAATCCAAACGTATTTGTACATCGTAGCACTATTACGAAGGAATTATTTATTCAAATAGCTTATGAGCACTTTTAAATTGTCATATTAAAGCAAATTAATTTACAACATACTTAAGCTAGAAGCGTCTTGCAAATACTTTTGAATTGTCATTATACAAGATTGAATCTACTGTAAAGGACGTACATTTTACTGAAAAAAAACGGAAAAGAACTCAGAAGTTACTTTTTTCTCTAATTAAATTATATTAAAGAGGGCGTTGACACTACAGCCATTGCAATACGATTACAGCGTATTATATCATCTTGGTGTGTCGACTTCTAAACATTAACGTTACTTTCTTCATATGTATAACACTATCATAAAGTTAACTGTTAGGTTTATAAGTAAACTTAGTAGATATTATTTTGGTTCCGTGTATAAGTTACTATAAAGAAACGCTATCGTAATTTTTGTATTCGCTATACTACAGAAGATTTCGAAAATTATTCCTCAGCTTCAAACTTTATTGTATTGAATATTTCAGGAAAAAGATTTGTTGAATATATTTGTTATATAACATGCATTCATAGGGGAACTACGGTATACATATCGACTTGCACCTGTGCGTTTTCATTTCGTTAGTGTGGAGATCACGTTCAGCCTCTGGCCTCGTATTGCTGCTTATATCACACTTGCTTCCGTCCGCGGATTCACCCGCGTATATGTAAGGCAAGTGTTAGGTAGTCTATGTGTTGTCATGATTGAAACAAAAAATTGCTAGCGAAATCAGTGAAGAAAATTCCAGCGTGTTATTTAGTTTGTGAAGAAAATCCTTCAAAATCTGCCATTAAAGTACGTAATTCCAATTCAAATTAATTACGAGGTAGCAGCGGTAGTTAGAAATTAAAAAGAAATCGATGTTTTTGTATATATTATATAGACGTATTAACTTAAAATGTTATTTTGAAATCACAGATATTCACTTCAATATTATTTAATGTGAAATTTATAATATTAGTTCGGCTATATTATATTTTTGTATGCATTAAATTATTTAACGGACGACAATGTAGATTACGCTGTCAGCAATGCATCGACAATGTGAAGGCCGACCTGCTTCTTTAACGTCCTTTCCATATTAGATATTTCTTCCATATATGAACTTACTTTTCATTCATAGGAACAAATGGATAAAACAACACGAACACCTAAAAAGCTATCAAGCTGTCGGTATCCGGCACATTACACCGCTGTCGCAGTTTTCATAGAACGATATTACCTGTCTTGAACATTTAATTTTACGTCAGCAAGAATAATAAATTATGAAATAGAGAATTGGACAATGTTTTTAGCTTTAAATAATATTAGATGTCACCACTTAAAACATTTATGTCGCTTATATTTAGAAATTTTAAGTAAAATCAATATCATGGTATAATTCCATTAATTTTTGTTGTTTATTAAAATCTACAATTTATTAAAACAAAACATAATAATTGTTATTTTGTAGTAAAATCGTATTGTTAATAATGAATTAGCAATTTTAAGTGATCTAATGACGTCAACGGGAACTTTTTTACAAGCCATGCGGTGTTTAATTCCGGGCCCTGAGGAATAATATTGTTAGAAAACTGTACAGACAGTCGTAAAAATTGACGCGGACAACTCACGTTCCTCGTTTAATATTCAACCGCAATTTAGCATATACGAATGAAACCGACCAATGCCCCATAAATTTCGTCGGTTATTTACATATATCTACAGTGTACGTATATAGGTACATGTAGCTTGTAAGCTACTATACAAACCAACTAACTGCAATAGTAAATAAATACTGATTACTTTTATATTATATAACGTACCTATATTAGAAATAAAGTTCTTCTAAGTTCTAAGTTATTTTTATTGCGAGCTGATATAATACTTTTGAAACAAAAAGTAAGTAAAAACTTAAATGAATAAAAGCCTCCTAATATTAAATAATATATTATTTAAAACCAGACGACATAATTTCTTCATCTACCTTGTCACTAAAATAATTAAAAAAACAATAATTTTAATAAAGGTAAGTATATTAAATGTTAGTTTATCATTTAAAAAGTTAATTGCATTTTTTGTATAGCTCTCCTTATATAGAACGCTGAGGCTTGGTTAGGGCAACGCATATAATGAAATTCCTTGAAAGAATCCACGCATCGGAGAATACCGTCACGTGAAGACAACATAAGATAAAGCAAGACATTTAATTAAAATCATTTTATCGTATCATACACCACTATATTTCATTTTTAGATTCCGTATACCAAAATAATTATTGTTTAAAGTTATAATATAATACAGTACAGTAACAGCCTGTTAATGTCCCACTGCTGGGCTAAGGCCTCCTCTCCCTTTTTGAGGAGAAGAAGAATAATATAGAAATGACAAAATAATCGTTCGAATAAAATTATTCAACATATTTAAAAATGCGTTTTATAAGTGTTAACATAACATCATCATTCTTTGAATTATTGTGAATTATAATAAGTATTTAGTTATTTATTTAAGGAAGGCACTACTTGCACAGCAAGAAGTACGAACAACAACAACAAGAAGTACAAAGTAGAAGGAACAGGTGGTAGTAATTACACATTTTAAGCTATGCCGAATGCAAGTGCAAAAAATGTATTGAAACGTATATTTTATATAATAAGATAACTTCCTTACTTTGCCTTTTAAACCTTATTTAATAAAAAAATACATTAATAGGTAAGACTAATTAAACAATACAAAAATATACATATGTGTATATTATAAAATGCGTTGGGTTCGTATTCTCTGATTTTCATACAGGAAATATAAATTTAATTGTGTAAAGTTAATACTATATATCGTTAGATAAAATAGTAAGTACGAAATTTTAACCGGTTCTCAGTAAAATCTATAATCTCATTCCGACCTTTATATGACGAATCAAGTGTCTACTTGAACAAAGTATAATTTGGTTTGATTTGATTTTGATGAATGTGCAAAGGATTCCAGATAGAGAGGCATAAATATTCCACTTTGAGTCAGTTGTAAATGATACTTCACATGCTCATATGCATTTCGATGCGACACGAATGAAAATTACGAGTGAGCACGAACTTTAATTTTCAAGCAAATGTTTTCAATTAATGTGTACAACAACGCTTCCGCAATAAACTTTACTGCAATAAACTACGATATGCTTACAATATAAGTTTTAAAATTATTTTGCGTGATTTTAATTTGAAATAATTTCGTTACATTTTTTTAATTTAACTTGTGATGACAACACATCTTAGTTAAAGAAGTTGGATTTTCTTTTTTACTTTATACCGTCAAAATGTCGAGTAGCGATCTATTAATACCAAAGCTGGATGGCACAAAGGATAACCGTAAAAGTTGAAAAGTATGTTTGTTTGAGTAGACTCTTGCAAAACACTAGAGAGTTTGTTATGTAATTAAGCTTAAAATTATTTGTGCTGTCGAGTACGGTACATAATACTTTTCCTTCTTATTTTTGTTCACAAAAAAAAAATCAGTCAAAAGTACTTTACGCATGGCAAAAATCACAATTTTTTTTTACACTTTGTCCTTTCTACATTACCCGTAACAACTTGTTTGCAGAATTTCACTACGATCGGTTAAGTTGTCAAAATGAGAAAGCGTAACAAGCAAACTGACTTTCGCATTCATACTATTAGTAAGTTTCATATAAACTGTATATTTGTATTTATCTACTATAACCTTTTTTAGTGTTACTTAAATCTGCAATGTGGTTTCTTCTTCTTCGAGTGCCACTCCGACTAGCGAAGGTTGGCAGTCAGCTTTAAATACTCCTTCTTGTTCTTCGCGAGGCGAAAGAGTTCGACAGCACTCGTGATTCCCGTCCATTCACGGATGTTGCACAGCCAAGACTTTTTTCTGCGCCCAACAGCTCTCCTTCCGGCAACTTTTCCCGTCATAATCAGTTGCAAAAGTTCATATCTTTCATGCCTAAGCACGTGTCCGAGATATGCAACTTTTCTCTTCTTGACAGTCTCCAAAAGTTGCCGTTTTTGGTTGACACGTCGCAGAACTTCCACGTTCGAGACCTTTTGAGTCCAACTAATGGCCAACATACGTCTATAAGTCCACATCTCGAAAGCTTCTATACGTTTTTTGAGGTCTTCTTTAATGTCCACGCCTCGCATCCGTATATCCGTATACTTCTTGTATAGGCCAGATGTAACAATGTAGGAGTCGTATGCACAGGGATCTTAAGTCTGCGATTGCAGAGTACTTTTTTCAACGTGCAGAAGGCACTTCGAGCTATTTCGATGCGAGTCTTTACCTCCTGTTCACAGCTCCAGGTGTCATTAAGCCATGTCCCCAGATATTTGTACTTGCGCACCCTCTCAATTTTTTGGCCTGCTACAATGATAGCAATGTCATCGAAGCTATGTTTAGATAACACCATGATCTTCGTTTTTGATAGGTTCATCCTCAGACCAGCGTTTTCACTGCACTCATTAACACGGCTCATAATTAATTGCAGCTCTTCAGGAGATGATGCTATTAGGACTGTATCGTCAGCGTATCTGATGTTGTTAATATACCGGCCATTTATTTTGACTCCACATTCTTGGCCTTCAATTGCTTCTGCTATTATTTGTTCCGAGTACAAATTAAATAGCGTGGGTGATAATATACAGCCCTGTCGGACTCCTCTCTTTATTTCTACCTCATCAGTCTCCTCATTGTCAACTCGTACAGTAGCCTTCTGGTTCCAATACAGATTCTGGATAATACGTACATCTTTGTCATCTAAGCCGATATTATGTAATATTGCAATTAGACGGACATGCAGTACTCTGTCAAAGGCTTTTTCGTAATCGATGAAACAAAGGAAAACGTCTTGTTGCATGGCTCTGCATTTTTGTACGAGAATCTGCATTGCGAAAAGAGCCTCTCTCGTGCCCACTCCTATTCGAAAACCAAACTACCTACGACTATCTGCGAGATGTTCGTCGCATTTAGCTCTTATTCGCTCGTGGATGATATTCAGAAATAGTTTCAATACTTGGCTCATAAGGCTAATCGTTCGAAACTCTTCGCACCTTCTTGCGTTGGTCTTCTTAGGAAGCGTAATAAAAGTTGAGGTTAGCCAGTCTTTGGGTAAGAGGCCAGCAATGTGGCTTACTGTATCTCAATCAATTTATCATTTATACTACACATAAAAAGTAGTCCCTATCCAAAAAGATAAATAATCAAGCATTTATTACTGTTACAATACATTAAAATTATATCAATTGATTAAAATATCCGATATCAAAGTATCTTTATAATTATTATTATCCCGTCCCGTCGCATCCCGTCCCGTCCCGTTTGCACTGGTAGAATAAGGGTCAATATAAAACGTTTATATCGTAATACATACGAGTATAACTGTAATGGTTGACGTGGCACACATCAGTAAAGCTCCCAGTCGGCATGATTTTCCGACATCTTAAACATTTATCGTCGGTATCGTTTTCAGTCAATTTTCACAATATTATAATATAATGAATTATACACCTAAACCTTCTTCATGAATCACTCCGTCCATTGGTGAAAGCCGTATGAGAATCAGTTCAGAGTAATAGACAGACTTTGTTTTATAATATATAGTCAATAATCATACTCATATAATAAAACAAAAGTGTGCTTATACTTTAGTTAGTCATTCAACATAATAGATACATATTTTTTTATTATTAAAGGCGTATTTGTTTCCGAAGCGATCTTTCGTATGTCCAGTCCAGTCGTTGCCTATCGCCCCCGGAATATTTTAGATGAAATCCCAATAGATACGAGGCGCTGCCCTTCTCTGGGTACTTTCGAACAAGACGTATTTACGACGCTTGTTTCTCGGATCAAGCAAATTTTCGATATTAACCTTACTAAGTGGCTGTCACTGATACTTTTATTGATTGATATAATTTGTGATATTGGTAGATTACAAGCTTGTATAATAATTAACTATTGGGTGCATAGCGTTAAATATACATTGTTACTTATCTCTAGTTTGTTTTGTATTTGATTTCAAATTAGGTCATGTGTCT
The DNA here is from genome assembly GCF_905147045.1 of Nymphalis io. Classification (NCBI taxonomy): domain Eukaryota; kingdom Metazoa; phylum Arthropoda; class Insecta; order Lepidoptera; family Nymphalidae; genus Nymphalis; species Nymphalis io. The sequence goes on along the minus strand of NC_065890.1, from coordinate 8,418,324 downwards.
TTAATTGTATATATTGTTTCGCATTAATATTTAGTTATGTTATGTATATGAATTATTTTATTTTTCTGTCAAACACCTATATGTACACCTATGTACAATCGTTCCTTTCTGCACTTCTCAATGTAGCCATAAAAATGATTTTAGCATTCAAGCCGCTTTTATGTACAAAATTATGATTTATGTTGTGCAATAAAGTATAACCCTCACTAATATTATAAATGCGAAAGTGAGTTTGTTTGTTTATTTATTTATTTGTGACGCGTTCACGTCTTAACTACTCAATCGATCATCATTAAATTTTTCATACATGTTGTCAAGCGTACAGAAAAGGTATGTCCTTTTCTGTGGCTATGGCTACCCAACATTTCTCCCTTTTCGCGTGGAAAATAATATATTATTAGGTCCTTACATATGAAATTAGCGTTTTGTCGTACTGACCACTTTGATCTGAAATATCTCCTCTTTGCTTAAGAATTCCAAATTCAAATTTATAAATTCATTTAGCTGGTACATTTGAGTTTTGAAAACAGTCATTCATTGGTTTTGTCCTCATTATTTTTTTCTTTGGCGTCGCTTATTACCGCACAATGGAAAACATGAAATATCGGTATATTTATGAACACGAGTTCTACCGTGGCACCAGTGCCGCAGAAACAGCTCGAAGGATTAATGATGTGTACTGCGCTGGTGATGCAAAAGAAAGCACGGTACGTTTTTTGTTTCAACGTTTTCGTTCTGGAATTACAAAATCAACCCCGTGGACGGCCAGAGACCAAAGTGGAAAACGAAGAATTAAAGGCTAAGCTAATAACGATGTATACTTTGATTAATTAAATATATTTTACAAAAAAAAATTGACTTTACATTCCTCCCGTACAAAACGCCAATTTCATAAGGACCTAATATAAACACAAATTAAGCACATGAAAATTATGTGTTGCTTGCCCGGGTTCGAACTCACGATCATCAGATAAGATTCACGCGATCTAACCACTGGGCCATCTCGGTTCTTTTATATATTCTAAAAAATAACAATAACAAATTTATTTTTTAAGAAATGTATACTTCTATTACTCTGATCAAATAACAGTTATTTTGAAACTTAATATTATAAAACTTTTTACGACATGGCAGCGCAAAGTTTAGAATAAATAAAGAATAACTCAATATTCTAGAATGAAAACTATTTTATAGTTGCATATTTCATAGAGACAAATTGTTTTGTAATAAACAACGCAGGCTTAGAACAGCGAGTAAGAAGTAACAACAACGAAAGTGAATTCTGTTGTATTTCTAATAATAAATCTATAAAAAAATTATAAATAATAATAACTTATAATTTATGTAGCATTGGTCTTAATATAATATAATAATGTTATATTAATATTGATATAACTAGTTTGATAATATATGAGTTCGTAAATGGCGACTGGTTACTAAGCGACATATATCGTTGAGATATTAAGGCGGTTCTACGTAATAGAAAACATATGGAATAATTTGAGCAAAAAAATAAATTATTGGCTCGAATAAAAAATATAAATAATCAAATTATATTTGTCTCTCTTCACAACGTTTGATTGAAGATCTTTTTTGCAAATAAAGTAATATATTAAAGCCTTGACAGATGAAAGGGTCGACAGACCAAATTATACGGGTCGTCTGGTTAAGAAATAATTAGGATATATTACTTGAAGAGTTGGCCCAGTGACAAAACGTTTATATCTTAGCCGAAGATCACGAGTTCGAATGAATCGAAATCGAAAAATTCTAACAAATAGACAGACAAAGACCTAAAATTGATTTTCTTAAATAGGAAGTTTTTAGTTGAGGGACTATTATTGGCCTTTTTTATATTGAAGAGAATTCTTATAAATTAATGTTAGAAAGTCTTATATAAAAGACCTAGTTTATTCCATAAGAATCGTTAAAGATACATTGAATAGTAAATACAATAGTACTTGTTTGGCAGAGTTCCAAGGTATTTGCATAAAAATAATATCAAGCACAATGTACATAAGTCATAGACACGCTACAAATACATATAATTGAAAGGCTAAAATAAATACTAAAATATTACCGCCATTTCTAGCACTACTGATTATAAGTAAGAACTCGTAAATTTCCCACTGACGGGTTAAGGTTTTCTCTTCTTTTAAGAAGTTGTGGAATTTATTCCACGATGCTGCTTTACTATGGGTTGGTTGATATACTTGTGACAGAATTTCATCTGACACTCAAGGTTTTCTCAAAATGTTGTCCTTCTCCACCGAGTGTAAAACACATTTCAAACGCATATTAAGCACATGAATATTCAACTAGGTTTGCTTAGAATTGAACGCTATTTTTACCAACCACGTATTATATTCACTAGGATCTACCGGCACTTTAGGCAAATATTATATTTATACTAATGTACGTATTGTTATAACATTTTATTTCGTTATCCGGATATCATAGTGTAATTACTAATGCATCATAATATTATCATATTTATTCATTGTTACGAGTCCTTAGCAACGTAATAAGCGCAATTTATGCGAATAAAACTGCATATTTTATTAGTAGACGGACGGGCATATTGGTCAGTAGGTGGTCAGTGGTAACCATTGTCCATAGACATTGGTGACGTTAGAAATATTAGCAGTTTCATAAAACGCCGATGCACTACCAACCTTGGTTAATATTATGTCCTTTGTGCCTGTACAATAAGTGATTAGTGGGTGGTACCTGCCCAGACAGATTTGCATAAGCCTTACCGCCAAGTTTTAAAACCATAAAACATCAAATCCAGCCTACGATTTCCCCAAACCACGATATCAACTTTGAATGTTATGATACTCATCAGATAAACAACGGTATTTACCACAGATAACAAATTGTCATGGAACAATAGAACAAAGGAATACTAGTCGGATAACTAAAGGATTAACTAGTATGCTTTTTTATTATGTTATTGAAGAAAGGCAGATAAGCACATGAGTCAACTCCTAATAAGTAGTCAAGATGAACTATAGATAATGGCACTTTAAGAAGTATAATTGTCACTTCTTATGGCGTCTATTATATTAGCTATTAGTTAATAAACTGGTGGTAGAACTTTGTGCATACTCGCCTGGGTAGGTACCACACACTCATCAGATATTCTACCGCAAAACAGCAGTACTTGGTATTGTTGTGTTCCGGTTTGAAGGGTGAGTGAGCCAGTGTAAATACAGGCACAAGGGACATAACGTCTTAGTTCCCAAGTTTGGTGGCGCATTGGCGATGTAAGCGATGGTTAACATTTCTTACAATGCCAATGTCTATGGGCGTTGGTTACCATCAGGTGGCCCGTATGCTCGCCCGCCTTCCTATTCTTTAAAAAAAGACCTCACTAACACAAGCAAAGCAATATGAAGAATAAAATGCAATATAATTTACCCAATGATACATTCATCTTCTCTTTAAACTTGAAATTTCGAACTTCATTAAAACTCCGATTTATGAAGACAATATTATCATCATCAAGATATGAGATAAGAATAGTACTAGGACGCCTTAGCCCACTGCTGGGCTAAGGTCTCCTCTCCTTTATTTGAGGAGAAGGTTTGGAGCTTATACCAAAACGCAGTTCAAATGTGGGTGGAATACAAATTGGACAGTTGCAGCTTTCTTCACGATATTTTCCTTCACCGTCAAGCACGGTATGAATTATAAACACAAATTAAGCAAATCAAAATTCAGTGGTGCCTGACCGGGTTTGAACCCAGGATCATCGGTTAAGATTCACGCGTTCTTACCACTGAGCTATCTTGGCTTTTTAAATAACAATAGATAAAACTAGAATAGTTGATGAATAAATATACAATATACACATACAGATGACACAGACAGACATCCTTCGAAAAAAAGCAGAAACGTTTCGAGAACGATTTGAAATCAGACACGAAACATACACATAATGTGTTATTTATTATTATGACACACACATTTAACATTAAAGTAGTATTAGTAGTAATCTACATTATATTGACAAAATAGAGTGAGTATTTATTGGAAATTAGAAGCCTCGCTGATCTCGTTTCAATATATGTACATACATAGCTTACCAAATACAACCTGAACTGTTCTGTGGTGAGTACGTTTCGTCTTCATTAATTGTAAATCGCAAATATAACATCAATTACTCATTCGAAATAATTCAAACACATGCATGGAATTCCTAAATTTGTCTGTTATTTATTGCTGAATAATAACTGTCAAGGAGAAAAACGGAGCTTTACCTACCACGCTGCTTCACTGCGGCTTGGTCAATGCTAGCAGCTGTTAAATATTCACAAATTGTTTCCAAGTATAACATTGCGAAAACATTACACGCGCTTATGAAAACCAGTAAAAATAGTACCGGACGTCTCTGATAAAAGAAACAACTCTATGGATAAAGAGATTTAAGAAGATTAGTTCACCGTACAAAGAGTAAACCGGATACGAGAATAAATAGAGTAATGTCAAAAGAGTATTAAATTAAATTCCAGTGTAACAGCAGTGACATAGTAAATAGATTAGTAACCGCCGGGAAACTAAATAAACAAAGCTAAAAGCTGAACCAGAGAGTACATGGAGCAAGTGTAATGTGCAACCTTTAATAACTGTGTTTCGAACTCTTGACACGCGTTCGTAATGATGATTCAATAAATACCATTTGTAGGCTCATTTAAACGAAATAATTGGAATGACACTCTTTGTTTACCGCATGTCTATATTAATTCATTACAAAAACAAATATTTTACGTATTAACGAAAATAACGAACTTAATGGGAAGGTTTAAGCAAATATATTTATTCGAGCGTTTTATTTCCTGACCATACAATGATTTTATTATATATGCAACATTTTTAGCTTTATCAGTTCACGATCACTCATGCGTAACTGAAAACTCCGATACTTGTATTTTCATATAACAAATGTTCACGGGTAGGTTCATTTTTTCACATTTTAATCAAAGGATTGAAATATATTTATAGTTATATTTTTATACGGTACGCTAGCTCTAAGTAAGTCTAGTCAGAATGAATCACGAGTGGCTTCAGATTATAGGACAGAAAGCAAAAAGTAGGACTTATTTAGGTTAGAGATGCGATTACATATCTATATGTAAGTAATGAATTATCGTTGTGTTCTATTGTTCTACATGTGCGTGTGTATCTAGGCTGACTTTAATCATCTCATCTTAAATTGGGTATTGTGCTAAGTAAATTAAAATAAGGACTACATTGTAACTGTCGCGTGCATAATTAATATGATACTTTTTATTACTTGATATTCGATAAACTACAACTTGTGTCAGAGGTTAGTGGTATGTCGATAATTTATATACGAAATATCTGTTAAAATAAGACGATTTTACGTGCACTTTATTTTAATAATATTTAAAAACTTGCAAAGTTGAAAACGCAAGCGTATCGTAGCACAGCGATACGCTTGAAACCGTAGCTCTAGATTTCACACCAGATATTTTTTATCAGAAACTTACATGTACATATAAAAGTATGTTAAAATACTGTTTATTTTTTTTGTCACGGTTGTGCGTCCCATATTGTATAAAATCTATCAATAAGTAATTCTTATCGTACAAGATACAAAATTTATGAGACGATTATAAAATATATATAAACATTAAAAACTATAAAAAGTAAAGAGTTCGAAAATAGCAAATTGATGCGGAAAACGTAAAATAAAAAAACGAGTGCTACTCTGGATAGCAGCTTTTATCCTGGATATTTTTGGATTGTGGGCTCAATAAGTCTAAATTATTGGCAACCAGAAATCCATAGTATGCGGACTTTGTTCAAAACACTTGCTGCTAGATATACCTTTGCGCTGGTTGGTATTTATTATTATTGCGGTTAAACAGGAGGGCTATTCTGACTCTCGTATTTCATTCATGAAATATTGAAAACAAACTAATGGTCATACGATTTTTAGATCCTTTAAATGTAATAATAATTGTAGTTAATTACAATTAATAAGATACTAAATTTTAAACTGTTATCTTTTATAAATACGATTATTCTGACTTTACTATTAAAGATATTGGCCGCGAATACACTACATTTTTTAAGTACAAACGATTATATCAAGATTTTAATTCTTTCAAATATATTTTCAAAACTAAAATAACTAAGTCAGAACTATTTTAGTAAGTTCACTAAACGCATACATAACGTTAAACTTCGCACTATGTGCGAATTGTACATTTCAACGGATATAACATTTCAAAACTATTCCACGAAGCTCCTTCAATGAAATATATAATTATTCGAGGAACAAAGGAAGGATATTGAATTTTGACACATTTCACTATAAATATGTAGTTTGAACACTACACTACTTTTACGCTTGGCTTTTTTAATATAACACAAAACAATTCAGACAATGGCAGCATACCATGTATTGAAATAAGAAACGAATAAAAAATCACAATGGTTATCGCGCGGCACTTTATTTCGTATAAAACTGCAGTTAAAAAATGGAAAATAAAACTGTCACATTGTAAAACATTTTTAACGAAGATTTTTAAGGGTCAGTGACTGATATAACATTACACAAACGATATTACTTTAACGATAGCTCGTCCGGATATATTCAACATTTTATGGTGAAAGGTACAAAGCTTTTCCGACCACTATATAATAATATTTTTAGCGGAGAATTATTACCAAATGACGTACTCACTTATTCTGTAAGTCCCAAATTATATCCAAATTACTCCAACTTTATAAACGATGCTTTAGGTCGATTACACTCTAACCTTCTACGACCATTCCTTAGTGAACGTTGTTATTTTTAAATAATCACCGTCAACACAAATGGGAATATCTATAAAATTATATATTTCTCAGGGCAAGGAATTAAATTTTAAGATAAAATCCCACATACAATTCACATTGCTTTGTGCAAGCCTGTCTGGGTAGGTACCACCCACTCATTAGATATTCTGATTCTTAAGAGTAACACCAGATTTTTGTAGCGGTTCTTCTCAGTAGTAATCAATACCTCCTCCAACCTAATAGCTTTATCTGCGTAATCCATTCAAAAAAGTTTTTAAAACTTTTTTTGAATATTTTGATTTTTTTGCATAATATAGCTTAAATAAACGAAAAAATGTGTGTACTCATGAATTATTTGTTGTTTTAAGTATTAAAGCGCTACGTTTATGGCGTATTCCCGTGCCAATACTGAAAGAAAACTAATTTCATGTGTTCCATGTAATGGTATAATAATAATAATGCCCCTCTTCGATATGGGGGGTTGTTTGCTTTAAGTTGAGAGTTACGAGGTCATGACCTGGTAAATGTGTCGAATATTGAAAACTTTTAAGGGTTAACATTTTTTATGTTGGTTTTATTTTAACAGCGTATTTATTGTAAATTGTTTTGTTATAATCAGAATATAAAAATAGAACAAAGCTAAAAGCGATTAAGGTTTTTTAGGATCGACAGCCATAAGGAAGCTCACGTCAATTGATATAGTAATTTTAGTGGCGTAGTATATCGGAGGGATATTTTATTGACAAAAATATATTTGGCTCTTTATTTGACTTTGAATATGTTTTTGACTAAATCTTTAATGTAGAGACATTTTGTAAATCTATTAATCACAGTGAAATAACGGATTCCGGAATGTTGCATTGTTTTACTGAGTGCTATGGGTTTTTTTTTTTATTATGATGTTGGCAGTTATAGATGCTGTAAGGAATCTTGTTATTTATCACCATAAGCCAAAAGGTTTTATAGATTATATTATGTACATTCTATTGGCCCTTCTAAAACGTCAAGTTAGGTTGCTAAAATTAATATTAATTAGACTACCTCGATTCAATCAAAGTTACTACATAGCCACTCGGAATAGCACAAAATCAACTATATCACGCAAATTTCACAAAGATCATTTTTTTTTATAATTTACAGTTTAGTTTTATTATTATAATGATTTGAATATTATTTAATATATTCATAAAAATATATATATTAAAGTAAATAATAAGTGAAAACCTAGAAATTTTATTTTTAATAAAATCAAGGAATTTTATTAAAATTTTAATTTTATTAAAATTTTATAAAAGGAATTTTTATTAAAATAAAATTTCTGAATGAATTGAAAATATAATTTTTTGATATCCAATATGATTCCAAACAGATTGTTCAGTTTACAAGCTATTGAAACAGCAAGTAGATATTTTAAAAGAAATTCCGAGCTAATAAAAACATCTATCGAATGAATAAAAGAAACCCACGAGTTTCCCAAGATTATTATCAGGAGACTGATGAAATGAGAAATGAAGCTGGGAGTTGCTGAGGCACTTCGAGTAATATATATTCTAAAAGTGATCTCGATCAGAAAGCTATCGGAAGCAGGGTCTGTAATCAATTTTTATTTGACCGCATATAACAGCTCGTAGCCTTTCTATCGATATTTAATGTTCTAATACTCATATAGATCATTATTCAAATATCAGATACAAATATAACCCAAATATAAATAATTTCGCGATTTAAAATATTGTATTACGTCTTTTTTTAATAAGTTATAGTATAAATATAAATTATTTCTAAGGTATTTACTTATTATTTACTTTAATATATATATATATATATATTTATGATTATATAAAATAATATTCAAATCATTATAATAATATAAGTTCAATATAGTAGCATTGCAACTACTTATTAATTGTGAAAATCATTATAAACAATTTTTGTTTAAAAACTTAATTTATGAATTGTATTGGAAATGGTCTTTATGCGCTTGTTTAATTTCTAATGTGTGTTATCATATAAAAAGCTATTTATTTTCTAATATCCTTTAACTCACAAACGTTCCTTGTCATTTAATTTTTATATTACAAATTATAATCGAATTTCGAAGACTTAGTGAGATCCTGTTGTAAAAGCGTATACATTGTCCCTGCTTGCGTAGTCGGTTCATATACTCGTAATATATAATAACGCCAATGATAAGCTGGTTATGACCATCTTATCATTGGTGCTGATATGTATTCACGTCACAATTTTTAGAAAAATCTTTATTACCAGTATCAAATACACTCGTATCACGTATACATAAGAAGCCAACAGATATTGATATATTTATAAATATGACTTCATAACCTAAAATTGTTTTTGTTGGTATAAGCTTTATTCAAATGTTTTAATTATTTATTTATTTTATTTAAAAACAATTCTATAAGTATAAAGAGCACAAGCCAGTGTATTCGAAATAAAGATCTTTGTAAGTTATCAGGGACATATTAACTTTGTTATATGAGCTTATGTATTCGATTCATTGTGTGTATAATAGGACATACTTCGGTGGCTTAAGATTGAATTATTGTCTCATCTGGAGGTTGTGGACGCCGTGTCGCCAATCTGTCTAGCCCCAGGTGCGCGTCTTATTGCACTGACACACTTTACAGTATATTGTTTTACGATAGAATATTAATAAAATACAATATGGAAGACCCAAATAATAGAACTACATCGTTTCTTTAAATAATCATTTTCTTCTCATGTGAAAATGTAATAAATAACTATGATACATAGCATTTAAATCGGTTTTATAATAATTAATGCAGAAACTGTTTTGTATGACGACTACTTACGTACCGCTTCAACTAGAGAAACAAGTTTAGAGCGAACTACTTGCTTACAAGGGAACTTTTTTCATATTGGTTTTAAAAAAACAAACAGATTGTCTTTTACATGACGCTTTTGAATAGAATTAATATTGCACTATTATTAAAGGTATATTATGTTTACTTTTAAATGCCATACGCCTATGTATAGTTGTATAGTTTCACTAAAACTTTTATTTTCATGGTTATTTGAAAACAATTAAGTAAATTTTTAATAGTAAACTACAGATAAGTGTCAATTTAAAGGTACTTGTGACACGCACTGTTAGAAGTATAACATATTCTTTACGCTATCAATTGGCCGCGAATTATCAGATCGATTTGACGTAAGACCCGATGTACCTGTAAACATGGCTCAAACATCCTTTTAGCTGAAACACCGCTACAGAAAGTATTTACAGAAAGAAAAGCTTATATGTAGTATCTATGCAGATCCAATTATTAAAATAAAATAAAAAAAAAAACAAATAATTTTACTGAAAACGACAAAAATTAACAAATTTAATGTAACGTCCGTAACAGTTGCTCGCCTCAAGGTATGAGTTAGGTATGTGACACAATACAGCTTTTTAGTACAGGATGGAAAAAACAATTTATAAAAAAATAAAAATAAAATATTCATGACATGAAAATAAAAGTACGTAGATAAAATATACAAAATAATTTCTTGCATACCAGTTACCTATAGTTACTTACAGCTAATTTTGATAGGGACCCACAAAGAGAGGACCAAGCACATTCGAACGGTAATAATATCTAAAAAAAAAGGAAAGAAAAAAGTATTCACTTTTGGTGATTTTTTAAAGATCCGTTTAAGAAAATACAATAGATGTAAGACAACTAACCGCAAATAGCACAAAGGTGATCGTTAAGAGTTGAAACACGTATCTGATGTGTTTGTTGGTACAAACAAAATACTTCGCATTTGCAATGTTTTTGTTACTATTATTTCTCCAAATATTGTTGTATAATCACACGCTTGAGATATTTTAATACCTTCAGGCTTAACTCGGAATTTATTTGTACAATTCTCATTATGTTTAAACAAAAACTTTATACGTCCAAACAACTTTACACTGAAATACTAACGTCATTTAACTCAACGTTTTTATCATTTTAAATGAGCAAAATATTGATTTAAAGAAAATATTGTGATTTATGTATATTAAAAAATCGCGAAAAAGAAAAGAATATTATATAATTGCGAGGTTTTTTTTCTATAATATTATTTATATTTATTTCTTTCTTTACAAACTGTGTATTTAGATATTACAGTAACAGCCTGTGAATGTCCTACTGCTGGGCTGATGGCCTCCTCTCCTCTTTTTGAGAAGGTATGGAGCTTATTCCACCAGGCTGCTCCAATGCGGGTTGGTAGAATACGCATGTGAAAGGTTTCCTCACGATGTTTTCCTTCACCGTCAAGCACGAGATGAATTATAAACATAAATTAAGCACATGAAAATTCAGTGGTGCTGGACCGGGTTTGAACCCACGATCTTCAGTTAAGATTCACGCGTTCTAACCACTGGGCCATCTCGGTTCTTTTCTAATAAATAAGCCCAGCAGTGGGATATTACGGTACGGTTACCGTACTACAAATTTTTGCATTCGCACACTATATATTCGCATTATAGGTACCATGTTTACATATTGATAATTACACATGGCGACATTAAAATACGTTTAACGAAATACTTGTAATAAGAGCGATTAAATAACCTACTGTTAACCAGTAGGAGTACAGAAAAGTAATATGATTTTAACAAGCATTTTTATTTTGTCATATTAAAGATCATGAAATGTAAATTAGACTATTTTTTGTAATTACAATACATACATATATTAATTTTTGTTATATTGTATAATAAAGTAACAGATAATAACTTTACGCTTTTTATTACCTAATCTTGTCAAGAATGCCTTTGTTTATTAGTGTTTTTTTTATGACGGTAACTATAATATGACTAGAACGGTCACACTTACTAAGCATTTTTTTCGTTATTATATAACAAATGTCTTGCGGATTCAACCCGTAAATATTGGTTGTCTGCCTTTAGACATATAAAAGCATACATTTGTAAAGTTGTGAAGGCACCCTTGTCACCGACAAGTCCGTGAAGTTGTTTTTGTGTTTCCTTCTAAACTAGTTTCGTTTAATGAAATTTCGGATAAATTATTTCGAACTCCATGTCAGACCAATCTTTAGTTTCATGCTTATGTAAAAATATATCAAACTATCTAACCGTCTTGTCGCCAACGATTACGTCAACTTGGAAGACGTGTTTTCACATTTTGTGAATTTACCAGCAAAATCTGAATAAATAGAAATGATTGTTTGTTTGTGTATCATCTTGTTCTTCAATTATTCATCAGATTGTGGTGCAATTTTAGAGTTCTGCGTAAGACAGCGATTGCCCTGTACCAAACGAGAACAAGAATTACTGTTCGTATGTTTGTTTTATGATATAAATGCGAAGCCGGGAAGAGTAGTGATACTATTAAAATAAAATTTGTTTTTCAAAGCATTTTTCTTTATCCTCTGTAGAAACCATCCTCGCGTGTCGTTTCTACAACTTGTGGTCAAAATTTGAAATGCTAATGCTTAACGTTTTTTCAAATATGTTACAAATGGATAAAAACTGCACACCATTATTCACTTAACTTTATGTAAACGAAAAATATATTTAGCTGTATTTTTTTGATTATATTGTAGATAACGGACACATCTGACGGTATCAATATTGTAGTAATTTTAATTTTAATGAGAGTTCATTATGAAGTGATCCAATATTCAAGAGTTTTTTTAATATTCTATCAGATTTCTTGTAACCGTTGCACGATCTGGCATTGTCATTTTATTACAAAGTTTAAATTTAATTTTCGTTAAGAGTTTCTGCATTAACTTTATTTTAGCGAAAAAATAAAGTTAATGCAGAATAATATTATAGAAATAGGTTTAAATGTTTCTATATCAATTAATAAATAAAACTATATTTTTATATATTAATTATGAGCTGAGTTTAATTTTAACTGATACTAGGGAATTGTGCCACATCATCACTACCAAAAGCAATGCCTTTTATTCCTATGACTTCAGCTTTGAAGATTGGATGAGCCAGTGTAAAGACAAAAAGGACATAGAATATAAGATGATATGTTGGCGGCGATTTGATAGTGTAAATAGTGGTCAATATTTTTAATAAATTTGTAAATAGTGGTTAATATTTTTAATAAATTTGTAAATAGTGGTTAATATTTTTAATAAATTTGTAAATAGTGGTCAATATTTTTACAATACGTAGTGTTTATAAGCGATTGTGATCATATACATGGCAGAGCAAATATGGCAGTCTGACTGTCTGGCATACTATTTAACGCAATGAAAATTTACTTTATTTGATTTCAGAGGCATAGTGACTAATAGTTAAAATTATATCGTATAAATATAATATAATATTATGTATGTATGTGTAAATATACGACCTTCTGCCATTATCGCAGTACTTGTCAGGGTCTGTTTCTAAGTCTCATTCCACCTGTTTTTTATGTGGGGCGATATTCATCTGACCTACATTAACCTTTATTAACGAACCAGTAACATCTGATTACAATAATTTACCTACTTTTAGTAAAATATTTGTGCTAACCACTGTGATTCGCTAAACCTAATTTTGGGCGTGTTGAGAACATAGGAATTAAACAAATGATGATCTTTCTGGCCAATTCGATCCGGAGATTTTATAGTTATCTAAGTGCACGAAATATATTGTGTTAGATCTAGAGCTAATATTAGTGTTAGAGCTTATATCATTAAACGTTCCTGACAAATACACTCGCGCTCGTCGACACAAGCTATTTGCGGTGCCTGGCATTGGTACTGGTGAGCGAGTCACCTTTGATACGCGCGTTGACTTTGTTCAATGGTGTCCTGGCCTGGAATCTAAGCCTCGACTTGTTTAACTCATCGCCTGCTGTATTTCGCAAACCGGCAGCGGAATACATACAAACAATAATAATTAAGGAATAAGTGTATTAATTAAATAAGTAAATGCTTTAGGTTAAACCTGTAATGTTTACTTATATTTTGTAAATAAATAAATAAATAAATATTATAGCTTACAAGTGTATAACAACAAATATATAGTATTTCATTCTTAGAATTAGATGAAACGGGAAATACGAAAGTACGAAAGACTTCAGAATGGTTTTACGTGCTTTTCGAGGCTCGGGCTTGTGGATCCTGCTAGCTTCCAAACTCTGGACTACTACTCAGAATTTGTTGACTGTAGCCCTATTTCTTTTTCTCTCAGATCTCAGAACTCGGGATCTACAGTATTATAAGCTAGCCACAAGACAAATTTAAGACCCATATATGCGTGTTGCGAATATGTTGCTAAGTATTTAAACTTGGTACCCGTGACAATAACAATCTTATAAATATATCAATCAACAGCCAATCGTTGTCCACTGCTGAACATAGGCCTCTCCCAAGGTGCGCCAAAGCTCCCTGTCCTCCGCCTTCCGCATCCAGTTGGTGCCCGCCACCTTCTTAAGGTCGTCGGTCCACCTGGCTGGAGGGCACCCTACGCTGCGCTTGCCGATTCGCGGTCTCCACTCTAGGACTCGTCTGCTCCAACGGCCATCGGTCCTACGACATACGTGACCAGCCCACTGCCACTTCAGCCTGCTAATTTTGCAAGCTATGTCGGTGACTCCGGTTCTTTTCCGGATAATCTCATTTCTGATCTTATCCTTCAAAGATACTCCGAGCATAGCTCGCTCCATAGCACGCTGAGCGACTTTGAATTTGTGGACTAGTCCCGCAGTTAGTGTCCACGTTTCGGCACCGTATGTCATGGCAGGTAAGACGCATTGGTTGAAGACTTTCGTCTTCAAACATTGCGGTATAGACGACTTGAGGACTTGACGAAGGTTGCCAAATGCTGCCCATCCCAAGCGAATTCTTCGATCGGCTTCCTTCTCGAAGTTGTTCCTACCGATTTGTATAATCTGTCCTAGGTAGGTATATTCACTAACAACTTCGAGAGGTTTGCCCTCGACGTATATCGGTCCCGGCACGACATGCCTATTGAACATGACCTTGGTCTTGTCCAAGTTCATGCCGAGACCGACACACCGGGAAGACTCGCCTAGGCTACGCAGCATTTCGGTGAGTTGTTCCAGCGACTCTGCTATGATGACGATATCGTCGGCAAATCGAAGGTGTGAGATGTACTCGCCGTTTACATTGACTCCATACCTAGTCCAATCCAGCGTTTTGAAAACGTCTTCCAACGCGTTGGTGAACAGTTTCGGGGATATTACATCCCCCTGTCTCACCCCTCTGCGCAATTGGATCGCCTTCGTCTTACAGTCCTGGATGTGGACAGTCATTGTAGCGGCGTTGTACAGACATCTCAGTACCTCGATATATCTCCAATCGATATGACATCTCTGCAATGAGTCGAGCACTGCCCAGGTTTCGATGGAGTCGAAGGCTTTCTCGTAGTCCACAAATGCCATACACAGCGGCTGATTGTACTCTTCGGTCTTCTGCACAATCTGCCGAACAGTATGGATGTGGTCCACGGTGCTGTAGCCTGATCGAAAGCCGGCTTGCTCTGGGGGCTGGAACTCGTCAAGTCGTCTGGCGAGACGGTTCGTGACGACTCTTGAGAACAGCTTATACACGTGACTCAGGAGGGAGATTGGTCTGTAGTTTTTCAAGAGGGTTTTATCACCTTTCTTGAAAAACAGTACCACCTCACTCCCGCTCCACGTTTCCGGGGTCTTGCCATGTTGGATGACGGAATTAAAGAGGCTTGCTAGCTCTTTCAGGACCGGAGTCCCGCCTGCCTTAAGCAACTCTGTTGTGATTCCGTCATCTCCCGGAGATTTGTTGTTTTTAAGCTGTTCTAGAGCCGCCCTAATCTCTCCTTGGTCAACGACCGGGAGCTCCTCGGAGTAATGGCGCATAAGAGGGGCGCGCTGGTCATCAATACTGATTCCCATGGGTTTATCCGATCTTGAAGAGAACAACTGCCCATAAAACCTCTCTACTTCTCCGATAATCTCAGGCCTAGAGGTAACGACCCCACCATTTTCAGTTTTAAGTTTTGTCAGACGCGGCCTCCCAAACTTGCGAGCGAACACTTTCGATCCCCGATTTTGCTCAATCGCAGCCTTGATGGCACGGGTATTGGAGCGTCGGAGATCGCGTCGCGTCAGCGTTTTTATTGTTCGGTTTAAGGCCTTATCTGACAAAAACGATGGTAGTTCTCGTCGTTTTCTCATGAGCTCGAGTGTCTCAGCAGAGAGTTTTGGTGCGTTGTCTCTTCTCTGTGGCGGAAAACACTTGCGGGATGTGTTTTGCAGTATTTTGACCAGCGTGTCGGTTCTCTCATCAATGCTGCTTATGGTTTCCAACGCGGTGAATTGATTTTGAAGTTCCATTTGGAACTTTTCGGAGCCTTGAGCAGCTTGGAGCATGGTAGGTCGGAGAGTAGACCTCATCATTCTCGATCTTTCGGCTTTTAAGTTGATATTTAGAGTGCCTCGAACCAAGCGGTGATCACTTCCGGTATTAAACCTGTTGATCACTGAAACATCTCTAAATATGTGCCTTTTATTCGAGATGATAAAGTCTATCTCGTTCCTTGTCACGTTATCGGGGCTTCGCCAGGTCCACCTCCTCTGAGGCTTCTTTTGAAAGAAAGAATTCATCAAAAAAAGCCCCTGCGCTTCGAGGAAGTTTACCAGCATTTGCCCCCTGTGATTTCTGCAGCCCAAGCCGTAAGGTCCGACTTTCGATTCACCGCTATCTTGTACTCCCACTTTAGCATTAAAGTCTCCCATAACAACATTGTAGTGGGCCCTCGAGGTGTCGTTGAGGGCCTTTGCGATGTCCTCGTACATCGCTTCGACCACATCATCAGAGTATGTCGAAGTTGGCGCATATACCTGTACAACCTTCAGGGAGTACCTGTCGGAAAGTTTTAGGACAAGGTACGCTACCCGGTTCGACACACTACTGATTTCCACAATGCTGCTAATGAGATCCTTTTTGACTAGAAAACCGACACCACCCTGGGAGAGGTTATCACCTTCGCGGAAGTAGAGTAAGTTACCGGACTCTAGAGTTATCGTGTCCTCCCCCTGTCTTCGGACTTCAGATAACCCCAGTATATGCCAGTTTATATGACTTAACTCTACTTCTAATTCGGCGAGGTGATGGTCCAGCCTCATCGAGCGTCCATTATACGTTGCCATTTTCAGTCGTTTTATACGGTAGCCTGCCGTGAACCGGTGATTCTTAGCACCCCCTGCCCTGCCGATACCGCGACCGCTACCTTGGTCGGGCCTAGCGGGCTTGCCGGTAACTGGGGGCCTTTTTTTGGGCGCATCTGCCATTTAGGGAGGTGGTTTGCCCATACTCGCCGCGCTGGGCAGGCGTGTTGGCGAGCGCAGTAGGGGGTAAGATGTTTATGGGAGGGGGGACGCTGCTGCCCATCCCCCCTTTTCCCCGTCCCTCAGTCGCCTCTTACGACACCCACGGGATGAGATTGGGGGAGTACTATTCTAAGCCGGTACTCCACGGCTATAAATATATCATATAAAAAAAAATCAATAAAGTTTTGTATGAAATAAATATATAAATAATACTAGAAATTTTATATAGAAAGTAAAATATTATAATTCTTAAAAGTAGTACGTTTAAACGCAGTAATATCAGGAACTACTCGTTTGATTTGCAAAGCCTATATAACTTCACGTGTCGTCTCTAAGGACTGTAGCAGTAACCACGAAACGTCAAGCAATCTTGTAAACTTACTAGTTGTATTTAGTTAAAGAGATAAATATACCTACAAGTTTATGTACATTACATATATGAAAGAGGCGTGTACAAATAATATAAACACATAAAACTGCGGGTATAGTTAGTTAGTCGAATGATGAATTTCTATAAAATATATATATTACTGGTGGTAGGTCTTTGTGCAAGCACGTCTGGGTAGGTACCACCCACTCATCAGATATTCTACCGCAAAACAGCAATACTTGATTTTGTTGTGTTCCGGTTTGAAGGGTGAGTGAGCCAGTGTAATTACAGGCACTAGGGACATAAAATCTTAGTTCCCAAGGTTGGTGGCGCATTGGCTATAAGCGATGGTTGACATTTCTTACAATGCCAATGTCTAAGGGCGTTTGGTGACCACTTACCATCAGGTGGCCCATATGCTCGTCCACCTTCCTATTCTATAAAAAAAAAATATTATTACTTATTATTATTAATCACTTATTTTTATTTACATAGAACGATATGACACTAAAAATGAGAGAGGACACTGATTTCTGTAATACAGGTCTTTGAGCCTAGCTCAGAAATCAGGGACTTCATTTGTAACTTTGTATGTGAATAAAGATAATTTATTATTATTAACAAATCGGATGTTAAAATTAATACTCTAGCAATATCTCGACTTCATTATACTAAAATAAAGACTGAAATAATATTTCGTAATAAATATAATGATTGCTTATCGCTACGATATGTTTTAAATACTTGATATTGTAATACTATATGTCTGAAAGTTCTGTTTTAAATTATAAATATCAAAGGCGATTTTAATGAACCAATCTTTTTGTTTAATATTTATTCAAATATGATAAAGCTTAACAGTTTGTTCGCACTTTTGCTTGAAAGAGTCGGATTTGAAAATTTTAGTTTTTGATAGCCTAATTTTTAAGGAAGGCAGGTTGTAAGGCTATTTAACTTCACGTCACGCCACGGAACGAGTTCTGAACAGGAGCATTCAATGCCGGTGAAAACGCGCGGAGCAGCTATTTATCCTAATAAAATTAATTACACTGCTAAACATGTTTTTATCAAAGTTACAAATATATATGTATGTAATAAATTCCATTGAACTTGGAAGTGTCAGGATCTAGAGGTCTCTTTTAGTGTTTTTTATCTTCAACTCTGCCTTAAAATAAATTGAGCTTATAAATATTAGAAATATTTTCAATTTAACAAACGACTATAGCTAGCGAACTGGCGATAAATAAAATTTATATTAACCTTTTATAAGTAAAATGGATGGAGCAATTATACCTACAGTACTTCTTGTATATAAACATATATAAAAGGAAATGTTATGTTAGACTATTCGCATTCGATATATCTCACAGCCGAGATAGCCCAGTGGTAAGAACGCGTGACTCCTAACCGATGATCATGGGTTCAAACCCGGGCAAGCACCGCTGAATGTTCATGTGCTTAATTTGGGATTATATATGTGATATTCATCTCTTGCTATACGGTGAAGGAAAATATCGTGAGGAAACCTGCATGTCTAATTTCACTGAAATTCTGCCACATGTGTATTCCACCAACCCGCATTGGAGAAGCGTGGTGGAATAAGCTCCATACCTTCTCAAAAAAAAAAGGGAGAGGAGGCCGTAGCCCAGCAGTTGGACATTCACAGGCTGTTACTACATATCTCACAGCCAAAGTTATGAGACTTGCTAGTATTTTGCAAAATATTTATTTCAAGGGAATCTGGACCACTTATATCTTCAACTTCATATAATCGCTCCGTTAAAGTGGCTATATTATTAGCACACAAAGATATATATACATTTAGGTAAGTTTTTAAAATAAGATAAAGGTATCGCCTTGTAAGCAATAATATGCCGGTACGGGTAAGATAGTGCTCAATTAAGATAACAGCTTTACTACCAACAGGATTTAATAACACTAACATTTAAGCATATTTATTTACATTTTCCTTTGAAAAAAAATTAGCGTGATGTTATGAGTAATAAAAGTATGTTACGAAAAAAAAAGTGTTCTCAATAGGTTTCCTTAATAGCCTAACTATTTGTAAAATATTTATTAGGTTTAATATTTCGTAAATGCTTTAATAAATTTGATATAATTGTTATTAAAAATTCCAATATGAAATCGATAAATATTTCTTTTTTTTATTATTTAATTTTTTATCAAAGTCCTCAACCTTCAAATTTGACCTTGAAATTAGAAATTTGACTATGACCTTCAGTTTTTACTGTAGAAATTTAATCTGAACTAAGTAATTTTATGCAATAGTAATTAACATAATATTGAAACATCAAAAACAGGCCTTGGCTTTTCGTACTGTAATGTGTAATGTCAAATGAAATGATAAAATTTCACAAAGTGCAATGAAAATCAAATATATTCCAATATTTATGTAGTAATTGATTCTTACTAAGAATTCCGGAGAAAATATAGCGAACGGTCCCTTTTACAATTGATTATCAGACAATTCTAAGCTTAGATAATAAGTAGATTCTCTTTTGGGAAATTGCTACTTCGTTTTACGTAACAAGAAAATAATTACGTTCAATTAGTTGCTTACAATTAAAAAGAGAATATTTATCTAAGCGATTTGAGTGTAATAACGTAGACAGCAGTAATGCTATAGAAATTGTATATTTGATTCCGATGATAAAACATATTATTCTCTCTAATTCCTGCTTCCCCCTTCCTTCTTAAGTCCACGCGAGCTGGTTCTCGATGTCACCGCCTAACTGTGACATAAATTCCATCGCGAACAAAAAACTTTGGCAACTCCTTTCTTTGTCGCACTTCCAAAAAATGGACTTCCTTACCAGCTCGCGTGTTCCCTCCTCTTACAACCCGGGTTCCTTCAAACGAGGCGTGAAGAGGCATCTTGCGGGTCGGCAAGGCGAAGGCGGCTAGTGCAGAACGTTTTTCCCGTCTGTACTGGCCGACGTCGCGTTTGGACTCTACTACCACTTACCATCAGGTGGAGTAGAGTCATTTGCCCTCCCGGCGAATATAAAAAAACATATAATTTGATTAATTAATAAGATAAAAAAAAATCTAATTTGATACAATCTTTTACTTGGCAGAAATTTTAAACGCATCGGTTGTTTTATAATATTATAGGTAGGCGGACGGATAGATAGGCCACCTGATGGTAAGTAGTTACCATCGCCCATAAAAAAAAATCCGTGCATCGGACCAACCTTGGGAAGTAAGATGTTATATCTCTTGTGCCTGTAGTTACAATAACTCACTCACACTTCAAACCGTAACACAATATTACTGTTTGGCGGTAGCATTTCTGATGAGTGGGGAGGCCAGACGGTTATGCACAATGCCCTACCACCAAGTGAATACGTTCAAAATTTAGTAACAATGACCTACACAAACTAACATTTTAATTAAATAAAAACTTGTAAATAAGAGTAACAGTTTATTTAAATGCCTGTTCTTCTTAGTAGAATCTATAATTCGAAGTACTATCACTTTTTGTTTTTTTTCTTGAAAAATGACATTTAAAAAGAACCTGGTCTACGGCTCTTTGGCCTTCGTAACAGCCTGTGAATGTCCCACTGCTGGGCTAAAAGCCTCCTCTCCTCTTTTTGAGGAGAAGGTTTGGAGCTTATTCCACCACGCTGCTCCAATGGGGGTTGGCCTAAGAAACTTAATTAATATCTATTTCGATTTTTATTTTAATATTAATTGTAATACTATTATTAATTGCAATAAACGGACTATGTACTTTTTTTATATTAAGAAATTTGATACTAACGTTTTACAGTGTATTACATTAAGTTTGTTTTCAATACTTAATATTTGAGATACAATATCAATTCCCACAGAATAGCACCAATGAATCAAATATCATAATGATTGTTTAACGTACAATTCTATTTACAAAAATTGTTTTCCATAGTTGAATTCTCAATAATTTGCGTGCTCGTTTGCTTTAAAAGATATATAATTGAGCTACAAAATACTTAACTATAGTATGAAGTCAATTGCAGTTGAACTTTTACAGTTAAATAGTATTCATATAAATGTATAATTAAAATATAGTATGTTAATAATTGAATTGCTTTTTCTGGCTTATTTGGTATGATATAATAATAATTGCCACAAAAGCTGTTAATTAACTTAGAGGCTCTTTAACTTACGTAAGCGATTACCCATCACATGAAATAGAATGTCCGAACGAGACTAATATTATTGTGGGGTAATGAGATTGTAAGACTTTAGCCAAATGACACATGAAAAATAAGGAATATCATGTAATATGATATGTTATTAATAATTCTTTCGTTATATATATATATATATATATATATATAACGAAAGAATTATATATATATAATTATATTATATATATATATATATATATATATATATATATATATATATATATATATATCTTTCTTATTTACATATAGAATTAATTAATATACAGCAAAATAGTTTAAAAAAAAAACAGTTCTATGATAATTTTAAGGAGTTCATTTTATGAAGTCCAATTATAATATTTCTGAGAAGAAAAGTTACACCGCACTTTCAAAGGAATATGAATGAAAAATTAGAATATGTCTTCTTCTTCTTTGTCCAAACCCTCTTTCCAGTTCAGCTGGGGTCGGGTCTCCTTGTACGTCTGCGCCCGAGAGCTCTGTTCTGGCTTGTTTGAGTACTCAGATTCTCTTTCTGGG
This sequence comes from Nymphalis io, assembly GCF_905147045.1. Taxonomy (NCBI): domain Eukaryota; kingdom Metazoa; phylum Arthropoda; class Insecta; order Lepidoptera; family Nymphalidae; genus Nymphalis; species Nymphalis io. The sequence goes on along the minus strand of NC_065890.1, from coordinate 8,396,113 downwards.
CCTCTTTTTGCATGCTTGCAAAAATTAGAATATGTATTGTAATTTAAAATATGTATTCTAAAATCAGAATATGTATTCTAAAACTTTAGTTCTGTTTACTTAGCTTGTAGAATTAAAACTGAGTTTTTTTTTAAGAAGTGTATTAAGCTTGATTGGTATTGATTACAAAATCTATATTTAGGTGATAATGAAGACCTACATTTGAACCAATTTTAGAAACTTATTTAATCCCGTGCAATAGTTTATAAATCGTTTTCGTTTAAAAAAAGTAACAAATACAATTATAATATATAAATTCATCAATTAAATCTTGTGAATAATAACATTTATTTTGTTTTTATGCTAATGATATGAATGAATGCACACCTTTTATGTATTTTTTATTAACAAAAGAAAATAGGTACTGTTCATTGAAGGAGTTTAAATAGAAGATTTTCCATACCAACAAGCTCTTGAATTGTATTTGTCCCGACCTTTTTACTCGTAGTTTTATGTGAATTCTAAAACGTTGAGTTTAAAACAGTAAAGAGAATACCATAATCTACAAACCAATCTTTTCGAGTTATCAAACATAAAAACATGATTTGTTAGAAATGGAAAATCAAAATCAAAGTGAAAATATTTCCACAACGAGTTTTCTCTTTGAATTAATAAAGAGTGATTCATCTTTTTTCTGCTTTTTTCGTTTCAATAAAAAATAGTAAAAGAAATAAGACGAGGAAAAACTCTGCACTCTCATGGCATCAACTGTGAAACTATATATGGCAATAAGTAATTGTGTTAGAAAATATATATAGAAATAAGCTTTATATGTGTTTTAATGTAGCTTTGATGAAAAATATTGACTCGTCCATATGTCATTTGAATATTGCTAGTATAACTTTCAATTAATAAATTAATTTAATAACTTATAAAACTTAATAAGTACCTAAATAAGTACTGTTTGTTAAAACCCAAAATATTTTCAGGGGGTCAACCATATCCGCGCGTGCTGATAGCAGCCGGCGGCGGTTCACCGCATGGCGCACTGAGTGTCAACAGCTATTACATACACAAACCATTCGCATCACACTCAACACAAATTACATAAGCCACTGCACTACACTTTATATTTGTTTCATTTTCAGTTTTCGCTATAAAACTATTTTCTGAAATTGACGATTTCCATGAAGGGGGAAAGGCGCGTAAAGCGAGCGATCGCCGAGCGGGCTGGAGCCAACTGCCGCGTCGCTGAGCCCGCCCCCGACAACCCCGCCTTGCCGTTGTGGCAAACGAGCAACATTTCCAAACACAAAAACACGTCCTAATAACCAATTAATGTTACTGAATAATTTAGAGTACAGCTTAAAGAGAAATGGAATCTTCAAAAGGGACACTTAAATCTTTTAAAGTTTAAATATCTCTCCGAATCTCTCTGTGCCTAATTTATTAAAATTCGTTTGACCGATATTTAGGTAAACAAATCGAAAAAAAAAATTTTTTTTGATTTTGTTGCCGTAGTTAAAATATACGATACGTTTATTATGTTTGCGCACGATATATAAAGTAACACAGAAGTTGTGTACAGTAATTGTATATACTAAAAATAAACCCGAGGCATACAAAGAAAAGTAACAAACATACTTTTCCTCATGAGATTCAAGCCATTCTCTAGACTTTTTCCGTGATATTAATGCTATAACACAATTATGAACTTTATCAGTTAATTAAATTATAAACTACAAGAATTATACACAGTCGTGTCTACTTTTTAAAACGATAATTCATTTATAAAGCACATTCCTTAATTTACAAACGAGGTAAAGTTCAAATTTCAACCGTCATAGACAACTTGTCAACTGAAATGTATATGAAAACAAACATACATGTTGCACCTAACATTTTGTTTTATATATTGTTTAAATATTTACATATTAAAAAAATGTAATTAAAAAAATTATAAAGCATATTCAATTCCGTACATAATTATACTAATAAACATAATATCTCAGATGACCGAATCAAAGAGCAAAGAATAATAATAATAATAGGGGTAGCCTTTTGGATGAAATATTATTTAAATTCCGACTTAACTAATACATTCAATGTTCTGTACTTTAGCTTTATTCAATAAAAAGCGTTCAAGTAAAATTTGGTCACTTTTTCACATACGGTCGGTACAATCAATTTTATTAATTGCTTCGCTTATAATTCGATTTGTATATAATATAAAATATTATGCGTTAATTGAGTTAGTTTTTATTATGATAAAAACCTTTGTAAACGTAAATTCGAGTTTTCGAAAGGTAATAACGAACGATGGGAATTTTATTAATTGCTGAGAATATTAAATGTAACAATGTTAGTAGTTCATATTTTAACGATACATATTACATGTTCGGATAATTTTTCATGATTTTCACGTGTTTTTTCGTGTATCATTTAATGATTTGTCGTAAATATATGATTACTTAATAGGAACAGCTGTGTCTGAAACGCCACTTATGAGGCGATTATCTACTTAACAGTAACAGTAACAACCTGTTAATGTCCCACTGTTGGGCTAAGGCCTCCTCTCCCTTTTAAGGAGAAGGTTTGGAGCTTATTCCACCACGCTGCTCCAATGCGGGTTGGTAGAATACACATGTGGCAGAATTTCAATGAAATTAGACACATGCAGGTTTCCTCACGATGTTTTCCTTCACCGTCAAGCACGAGATGAATTATAAACACAAATTAAGCACATGAAAATTCAGTGGTGCTTGCCCGGGTTTGAACCCACGATCATCGGTTAAGATTCACGCGTTCTAACCACTAGGCCATCTCGGCTCATCTATATCTACTTAAGCCCGGTTATTATATATGAATGTTCAAACACATTCCGCTATTCTGATATTATATTTTGTGGTAGGGCCTGGTGCAGAGCCGTCTGGGTAGGTACCACCAACTCATGGTATATTCTATATTCTACTACTACTTAGTATTGTTTTTAGACTTAGTTATGAATTCCGGTTTGAAGGGTGAGTGAGCCAGTGTAACTACTAACATAATGGACATTACGTGTTCCCGTAGTTGGTGGCGTGTTGGCGACGTAAGGAATGGTTAAAATCTCTTACTCCAATGTCTATGGGCGGTGACCACTTACGATCAGTCAGCACAATAACCCATCCGCATACTTTATAAAAAAAAACCGTAAGTAGCAAGCCAACGGTAGCTACTAAAGTACGCCTTATAGACAATTCAATTACTCTCCGTAGCAAAGCAAATCAAATCGTTTTTCGAGTCTACTAACCGCTGAATAATAGTGAAATAGTCTCAATATTCTAAACGATTTTTAAAATTATAAGTAGTCTTCAAGTTCATTAAACGTGAAACAGTTAATGAAAAAAATACCATCAATATAAAAATTACTAAGTGATTAGAATATCTACTGGAAAAACTCAATTACACTTCAATCTATAATTATTTTTTCACCATCATTATTTTTTATGTTCAATTTGAAAGAGTTGTCCGATTAATTTCATTTAAGTGGAAGTTAATGAGTCGGAGGGTGCTATCAGTGTAATTAATTTTCACCTTCCTATCTCAAGTCCTGTCGATTAAGTACGAAGGGAGAGGGCGGTAAAATCGAAGCCGATAAGATAACTATTAATCACGAAATGAGTTACGTTAAGTTTGATCATGAATAAGTAACAGGTAACTAATGACATCGCACAATAAAACGTATACCGAACGTTCAAAAAATAAATGTTAAAATATAAGCAAAGATCTTATGTCCTAAATGTTTAACAGTAGGACTTTCACGAGCTGTACGTTAATTTCACGAGCTGTGAGTAAGCTCAAGAAAAGGATTTTAGAGACTTTTCCTTCATGATACAAAAGTCCTTTACTACTGAGCAAAAGTTAAATTTTAAACACAAACTAAGCACATAAAAAATCTTCATGTAATGTAGATTTTACAAGTTATTTTAATCGAGACATAATTTTAGGAACGTAATAATATGTATCTTCTTATATATAATTCGTTTGTAAACCGTAAGTAGCGAAATTACCGAACCAATTTTAAAAATTCTTTCCCCATTAAAATGATTATTCAGAAATAACATATTTTATTTCAATAGTAATAAGATTTCAGCCCAAGATATTTGTAAAGCAAGTCAGAAGAAAAAGCGCTAGCATGCTGCTTTATCCATAAGTTTATATATATTTAAATATATTCAGTTTGTGATTGTAAGAGTACACATTTAAATGTGTACTCTTACAGTCACAAACTGAATTCCACGGGGACGAAGCCATGGAAACAGCTAACAAAATAGAAATGGATGTTGGTATATCTCTTAGAGATTAATAGCATTCGACACTGATTGACGGATTATCATAAAAGTAGACACATAAATGTTTTTTTTTCATAGAAAATATTTCTAGACTGTACACTTTGTTTTAACTTGGTATATGGTAATGTAGGACTTCTGCTATTATAACTCACTGGATGACATGCCAGTCGTTGGTATAAATACACAGATAGGATAACTTCTACTGAGTTTTGCTATTATAGTATAAAATTTCGACACCTATATTATGTATGAGTAAATTTTGTCATCAATATATTTAATGTGTATTTGTATGAGGAGAACCTACAAACCTACTCTTCAAAAAGGCCTTAGCCCAGCAGTGGGACATTCACAGGCTCTTACTGTATATATACGATTATAATATACAATTTCGTTGAGACTTATAAGATTTTATAATGGACTCTTTCATTTGAAACTTTTGTTTAAACGTCTTTGATATTTAAACGTCGATTAGTTATATTTTAACATTGGTTTTGACGTGTATTAATGAATTCGCCGTACCCAAATAATATACGTATTATAATTAAGCATTTTAATTTCACTTCATGTTTCATGTCACTAAGAAATGACAAACATACAAACTTCCAAATTTATTATATCAGTAAGAGTATGAGAAGTTAAAAGAAATTGATTAATGATTGATCAAAACTCAATTCAGACGTTGGCATTAAGACATTTTATTATTGCTGTTTGTCCAAAAGTGTAATCAATAACCAGTAAATGCCTCACTACTGGGGAAAGGAATCGTCTGATTTTAAAAAGTACTTGAGTTCTGAAGCTTATTCCATCACACTACACAGTTACGGGCTTCTAGATACACATGTGCCCTAAATTCATTCAACACATAAAAGGTTTATTTATGTTGTTTCCATAATATTAACTATTATTATAAGTACAAATTAAGCACATGAAAATTAAGTGGGGCTTGCTTGTGTTTGAACCCACAATCATCTCAGTTTGCTTGTCTGTTTGGTAACAATTTCGAAACCGGTTATACATTAACTCGATTTTAAAAACGTGCTACATTCAAATATTTGTTCTATAGTTGCGCAATTTTTGAAAACATTTATCATGGGATATTATTGACGCAAAATCTAAGACTAGCGATCAAAGTAATTTTCTATCCATGCACGCAATAAAGAGAGGCCATTAGATGACTTTTATTGAAGCAAGGCATGTTTCATTGCTTATGCCTTTGTAGGGGATGCTTTTTATGCTGGAATAGTCGATAGTTGTGTTTCGCTAGTTTTACCAACATGGCTTCGGAACAACATTATATAATATCGTAAACAATAAAACGAAAACGTTTTCCGCATAGTGGCAAATGTACAAACACGTTTCTATTATATGCATCTGCATGTACATTGTATATATATATGTACGTAAATAAATGGGACGCGCCCCGAGCATCGTCCCGCCAGCCACAATTATGTTCGCCATTGCTTTACTGTAAGTGATAACCCCTTCGTATGATATTCGAGCAACAACGGTCTTTGAAATTTGTAATTTTTGAACGAACAAGCGAACGGAGGACAGTGTTGCCCTGCATATAAAACGATTAATTAACAAGATCAACAACGCTTAGTACTCGCGAAGAATACAGAATCACAGAATCTGGGCACAATATATTAATAACAATAAAGAGATTGTTTTTATTACATATAATTAGGCATTGTTAATTAGGCATTATTATTTTAAATATCCAATTAAAATAAATATCACTTTTTTTATAAAACCTTAATTAAGACAGTGATCTAATACAACAATGTCATATATATGTAAGTTTTAGAATTCTAATTTATTACAACGTTATCGTAAAAATGAAAATCGATTATGAAACGGTTTGATTTTTTTGTTAAGTATAATTGATAGCTTTTATATTAAATAAACTAATATTACTATAATGAAAGGGGTCCTTTTAAACGCACTGCTCCATCCCTCGTCGTTTTTAATTCAAAATATAATTATTATAACATGAATAAAAATAAATAAATTAAAATTAATTTACAATCGGCAAAGATATCAAGTAGAACAAATGACAAAGTCTTACCTATCGTTATTCTCATGGGTAAATTTCTTTTTAATTCAAAATGTAACTAAATTGATAATATTACCAATTCAATAAAAAAAAAACCGAAAATGGTTTCCAAACGTCGAAGGTAGAAGAAGTATCAAGAATAAAAAAGTTTTTGTTGAAGTCGGCTAAAAAAAACAAAACCATTATTAAGTAATTTACTGTTAAACTTCGACAACTTAAGAAAAAGAAACGTAAAATAAATGATTTTAAATGATAATAATAGATCAATGCAGTATTAGGGAGGCGATTACTAAAAGAAACACACGACAACAAACAAATCTCTGTAAAGTTTTAAAACTTCCGCATTGCGAGTCTCCCCGACCTTCTCGAAATACCGTAATTACAAAATAATTATTTCGGTGCTACGAAGATGAAGTAAAAGTTGGAAAAGTTGAAGATCGATGGATTTAAGCACATTGTGATATAACAAAAAACATTGATATATGTACTTGCTCTTTATTGTATATAGATATATAAAACCTGTTCAATACTTTTTTTATTTTTTGTTTGTCAACCGATTATTTATGGTGCTATTGATATGTGTGTGTTAAAAAAATGAGTATTATATTATATATTGAGTGTGTTTAAAAAAATGTTCGTAACATGCAAATTCATATATGTTTTTGGCAATTTTTTTAATGATTAATGTCAAATTTCGACCACTGCACGAATAATATTCTTATCGAATTGATGAACAATATGAGAGTAAATCGTCCGCTACATGTTCCGAGCTGATTTCATCAAGCTGCTCTTATCAAAAACATGATCGTTCCTCTTGATATTTTCTTTTACAAAACCCGAGATGGATTGTAGACATGATTTAATTGGTATTGAAAACTCGGAACTATATTGGCGAGCTTTTCAACCCTAGCCTTTCTGATAGGATTTCCGATCTATTCATTGTATTATCTGCTCAACCGTTTTAATAAAATGGGATGAGATAAACAAGTTGTAAATCGTTATTTATCGTAATACTTACCTTTCGTAAAGTTTACTGAATACATTTGAATCAGGTGAAGTAGTTACTTATATATCATATACATATAGTATCCTATGGGATATTGCAATTTATTTATATGCAGTATGCATCCCGTAGATATATACAAAGGTAAGTAATACAATGTGTACAGTTATAGTGACTATATTTGCAAGATTAAATATAATGTTTGCCTTTTCCTTTTTCTTTATTTGTTAAGTAAATAAATCTGTTGCCGTATTGGTTTTTGGCGCTATTGTGTGTGACAATGTTCGTGTTGAGCTACTTTCGACAAATACAATTTTATTCGTTTGAAGTGTCGATCAATGTTGTCTCGCTTAGTTAATAAGCACTTGGTTTATAACGCGTCTAACTCAAGCAATAAATATCGATTTACGTCAACGTTCATAAGCCTAAGACGGAGTGGCCTTCCTAATGATGATATACAGCATATTAATGATCAAACATTTCGAGTAAGTAATGCATACAGCAATGCTTAATATATAAACGATCGGAGTAATTATCAATATATAATATAACATTTGATTGAAATTTTAAAAAAGAAACCATGCAAGAATACCATTTTCTTTCATTTAAAAAGAAAAAATATCTAAAGAAATCAATGTCTTTAGTTGAAGTTGTTTACTTAAGGGAAAAGTCATATTTCTTAACAAGGAGTGTGTCGTGTTGAGTGCCAAGTGTTAAAGTGAGGAAGCAGTTTTAGTAGCTTGGTTGGCCAACTCTTGGTTACGTCTCGAGCGACTATTATACAACGTTGTATAGATAAGCGGGAACATATGCCATATAACTTCGAGTTAATTAATATGGTTAGACACGGATGCCACGAAGGTAACACTCGAGTTTGTTTACTATGGGAATAATATATGCCTTAAGCAAATGTTTGAATACAAAATTATTAATACGATGATCTTATATATTGTGGATCGGGAAACCTGCATACTTATCATTCCCCATAAGAACAGCTTGGTGAATTAGCTCATAAAGCATTTCCTTAAAAGAAAAAACTACATAATATAAACAAAAAAATAATTTTGATACATAAATCGTGGTATTTCGCTCTATTTCCATGATTGCTTAACAATATAATAACATAGTATTAATATGTTATTTTTGAAATATTGACGACCAGCACTGAAAAGCACAAGATAATTGTGGGGACGTGCTATGAATAATAATTTCATTACACGATAATAAGCTAGGTCGAGGCTGGAGCGAACGCAACGGCGCCGTCAGCCACAATGCTCAGCAAACAGTCGGGCTAATGGGATTCAACAGCTTAAATTAAATTTTAAAATTTACTTTTCAGATGAATCTTGAAACATTTTGATACTTTAATTTGTTTTAAAACTCGTTTCGGTTTTACAGTTTTGATCGAAATAGTTGAGTTAGAGTATGTTCAAATTCAGTTGAGGATTTCGAAATAAACTCTTAGAATCTGATCTAAAAATCTTTACTTATTTATGAGGTAGCAAGAATTCATGGAATATGTTGAGACCGATTTTCAGCACAGAACTTACTCAGAATACATAATGCATAACTGTCTTTTGATTTTAGCATCACCTTCAGCTTTTTACTGGAACTATTAAGTATGAAGTTTTTTATTTGAAGTGAAGGAAATCTGTCCAATGAAACAATCGTTATGACTATATATAAACGCTATATGCAACTATTTGTTATAACATATACTATAAATACAATTATTATTAACTTGAAGTACGCTCTAACAAGCACTTTAGATAAGCCATTTTAATTTAACCTTTCAAATTAATTGAAACGGTTTAATATTAATAAAATTGTTGCTTACATTTTTCAATATAAACAAAAATATTAAACAGTAATGTTAATACCGTCAGATTACAGTAATTACAAAATAAATGAAAACAAAAAATCCAATAGGCTACGCTGATAAGAGCTATTGGTTTACGGTCTGATGTAAAGCAGCCTCGAAATATTCTTATGTTGACCTCGTTTAAAGTATTAACGAAAACAAAATGAAATTTCATAGCCGTAACCACATAAATATATCTTACTGCATTCAGGAAATGTACTGAGAACTGTAAATGATGATATAATTCGAGTTAAGTGTTCAGAATTTCGTGAATAAAATGTACACGTAAAACTATCGTTATATATGTGTGCAGTATACATTTAGCAGCTATTAAATAAGCACACATGCGTCATAATTTCAATGTGATAACCCGTATGTAATACTTCAGGTTCATTAGTGCAAGCTGAATAAAATTGCAGAAGGTGCTACTCCTAACGGCTACGTCACTAATTGCAATTTTTGAATAAAACATACATCCTAATTTTGTAAATATTCAACGATTGCCTTCGATTTAAACGATTAATTTTAATATTTTTTTTTCATAACCTTTTTCTATTGGAGATTCATTTAATATATAAAAACATGTTCTTTTAATTTTTGTACTATTGGTATATAAGGTACAGACTATTTAGTGCCTAACTTTTAAAAAGAGTCGGTTGTGAATTTGTTTGGGTGGATTTTTTACCATCTCATAATATCAAAGTTCGGAGAACTATTAAAATATATTTAAGTTTTTAATCTTTTAAATATAACATTGTTTTCAAACAACTGTACAAAGTAAGCAATATTATTAACAAAGAAAATCATGTTTAACAACCTATTGAAATAAATCTGCGATACCACTTAAATTGTATGAGATACATATATATATATATATATATATATATATATATATATATATATATATATAGAAATTGAATATATAGAAAGAATTTTATAATTAGAATTTAGAATTTAAGAATTATATTATTGTAGCATTAACAATATACTACGGAAATATTTCTCTTCAAACAATATTTCACTATATATTTATATTCGTGGAACAGCGAATACAATTGGCAATAATATAACTAGTGATTTAGCAATCATATACATTCAAATCAGATGTCTAGCCACGTTAAAAGATTGGGAGCATGAAAAATACTTATGCGAGATTAATGATCTACAGTAAAATCGTTGAAAGGGGATTCTAAAAGCGCCAAGAACTAAAATATGCCGAATGAAATAACAGTTTTCAGTTCAGTTAAGAAACGTCTTTGCGTAACACTATTGAAAATTATACATCTATCACTACTTCAAATATTCGATATAGCATAAAATAAAAACAATCAATAATGCATCTGTCTCGCATATATTAAGTGTAGCCTTTTTAGTACTAGTAGTTGTTTGTGAAACTAAACTCAAACTCACCGCAGTACACGAGATCATAAAATGTCAAAAAGTTGGTTACAGGAAAAAAGGTACCAAAATAGCGTATCACCATGAGTTGATTTACAACATTTCACGAGTGAGACGTGAAGTGAGTCTCAGAATAGCTCTGTTGTAAAGTCAATTTAACGGATTTAGATAAAACACATTCAATTAACATCTAATAAAGTTATTTTTATATTTCTCACTAATAATATCCACGTTAACTGGCCTTAGACGGCCAAAAGAAGTTTATATAATAATAATAATACTTTTCTTTTGATTGAATTAAGGCCACTCAAGAAACGTAACCTTACGAGATATTAAAGTGCAAAAGTTTGCGCGCAAACTTAGATGCACTAGTTTCATTTTTACTTATAGTCGGGAGTGAGGGCATTCTAACATGGCCAGCTATAGATCAGACGCTGGACCAACGTCTTCACATGTTTTTCAAGACATGCGAGTGCAACATTGCCAACTTTCTAACACTGGGAAGCTACTGAAATTTTTTTAACCGAAAAACCTTGTTTTGGCCCGAAGCAGCTTCTTTCGGAATCGTGATTCAGCAATGCAAGTTACAAGACCAACGAACCATTGAAATTTTACATGATAAACAAATTGTACATATATGAAAGCGATCATTTCTTTAGAAATTTGTTAGGAAATCTGTCACCATGAGAAACAAGACTGCTTGAAAATAAATAATTATTGTATAGTAGTAAAAAAACATCTTGGTGCAAAATACATGTGACTAATGAGTATCAGCTCAAAACACGTACAGTCGAATCAGCACTGGAGCGGCCTGGCGGAATATATTGCGTCCATTGATGAAACTTTTCTTTTTTTTATTGAATTTGTTTTTGATATGCCAGCAAGTTTTTATTTCCAGACGGCATCACTATCGAAATTTTATGATTATTCGGGTAACATTTATAGGCTATTACTTAACTTTACTTCTAACACAAAAGTAATATAACGTTTTTTTAAAATGTATATAAATGTACATATAAAAGTATCGGTATGTAACTTTCACAACACCCGCGACACTGTGCTTTAAACTAAATAGAAATATTTATATAATTGCTTTACAAGAATTTATAAGTACGAGCAAGAATGAAACACATTAAACTTGCTTCATCCACATCAACTGCTTGAGAGCATTGATGTTAAATGTCACATTCCAGATGTTTTCTTATTTAATTTTCTTTAAAAAAGTAATTTATAAAGCATATTATTGTTTTAAATTAAAGTAATTTAAAATTGATAGCATTTCAATTAAGGTTTTCTTATGAAAATATATACTTTATTGTGATATCACTACATATCATAAACCAAAGTCCTTCATCCGTATCTGTTTGTCTGAACGCGATAAACAAAAGCTATCGCTCGGAATTTCATGCGGTTTTCACCAAGGGATGGAGGATTCACAAGGAAGGGTAAGGTGTATAATTTATGTGCAAAATGACTAAAATATAAAAATGATTGTTGAAGATGTCAGAAAAAATCATGGCGACTGGGAGCTTTATTGGCATTGGCTTACGCTGCATAAACCAACGGAGTTATATGTACATATGTATTACGATATTAAGGTTTTGTGTAGACTAATTCTACTCGTAAAACCTGGATGCATAGTTAGTAAGTTATATTGCAAAAATGACTGCTTATTATATTTATATCACAAAATATAGTACGTGAAATTTTTTGGTAAAAAGATGCCTTAGTAAGTTAGAAACAAACGTCTCCTATTTAATAAAATACATCAGTCTACATTTGTTATAAACGTTGAACACGACAAAAGGAAAGGTCATTTCTGTTAAATAAAATAAAATTTTATTGAATGTTCCAAAACCTTTTAGACGGAGACCCGCATACGAATTAGGCAATAAAGATCGAAACAACAAAACAATTGACCTAAAAGTAATATAAATGTAATTTCTTAATAATGTTTAAATTATTCACAAATTAAAGTCATGTTAAGAACGAGAAAAATAACACTTTTATTTTATATCGAAATTGAAATATTGTTTATTAAAGTAAGCTCATACGAGCACTTTTCAATTGTTACGTTATTATATTAAATTTAAAGCAACCGTCGAATGTTGATTATATTCTAGAACCGTCGAGAAGTTCAGTAGTTACTATTATACTTAACTACTACCACCACCACTAATTAAACTTTTAACATAAGATTTACATTTATTTTAATTGGCAAAGTTAAGAAGTTAATCATTTTTGTCATATCACATTAATCAAAGATTATAAAAACCCGATAAGATAAAAACGTTATTTTATATTTTATTTTTTTTCGTTAAAAATAACGTTTAAATTGTACTCAACATTTCGAAGGTACTAAGTAACGAAATTCGAATTAATCTCCTTTCAAAATGATACGGATCCATCAAAATCCTATTGAAAATAGCACAATGAATCTTAGCTTCATCTTTGTTATTTTCTTACGATGTTCGGGGGCCAGAGAACTTGAATAAAAGATTCGTATATTATCCATGGCTCGGTTCGAGTACAATAGACCAGCGACAACGCATCCAGTGTAATTCAGCGAGCCTTGCGACCGCATTGTATAATAAGAGGTCACACTTTCCGAAGCACTTCGAGCCGGTCCGAATAAGTCCATATGATAATTCCATTTAAGTTTCACGAACTTGTTGGATTAGCTTTTAAATCTTTATATATTGTGATTTTAATGCCAGTTTTATACAAGACAATATAATAATTCTCACATAAAAATACAAAATGGACATTGTATTGATCTTTCAAGTGAAATGTTTTTTTTAAAAACGTCCATTAAATCAGCAATTTTATTAGGTAACTTTTCATTTATTAAATATACATATTTAGCTTAGCTAACCGTCCCGGCTTAGCACGGGTAGAACAATGGTCTACATCATTTATTGGTAATGGTTTAATCGTATGTATGTTTATTGTTTACTCAAAACACAAATCATTCTAACTAAATATTTAGCATAAAATGTAAGTTTGGCAAATAATAGATGCGACTTAATTGACTTCACAACGGTTTTGACAAATATATATAAAAGTAATTTTTTTTATATCACTTTATCCATTTATTATACTTATTGATACTATTATACATAATATACTTCAATAAGTATTAAGTAATAAGTTCAATAAGTATATTATGGACATTTTCATAGTATCGGTTCTTATGATATATATTATTTTAGGGTGAATCTTCAGACATTAAAACCGTATACACGCTTCAAAAAAAGAGCTCTTCAACTCTTAACAACTGTTGTTGTTCTCGTTTTATTAACAACAGAGACTCCCCTCAGGGCGTTTTTAACAAAGTTGCAATTCTTACCGAGACATCACAGTATATCAATATTATGTATATCCACTATAATATTGTTTATTTTGATAAAAGCAGTGACTCATTGTATAAACACAAAAAGTAGAACCAAGATTTCTTATTGGCAATGTCAATTCATGCTTCCGTGGCCCCTTTTTAAGTAATAATAATAATGTCCTCTAGACCGATTTCGGCCATGGCTGCCAATCTCAAGAGAGATACGCCAATTGCACAGGAGGTATTAGAGTGAGCAAGTGTGTGCGTTAATACAGGTGCACTCTCTATTCCTTAGTTTAGAACTAGAACTTATTTAAAGCCAGTGTCACTTGGGATGATATCAGACTTCTCACAATACCGTACTATACATCCCTATCAGACAACAGCTGCCTTAACAAATACATCTATTTGTCTAGACGTAATAATTAATAAAATGTTACAAAGATAACTAATTAAAAAGTGTCAGTCAGTAATCGTTGATTATCGTTCAGTGTATATATGTATATACATACAAGTAAGAAAATCATTAGTATTTAAGGATTTATTAAAAAAGGATACCTATTACGCTCATTGCCGTTTGATCTCGGTAGAATCTACATACCGAATCGGTGCCATCATTTTAATTTAAGCTTGTGACAATTAAAAATTTCTTGAATATAAATTATTCTGATGTCGATTTCTTAAAACAAAAATTAGGACAATATAAATTATACATCTAGTACAATATCAAATACTTCTTTATCACTTGGAAAGTAAAATGCGTGTAACATTCGTATTTTACAAAGAATATTACATATGTGTACCCTGTTTCTTGCCTAAATATTTCATATTTATACCGACATCTGAGAACCGTGTTGGATATGACACATTCGTTTTACTGCGTTTGAAATAAGAAACTTTGAATAATCTTGATTTTCTTACACATTTTCCGGAAAGTTCTTAAGTAGTCAGAGAGAAAAAATATGTACAAGGGAATATTTACGCTTCAAGCATACAAAATATCCTGTCCTTCTCCGGAACGCCTCCATGTTTAGGCAAATTGTGGTCGTCACGTAACGTCACGCGTCAATGACCTGACATTATTTGTCAAGCGGATCGAAAGGCAATCTCACTTACTCGGGTCCATTTGTCACACATAAAACGTGATGTATGACCATCTTCCGCCCGTACATCCTTTGGTCACGACGCTGTCTGAAACAACTGCGGTCTGATTGAAACTTGTACTCTGTACACGATACGATACTGAATTCTATTCTCTATATCTGTGATATTTTAGAATTAGAACATATTTTATTAATCTTTATTAAGTAAGAATATTTAAAGTACTTTTTATGTGAACATATATTGGCGCCTTGGAATTAAAACCAAATCGTATGCCGTGTCGGCAAACGGCATGACGTTCTCCTATGACGTCATGACTATATATTTAAATATACTTATATTTTTTATGGCCTACGATGTTAGTAAAGTTAAATTTTTAATTAATTTATTTTTATAGGAATATATTTTCAAAAAATATAGAGAAATACTTACATTCATTAACAAAGTACTTAACAGCAAAGTTTTTTAATTTAACTGTAGCCGAAGTTTTTAAACTCTTTCTTTATTAAGTTCCCTAAGGGCTAGTTACACCCTTATTGCTTAAAAGAAAATGCTACAAATTAGCGGTTTTTATTGTACACCAGAAACTTCTTTTGATGGGACTCTTGACAATATAAAAAACAGGCAGTCATAGGGACTGCCGATAGAAGTGAAACTGTTAAATATATTTGTCCAAATTCCACATCAATCATATTATATTGGCAATTCTAGTAATAATTTTATTAAACCTCTTTATTCATCAAAATACACATGTCTATAACTTGGTACAAAATATGAATACAGGTTAATTTAAATAAACAATAGTAAAAATAATTATAATTTTTGTATATACTGTTAGTATATTCATACATTTTTAAATACTTAAATTATTTGTACTTTCAATAGTTTCATTATATTCACAATAGTATGTCGGTGACGCGAATCGAGTTTATTCCCTATTATCATGCAGAGCAACGCACCTTAAGAAGTTTTCACTTCAAAAAAATAAAAGTGTGGCTAAGTAATAAAATAGGTCCATTATATTGTTATCTTCCATAACAACAGTTCGAAGCTTATTTTACCACACTATTAAATATGGGTTTATATATCCCCAAAGTATTATCTCTGCAGATACATACAGATTTAACCCATGATGATTTGGTTCCCCCATAGCACGAGATGAGATATATAAATATAAATTTAGCATTTTTGAAACCAGTAGAGTTTGTTTGGACGTGAAATCATGTTCTTGGTTAAGATAAAACATTTTCTATCCACTGGCCCATCTCCGTTCTCCAACCTTGCATGCCCTAAAGTCAACACTCATACATTCAAATACTTATACAAAATTCACAAATTTCAAGACAACGCGATCCCAATTTTCGGTTCGGAATGGGAAATTGGATTGTGTCGTATTTGTCTAGGAGTAACATCTAGGAGTTCGGAATGAAAACTTGTTCTAACCGGCAGCTGCAGTACCGTGCGGTTTGTTTTGAGAGTGACCATAGAGTAAGTAGTTAATTGTGTCTGCTGTTTTTGGCTCGAATACTGAGAATTTTAAGCTAATTGATGTTTATATAGTATTAAATACATTGTGCCTGTGCTGCTTATACATCTATGTTATTTTAAACAAACTGAAAATAATAGTTAATGTTATAGGAAATTAAAAAAAAAATGCTGTAAATATTTTATTTAACTATTACACTTTTATATGCGTTATTAATCGAAGAATGTTCGATGTGATTTTAAAAAACTATGGTTTTCATAGTCATAGAATGGGACCGGCAAAATTTTATATTCAATAAAATGGCAAACATGCTGCGCAATTAACTTCAATTTTAAAAGCTGACTATTGTCTGATCCGTTACAATAATCTAATTATTTTAGCTTTCGATGTAAGTTTTTTTTTTTGAAAGCACTGATGAGATCTAAATTAGAGCCAGTAAAATGCATATTCTCAAAGACACCCAAACTTTAAGTTGAAAAGAACACACATTCTGAAAGAGATACCTATCATAGCAGTTTGTACCAGAAATGTGGAAGAGAAATGTTTCGATCGAGCAGATTTGTCAACCACAAAAAGATACCACTCCTCCAAACATCTAGTTGAAATCACTCCAAATGACGATGGTAAAAAATTAAGTAAAATCGGAATAATAAAACAATAATATAGCACTTCTTGTTCTTTTATTGACAGCTTCTAGTATTGCTCGCGACTCCATTCAACATAACTCGGGGTAGATGATGCAAGTTGGCTTTTTTTTCTGCTGACCATTTAATATGTTTTATACAATCTATATAAAAATTCTCATAAGTCGACCCAGGTTGAAAGCAATGATCAGATTTATCAAAATCTTTATTTTACGTCCGAACCTCTCTGCCATATATCCCACACGATTAATCTTACTTGTCATAATTTTATAGCATGTGACAGAAACGCGTGTAAAGATTTTATTAAAACATATATTAGCGGGATCCCAACAACATAATCCCTACTCATTTGCTAAGATCTGGCGGTAATGTTCTCGCTGCGTTTAGTCATTAATATCCTTGCGTAAAAGCAGCTATAAATTGTGGTTACCGCCCTTATCTGCTTGTTTTCTGCGTAAATAAAATTATTCATATATACCAATTAAGTTTTATATATTCAAGTATAAAACATAATAAATTGTTTATATACCAAAACTTTAATTTTATTGTCTGTTTATATGCATACACATTTTAAGAAGCTCATTAAAGCACTTTTAAATTGGGACTCAGCTCAGTAATCTCATATATAGTTCGGAGGCGAAGTTATTTACAGACTACGACTTTAGTATTTATTCTTTTTCACAATTATTTTTGTATTAAATGTTTTGGAACGGTGAAATACTTAAATCACACAGACATCTATATTATAAACATGAAGTTTGTATGTCCTATGTCAAAGAGTAATCGTCTTCTAAGCCCAATAGAATTCCTTCAATCCAGCAAACGCAGAATAAAACTCAAAACAAATATATTTTCACATTAATTATATAATTGCGATACATTTCTAAGTAGAATTTCATTTCATGAAATGTAACATTTGGTAGTAATAATTTAGTGCTAGAGAAAATACGACGAAAGGATATTGCAATTCAAGCATCGTTTTTATAGACACTATGCATTATTATTTTGCTTAGACACCACATGTGGTATTTTGATATAACATTGTTATTTTAGAAAAAAATAATCATAAATACAACTCAATCTCATTTGAAATATTTTGTTTTCAATTTTCTTTTATCGACTGTGGTTTGTAAATGTATTGTTTTTATTTAATAGTAATCACTTTGGCAATAGTAATGTTAATTTAATATTTTGACAATTCCTGACCTTTCAAACTGTTACACAACATAAGAACTCATGACTGAAATGTTACCTACCCTGACCTATACACAAAGCAACACTATCAGTAAATATTTTTAAATTGTTTAAACTTGTAAATGAATTCACTAATCATACGTTATCATAGTTTGGCGTTAAACGACATTCGGTAGTCGAAAGTCTTCCTTTAGAAACATTATATTAATAAAGTTCGGAACTAACTTGAGAAGTCATTTTAGTAACGTGGGTATGAGACAAAATATTATAATTGAAAATATTGAAACTTTATCGCAAAATTTTCAACTCATATTATATTAATAAAACTTTTCTAAGGAACTCTAATAATAGATTTATTAATTCAATTGCATAGTAATATATGAATTCCTTGAAAACAAATAGTCTATCTTGAAAATAAAATTTTAAAACTATGTCCACAACATTTTACTTCGTACTTTTTATGTAATTTTAACATCTTGCAAGCGCTACTAAAAAAATGAGATTTAAAATTTTTCTCTCGGTATTTCTAGAAAGTAATAAAAAATTGTTTTAACGCTTTTTATATCGGAAGGAACAACAACTGTTAAAATACGAAAGTATACTTTATTCCATAATAATTGGAATACAACACTTCGAATTATGTTATTAAAGTACGGGATAGCGTACCGTTTACGAACAGCTTGAATAAACTTATGGGTTGTGATTATGCAAACGTTTTGTGCAAGCTGATGAGGCGTTTTAGGAAATGGAATCGAATATCACAAGACAAATGTGCGCCTCATTAACACAGATAGAGCAACATCAATCAATGTTGCTTTCATAGTTTATGCTTTCAAGTGGATATAACTTCTAAATAGGACGTCGCAGAGTTCACACACTTCATATAAGTCGCATATCTGTGACCGTCGAAATTAATTATTTATTGGATGAGTTTGAACAGCCGTAAGTGATATATGGTTAAGTTCATCGGTTGAATTTAAGACTTTAAACTCTGTACTCATCCGATATAAATGATACACAATGGGTACCAAAAACTCATCAGATATTCTACCGCAAAACAACACTACTTGGTATTGTTGTGTTCCGGTTTGAAGGGTGAGTGAGCCAGTGTAACATCTTAGACGTAACATCTTAGTTCCCAAGGTTGGTGGCGCATTAGCGATGTAAGCAATGGTTAACATTTCTTACAATGCCAATGTCTATTAGCGTTGGTGACCACTTATCATCAGGTGGCCCATATGCTCTTCCGCCTACCTATACTATAAAAAACAATTTTAGTAATATTATTAATGCGAAAGCTTGCAATATTTCTTGGAATTGGGTTGTATTGTATATATTTTTTATTTATTATATTATTTTAGTTTGTAAAACTACATTTTTAACTCAATAAACTAAATTTGAATATAAACATTGTGAAACAGGCAATATATAATATACTTAAGTATTCATATAGTTTTTTTTTTAAATCAGATTGTTTACACGTTACAACCTTTTGCGATTTATAGAGAGCTCTCATGTAATAATAAAATTTAGACTTCAAGGCCGAGATAGATTATATAGTAGGAATACACATCGTGTAGTTTACGAAATAAAAAAAATAATTAACATCGCCGGACAAAAATGTCGGTCGCTTGGTTTTCTGGTGAACGATGACAAAATTATGATAATTAGATCACAACTTTGTATGAAGGTATTATAAATTCCAAAAATGTCTTCAGAAAAGTCCGCAATAATTACTTTTTAATGTTGTTACGCCATTAAAAGAAAACACATTACTTGGTTTGTTAAGAAATAATTCAAGCTATTTCCGTAAATAAAAATCGTCTTAAGATTTATCATAAAGAGTAAAAAAGAAAGTATTAATATTACAGAAACTGGTAATACTAAAGTTAACAAGGTACTTCTGTGATAATATTTCTTAAAAGGAAGATGAATCTGCCACGAGAAAATCTCGGATTTTTTAATGTTTATACGCTTATTACGTGCTTCAATTATCTATAATTATTAATTATAAAAAACAGCTTAGATAATAATATATAAAAAAAAATACGCCATGAAAAATATATAAATTATGTCATAATATATTATATATATTTCGTGATAATACAGACTCTTAACAATACTTTGGCAGTTAAAGCTCTTAAATCATTCTGTAATTATTCAATGTTCAATACTCAGAATGTTTAAATACCAACGGCTTTTTTATGTACTTTTATATCATTTTATTTCAAAATACGATATGAATCGTCATTTTAAAACAAAGACAAGTCGTGTACATTAACATCTGCTACTGAAATTTTCAGCACGTTGTGGGGCGGACATCGCTCGCAGCTTGCCATCGCTATTTCCACTATTTTTAGTTTAAGACAAAAGAGCATCAACGTTGGAAAATGCGGCTTCAACTGAATAGAATTTCTGACACCCGGTAGGTATTTGGATTATTTTGGTTCCATGAATCCGTTCGTATAAGATAGCGAGACAATGAGGTCGAACTCTACACAGAACTTTGAGGTAATATTGTTGAAATGTTACCGGCTTTTGATACTTCAATACCATTCAACATTAAACCCAAATATTTGATCAAAATATTTATGGATGTTTTAAATTAACTAATTGCAATATTGAGAAATACTTACTTTATTATTTAGTCATTTAAAAAGTTGAGAATTTGTGAAATTTTAGTATGAATTAAGATATATATTGCCTCTCAAAGGCAAATTTGTAGAACCATTGAGAAGCTACAGTCATATCGAGGGCGTAAGTTTCGAGTTTCCATCATAAAGAACAATAACAATTGCTAAACTATAAGCTACGCTGAACTGTTTCGTTGCGAACTTATAAGGCTGCACATTCCGAGAATCTAGAGTCATTTTTTTTTATGTGCGCCGGGATGGCAAATGACTCTACTCCACCTGATGGTAAGTGGTAGTAGAGTCCAAACGCGACGACGGCCAGTACAGTCGGGAAGAATGTTCTGTACTAGCCGTCCCCGCCTTGCCGGCCCGCAAGATGCCTCTTCACGCCTCGTTTGAAAGAACCCAGGTTGTAAGAGGAGGGGAACACGTGAGCTGGTAAGGAATTCCATTTTTTGGTAGTGCGACAAAGAAAAGAGTTGCCAAATTTTTTTGTGCGCGATGGAATTGATGTCACAGTTAGGCGGTGACATCGAGAACCAGCTCGCGTGGACTTAAGAAGGAAGGGGGAAGCAGGAATTAGAGAGAATAATTCCTTAGAGCACTCGCCGTGATACAGTCGATAGAAAGCGCTCAGTGCTGCTATCTCGCGACGCAATTGTAAAGGTTCAAGGGTGTTTGTGACCTTTAAGTCGCCAATAATGCGTACTGCACGTCGCTGCAACCGGTCCAAGACCTCCAGTAGGTACTTAGCGGAGCCATCCCAAAGGTGCGAGCAATATTCAAGGCAAGACCGTACCTGTGTTTTGTATAACAGGCACAGTTGTTGTGGCGTGAAAAAACGTCGCACCTTGTTCAGAACTCCGAGTTTCCGTGAAGCTGTTTTTATAATAGCCTCGATGTAATCCCTTGGACTAAGGTCGCAGCGAACGTCCATCCCCAGCATGGCGATTTTGCTTTGTATCATCAGCGGTGTGCCACAGAGGGAGGGAAGAGGGGAAAATGGTGATTTTTTCGCTGTGAGAGCGCATACCTGTGTTTTCTTGGCATTTAACTCAACAAGATTATCAGAACCCCATTTGGCGATGAGCTCTAACGTCCTATCGAGTACAATGACAAGATTCTCCCACCTCTCCTCAGTTTCCGCCCGCCCAGCCACTGCGCGTCCGTGGTATCCACCATGCACAGTACTATCATCTGCATAGCAATGTACGTTCCCAAGAGAGAGCATATCATTGATATGCAAAAGAAAGAGTGTGGGAGATAGCACAGATCCCTGGGGGACCCCAGCATTCACTACATAGAATTGTGAAGCGCAGCCATCTACTAAAACACGAAGGCTACGCTTGTGTAGGAAGCTGGCAATCCAGGTGCATAGCTGAGCAGGCAGACCATATGCCGGTAGCTTGGAGAGAAGACTTGTGCCAGACCCTGTCGAAAGCCTTGGAGATATCGAGGCTGACAGCCAACGATTCTCCATGCTTGTCGATAGCTTCACCCCAGAGGTGCATTACGTAGGCTAGGAGATCACCTGTGGACCGTTTTGGTCGAAACCCGTACTGACGATCATTAATTAGACAGTGATTAGACACAGCTTGGCCTGTGGCACTTTGGTAGGTATAAGGCCGTGATCCGAAGAACCAAGTGGAGCTCGAACCACAACCTGATATTCCACCGGGTGAGAAGTCAGCAGAAGATCCAGTAGAGAAGGCGCTTGCCGATCAATGTCTGGGATCCTGGTGGGCTGATTAACCAGTTGGGTCAAGTCGTGTGTGAGAGCAAAAGCATGAGCAGTTCTTCCAGCATGGTCAGTTTTGAGGGATTTCAACCATGATTCATGGTGAGCATTAAAATCCCCCAAAAACACCAATTCCGCGTTAGGAAACTGCTCTTGCGCAGCATCTGCCACCCGATGGTCAAATAATCGGCTTGTCTCCAAGTCACCATTGTGGGATCTGTAGAGGCACACGTAGACTCGACTCTGACGAATCAGGTCCACACGTACCACCAACATGGAGAAGGAGGGGTCCTCCAAGCAGCGCAATCGGTGACAACAAACATCCGCCCTGACGAACAAGCATACTCCGGCTTTCGCTTTAAAAGATTCTTCAAGCATGTAGCCGGGATAGTTAAGGTAGCTGGTGTCGGCAGGGCGGAGTATTTGCGTCTCCGTGAGAAACAACATTGCTGGCCGTGCTGTCTCAAGATGGTGGTGGACAGCGTTGAGGTTAGCGTGGAGCCCTCGGATGTTAGAGAACTCGACCTCAAACAGCGTGGCTATGGTGGGGGTGTGCACCGCTGAACGACCGTTATTTCTTAGTTGCGCTACCATTTGGAAAAATAAGGAAAAGAGACGTGAAGCGAGCGACGTATTGCCACGATAGGTATAGGCAAAGTATGGAGGCGTGTTTTCCCAAATGGTTGCCAAAAGGGAAAATATACTGATCCGCCGGACGGAAGGGCCCCCGAACCCCCCCGGAAGTGGCCGCCGGGACCCCACCTTCCGGTCACCAACCGGCACGACGGTCCACCCCGAGATTATGCGTGGCCTGGTGGGGCAGCCTCGCGAGCTGGTTAGGCACGCTCGGGCCCCTGTACTATGCCACGGGCGGCCAGCGGAACAGCCGTCTCTTCAGATCTCCCTGTCCGGCAGGTCAATACAGTTTCCCCCGGCATTGGTTCAACAGCCGTCTCCACTGGACCAACACCCATCGCGGCAATACTCGCTCGGGCACTGACTGTACGCTGGCTAACCTCGAAACGCGGCTGCAAGCCACTTCACGAGTTTTTCACCATGCGTACGGTGGTAACAAGCCAGGCGGATGTTAGCATCCTACCACCAGATGAGCAGATGGTCGCTCAGATATCCCTTAGTCGCCTCTTACGACACCCATGGGAAAGAGAGGGGCAGTGAAATGTATTCTTTCTCCGTCACTGCACGGATTAAAAGTGTAATTTGTGTTACAGTGATTCTGGAGATGGATGGAGATTCTCAAATCCCAAGTGGATTTTCTGTCAAGTTTTACTATTAGCAGTACGGAGTTTGAAAGTTAGCAAGTGTTTACTCTGCAGTTCCCCCCAAAGCATGTAAAGACGTTGAACAAACTATATGACATTGAAGATAACTCATAAATAAACCATTTATCAAATTACATTTGTACTATATTGTCGTTTGACATCCTAATTAACATGATAATTTGAATAATTAATTAATATAATTGTAAACGGTTTTCGTAATACTGTAGAGACACTTTTGTTTTTAACAAGACTACGGATACTATTACTAATTAATTGGTCATTTTATTTAATTAATGTTCATTTTGTGGAAGAAATTCGACCATATCAAATATTGAAAATTTGAGGAAAGCATATAAATATTTACATGTTTCGAGTTTTTTTTATCTTTCATTATCACCGTATGTTATATTTGATAATACCCGCCAAAATATACCTATAAAACTGCTTGATAAGCAGAGAAGAAAGAGGTACTACAATGTTTTTTGTTTGTTAATTTTTTATATAATTTTGGTTTATTGGATTAAATTTTATTACGGATATTATGTAGAATATACTAGATCATTGTACTCTGTAATTACCGCAATACATAATATGTATTATCATAAAAATCTGATGTTTAGACTATGTTGCAATCACACAGAGACTTTTCTTGGTGATAGGGCTTTGTGCATCCCGGCTAGGTAGACAGGACCTATCACATATTCTTAATTCAAAAGAGCAGTACTTAGTAGTGATGTGTTCCGATTTTAAGGGTGAGTGAGCCAGCGTAAATACAGACGCAAGGTCCTCCACTTTATAAAAACACACCTCGTATTTTATAAAAAAAGACAAACATATGTGGGCATAAAGGACACAATATTTCTTGGAACTCGGTAAATTAGTTTACTGGCTTACACATTCATTCTAACTCATCAAAACAAAAGTATAATTTTGTCGCAAACGATGTTGCAGAGAACAGCCGGTAGTAAATAAGTTTATATTAAAAACAAGTTTTTATTTAATATCTGTACTGAAACTAAATATATTAGTTTTTTACTGTTCCATCGTTCGTTTGTACTGTTCCATTCATTTCAGACATAGTAATAGATGAAGATAAATAGACGTTTTTGAAAATAGTAATCAGCAAAAGGAATCTAGGGTATTTTTTTTATAGAATAGGACGGCGGACGAGCATATGGGCCACCTGATGGTAAGTGGTCACCAAACGCCCTTATACATTGGCATTGTAAGAAATATCAACCTTGGCTTACATAGCCAATGCGCCACCAACCTTGGGAACCAAGATTTTATGTCCCTTGTGCCTTTAATTACACTGGCTCACTCACCCTTCAAATCGGATCACAATAATACCAAGTACTGCTGTTTTGCGGTAGAATATCTGATGAATGTGTGTGAACCCAGACGAGCGTGCACAAAGCCCTACCACTAGTAATTGAAATAAAAATTGAAATACTTCTACTGTAATTGAAATATTCTCAATTTGACAACTCCCTTATCTTTTTCACACAAGCAATTGTTAAAAAGTTTACCTATATAACAAAGTACGTGATAAATATAAAGGACGTGACATAAATAAGTATACATATTAAGCGTATGTGAAAGGATTACATTTGATCATATATGTCAAAACAAATGTATATATACATTTGTTTTCTTTAATAAGAAATATATTTTGCGAAGATTTTTTATTAGACTAATATTTCTTTTACAATACCCATAGATCGCTTTAGATTTAAAAACTTTCAATGTGGATAACAATTATTATTATAATTCAGTAATAAAAATTATTAATAGTACATTTTAAAAGATTTTATATCTTTTCATTACAATTAATAAAAATATTTATTTTTATTAAATAAGAAGGTATAAAATATAACAAATTAAATACGTAGCTTTGCCTTCGCATGCTGTGATAATTACTCCCGGGCAACATCGTCGAGGATTAGTGAATATAACTTTTCTTTTACTTCGTGTTTTACAAGCGATTTATGAGGATAGACGTCAATTAGACAATAAGCCGTTGCTTGTAATTGTATCCACTGTGAAGTCTGTCAGAATGACTAAAATACGTGGTAAGAGAATTTTAGAATGAGGGCGTTTATGAATGCAGTTTCTAGTAAC
The DNA here is from genome assembly GCF_905147045.1 of Nymphalis io. NCBI lineage: Eukaryota > Metazoa > Arthropoda > Insecta > Lepidoptera > Nymphalidae > Nymphalis > Nymphalis io. The sequence goes on along the minus strand of NC_065890.1, from coordinate 8,369,951 downwards.
GTCCGTCGACGCAAAGACTAGCCGTTTGCAAGCCAAACGACAAACGCTAGGAAATTGCTCACCCCCGAGAGGAAATTGAGATGCTCCTCATAAAATCGAACCCCCAAGTAAGTAGTCTATATACAATCAAGTAAGGATCGGGATATAATTTATGAATAAGCTTTTGAACTTCCACCTCCGAATACGATCGTAAATTCATACGAATTTTATCATTATTTGGGTCATGTGCGTGTGTGTGTATTTGGATAATTCATATACTTTATTGGACAAAAATATGTAAATATATAATCACATGTTTACATAACAAAACACACATGACATTTTATAAATTGTAATAATACACCATTATTTAGTTTTCAATTATAAAGCTTTTGTTTTATAATCAATTGAAGATCGGTCGATCGGTTAATTAAATTATTATCAATAAAGCGAGATGAGAACCAAATGAAAACTCATATGTTATTTTTTACATTTTTAATCGACCTTTTCAATTAGTTATTGTTATATTTTTGATTAACTGACGTTGAATATAACAAAACTAGATTCATATTTTGGGTTGCATACGTCAGTATTAAATTTAACTTGAATGTGCAACTTTAATGAATTATATAAAAATCTGTAAGAAGATACATGTATATTTATTACAGTTAATTATAGTTTGACTATATGAACTGCCTACATCAGGAATTTTTAAGTCGAAAGTAGAAAAATATTATAAGATTATTACTAGGAGGATTTTGTAAAAATGGCCTTAAGGTCGCGTCGTAGAGAGATTTGCAAGCGAAATGAAATCAAAATACACGTTGAGAACAGAATGGGGTCAGACAAGTTTTTGTACAGGAAGTCACAACACAGCTTCTGTGTGCAGACTCAAACTCTAAGGGTTTGTCACCTTTCCGTTCGCACCTTATCGTTTCGTCGAGTTGTAAATCTTGACGCACAGAAAGTACGAGAGAAAATATTATTACAAAGATAACTGTTTTCATATTTGTCTTAGATATGAATAAATATATATTACATTTTTTTAAAACATGTGTTTCTGCTGAAAAAGTATAAGGGTATTATTATAATCAACTAAAAAAACTTTATATTGAAGTTTGAAAGAACTTTGAGTTCTGAATTTATTTTCGTATCGTTCATATTTATATCACTCCAACCCAAATTTTCTTAAATATATCAAACGATAGAAAAAAGTTTCATAAGGATCAAAACTAACCTAAAAGTTTTTGATTATATTTGTAGGTTAAAACAAAATGTATATGAATATAAAGTTATAAAAATATGTAACAGAGAGTACATTGAAAACAAAATTGAAGGTGCATCGAACGAACACGAAATGTTAAAATATTGCACACGTCATAAACAACAGCACATGTAACGATGCGTTAAATTTGACCATTTATTGCTTGCGGGCAAATAAATAAATTACAAAAATAAGACAACCTTAACTCGCTTGAAACACAGCCGTGATTTGCGTCATCAGATAGGACGAGAGTTGACTGGAACGGAATTTAAAACTGTCACTGATAAGCACACTAACTCATAATAATGGGTTCAGGTTCGCTCTACGCCGGTCTGGCCACTGTCATGTCGCGCGTCGGCTTTCAGTAATGTATTTCACTACAGATCGCCGCCGGTATTGCTCAGTGTTCACGAGTGGTGCTCTTTATGACCAAGTAGCCATTACACAGCTTAACATTACTCAAAGAGATTTTAGCCTTTTATGCGACACTAAATTGCAAATTACAGCTATGTATCCTCATAACATTATTGTTTAACGTGTTAATTAAGTTTGAAAATATAACATGAACATTTTTTTTTTTTTTTATATTCGCCGGGAGGGCAAATGACTCTACTCCACCTGTTGGTAAGTGGTAGTAGAGTCCAAACGCGACGACGACCAGTACGGACGGGAAAAACGTTCTGCACTAGCCGCCTTCGCCTTGCCGGCCCGCAAGATGCCTCTTCACTCCTCGTTTGAAGGAACCCGGGTTGTAAGAGGAGGGGAACACGTGAGCTGGTAAGGAATTCCATTTTTTGGAAGTGCGACAAAGAAAGGAGTTGCCAAATTTCTTTGTTCGCGATGGAATTGATGTCACAGTTAGGCGGTGACATCGAGAACCAGCTCGCGTGGACTTAAGAAGGAAGGGGGAAGCAGGAATCAACATCTTTAAATTTTGCTTTCGTAAAAAAGTATTGCATTGAATCCTATGTAATTGTTTTTCAATGTTATATTGGCACCATAATGTTCTGAATAAAATGGTTATTATTCAAACTCAAGCTGTTGACGACAACGATAATCATAGGAATACAAACAGGAAGGCATTTGTTCATGTCCCTTTCATTGTTTTTTTACAGGAAAATAGGGTTTTGTGTATTTCTCGTATTTCAATAATAATTTTCGTGAATAAAGTAAACAATGATTTTTATTTATACAATACAATTATAAGTCGATCAAAACATTGTAAAATTATAAATAAATCAATTGATGTGTTTTGAAAGAATAAATTAGAAATGTTTGAAAATAAATTGATAAAATCACCGACTCTTCGGGTGGAGATGTGGTGAAGGTGGAAAAAATCAAAAATTACATCCATTAAGTATGAATGATGAGTAAGTTTTGTTTTAACTGTAATTTGGTATGAGTTAAATGCTTATTAGTTAATATGCAATATTTTCGTTTGTATAAGTTAAAGGTATACATTTCTTTTTCTCTTTCAATTTGAGTTTAAATATTTTAGTCATATTTTATAATGATACAATTTACTTTGTTTAAACCCATGTTGTAACTGATTTTAAATGGTATTTTACGTGTATTTAGCAATGGTCTGATTTCGAATTATTTTCCCTATATTTAATTTTCATATTCTTTTTTTGCGTTAGTTTCATCGCATTTTCAATATATAATGACTAAAATATGAAAAAAACCTTAGTTTTTAAATAGTAATCTCCTAACTGAATTAATTTGATAGATTTATTTATTATTTGTAATACGATGCACAATGTTAAGACAATGTAAAATATACATGATTGACAATAGTTTAACATATTAGTTCACACGTACTCACGCTCACATAAGCATGGACATCATAATTGTTCCATTTTATATTTTTTATTATTTCTCACTTCTCACTTTATACATTTATTTTTGTTTTTTTTTTGTTCATATAAACGGGAGTAGAGGCCTGGTGTCTTGTAGAACAGTTTATCTATTGCAAGCAGCAGTCTTCACATTATTTACCTGATATATAAATGTTATATGTTAATTTGTAAACTTTTTGTGCAGAAATAAATAAAATATTATTATTATATTAAGTAAATATTTGGTTTAAGTGTACGAAGTTTTGATGTAAGGTTAAATATAAATAACGATTAAATACTCTCAATGGTAATATTCACTTAAAAAGTTCGCCTATTCATTTTTTTTGTGAAACCGATTCACCTTTTAGAAGAAAATAATTTCACGTACATTTTCAAACTAACAATGAAATTTTCCATAAGAGATTAGTCAGTCATGGTCGATCTCGTAGTTGTATAGCTATATTTCATGTCATCATAAACCGTCACGCTATATCCGAAATGTTTGCGGTATAATTGTATCGATTATAACGTCACTAAATTACATTAGATTACAGTGCTATGGTTAATGATCCCTATAGAAGCTCATTTTGAATTAATTATTTTAAGACTAAATAACGACCTTCATTGTGTAAGCGTAATGATACACGAAAAATAAGACGTAAATATCGTAAAATGATTATCTTAGAATTATCATCTATGAACATGTATGTTTGTCCTGAGTCTGGGTGTAATTATCTATATAAGTATGTATTTACAAAAAAAAAAGTAGTATATGTAGTATATCAGTTGTCTGGTTTCCATAGCACAAGCTTTGTACAAGCTTAATTTGGGATCAGATGGCCGTGTGTGAAAAATGTCCCAGGATATTATTATTATTATCTTATTTCAATTCAAGAAAATTGTTTGTATACGAAAATGCTGCTTGCCTGCACTGCATTCTTGGCCGTATAGACTTCATTGAGAATGGGCAACAAGGTCGAAGTAATTTCGAAGGAGATTACCATTACATGGAGATACGATATTTGGATTATTGGAAATACTATTTAATTGTAAATAATACCCAATAGCTTAGATCTTCTCGGTATAATCAAATCCAATAATAATTTAATATTGAACGAACAAAATTATATTTCAAAAGTGTTTGTTAAAGTCTATTTGAATAAAGTTGGTAAACGACGGGAAATTGTCAATAATAAAAGGATTGTTACTTAAAATAAAATAAATAAACGAATAAATTATTTAAAAGAAAAGAATTCTGAAAATTTTATACACGAAGTACACATGTCACCGCTTTCCAGATGAAAGCTTTATTTTCTCCGCTTTCACGTGGCTCTACTTTAGCTGAAATTACGGAGGTAAACGGCGAACATGCCGCGGTCGTCCCACACAATGCATTCCTGTAATTATGCGAAAAAGGCCGCGAACGCCGAAACAGAGCACAAGAGTCGACTAGATTTATCCACAAGTACAGTAGTTAAGTCAAGGTTGAACACAAAAACTACACCAGTTTTTTCAAATAAACATTTTATTATAATTTTCATTCACTAAAATATTCTCAAATTAAGCGGTTATGCTTATTTCAAATAATAGGCCGGTTCATATAACGTTAATAGAGCAACATTAATGTATTCGCCTCGTTGTAAACTCCAAATAGTTCAAACATAATGCGCTTTCAAGGTATACCTACTTTACTGATCAAATTAAGCTCTTGTTAGTACCGAACACACATTCTCTGGATTTGCAATGCGATTCCTTTCAGAAACTACTAAATGGTAGTAACCTATTAAAAGCGGGATAAGCGAAGCCAAAAGAGACTTTAAAATGTACATTAGATAGAATGTATACATTATTATATAATAATTACAATAAATAAAGTTAATTTACATAACAGAGCTTTACTATATTTTAATGTTTAAATTTACTAGAATATATAATTATTTTTTTTATTTTAGTATTGAACTAGATTCGTGGATTTTTAATAAAAGTAAATTTCTACAACTAAACTTCAAATAGTCGTAAGTTTTACTAAAACGGAAGGAGAGGCGTGGCCGCTCCCGGTCATCAATCGCCGCATACATGCGCACCGATCAAGGACGCCTTTCACGTTCCAGAATCAGAGTTTTCTACCTTTAATAAAAACTTTCAGTCCGAGCCTTTCGATGGCAATATTGAGACAACTTATTAGTTCCCTACTCAAAATGTTCCCTATATAAAGATTAATCTTCCGAAATTCATTATATTGTAAATGACACAAAATAAATGTCGTGAAAGAATAGTAAAAGCGTAGACTAATTTATCTTTTGTTTTAAATCGTAGTAGGGCTTTGTTCAATTCTCATTTTCAGTTCAAGATACCATTTATTGTGCCGATGTACATGGGCGGTGGTGAACGCTTATCATCTGGTAGTCTATTGCCAGTCTTTAGCCTATTTTAAATTTTTAAAAATATTTAGTTGTTTAAAATTAAATAAAATAATATTTATGTCAATATTCTGCTGTTAATAAATTTAACTATATTTACGCTTTAGTAATTTTAAATACATTGCTATTATTAGTAAATAAATCATAAAAATTTAAAAACTTCATAAAGTGAGCCTACTTATAATGTCAACGTTTGACTTATTTTATTTAAACCTTTTAGGGCTAATCAATTGGTTAATAGCAAATAATTTCAGCAACGATCGTTACGAAATAAATTAACTAAATTATCTGTCATTTCAAGAATAACGCTAACATTATTAAGCATTACAATGAAACACAGACAATTATAAATTTGATATATGAAATTTCATAGCAAATTATTAAAACAATAGATATAAATTTAAAAAACTTTATACACGCGAACTAATTCTTGTTAACATTTTCTTCATATTATTTTAATGTTTAATTTTACAGTCGAGTTACAGAGTAATTATGAAAATTATACTAAATATTGCAATGCAGGGTAGTTCTAACTTGCGTCTCTCGAGTATCGTGTCGATGATTTGCTGATGAAACTTCGTTCAAGTGTTTGCTGGAGCGAATTTGCTGGGTATGTTTATGTTTATGTTATACATAATTGTAATGTTTTACATATCGTCAATGAATAATCGGTCATATATATAAACTTGGGAAATCTATTAATATTAAAGATATTACAAAAACGTTAGTCTTTTAAGTGAAATATGTTTTTTTAATTAATCGCTCCATCGGTGTTTGGAAATGTCAGCGCGATTTCGATATCTGAATAATTACCTTGTAACTTTTAATTAGTTATTAATTAATAATATTAAAAAAATATTTCTCATAACAAGAACAACATTTTATTGGATGTCACATGATATATTGACATATTTTTTTTAATAATCTTATTTAGAATTAAAAATTCGCCATTTGTTCGACTAGGAGATTAGAAAAAGAACAACGCGAGTTCTCTTATTCAATACTAACGAACTAGGTTTAAACATATTAGCGGTTCATTAATAATTAACGCAGCAAAAATGTACATACAATAATTACCAAGATAAATCTCCAATAACGATTCACGTTGTGCGCTGGCAGGATGAATGGTGGACATTGAACATGGAAATGGTAGCAGCGTCCTGCCGCAACAATCGCCGGCGACTCGGTAACTTGTTCATGACCACTGATATACGAATGAGACGAGAACTGATCTAGTATTCTACATCCATTTTAATACATTAGGTACGTCGTTTGAAAATATATTATAAAATAATTAACATGCATAAAAAAACGAATCAAGACTTAAAAAATTGGTCTTAATTAAAATTTCGCTTCAAATCAAGACGGGATCAATTTGGAGCTATACTTAAACCAACGCAAAATCATCAAAATGGTTATTAAACAAATAAGTTATGTCCGAACATATAAAAATAAAATACGTACGCGAAATGAGATATACGAATTTGAAATTGGAATGTAATAAAAAATATTATTATTAATATATAGAAAAAATATGTAACTTGGACATATATTTCTAAGATACTTTTCAAAGGGAGATGTATATGCATTCAAACATCCATTTCAAAATATTTGACCTGTAATAAATTCTCTTCACAAACATTTAAAGAAGAATACAAGTAATAATATTTCTATTTATAAAATTCTATTTTACATTTATTGCAAAATGTTTTATATCTGAAATAGACTTTCGACATCCAAAATATTGTAAGTCTATTTTTGTACATGGCATATAGAGATTTGTACATGAATGTAAAAAAGAAATAGTGAAAATAGGAATTTTATTTTAAATAAAAAGCTTTTTCTTAACTGCGAAATAATAAAAAAAAGGTTTTATAAAAATCTAAAAAATGCATAGCATATATTTGACAAAATTAAAATGTCCCCGCTGGCACAGCTTCAGGTCAATAAACTAACTACAGTAACAGCCTATATTCATAGGCTTATATCATTCGTCCACTGCAGGGCTAAGGCCTCCTCTCCCTTTTTGAGAAGAAGGTTTGAAGCTTATTGCACCACGTTGCTGCAATGCGGGTTAGTGGTATACACATGTGGCAGAATTTTAGTGAAATTCGACACATTCAGGTTTCCTCACGATGTTTTTCTTCACCGTCAAACACGAGATGAATTATAAACACAAATTTAGCACATGAAAATTCAGTGATGCTTGCCCGGGTTTGAACCCACATTCATCGGTTAACGCGTTCTTCCCACTAGGCCATCTCGACTATATAAACTACATTTTTATAATTACATCATCCTATTATTATTAAGTTAATAAATAAACAACGAAGTCAACAGCTTCGATTTTCGAATTTACTTAAGCAACGGTCTTCATTCAACTAAATTATTATTATAGGGAAAATAGCCAAAACACGATTTCTCTATATTCAGTTTTAATATGCAAAAAGTAATATCAAGTCCGCCTTTAAGATAACATAAACATAACTTGCTATTACAGTGTCCCGACCAGCCTTTCGTTAAATACAAGGGGAATCGGAATTGGTATATTATGATATTTCGCCTGTAATGTAAAACTAACATAAGCTCTAAAATAAGACGAGGCCAAAATAATTGATTATGATTTTGAAAATTGTTATGAATAAACTAATTTTCGTTGCAAAAAGCAAGTGAGGAATAAAGGCAATTGCTATAATTTATTTTTTTCTCAAAAAAATCTCGCCTTGGATCTTACAATATTGTTATCAATAAATATTTTGTATTTTTTTAAATATTGAATACAGATAATTTTTTTAAGAAGCCGTTTTTCTAATTTATTTTTGGCTTACCTTTATCTCGGAACTAGGACTAATAAGTATCGTATAAATTTAGCCGAAGGGTTGGGAGGTAGAAGATTCGCTTACCTGAAACAAAAAAATATATAAATTGATTACTTTGCAGATAAATATCAAATACACTTTGTTGTTACGGGAAGCTATATTTTAATGTTGGTAGTTGCTTATCTTAAAAGTAATAATTAAATACTTGTGTTCTATTTTTGCCCGACTAAGGCGAAGCGAAAACTGATTATAGTTTTAGTAGTGTTTATATATATATTGAATACAGATATATTTAAATGTTTCTAAAAATCTATAAATGCATGGCAACGTATTTCAACAACTGACAATTGACATGGATCTATGAAGTTACTGACTTTGGATCCGAGGTATCGTTCGACGGTTGGGACAAGCTGGCACGGCTCAGTCAGTGTAATCACAGGCAGTGGGGAAATCGGCTATAGAGTGCCGCGTATCAAAGACTATGTAAAAGTTAAGATTAAAAAATAAATTTTAACAAATGAATCGAATTTGGCGATAAGAGAGAGAGAGAGAGAAAGAGAGAGAGAGAGAGATGATGAATAATTCTATAAAAATAATAGTGTTTTTTTTTAATTATTTTAAACGAATCTTAAAACTCAGGTATATTTGAATATTACCGGTTCTATGTATATATATATCTTCTCATCTACGATTAAAAAATAATAATAATGTCATATGTAAAAATAAAATGTAATAATAATAAATAACTTTATTCACCAAAAAAAAAACAGACAAAAAAATTAAGGTACATCAACCATAAAAAAAAGAGTTAACAATATCATAATTTGGTGAAAAGGTCGTAGTCTCAGCTAGGCTGCTTTTCAGTCTACGCCTTGTACATATGCTGCCAACACAAACGCGACATTCAGTGCAGTAAAAGATAAAAGGAGATAAAATTACTTAAATAATAAAAGTTAATATAATTTATAACACGCACAATAGGCTAAAATAAAAGAAAACATGCAAGCATTACTAAAACAGTGAGGTCTTTTTTTTAATTCTAGAAAAAGGAAAATGTGTAAAATGTAGTCTAACATTATACTTTTTTATCGCCCATATATAGATATAGATGTACTATACTATATTATACTCACTTATAATTGACTGTGCTTTATGTCAAAATAAAGAAAATACTCAACACACCAATAAATCATACTAGAAATATTTAACAGGACCAACATCGAGACATTATCTACAATATTTTAAAAGACAAAAATTGGCTTGCCTTTTTTTTAGTTGCAAGATTTTATTAGAAAACTTAGGCTCGACGTTATTGCGTCCGAACTCTCGCAAACTTTTAAAAATATTAATTTGTTGAAGATCACTGTACTTTCAATGTTAAATAAATGAAATAAGAAATAGTTGGAGAACTACATAAAAACTTTATAAGGTGTACAACCTTTGGTTTGAAATTAAAATAAAATCTTCAATATATTTTAATACTTTAAATACTCATTTATTTATAGTTTTGTAGATATCTGTAATGATAATGTTTCAAAGATTTACTCTTAAAATATTATTATAAACATGTGTGTGCATATTATTATAAAAATATTTCCCAAGTATTTATTTCAATCATACATATAGAAAGAAAAAGACACACATATTTGACATAAAAACACAAAAACATAAATAATATATAAAAACACAAGAGACCTTAAAACGTGGCAAAACGTCAAAAACTCGAACATTATACACACTTTAAGAACATAAATATTATTGAATTTTTAATATGTTGTCCCAACTCGTCAGAAAAAGTTTTACAACAAAAAGTCTTTATGTTAAAAGTGAAAAGATTTTCTTAAAGACATGAACCTCATTATAAATTACCCAACGGAGACCTGTCCTGTCCTGTCATAGTCGTACTGGTAGTCCTGTCGAAGTGTTATTCTGAGCTAAAATAAATGAAACGGATAAGTTTCACAAACGATCATACGAAATATTTCGATTGCTATTTAAGAAATGTTTATTGGAACATCTATACAATACATGTGTAACTGATCGCTGTCTGTACATGGAAGATATTTTTTTTTTTTTTTTTTATTTTATTTATTTTAAGGACCACTAGTAGCTACTACATGTTTTAATGACAAATGTAAAACAATTTAGTGAAAATAGCTAACATGTGAAGCTTTTTAAAGTAGCCACAACAATTACAATATTTGTTTTAAAAATACATTAACACATAATTATAGAAACATGAGTAGAAAGATTAAAAAAAAAAAAAAAAAAAGTCCAAATTGGTACAAATTAAAGATCATAAAAAAATAAACATGCACTTAATAAAATTAAAATTAATAACACAAATAGTTTGAAATTGATATAGGTACAAATTAAAATTAAATAATTCATTAAATTCATGCAAAGTTTACGTTACAAAAAAAATTACTAAAAATATACTAATTAATACAAAATAAAATTAAGATAACATTATTTATTATTTATTTATTTATTTATTATTTATTTGCATCTCTCAACAATTCTAGCGCCCGTTTACGATAAATCATGGCAGAGTCATTGAAAATATCTAGATCTTGACAAAAACCATTGTACAACCGTGATGATCTAGGCATTGGTGCATTACATCCTAATTTCGTTTTTGATATTCTGACATCAAAAGTGCCCAGAAAACTACGAACATTGCGCCTTGGAATACGATAGTATATCTTTTCAAGTAAGTAAGTACAGTCGATCTCGTTACGAATTATCTTAAATAGGAAAGAGAGATCTAATAATATATGGGTAAAACTATTACAGGGGGGCCTTTATCAACGCAATATAACCCAAAACAATTATTGTTAGAGTTTTTGTCTGTTTGTCTGTGCGTTTGTGCGCGATAATCTTAGAAACTACTTAATAGATTTGAGTGCGGTTTTTACTAATACATTGTGGCTAACTTCACTTAAAATTTAGCGTTTATTTTATTTCAATCGGTTCATAAATAATAGTTATGTCAATTTAAAGGATCACATCGAACATTTATTCGATAAAATAGCTATAACCTGTTCAGTTGAATTGGCTAAAACTTTAGCTGCCTATAAATGATAGTCTGAAAAATGATGATGATAGAAACTTTATAGGACCAAAACAAATTTTAAAAATGGACAGTTTCAGAAATTTAGATACCTCCAATGTAAGTTGAACTCAGATGTATATGATCAATCATATTTAATAGGGTTTAGCTTATGCTGGTATACAAATTCGTTCTGAAATAATGTATTATTTGCAATGTCGTTTTTATAAAATATTAATTCTTATGAAAGATATCGAGATGAGACCATAGACAATTTTTAGTACTTTTTATACTTTTGACATATTATTACAACGGGTAGTTGAGTAGGTTGTTTGAAAGTACTCATACCTACGTACATACGTATTTATTTTCGGTTTGTAAATAACTTTGTAAGTTAAAATTAAGTTAGATAGGTATTTCGTTTCGTTACCACATATATATTTTATTCATGGTTTTGTTAAATTTATACTTAGTCGGTTAGTTTGACAAGTGAAATAAAGCCTTAAATAAATGCAAATAAAAATTAAAAATATTACAAATCATGACCGCGTGGAATGGTGGCAAGAATGCTAGCAGCATTTCCCCTTTGAATTCCGATTCTCTAGGCGAAAAATTAACCATTTAGTCGTTTAGTTAATAATAAGTACATATGAAAAAAAAGAACAAATTTATATTTTAGTTTTAAAAGGACACAATTTCCTGTGAAGGTATCGTTTGCAGTCACAATAAATAAAGCTCAGGGAAAGACATTTAAGTATGTCGGAATAGATTTAAACGAATGCTGTTTTTATTATGGCTAATTGTATGTTGCCCTATCCTAGATCCGGGTGCGGCGACAACCAATAAATATTAATATCCCACGAAAATGAAACTAAAAATGTTGTATATACTGAAAAATTATAAGTCTTTTAGTCATAAAGGCTCTTCGTCATTTTTATAAGTTATACGCGGGTAAGCCGCAGGCACAGTTAGTATTTAAATAAATATCTAGTTATACTTTAGGTTGATTCCGCAAACCTTTTGTTCCTTCGAACAATAACGCTTACGATGAAGAATATGTAAGTAATTAAGTATTAATTTTATGTTAAGTTTCTAATTCTATGAATACAACATAATTTGAGTATTATTAAGAGAAATATAACTTGTATTTAGCGAACAATAAAACATACATTTGAAAAGCAGTTATAATGTTAAAGATTAATAAATGAGCTGCGATATCAGTCGATGGAATAACAAGAGAATTTTAATTTTGTTTAAAACAAAATTACTAAACCTTTATTTTATATTGTAAGGGAAAAACCAGTCAAAAGATAAAAATAAAGTATTAAATGTTATAACGGGTAGTTGAGTAGGTTGTTTGAAAACACTCATACCTACGTACATACGTATTTATTTTCGGTTTGTAAATAACTTTGTAAGTTTATAGGTTAGGTAGGTATTTCGTTTCGTTGCCGCATATATATTTTATTCATGGTTTTGTTACATTTATACTTAGTCGGTTAGTTTGACAAGTGAGGTAAGGCCTTAAATAATTACAACTAAAAATTAAAAATATTACAAATCATGACCGCGTGGAATGGTGGCAAGAACGCTAGCAGCATTTCCCCTTTGAATCGCAAATCCGATTCTCTGGGCAAATGAACCATTTAGTCGTTTAGTTGATAATAAGTACTACATTATATTTTCTAGGATTATGTTTAATCAAAAACATAAAAGAATATTTTTTCTCGATAATTAATTATATTTACAAATCATCTAGGTCTGTCACGGGGATGTTTTATAAAAGCACATTTTTCGCTTTCCACCCATTCTTCAAATATATATTTGAAAAATGGATGAAAAGGGAGGGCTATGAAAAAAAATTGACAGCGCTTTTATTAATAATCATATTATTTTATATTTGTCATAATAATTTGTAAAATATTTATAACACAAAAAGAATTAAATACAATAAGTCATTGTAGATAGAATAGAGATCGCGTGCACATCGGGGCGTGTAAGAGATACTCGAGGCGCACTCTGAATTTAATTTAATAATTATTAGATTGTGATTGGCGGCCAACTTATTATGAATATCCTGCATGTTTCTCAGAGTGGACGCAGTAGGGTGAAAAAGTTCTAAACTTTTCCCTAATCAGAAGAAAGACTTTGCTAGCAGTTAGATATAGACAAGTTATTAGCGATCATACGACATAAAATTGGTGGCGACATCTAGGGAAATTCTAGCAAACTTCATGTACGTCACATTAATGTTCAAGGAATTCTTTATATCTGTAGACTTCAGCTACGTTGGCGTAGAGGGCGCTACAATAGTTAAACCAAGACCATCTAGCGGAGGGTTCAAGAATCAAAACCCAAAACGTGCAACTTTCATAGATGGCAGCACCAAAAATAGAAGGAAGCTGGAGGATACTCTGTACATACACTGGCATAGATGTCGCTGTTTAAGCATTTTCTAATTAATATATATATCATATTTTTAATGTAGATAATAATAAGTAATAATAAACTTTCGGTTTTGTAAAATTAATACTCGATAATTACGTGGCCTAGTAAAAAAATAAATATATAAATGCATTCAAAACACGACACTAACCCCAAAAACAAAGCGTTCTATCATTATTTATGTAAAACAAAATAGTAGATAGATATATTAGGTTTTCATCAAGTTTGCACCCATTTGTAATATTACCGTTAACTGCAATAACCCTAGAACATATCTGGACGTCATCAGGAATGACTTCACATCAAGTGCAGTGGTGCGGTAATTGGTTTACAGAGAAAGGCTGGCGCAGACAGGTAGACAGGCCGTGTTCACCACAGTAACCCGTTTGTGGTCGCAGCTGGCCGTAGCCGCTGCTCGAAATTAGTAATTAATATGAAATATGCTATAAACAAACACATCAAATTGTCGCTTATAGGATTAAGCTATAATTATCAACGTTGATCCCTTGTTGAGTTATCAAAAGATTATAAGCCAGTTGTTTAATTGAGTGTTTAGCTTTAAAAATGTATTCACGGCAGTAACTACAAGAAAAAAACATATTTATTTCCAAGTAACATAACCTTATTTTTAATGATACACATATGCAAACTAATATAGAAAATATTCGTAGTATTATATTAATAAACTAATTTTTCACGTAGCACAAAGCCGAACAGAAACTTACAAAAATAATCTTTTTTATATCCGGAAAATTTGTCCCATAAAAAAATGTTCCCACCACAATTTATAAAGCCCTCAATTCATACCATAATTGTTTAAAAAAAATTATATATATGAAGACATGGATTATGTCGTAACGATTCATAAACACAATATTCGGCTTGTTATTATTAGTTAAAGGTGGGTGGAACATTTGTAAATAGCATAATAAAACTTTGACTTTTCATTTCGCTTACAGATCAGAAGAGATAAGGCAGAAGTGTGTGCACCAATCCGATCAGGCTTAGGAACACCGCTAACTTTCTAACTGCAAATTGCTACTGCGAAATATATGACAGAAAAAAAACGATAACATTTCCGACCTGATTCGAAATTAGAATCTACGACCTCAAGATCATCAACCGGTGATCACTTGAACAATGAAGCAAGAGCCATTAAAAACGATAAGAATTAATATAAGTAGAAAAATCATTGTTACTTTGATAGCGTTTAATTCCCGCTCATGGAATTCGTACTATACTTTACGCTATATGCAAATTTCAATTACTACTTAATAATTTCAGTTTTCCAATTACCATGCAAAGGTGCTTGTATAAGCGTACATTACCCAACATTGTATTTGAGTTATTAAGCTGACTTACTAACAGTGTTATAAGTTAGTTTTACAACAATAATCACATATGCGAGTCCATCTCTCTTCCTCTAAAGTAATATATTAGGTTTCAAACCTGACAATATAGTTTTGAATTATGAGTCTAACTTAACCATCACGTCGAGCCCACATTGAGAATTCAAAACGAGTGGTCAATGAATTATTCGTGACTTGAATATTATATCGAAATTCAAATATCAATTAAGAATTTTACGTTCCACATATGGTGCGAGTCCAGTTCGATTTTTAACTTTATTTTATAAAAGGATATTTTTTATTTCGCTTAATAATAACTCATGTGGAATAGTTACAATGAAACCATTAGATTTATATATAAAATTGCGCAATGTGCACGAGAAAAACAAAGCGTATAATCATATGAAAGCACTGAAACTTTGAACCAATAAATTTCAAAATTACGTAGACGTTTAACTTTGCGCGAATAAATCTCGGGAAGAGATAAGTTATGCGGACAATATTTTATAGCAGTCGCTCAGGGAGAATAAAGTTCAAGGGGGTAATACAAAAGATCGCATCAACATTCCGCGTGCGAGTGGACGGCGGCGGCACGGACCTTTCTTATTAAATATCATATTATCTAGGCACCGAGCTCAATACAATTGTTGTTTGAGAATCGACGGCGCCTCAGACAAGCAAAACTCTGAGATACCAACCACAAAGGGGCCAAATTAGCATCACTGTATGCAGATCCTATCTCTCTGCTTCTGAAATCCTTTGTGTTTACAAAATAATGTGCACAAAGCTCTTTATCACACACACTAGAGCGACACCCAAAATATGATATTGAAATACACTGCATAGAATCATAATATTTCAATTAATTACTAATATTATTCAATAGTATTTCCATACATATTGTGTAATATCTCAAAGTACCCATTATGTCGCTACCTGGCATACTTTTCACAAATGACGACTAAAGTCTTATCGTGGCTTAATGAAAGCCACTGTGGAATTTCAAAAAGTTTAAAGCAGGTCTTAGTTGGTGTGGGGTCGAGGGCGCCTCATAGCCTCTTGACCTGCCGCGAGACGGTACTGCTAAAATTGCAGTTTGCATTAGCAAAACAAAACTTGTGCTTATTTATTTTATTAAAAACAATAATTATTACTTATTGAACTATAATTTTAAACATCAAGCGCAAGGATTAAAGTCCAAATTTCACGCGATACTAATAAAATACATAATTTATGTACATTTATATACATTTGTGCTCAGCAGGGTCATTCAGGTAAAACTTACGCTACCTAGAATTTTAATAATAATTGCAATATATTAAAGTAAATGGTTGAAATACTCAAATTAAAAAAAAAATAACAAAAGACCAGTCAAAATGGATGCTGGAGTATGAAAATTGCATTAATAATGCTCGTATGATAAATATATTAAATATATATATATATATATATTCAAATAGTTACAAATTTTGGTCATTCAAATGTGTACAATAAAAACATTTATTTACGTTTCCAAAGCCATACAGTATCTTATAAAAATGACATTATTTAAAATTATTTAAACAGGAAATCATTATTTGCAAAAAATATATAGCATATTTTTAAAAGAGAAATAAAAAACCGTAAAAAATTACTTACTAACAAAAAATCTTCCAAGAAACTTTAATATCGCTTTATTTTAAACGTCATAGTTTATCGGAAATCTTACATTTTTCTCAAAAGAATTCACGAGAGTCACAAGCAATAAGCACAGATTATTAATCATTATCTATCGACGTTGCTAATTAACTTAAAAGTTCCGAGTGTACTGAGTTTGGCGTTTGACGTTACCTTATAGAGTTAATTTATGGTACCAATTATCTAGAGCACACGGTGGTTTCCAGGTTTCCGCGCGATAAACTCCGTTCTCACCGTTCCAGCTGCTACATGCAGGTAATTCTGATATTAGTTTCAAACTAACCAGGTTTTAAGCAGTTAGTAGTATAAAATACAAAGGTTTTATATTTATTCAGCACACTGTCGCTTGCGCGGAATATTCGAGAAGAAAGGAAGGGTAGTAATGAAGTTTCCATCTAAATTGAGAAAATCGCTCTCTTTTGTTTTTCCTTTTACTTATTTTGAGAGTATATATATAAAAATTACAAAAATATAAAACTATGAAAATATAAATAAAAAATAGTGAAAATAATTTCAACATAAAACTAAAGCAAATGAGACATACATTATAATTTAAGACTAAATTGTGGAAATTAGATAACGTTATTACGTTTTCTATCGACTAAGACAAAAAAAAATAGTAATAATTAAGATAAGTAAATCATTACAAATAGGTATATGAAAATAATGAATCAAGATGTTGATCTTATCAAACAGTTCTTAAAATTCTACAATTATAATTATGTGTAATTAGTTCATGCTGTTGTTGCAAAGCCAGGGCTACATGATCTATATAACTAGTACAGCAGTAGCTGGAGGTCTGCTTATATTAAATAAATACAGTAATTTATAAATACAAACAAAAAAAAATGTTGCAAATAAAATTAAAGACTATTTATTTTCTCTTAAATCGATTTATTTCAGACGACCTTCAGATTAGAGAAGACTGTGACGAAACATAATGTATGGCGCTGTACCTACAACACACACGAACAAATCTATATTTTATTAGATAGTTGTATTCGAACTGTCAAGACTTTCCTAAATATAAACATTTATCTGCCTGATCTCAGAATGAGATTGCTTTTTTTAAATAACTATGTATGTCAGTATGTAAGTAAATAAATATTTTTAATTACACTATCATATGTTTTTCCATGACATATTAAACTTATGTTAAGTAAGTTTCTCTATAAGTATATACTTTTGAACAGCTTATGTCACTTAAACATAAATATATTTCGAAAAACATGTCGACTTCAGAAGGTACAAGAAATTAGTTGACTAGATCAATTAAACGTAATACTTTGTCAGTTCTGGCATATATAACTAATTTATATTAACATAACACAAATAATAATAAAGACAATAACCCCTCATCATATAACAAAAAAAATACCAAACAGACGTGGCCCTCTATAGAGGTATTCAAATAAATTAATTTTATTCGTTAAAAGATAAATTGGCGAAATGCTATTAAAAGATTCATTTCAGTTATTTCAGAAACAACGTCAATTACTCGCACATCGATCAAAAACCCAGGTAATAAGCTTACAGGCCTACTTCGAAAATTATTTATTAATTCAAATATTTATTATGATAATATCAATTATCACATATAATTATATTTGTATATTTAACTCTTTTCATCGACAAAGAAAGGCGCTTTGTTTTTATTATAGTATGACATATTTTGTTAAGATATTAGCTAAGTAGCGATGTTATACCAAGGCTAAGATAGACGTCGTTAGGTTAAGTTCAAGCACGCTTTTTAGCTGTCTAAACAATTAGAATTTACAAATTCATTTCATGCTCCGAAGGTTACAGAAGTCACTTAAGATAGAGTGGTAGAGTAAAAACTTCCCATCGGTTTTATCGCAACCAAAAAGAATAGTATATATTTTACTTGGTGGTACGGCGTGTCGTGCACTTATCTATTACTTCAACAATTTGTAAATATATAATTCTCTAGTTATACATTTCAGTTTTTATTTCAAATATCAATATAAATCCAAACATTACACTGTTATGGGAGCTATAAATTTAACAATATTACTTTACCGGAGTAATAATACCGAAATTACGTAAAAGTTTTATAATTCTGGCAAACTTGTTTTAGTAGCAATCTAGAAAAAAATATTAGAAAGCACAGCTTGAACTAACAGCCAGCGTTAACAGGAGAATGTTAGGTCATGTGAGCGAATTAAACATATAGTTTTCATCCGAGAATTTGTAAGCTGTGCGAACTAAGCGATGCATTAGGGTGATTAAAACTTGTAAAAGTAAAGACCGTCGCCGTTCCCTAATATTCTACATACCTGTGAACAGGATACGTTTACTTTTCAAGCCCACAATGATGAAAGACTTAAGCGATTCAATATGTTGTTATATTGTTACCGAATTTTCGAGATTTTTCGAGACGATTTCTTAAGAATTTATTTTTAGGAATGATTTTGTGTTTTTTTTTTTGAAGAATTGACTCGTTTAACCTGTGGCTAGATATAAGGCCGGAAACCCAGAGATCCTGAGTTCAGATAGTTATTGGGTTTTCCTGTCAATAAAATTCTCAATAGCAGAACGCAGACGTGGAAATTGGAAGTGTTCACACTCCTGTGCCTCGGAAAGCACGTAAAGCCTTTGATTCTGGCCCTGAAATGTTTCCGGTCGTAACAAATTTGCCATACCATGGGATTATGAAAGCGGAGCAATAGAAAGCTCACTTATGTTTGCGCACACACATGTGCATTTTAATATTTCTTGCGCAGTTGGTTAGAGAGATGGTTGCTGCCGTGGCCGAAATTGGCAAGGGAGACATCATCATTATTGAAGAATACTAAAAATGTAAGCTTTGATGATGGCACTACACTTTACGTTTTATTAAATAATGAGCAACTCTCTGTTACTGAATTTGCCTAGTATATTATGCCAGTAAGGCAACTTTGAAACTACTTATTAATTTATTTGCTTCAAATGATAAAGAAAAACTCAATTTATTACGTAGTATCATTATTATTTAGCATAAAACGACTTTTTTTACTTGTCACTCTATTCCATAAAATAAACTCATTTTTAACGTATACATAAGCATTTATAAACTTCAAAACAGAAAAATAAAGCATTCGGATATTATAAATGTATTAAAATCAAAATTTTTAATGAAGTATAAAAAATACACTCAGTACTTTAACATTTGCTTTTCAATTGTCAGTAATCTTGCATCGGTTTTAGCTTACACACTTCAAAATTTAATAAATAATAATAAAAGAGTTATTTTTTTATTTCCTGGTAGCCGTTACTGTTATTAACATATCAAAATATATTGTGTATAACTGTATACAAAAACTCACCGATAATGAGCCGAAGAAGGCTAGCAGCAAGCAAACCCAGGTCTGGAGAATTAGCCATGGGTCACTCTCCCGCGCGCGCGTACACTATTAACGGCCATTACACCCGACCGCACCACCGCAAATATTATCACTAATTTAACAACTACACAATGTTTTGTCCTGGACCATATTCACATTAATAAATTAATCATAAATAAGTAAATCACCGTCCAATATTTGATTGAATAAGCCTCCATTTAAAATTGAACGAAACGCGAACGACGATGGTATTCCCTAGAAACCGGCAGACAACTGTGCTCAATAATTCACTGAAAATTGGTGTAACTTTTTTAATTTACGCTTCGCAATAAATGCAATGCTCTAGCTCGTGATTTATTTGAGATAATACTCATTATGTTTAAGTAAAAGTTTAAATACAAGTTTTTTTTTTTACGGTTTACCGTTGTTTTGTATTTTTTAATTGATTTTATAAATTTTAGATTCAGTTTTTGAATTAGTGACCCAGTTAATTTTTTGTTTAGTTGTCAACATATTAAGCCTACTTAATCGATGATTTTAAAAGTTTTTTCTCGCAAGCCGAGCTTTAGATTACGGATTTTGAAAAAAATTAAGATATTTTATATAATAACTTAATTTAACGCCAAATTTCCTTTTGAATTTGTCTTTGGGGCATAATTAACAAAACGAATGAAATAAAAAACACCAGTATTAAAAACCAATAAGCAGGGAGAAAATTCTTAGCCCAAGTTTCAAAAGTTATTTAACACTTCAAAGTTAAAAACGCAGCTGGAATAAGTTAGTCAGGTGGGCCCAGTTATCGCTTGGTTAAAATGTAAATTGTCTTCTTTTGTTTGCGCAGACCGATCGACAACGCGAAGCGTGGCCTCGAACAACAAAAATGCTAAACGCACATTTGCAAAGCAAGCTGGCATACGTATATCTATCGTTTTAGCATATTCAAAAGTCCAGGCGCTCACTGTATAACTGCTATTCAGCAATACACCAAACTTGCAAAAATAAATTGATATTATTGTAATTAACGTCATGTATATTATAAAGCTTACCAACCCTTTAATCATTTTGCTGAACTTCCTAACTACGATTTAGTTTTACGCTTTCACGTTTTAACTAATCAACCGATCATAAAATTATACATACACGTTTTCTGTATGAGAAATGCACATGTATATATATTATTATAATCCTTTAACACGAGGGAAACCGCAGTTTCAGACAGATTACAAAGCCAATATGTTTTGCGATAAGACAGCCTTATTGTATGTATATGTTTCAATGGTGTACAATATAGAGTATCTGTATTGTATTGTATTATGACATAAGATATTGTTAAATCCCTGTCCGGGTCCGCCGCCCTTTGAATTAATATGTTATTGAGATCTGAGTTGTCAATGTTTTTGAAATCAAGTTTACAAATATTTAAAGATTATATTTCGGTCTTTTATACATTTTCTTTAATTTGACATAACGTAAAGTAAGTCAAGAATTCAACACATATCTTATACTACAACAGTTTACTGATCTGTTATTAGATATGGATTAAAATCCAATCTATGTTTGTACTGAATAAACATACACATTCTAAGTAATTTGTATTTGAAAAACTATATCCCTTACCACAATACAAAATAGTGAAAGTAAACATATTTATACAGCTCCGAGATGTAAATAATTGCTTATCGAATTCCATTAAAATAAATAGTGTACGCGTGATGTGTTTATACGCATATATTTTATAATAGAAAACTACATTGAAACTATTTTCATCAACACTAACCATAATGTCACCAAAGAGTAATATTTAGAATAAGAAAAGAACACACTACCTCACACGTAAAAGAAATGAAACATTTTTGCGTCATAATGTTGTCACTTAAATATGACACCTAATAACGTTGCTTTCTACTTCCATCTTGATACTCGTATTTTACATTCATCATACTGCAAAAAAGTAATCTAATATCGATTTAAATCGTTGTTTTTTTATTTATTATTAATAAAAACACGTTTAATCTAACAAGAAAATATATTTATAACTGAATGTAAGATGTAAGAAGTACAGACATTTTTCTGGTGCAATATTCAGTCAAACATTGATGCCGATAAATGAATTCTAAGCACTAAATATTGATCTATAGCACGGATACGTGGTCGTTCTTATTTATTAATGTTAGACGTAGATAGATGCACCAAATAAATACCTCATTGTTAGGCAAATACGTTACTTAAATTTGCAACGCAAATATTAAAGAAGGCCAGTAACAGCCCGTTAATGTCCCACAGCTGGTCTAAGGCCTCCTCTCCTTTTTGAGGAGAAGGTTTGGAGCTTATTACACCACGCTGCTCCAATGCGAGTTGGTAGAATACACATGTGGCATAATTTCAATGAAATAGACACATGCAGGTTTCCTCACGATGTTTTTCTTCACCGTCAAGCACGAGATGAATTATAAACACAAATTAAGCACATGAAAATTCAGTGGTGCTTGCCCGGGTTTGAACCCACGATCATCGGTTAAGATTCACGCGTTCTATTCATTAGGCCATCTCGGCTTAATAAAAGAAGGTATATAAATATATAAATAATATAAGGTACATCAATGTCTCCATAATATTCACATGTTTTAACGATGTTTGCCATTTCAACGAAGCAGCAGATGAATCGTATATAAAAATTAAGCACTCCAATATCTCAAGGATGCTTGCTGAATTATGAATCTACGATAAATTATATTTCTGTTATTTAATAACGTTGCGTACTTTACAAACTATAAATAAAATAACGTTCTTTTTATTTTACGAAAGCTATAAGAAAATGATTTATCATTATACCGATGAAAACAATTCTCAACTGTGATTTAAACGTCCAATTTAATTAAAACAATAGTAAATAATTACCAACGTATGTATGTATGTGCACGTACGGGTTGTATAAGGAATGAGACTGATGCATTTTGATATACGTATGTTGAAAGTACGTGCTTCAGCGACTATATGAAATGTGGAGACGTTATATCCTTTTATATTTCAAATGCATCAACCCGACTTTATGAGAACTGATCACAATTCTAACTACTCCTAGCTTTACTCATAACATTTTAAGATAAAATTTTATGTTTTTCATACTCTAGTGAAATTCTATAAATTGAAAAATTTGTTTGGATCAGAATTTTTGACTTTCAGATTTAACTGTCCTATTGGAAAAAATGTTCTGTCTTTATAGACTATATAACAATTCACTTGCCCGCACTACGGCTCAAACCACGTAAAACAGCTATTCGTTAAATAAGTTTTCATAAAAAAATATTAACGTTCAATTATATTAGATATTAGATATTACGTATAACGTATAATTATACGTTTCGAACAATATTATTCTTTCATAATAACCAACAAGCTATCCGCCGCATCTGTACAATATGCCTACAAAATAATATATTCGAAAAGTCCGTGAACAAAATACAAATATGTTGGGTCGGCTGTAGTGAAGTAGCGTGAAAGGCCCTTCTAACAAAGCTGGGTTCGTGACGACAACCTTACTCTACAAGCACTTTTGATTTCATTCCACCCATTAAGCAGTCCCTCTCATCCCTCTTCGTTTCGTAAACCAGATCTGAAAACTAATATTTTAATTAACGCTTTAAATTTTGCGGCCAAACTGTAACAAACGCTTAAAGCTTATATTAATAGATTACTAACTTTCGAAATTCGAACGGTTTAATGATTTTCACTTCAAATAATAAATTAAAATTGCAAGGATATGGCGTAACAGAAGAGTGCAAAATCTTATTACGATAATCAAGTTACACAACAAGACGTCTTAAGTCTTCCCGTTTAAATGGCGGTTATGCCAACTTCGAATGTAAATGTCGGAGTGTTCAGTAAAAGAATGAATAATAAATGTAAAGACATCATTTCGAAACATTGTAAAGAAATTTATAATGCATTCGTCTAAAATATTAAGTTGAACTCAGATATAAGAAGACATATTTGCACCCCCATCAAACCTTTTATTAGGACTGTGGGCTTAAGATAACAATGTAAACAATTAATTTGGCTTTGTCAAATATAATTTCAGTAGGAACACATATTTATATTCCTTACGATATATACTCAATATACAATGTACAACTAAAACTTCCACAATTATTAGAAAATGTAATTGAATTTTATTTAAAATCGAAATTATTTAATTTAAAAATGTATTTAATTAATAAATTGTAAATATGATATATACACATTTTAATCAGTGAAGTTACGTCGTTTTTATAAGTAAAATCTACAAACAAAATTTAATTTAGTTATTTACTGTAATAAAATATAAAATATCTTAGTTAGATGTAAGGGATGGTAAAATAAAATTACGGTGTCAATGTCTATGGGCGGTTCAGAATGTAGATAGTAGGTAGTAACTCTTTCACACCAATTTATTTAGGTATGTTAATTAAATATAATTTAATTTATTATTCATCCTGCATGAAAATTAACGAATACCAACTCAACGCTTTATAACCTACATAGTCTTTTATATATAATAAAAGAAGTAATAAATGTTTATAAATGTTTTTTGACATGTGATTTAATTTTATTAATAGACCAAATGATCCTATTAAAAATATATAATGTATGTACTGTAATGCCCGATTTAATTATCATATATATAGTATTTAATACAATCACATCCTACCATAGTTGGCTTATTAATTTAAATCTTACAAAATTTTCGATATAAATGAAATATGGTTTGCCGATAATATTTAATAACGTTAATGAACGCGATGGCATTTTAAACGTCAAATCCATTTATGAAACTTAACTAATAGGAGAATTATTAACAATAGTGCTTTGCGGTTTTCATCACGTTAAATTCGGATTAAACATGCCTTTTACCTACATAAATATAATA
The DNA here is from genome assembly GCF_905147045.1 of Nymphalis io. Taxonomy (NCBI): domain Eukaryota; kingdom Metazoa; phylum Arthropoda; class Insecta; order Lepidoptera; family Nymphalidae; genus Nymphalis; species Nymphalis io. The sequence continues at coordinate 8,344,858 of NC_065890.1, read as the reverse complement.
CCTACTTATCTTAAAGTTTGTTAGATTTGGTGCTTATGGTAAAGGCTCTTAAGATAACTTATTCCACATAATTCGGTTCTTCTTGGGTATAAATATTATTTAAACATACAAATACTATGTGTACAAGATCTATTAAATGAACGTTTTGTATGTGGAACCTAAATTAGCACGCTTTGGGGTTAAGACAGCTTCGTATGTCGTGACGGCAAACGTCATGACGCTCCCACATACCGTCAAGTCCACCTTCACTTTCGACTCTCCCGCCTGTACGTGTCCGTTTACTATATACTTCGTAGCTATATAAAAGAAATATATTAATATATTAATTTTACTAACGAAACTCGGTTTTTGTATTTTTATTAATTTTCTTTAATTATAAATTCTTTCAATAACTATGAATTTCGATTTTAGAAATCTGTTGAGCGTCTTGTGGTGGCCATATTTGTTATTTATTTATCCTCTTTTTAGTTTCGTAGCGTAAGTTATATAACCTGTACATTTACTGAGTAATGGGATCATCTAAAATAAAAAGAATGTATTGGTTGAATATATATTTCGTTTGAGAAAAAAGTAAATACTAAAGTTCTTAACGATAATTCCCGGTGGAATAAAACATTCCGAATCGGTAGCTTAATTTAATTTAATTCTGTAATATGAATCAAAGGTGCTTAAAGATTTATATTCAATTTAATCGTGCAACATGATGATCCAAAACGCTTATAAGAACCTTCTTGAATAACGAATAATCTGATTTATCTGGTAAAATAAATAAATTTGAATTATAAATAAATGAAAATAAATAAATTAATTAGGTTACGTGTTAAATGAACGTTAAAACCTTTTTGCTCGGAAGATCATTAATTAATAATATCGCCTTGTTTAAACAAGAATTATGACTGTATCTTGTATTGAACTGTACCAATAATCAAAATATAAAAAAGTTTAAGGATAAATTCAGTAATTTAAATATAAATATTTATACATTCAAATAGTTTGAATTCGGTAAAATAAATAGCAACTGATATACAAAATATATATTTTTTATTCAGTTAATCGATAATAATGTTCATATTTACCGAGTCTGGTTATCCTATTTTCACTTGTCATCACGTCTACCTATATTTGTGAAATTTAGGACACGGATACGGTGTGGCATAATTTTTATTTCAATTATACGGATAAACGAAATCCACATATAAATTTTATAGTATATTCGTCGAAGATTGTAGATTTTTTTTTTATATTCGCCGGGAGGGCAAATGACTCCACCTGATGGTAAGTGGTAGTAGAGTCCAAACGCGACGACGGCCAGTACAGACGGGAAAAACGTTCTGCACTAGCCGCCTTCGCCTTGCCGATAATTATTTTGATGCTTATGATGATGATAAAAACACTCGACTAAAAAGATAAAATACGCAACACCCTTATTATAAAAGCAAATAGTGACATTACAAATCGCAAGTATGAAAGGAAAGCTAAATACTAGTATTGTCTTTATACCGACACTATGCTGGAATCGTAATACGAAAAATACACAACTGAACTTAGAACGTGACAAATGTTAACAGTGCAAACATTTTATGTGAATGGACAGAATTAGCACTTTCTTTCTCAGTTTTAATTAAACAAAAACCTTGTTAAATAGGGTTCAGTTATGTAACAAACTTGGACTTAATCTCTTCATGTCGTTGCTACTTTAAAACGAGGGCGTGAGCTCTTTGCGTTATCGCAAATCGCAAGTGTAGACACCGTAAAGAGAAATATTATTACCCCTTATATGGGTACTATGTGGGTAGAGTAATATGAAAAATACATAGCTTCACTTAGAACGTGACAAATTTTCAGTGTGAAAACATTTTACGTGAATGAGACAAAATTACCACCTTCTCTGTTATATAAATACAAACTATATTAAGTTTTACCGGTGGTAGAATTATTAGTATATTATTCTTCCATGAAACAGCAATACATCGTACTCGTTTATCTCGATTTTATTAGTATTTTGACATTACATCTTAGATTCGTTGGTTGGCGGCACATCGATGACGTAAGCACTAAGAAGTGTTGAATAATTCTCAAAGTAGACCCTTATGTCATACATACATATATAATAATATATAAAGCTGAACAGTTTGTTTGTTGGAACGCACTAAGCTCATCTACCAATTCATTCTGAACAAATCTTTTTACGTGAGAAAGACCATTTATCGTGAAAGGTTATACTATTTAACATCACGCTCCTCTACGTACCTATTTACGGAGACGCAACTGTAATGTGCAACGGATAAAGTCAAGTTTTATTACTTGCAGGTGTATTTTATGTCAAAATTGCAATTAGGTCGGTAAAACTAAACGCGAAAGCTATCACGTTTATACTGGCATATCTCGACTTGTCGTCCGCTGCTATATAAACAGTTCCCCTGAGGTTTCAACAAGCGCTGCACATTGCATGAATACTATTTTATCAAACGACTACCAAAAGGCGCTCTTAAAAATATCGTACCGTACCGTAACAGCCTGTGAATGTCCCACTGCTGGGCTAAAGACCTCTGCTCTTTTTGAGGAGAAGGTTTGGAGCTTATTCCACCACACTGCTCCAATGCGGGTTGGTGGAATACACATGTGGCAGAATTTCAGTGAAATTAGACACACGCAGGTTTCCTCATGATGTTTTCCTTCACCGTAAAGCACGAGATAATTAAAATCACAAATTAAGCACATGAAAATTTAGTGGTGATTGCCTGGATTTGAACCCACGATCATCCATTAAGATTCATAAAATATCGATCCGTGTTTAAATTTACGTTATCTTACAAATGTAACTAATCCTTGTTTAATAAACATGAACAAAATAAACAACGATTTATCTAATGCACAAAATTATGTGAAAACGAAACGAGCTTTGATCTTAGTATCTGATAATATACTTGTTTTTCGGAGCAAATACAAACTATCTCGACTTGTTTTCCAAACTCAATAAACGGAGCACATATTTTATGTAAAACGATATTAAACTGTTCAACTTACATTTAATACAGTGAATCATATCTTATTGTTTATACAAAAATTCGTTCGAGGGTATTAGTCTATACCAAGTATGAAAATCTAACGATAAAACTTGTTCACGGATTAAATAACGCATAGTTTTATTGATCTTTAATATATGATATATACAAATAAAGTTTATATAATGAGTTGAATGCCCAAATCTCAGGGACTACCAGTCAAGATTTAAATAATGCTTTAAATAGTAGCCACTTTATTGAGCTGTTGTTATCTATCACATTATTACTCATATAATTATAAAAGGTAGTTTTATATGGAATTCGTTGGCATCAGATATTCGACATGCTCAATCTTTTAATATTTTGAAATAAGTGGCTTGTTTCCCTAGAGAACGGCCACCGTGGCCGATATCGGTTAGATAAAAACGCATTACTTGTTACTAACCTTTTATATCTGATTTAATTATAATATTTACCTATTTATTTTATTAATATACTTTTTTTAACTATTGGTTAGCATTATAGCATAGGCATACCTAGCAAATTTTAGTACATAATGTCATCGCCCCAAGGGTCGCCTGGAAGTGATTGTTGTTTTAGCTATAAAACCCGCATGCTATGCTAGTAAACACACTTGTGTTTACTAGCATAGCATGCGGTTTTATAGCTATAGGATCGTAGTATGTAAGTACATACTACGATCCTATGGAGCCAAGCAGTAACTATAAACGTCAACTATTACGACAAACTGTATGAAGCAGACATGTGTTTCAGTTAATATATAATAGACCTATATATTTTAATGATATAAGAAGAATGTCTGTAGTTATAGTATTCGATGTATTTAAATATGCATATGGGTATATATGCATTTAATTATTTATTATATTATTTATAGACATAGTATTCATTTATTCAACTTCATTAGTATCTGTTTTTCACGCTTCGAGGGCAGTTGTAGGGCATGCAATAGTCTACATTTTGTACTATTTAATATTTAAAACAATAAAGTGTACATAAATAAATAAAAATAAGCGAGCATATATTATGATAAGATTACAATTGACATAGTAAGGTTTATTCTTGAACATACTTATTATACTTAACGTAAGTATCAAGAAAACAATGGCAGACGATTAAAAAGTAATTATATGAGAACACGACTTAAAAAGGCGCAAGAAAATTAAGTATTCTGTGAATTTCTACAGTGTTTATCTTAGTTTTTATGTTCATTATGTGGAACAAGGTTGTATTGTTCCGTTTTGTAATTACACTGGCTCACTCGCGCTTCACACTGGGCAAAGCATTGTTGTTTAATGGCATCTCACAGTAGCTCCTCCCTTTTTTTCACGCAGTGGAAGCCTTCAGAAAGGTCCAGCTCTCATGGGGGGGAATGGGTTATATGGGATTCTTATCCACTAAAACCACTGCGATGGCTGTACTCGCCACGGATTGGAGAGGCTGCGGGATCGTGTTGATATAACGCATCCGCGGCCTCTCCCGTGCTTTGCTCCGCTCGTGGCTCGGCGGAGCTCTCCTCAGGGGGCAAAGGTAATAGCACTCCACTCTAATGCGTACGGCAGCGCGAGGGCATACCGGCCCGTCCTCCTCAGTGCCGTCTGGAATAAGACATGCGAGGCCCCCACCTCACGCATCCACGGCCCCAGGGTTACGCCCTATCTTTTAAGCCCCGGGAGTCGGGGCTGTACAGTAGCTCCTCCCTCCTCAACTTGACCTTATTAGCTGTTTTTTTTTAAATTGTTACGATTTATAGAATTTATAATAATAAGCCTTTGTTTGAACCACATATATGGTTTGTATTCACATTTCTAACAAGTTGAAAAATTTAGTAATGAAATAAAGAAAACGAGTAATTTATTTATACGGATAAGATACTCTACGTATATTAGCAAACTAAAAGCCTAAGCTGTCGGGCACCCAGTTTCTAATGCTGATTTTTAGGGTTTTATAATAATTTATGTTATCGAACGACAAAAAATACATAGTCACACAGAGAGAGAGAGAGAGAGAGAGAGAAATATAGTAAATATATAAAATAATTAATACAATTATTAATAGCATCAATAACCTAAAGTTGATTATGTGAGTATTGCCGCGCGCCCCGATTGTTATGCTTTGCAAGGATGATAGTTAACTAAATATCCCGGCTACACGCTTGAAGAATCCTTCAAAGCGAAAGCCGGAGTATGCTTGTTCGTCAGGACGGATGTTTGCTGTCACCGACTGCGCTGCTTGGAGGACCCCTCCTTCTCCATGTTGGTGGTACGTGTGGACCTGGTTCGTCAGAGCCGAGTCTACGTGTGCCTCTACAGATCCCACAATGGTGACTTGGAGACAAGCCGACTATTTGACCATCTTAGTCGGGTGGCAAATGCTGCGCAAGAGCAATTTCCTAACGCGGAATTGGTGTTTTTGGGGGACTTTAATGCTCACCACGAATCCTGGTTGAAATCCCTCAAAACTGACCATGCTGGAAGGACTGCTCATGCTTTTGCTCTCACACATGACTTGACCCAACTGGTTGATCAGCCCACCAGGATCCCAGACATTGATGGGCAAGCACCTTCTCTACTGGACCTTCTGCTGACTTCTCACCCGGTGGAATATCAGGTTGTGGTTCAGGCTCCTCTTGGCTCTTCGGATCACAGCCTTATTTCTACCAGAGTGCCACAGGCCAAGCTGCCGCCACTAGCGGTATGCAAACGTCGCGTTTGGCACTATAAGTCGGCGGATTGGGACGGTATGCGCGATTACTATGCGTCGGTCCCTTGGAAGGAACGTTGCTTCAGTGGGAATGACCCGACAGCTAGTGCCGCTGCTGTTGCTGGCGAGATCATGCTGGGAATGGAATACTACATTCCTAGCTCAAATCTCGTCAGTAGGAGTACGCGTAACCGTTGGTTCACTCGTGAATGTGCCGATGCTGTATCAGCTAAGCAGGCGGCATATCGCAAGTGGATCAACGGCTGCATTAGCGGGGCATCTAACATTGACTCACTGAAAGCAAACTATAATAAAAATTCCAAGTCCTGTAGAAAGGCATACACGAGAGCGGATGCACAGCGCATTGTACGGATTGGTCATGACCTTGTTTCGCATCCTAGGGGCTCCCGTAGCTTCTGGCGTCTGACCAAGTCTGTGCAAAACAATTTCTGCCAACCTTCGCTGCCACCGCTCAGAAATCCGGACGGATCGCTAGCTCACAGTCCGCAAGAGCAAGCTGATCTCCTGGCTAAACTCTTTGCCGACAATTCCGTCATCGATGATTGTAGTGCACTGCCACCTACAATACATGCATGTGGCCATACGATGCCTGACATTAAAATCAGGCAACGTGATATGCGTGCGGAGCTGCAATCACTTGATGTACGGAAAGCTAGCGGTCCCGATGGAATACCAGCCATAGTGCTGAAGAAGTGCGCAGCGGAGCTGTCTCCTGTGTTAACGCGCCTGTTCCAACTTTCTCTCTCTTCGGGAAGTGTGCCGGAGGCTTGGAGAAGAGCTAATGTGCAAGCGGTTCCCAAAAAAGGGGATCGGTCTGACCCGGCAAATTATCGGCCAATAGCTATCACCTCAGTACTTTGTAAGGTGATGGAACGGATTTTAAACAACCAACTGATCCATTACCTAGAAGATCACTGTCTAATTAATGATCATCAGTACGGTTTTCGACCAAAACGGTCCACAGGTGATCTTCTAGCGTACGTAACACACCTCTGGGGTGAAGCTATCGACAAGCATGGAGAATCGTTGGCTGTCAGCCTCGATATCTCCAAGGCTTTCGACAGGGTCTGGCACAGAAGTCTTCTCTCCAAGCTACCGGCATATGGTCTGCCTGCTCAGCTATGCACCTGGATTGCCAGCTTCCTACACAAGCGTAGCCTTCGTGTTTTAGTAGATGGTTGCGCTTCACAATTCTATGTAGTGAATGCTGGGGTCCCCCAGGGATCTGTGCTATCTCCCACACTCTTTCTTTTGCATATCAATGATATGCTCTCCCTTGGGAACATACATTGCTATGCAGATGATAGTACAGTGCATGGTGGATACCACGGACGCGCAGTGGCTGGGCGGGCGGAAACTGAGGAGAGGCGGGAGAATCTTGTCATTGAACTCGATAGGACGTTAGATCTCATCGCCAAATGGGGCTCTGATAATCTTGTTGAGTTTAATGCCAAGAAAACACAGGTATGCGCTCTCACGGCGAAAAAGTCAACATTTTCCCCTCTTCCCTCCCTCTGTGGTACTCCGCTGGTGATGCAAAGCAAAATCGCCATGCTGGGGATTGACGTTCGCTGCGACCTTAGTCCAAGGGATTACATCGAGGCTGTTATAAAAACAGCTTCACGGAAACTCGGAGTTCTGAACAAGGTGCGGCGCTTTTTCACGCCACAACAACTGTGCCTGCTGTACAAAACACAGGTACGGTCTTGCGTGGAATATTGCTCGCACCTTTGGGATGGCTCCGCTAAGTACCTACTTGAGGCCTTGGACCGGTTGCAGCGACGTGCCGTACGCATTATTGGCGACGTAAAGGTCACAAACACCCTTGAACCTTTACAATTGCGTCGTGAGATAGCAGCACTGAGCGCTTTCTATCGACTGTATCACGGCGAGTGCTATGAGGAATTATTCTCTCTAATTCCTGCTTCCCCCTTCCTTCTTAAGTCCACGCGGGCTGGTTCTCGATGTCACCGCCTAACTGTGACATCAATTCCATCGCGAACAAAGAAATTTGGCAACTCCTTTCTTTGTCGCACTTCCAAAAAATGGAATTCCTTACCAGCTCACGTATTCCCCTCCTCTTACAACCCGGGTTCCTTCAAACGAGGCGTGAAGAGGCATCTTGCGGGCCGGCAAGGCGAAGGCGGCTAGTGCAGAACGTTTTTCCCGTCTGTACTGGCCGTCGTCGCGTTTGGACTCTACTACCACTTACCATCAGGTGGAGTAGAGTCATTTGCCCTCCCGGCGATATAAAAAAAAAAAAAAAATGTCAAAAATGGTCCGGAATAACCCAGCGGCAGATAAAAGGATATTATAACATAAACAAAATTCAAAGAGCTTCATTTGACAGTATTTAATAATGAATTATACTTATTCATTCATTCATTTTTATTGCAATTATTAAGTTTTTGTATTTATACTTATTAATCTGATGTCAATCTACAATCGCCTTACGACATGCTTTAAGAAGTTATTATAATCTTATGACTGTGTTTGGTTTATAGCAATACAGCAAAAATGTAAACGTATCTTATGTGGTTACGTTATGTTATGTTGGTATACCAACAGCCCAATAATTAATATAAATCTCCGAATTAGTGTTAGTTAAACCTACCAAAAACGCTTGGTGAATCCAATGCTATATGTGGCCACCATCAGTTAAAAATGCATTAAAATTACATAACGTAAAATAATCATATAAATCAGTAATAATATTAAGACTTTTATATAATACTTCATTTAATAATTTTTTACACACACCCATCTGATTCCAAATTAATCTTGCACAGAGCTTGTACTATGGAAACCAGACAACTGATATAATACATATACTATTTTTCTTTTGTAAATACATACTTATATAGATAATTACACCTAGACTCAGGACAAACAGACATGTTCATGCACACAAATATCTGTCCTGGGTGGAATCGAACCCACAACCTTCGGCGTGAAAGGCAAGCATACACTAACCACGTCAACCGGCTCGTCAAATTTATTTACTTTGATATCTAACAATAGGTAAATTTTCAATCAAGCGGGTAGGCTAGAAACTAAAAATTTCGACGAACAGTCGATAATCGTATTTATGTACCGATAACTTTTGTTAATAGAAATGTTAAATAACATTTCTACATTTAGCTAAGCTACTTTGGCTGTGGCTTGATTTAATTCTAGATAGAGTAAAAAGCAAACCTTTCAATGTTCTTACATCCGATTTTTTACATTTTGAGCTCCAACACGTTAAGTTGCAAATCCTATTTCCTGTTGGACACGTTAAGTTTTTAACTAAAAGAGATAATCGGATTTCAGTATTTTAAAAATATGTCGTAGATAATGTTTCTAACTCTTTATACGATACTACTAAATACTATATTATATACAATTAACTATGTACATACATGTTACGGTTTCTAGAAGAATAAGCTAGATTTTTCTATAAAACGATGTATACAATGATTGAAATTTGGGGATGACAAATCGATCGAGATAAATGACATCACAGGGAAAACTCAAGACACGTCACACCATCAAGCCAATCACGATATTCTATAAGAAATCACTTTCTATCTTACACGTGAAATATTATATGATATCAAATATTATATAAATCCACGAGCGCCGATACGCTATTTTAAAGCGTGTATCCTTTGAATGTTATAATTATTATAATCAAAGTGTATGTTCTGGCCGTAGTATTATGTATTAGTACTCATAGTATGGAATATTATTAAAAATGAGACAATACATTTAGGTATAATAGCAGTTACGAACACTAAGATTTAAATGAAATCGATTTAATGAAATCTTTAATATTCCAGGCTTAGCGGTCTCACAAAGATTAACTACCGATTACCACTTTAATATAATATCCGGACCTTAAGTGAACCACAAATTATGTTAAAGGATCGATTCAATTTAACGAATTCGACTCCAATGATTCGAAATAAAATAAGTTAATAAAAAGTAATAAAAATAGTGAAATTATACTTTTGAAAACGACATGACTTGCCGACCGTTATCGTGCGCCTTTGCATATTAAAAGCACCAATCACGGCTCAGAGAACGCCGCCGCTCATTACTCCCATTGCTAAATACTAAAGCCTCCGGGAACAGACGAGAAGCCAGATTAATTACAACTCAGAGACCACTACCAATGCCAAATAACTAAAAAAAAAATATGCATTTCTCGCATATGGAATTTAAGACTTTTTTTTGACTTCATAATATAATCCTTTGTCGACGATTCATATGGACATTATTTTCAACACCAATTTCATCAGAGTCAGCACGTATTGGTAATTATTTTTTTCTTTTATTTTGTATAAAATCTGTTCTCGGTTTATCTCATATAAAGTTATATTAAATAATTCATTTATTTTGAATACCTGAATATAAATATTCAAAAAGTTAAATTGCCGACATACAATACTTCTATTTAAAATTCGCATTAAAAATATCAATAAAGAAGCATCAATCAAGCATTATTTTAAATGCCAGATTGTACTGCTACAGATCATGATATCCTAATCTTACATCGAGTCATAAAAGCTAGTGTTTTTTTTTCTGTCAATAACCTGTCGGTAACAGTCCAGAGTCAGGAAGTTGGTACTGTTACAATCCCGTCGCAAAGCGCGTAAAGCCGTTGGTCCTACGCCTAACCTCTATCCGATCACGTCAGATTGTAGTCGTATCGAATTATGAGAGTGAGGTAATAGAGAGCGCTTGTCTGCACACAACATTGTCTGCCATAGTACCTCCTGCACTGTTTTCTGGTCAACTTTGAGAATACCATGATTGATAACGGCCAGGTAGACAAAGCTTAGATTTATTTTTTATACTGACTATTTATTATTTCATTACATATACCTAAATTATTCAAACTGAATTAATTCATAAAAGAATAACCGAATCGTCACAAAAAATAAACAAACAGAAAATTATTGAACATGACTGTATATTTCAATATCAATTAATCTTTTATCTGTGGAATTTTTTAATTTTTTGTTATTATGGTATAACTTTTTGACAACGGTATTATCTTCCTTTCTTTATTTCCTCAATAGGAATAATAATTGATCTTATTATTCAATTTGTGTTATTTTTTGCAAATAACATTTATAAATTTTGCTAAATGTATATTTTAAAAAGTAAAAAAAATGTAGCAACAATACTTCTCTGGATTCTAAATATAACATTGAAAATTGATCTAAAGTATGCGGCATCAGTCATTACACTACACTTATACACGTATTATTACAGATTGAAAAAATCTTTATTTAAAATACAGATTAGCACAAAATTATCACATTCAGTGTTAACATAATTATATAGTTTATAATAATATGTTTTTTAGTACAGCCAAAATACAATTGTAATATTTTTACTGTAAATTCTTCTTCCAAACATCGTCCAAACGCGTTCCAAACGCAGTCCCTTCGACCGGACATTAAGGGCAACTTGTTTTGTTCATCCTATCAAATCTATATTAGACACTTCATTTACTGATTCCCTATGTGGTTTTATACAAATATAAATAACTCTAATATTGTTTTTATTCATTCCCTAAAGTTCTTCCGACGTATTATAACTTGAACTTTATGTTTTATATAGAAATTGCTACATTTCTGAAAACATGATTGGTTTGCATTATATATTTTATCCGTATATTAGACTGCGAAAATATTTTCGAGTAAAAAAAGAGAATTTAATGGCTACATCGTATTGTATATATTATATTAGGTATACAATTAATTACCTTGAATTTCTTCTGATAAACACAAAACCTAATTATGATTAATTACAAACACTTACACATTGGAAGTTAATAAACAAAGAAAAACCAGTATGATTTAACTATTTTGAATTATTAACGTTAAAGGAATAGTGCCAAGCGTACTGAATTTCTTTAATGGGCTGAACTGACAATTCTTAAAAGAAAAATCAGTCGACCCACCGAGCTTAACCCTTGACAGATCCTTTTAAAAGTAGCGTATTACAAAATCATTACTGTGAAATAATTTTAATAAATCAAAAATAAAGCACATTTAGCATATAAAAATGAACATTAATTTCAAAAAACAAAATTAACTTGCGTACCAGTGAGTATAGTTATTTAATTAACAGACAAATTAATTAATATTATTTGCGATTACTCTATTCGCAATAAATAATTCCGTGTGTTAATTTAACTTACATAAGTAACAAGACCAGTTAACAAATACTAAGTAAAATATAATTATGGTCTTATAACGAAAAAGCTTTTTTTTAAAGTGTTACGATCGCTTTATTTCGACATGTTGCTAAAACAGCCGTTTTCGTTCCATTTAAAACAAAGAAACTCAAGAACGTATGTATGTACCTGTATACATATACTAATTAAGGCTACGCTATCCTATGCTCACGAATACAAGAAAAGAAAAACTACGCTAAGGCTCCAAGGCAAGGCGTACCCACATTTCTTTGCCATTTTATATATACGTAGAAACAACAATGGGTACGTTTTAGAGGACAAGTACATTTATTGTTTTAGTGCAAACTGAAACTAATGAAAAATTAATTAAGTAAATACTTTATTCAACCTATATACAAGTAATTCTTTTTATACATTTTATACATCACTTGCTCACAGCTGGTACTGTTAACGATGATTATTTTAAATGTTATAAAATAGTCATATATTACACACAGTCTGCGGGAAAAGTAAAACTAATATAATTAAGACATCAGGCTATTTCCAGCTATCGATTACTTCGTGCTTACTAACGTGCAAATGTTAATAAGCTTTCAACTTACATCACTGTTGTAGGCAGTCATTAATGAGTTATTAATTCTAGTAAAAAGATTTAGATCAAAGTGATTACTGTTTTTGACAATCAATTAATCGCTTATGCTTTAATAAACTCGGCGAGATTTACTATAATCGACAAATTGACTAATTTTCGTAAACGTATTATATTATTAGTAAATAGTGATATTTAATATTTTCAGCTAATATTTTGATTATCAATTTGTCAACGTATTTAATAAAGTAATACAATTTTCTTATGAAGATGTATTAACAAAATGTTATCAATTACAACATAATATTATTCAAATTATATTTTTCATTTAGCGCACTTACTTTTATATAGTTGCCATATCATAGATTTAAAAATACCAGGAACGTTTATTGTGTTATTATAAGTTATAGAATTAAAATACTTGGTTGATAAACATCTTAGTACTTAGCAAAGGAAAAATCGGGCACGGAAATGATAAATGATTTTCCGTCCCACGCAAACTAAAAACGAGGACTGATTGAAGAAAATAGAGTCAATTTGTCTGTTGGTTGACAACATAGAAAGGACACAAGCTAGAATGAAAGTTAATATACGAAGACCACGAATCCTACAAATACGTATGAATTTTTTATTAAGTTATCTCAGAAAAGCAGACAAACTAATCTACCATCTTTGCACATAAATATTACAGTACCATGTAAGAAATATAACAACTTCTTACGCCATATGTAGATTTTATGTTTCTTTTTTTAATAAAATTCGCTCATTCAACCTTCTATCCACTAAACAGCTACACGAAGTATTATTGATTAAAGACAGATAAACTCAGTAAGTGCTAGTACCCAGGCTACCATAGAAGAACCTTTATTTTTTTATATTTATTAAAATATAGTTTAAATAAAAAATAGCCAATGAGATAATCATCTGGTATTCAAAATTTTATTTACATGGGATAAGAATCTCAAAATACAAACTGTAAATAAAAATAAGTCAAAAGACATATTATGTTATTCAATAACTTGTTACAATACTTTATATACGTTCATATATATAAAGTAATTAAAATGTCTAGACTATACGACCGCTAAGGAGCCATTATCGTTTTTTTTCGCAGTATCTCTCCACATTTATTTATTTCTACTAAATTTACCGAAAATGTTCCGCTTTAAGACCAAATTTTAAATATAACGCGATACGTTCACAGGAAAGCAGTATAATGTTTGGGGTGTTAAATGATGCAGGAAAATTTACTCTCTTTAGTATAGAAAATACAGCCAAGAATTACCATCTCTACCTGAGTGCGCAGAATATTTAAGTCCAGTGATATTATCGGCCATATTTAAATTCGGCAGTAGGCAATGGGTAATAAATTTTCTATTGACGACGACACGAAGAATCGAACAAAAACGATTCTTGTTGAATTCGCATGCCAACAATGGATAATTTATCGCGGCCGGCCCAGTCACGCCGTTTTGTATAAGAAAACGGTCGAACCTTCTAGCACTATTTTAAAAAATGTTTGGATTTGTGGCTTAAGTAATATCATGATTATTCTGATCCAACTTTTACTTAGTTAGTCTCTTTAATAGAATTTCATGTTTAGATATTTAATACATTAAATTAGCGGTTTTCGTCGTTTCCTTCCTGCACTTTATTGATTTCTCATAAAGTATTCCTTATTATTTTAGAGTGAATATCCAAATTACTTTTTTAGTACTATTGTATATCATAATAAATTTATACTGACCAATTATGTTTTTGTATATTACATCATTTAAGATTTGAACTTCAACATTTGTAGGTAAATTAAAAAAATACAAGCTTTTTATACGAAATATACAGAGCACCCAATTTTGAACTACGGTATCGAGTCTACAACTTATAGGTCTTAATATTAAATTGCTAATTCATATTTGTGAATACTGTTTACAACAACTTCATTATAATTCTTTCAACAATCATAACAAGACAAGACCACACTAGACGCATACTTACTATGCATTTACGAATATTCTATTAATGAAAAGCAGAAGATCATGGTCGCTAAAAATATTAACATTATTTCATAAATTATACGTTTTTACATGAGTACAGGAAATAACCACCGGAATCTTTATAATGTTTCGGTGAAACTGTTAAAGGAACTAGTATGCAACAGCCTAATCAAATCTATTAGAAAGTTAATGTTATTTTATATAATTAAAGTAATAAATCTATTATTAAACATTTTCATAATTAACTTTACTTATTTAAATTATAGCTACTTTGCAATCTTTTGATAATTATTTTAATTCATTCTGTATCTCGACATCAAATGATTTGTAAAAGATATCCTGAAATTTCTTTGAAAATATAATCCTGACAGCGTAGAATTTTATAAACGCTTTATGCTATTACCATAATATAATATAATGATTGCCTCGTTTACATTTAATATTATCTTTAACCAACTAAGCACTTCACATTGGCGTATAATTATTGCTTTACTCGCTAAAGGTTCCTTTGATACGGCTTTATAACACGCGATTGTTGAGTAAGGTCTATTCAGCTGCGCTAGCGACTGGAATTGCTGATAACCTTTTTCACGGAATTCTATTTAGTTTTTTCACACCTCGAGCGAAAACGTACACTGACTTTGTGTCACGTTTACACGAACAAAAGCGAAAATATTTGTAATTCTATATTCTCTTTTTAAAACCACTTCTAATTCAATTAATAACATATTAAAAATTAATTATATTTGTAGATAAACCTATAAAATGATTTTATATCATTCTTTATCTAAATAAATAGTGAAGTTTCAAGTCATTAATGATATGTTAAACTTGCAAAGTAATGATTCCAAAGTGTTTGTTACTCACTTGATCAAAACATTATTTTTATTTAAAAATTATACTTCATGTTAATCCATGATTCAAAGCTTAGATTAGAGTAAATATAAGTGTAGGAAAACATTTAAAATGCATCGAATCGTGCAAAAAATATGCAAAATAGGGCAAATACGCCTCAGAAACAATTCGTGCGCATTATGCAACTCCGTAGTAAATACATGTATCTTCCTAACTTTTACTTGCCATGTAGAATATAAACATTTTAAATCTAATACTGCGATATTTTAATCCAACTAATCATATTGAAATTTTTTCCTTGTGTGGAATTTCAAAATGGTGAGCATATTATACGATTGAAGCAAAATTACATTTATAACAATGCAACGAAATATTAATTTTCATTGTTTTATTTTAACTTTATAGCGATTGCAACAAATATATTATACTAATTAACATTTAAAATTGATCAACAATCAGGAGTTTACACAGGCCTATAGGAAAACAGTAGCTAGCTGGCACTTCATCATTTTAATTAACATTAATGAACCAATTACTAGTGGCGTAACAATACATAACGGCTAGAGCGTAAATTTTTGTTTAAAACAATAGCGCTGTGGCTAAAATAAATACATTAAGTTGGTGCTGTCAGTCGTGGGCAAGTGCCGCGAGAGATATTTTCCGGTGTGCATTTTCACCGCGAGTCGGTTTTTCAATTTATTTCCCCGTTTTAGCCGAGTGACGCCATAATTACGACACCACGCGGTGCGCCGCAAATTCCACAAACCTATTATTTTTTGTTTAATTTAAAATTAATTCATATTAATGAACAATATTTATTTTTTATAATAAATATCTTTATATTATATATTTTTAAGTCAAGTCGAGAGCAACCGATGACGTAATAGGTGACCAATGAACATGAACGATTTAGTCAGATTTATACACAGAAATGTTAAGCTGATGTTAACGACAATTTATATTTCAAACTTTGATAAATTTACATTCACATCTCAATTACTTGGTATTATTTAGATTAGATAAGTTTTGGTTTTCTTAACTGTGAACGAAGTCCTTTAGAGTTGATAAAACTCTCTCCTCGAAGACAAATGAACTGGGATACCATAGAAAGAATGACAACAATATAGGCACGCTCACAAAGTTTAACATAATTTTACGGTAGAGTTGGCACGCTTCGGGAGCCTCTGGGATACGAGACAGCGTTCAATTCTCCCCGCTATAACCCTGCGATAAAAGAGATTGAACTTACTTCGCCCGTAATAAGTATACCCTGTTTCTCAACGCTTCATACTGTCGCCATTTCAATCAAAATGTACACACTTGGTCTTCAAATAAAAGAGCTATGGTCCCCGAAGCGTTCCACAAAATGACTTGTTGAAGAACTTCCAAAATAAAAATAATCCATGTTATTTTTCGTGTCGAGTAAGTATGGGAAGTAAGGCGCCAGAAAAGGCGTGGCTTTCGGTGATTGTCAGAACGCTTCCACTACAACAAATTCAGATATTCTACGATATTGGATTCTCCGTATAAAAAGCTGTTTCAATCCAATTCAAGTACTTCACTCTCTCAATCTGCCGTAAAATTATTTTCGCTGATATTCGTTAAAATGATAACAAGCTAACTTTATGGGTAACAATTATATATATATATATATATCGTAATTGCTTATTTAATATTGGAACATACGATGACTGTACTTTAAGTTCATTACACTCATATACTATGTCATTAAGTATACTAATTGCATAACATAAAGAAACACAACAACGTAATTTGACAGCACTAGTAGAGAACAGTACCGATCCAGAGAAGCTTGGAAATCGCCCTACCTAAATTTATAACTAACCATGTGAATACAATTAGCATACTAATCAGTTGTAACCAGCGACAGCCCATGTATATAACGTATACATATGTTTATAACATATTATTCAATTTAAAAATAATATTTCACTTTTCACACAATTTTTCACAAGAAAAATTAATTTGGATACATAAATGCGTGTAACACGAGTTAATGCAGTGCATGATATTGAATATTTAAAATATGATGTACCATCGGCGAACAACTTTTCTTTTTTTTTTTTTTTTTTTTTTTTTTTTTTTTTTTTTTTTTTTTTTTTTTTTTTTTTTTATAGTAAAGGAAGGCGGACGAGCATATGGGCCACCTGATGGTAAGTGGTCACCAACGCTCTTAGACATTGGCATTGTAAGAAATGTCAACCATCGCTTACATATCCAATGCGCCACCAACCTTGGGAACTAAGATTTTATGTCCCTTGTGCCTGTAATTACACTGGCTCACTCACCCTTCAAACCGGAACACAACAATATCAAGTATTGCTGTTTTGCGGTAGAATATCTGATGAGTGGGTGGTACCTACCCAGACGAGCTTGCACAAAGCCCTACCACCAGTAGGGCTTTGTGCATCTTCTACGGGATCGACTTGAATAATACTTTTAGATGATATTTTAATGTTTTTCAATAATCTCACATCACATTTGCTATTCAACTATTAAGCCGATTGCAATGATAATAGTCTATAATGCCTCAAGGGAGTTGAAATTCTTCGAGATCGAAAATCTGGTTGAACATCGTCAGTAGTTTACACGAAAATCCCGATAAGACAAATAGATTGGCAGATAGAGAAAAGTTACATTTATCTTTTTTGGTACATCATTTATTCACCTTATATGTTATGTATGTTATGTATGTATTCCTTGTACTGGCAATTCTCAGTTGTACATTCACACGTAACGTTCATTCACATTCGTAATGGGAAGTACGCAAGACGACGCATCTTGGTTCTTAATTTCGGACAAAAACAATGGCCACAGTTAATAGAACATTACGCAGAATGGGAAGACAAAAGTAGTGATCAATAAAGACCCCGTTTAGTGGGTTAAGAGGTTAGCTTTAATGTTTGGGACATACGCAAGGGTGCTATTAATAGTTGACTTATGAACCGGCCCACTGGCTGACTGTTGCAAGCCTATGAAATTATGTAAACGCTCTCGACAAAAATATTATTATTAATAAATTTATTATGATGTTAAGTTAATTTTAGATATTTAAATACTTTAAAATTAATGTTTCACGAATATGACCTACTAGCTTTAAAAAGGCATCTCATTTCATGAAAAAGCGATGACGAGAGTAGCGTCCATTTGCACATGATGAAAATAGTTTCGTTAAAAATACTTTTATAAAACAAAATGAATGTTTAACAAGTGAGCGATGGGACCATGCTTCTTTGAGTTATTTAGCTTCGCTTAAAATGATTATATACACTAATGTTAGCCCATACGATACAAAATTTTATTTTCTTGCAAATTCATACCACGAAAAACTGTTTCCATAGAATGTATCGTACATGATAAATAATGTTGCTCGATAGTCACGTTCCGTTTTACATTTTCAACACACACTCCGAAGATATTTAAAAAAACATGATCGTATTTCGATTCAAATCTATTTTAGAAACCAATTTAACAATAGGAAACTCTAGTCCCATAGTTCCACTTCCGTCGCAATAAAAGGAACTATAAATTCAATCGAATTCTTCGCCACTTTGACGGCTATTCCCACATTGAAACATTGCGTTTACGAAAGTGTGCAGCTCTACTAAACCTAATTTAGAAACATAGAGAACTGACTGTCTTAAATACAAATTTAATATTCTAAATTAAAAACGCAACTAGAACTTTTATGTAACTAAGATTAATTAATTTTTTCACACATTTATGATTTATATTTAATTCTTAAATAAACGTAGTATAAAATTCCTTTTCATTATAAAATTGACTGCAGAACACTCCACTGTAGGTTACTTTTTGTATGAAATACGTTTCAAAAAAGAACGTTAGGATGCGAAATGTGTGCCGACATAAAAAATAGTGTATATGTTGCGATTTCCGAGTGTATCCATTACACACTGTTTGCACGGGATGTGCAAATGTAACTAAAAATGAAAGAAAAAATTAAAACTTGTTTCAATGCACAAAATTTGTAGTCGTTAAGGATTGCTTGAAGCGTGAAAAATAAAAAGGAAGTATCAAAGCGATATGAATATGGAATCAGATTTCATAAACACATAAAGTGTTTCTGTAGCCAGTAGGTATTCAAGCGACCGTCCAAATATTATTAAGTGACCCGAACTCGTCAACTTCGGCCTTACAATATAGGAAAGGTACAATGCATTCGCAACTACCTATAAAGTTTTCAACTCACGGTTCAATAACTCGGATCGCTGATGCAATCATGGCGTTGTTGGATAAACCAATTTCGCACAATTCAAATCTACAAATTGACGACGGAAAAGGAAATCAATTGTGATTTTATTTCATATAAATACGAGGAAAGGCTTTTCAAATAAGCGAATCTTGTGCCGATGTACACGTGCTAAATAAAACTTGACAATGCTTAGTTAAGTTCAAATACGTATTTTCTTTGTTTGATATTTCTACGAAAATTCAAAGTTTATAAGCATAGATTTTTCAAGGAATGACACTCGACAGCATAAAGGAGCTTATCATATGAATTTTTACCAACATTATATAGAAAGCGCTGCGTCAAAGTGGAAAAATATAAAATTGAGTATATGTTACGCAAGCATAAAGTAATCTTCAATTCTTAGTCCTCCTTTCAATATAATAAAAAATATTGGTTTATTATAATTATGAATAACAAAATAATTTTAATAACATTGGTGCTGACAATTTAAATTATAAAGTTTAAAAAAAAATACAATTTAATTATAGTCTATCTACCAACCCACATAGGCGGAGAAGTGGTGGAATAAGTTTCAAATACAATCCTCAAAAAAGGGCAGACGAGGACTTAGCCCAGCAGTGGCACATTTACAAGCCATTACTTCACTTTTTTACTTTAATATAGAATTCTACTACCTTATGTTAAGGAAAACAACGACCAACATAGGTATGACCCAAAAATTTTTGTCATATTAATATTCAGTCAACGGCCATATTTTTTTTTTATAGATTAGGAAGGCGAACGAGCATATGGACCTGATGGTAAGTGGTCACCAACGCCCATAGACATTGGCATTGTAAGAAATGTTAACCATCGCTTACATCACCAATGTGCCACCAACCTTGGGAACTAAGATGTTATGTCCCTGTCCCTGTCCTGCCTGTAATTACACTGCCTCACTCACCCTTCAAACCAGAACACAATAATATCAAGTACGAGTTTTGCGGTAGAATATCTGATGAGTGGGTGGTACCTACCCAGGCGAGCTTGCAGAAAGCTCTAATACACTACTTATTTTGTTTCAGGAGTGTAAACTATTATGATGGATAAATTTCACTTCAATATCGCAACCACAACAGGAAAGCGCGATGAAAATAGATAGAGATAAAGAGACGTATACGATATAGTTCTGTTAAATATTGAGAGTTCGGTCTTTTAATTCAATTTCATTTTGTACCTATTTAAAAATACTAAAGTGTTGTTAGCAAATATTTCTTTTATAAATGTCTGATAACGACTATGCGAGACGTGGCGATTTAACCGTAATTCGTATATCAGTAAATAAATTAAAAACAGTTTATATAAAAAGACAAAATGTAGCATAATTTTATAAATATATGTAATATATATTTATTCATATCGGAATAGAACATAGTGTTTTCATAAAATGCTAATGCATTGCTGATATTTAGTCAATAGTTAAACAAAATAAATAATAGATTTTTCAATTAGTCTTAATATTTAGTTTCTTTCGCCGGTTCTTCTCAGGTCGGATGTGTTTATTTCCGAACCGGTGGAAGAATTGTGAAAATCAATAAGGATGTGTAACGCTTCTATATTTAATAAAGATCTTTGACTTTTGAATATATTAGTTATAACAATAAAAAAGTAATGTATTGATTACTAACCAACTCAAGCGTCACGCTTCATTAGGAATTTCAGAAAATGTACTGTCTGTCATCAAGAAATAAATAATGTCATTAAATAATTATATATGCCTCCTATGAGTTCAGAAAGAAAAGTCGACTGTGACACTGCAGTACTTAGTTACACGCAATAAATCATCAGTTTATGCAGCTGATGATGACGATGAGCCAAATAAAGACGCCCCACCTGAATGACTACCTAACTGCGCACTTTATAGTCCAGTTTATGCGTAAACGCAGGTGCACTCTTTATTCCCTCACTCTCACAATCAGATCCGACCGGAATCGAGTACTCCGATCGTATCGGATTGCCGCCCGATAGTAGTTACTTTTTCTGCCGACTAAGTTACATAGTAAATAAATACAATTGTATTATTATTATCTATCATGCTTGGAAATCAACAAACACTAATTCTATAATTTTTTAATCATTTATGCAATGTATTACCGATTTCATTAATTTTTTTAAGCATTAAGCATTAGCATTAAGTATGTAGGTTTTATTACATTATAGAACGCTAACTCCTAAACTCAATATTTTTTGATCGGCCCGACTCGAGATTTGAAACCAGTACGTCGTGACCTGCAACCTTACAGCCGCTAGACTAACAGTTATCCGTGTTCTACCATATCTATCACTCTATCAGTATCGATACTAATGACAGGGATAAAAGAACCAATTAATATCCGAACAATTAATTTCTGTACCCTCATTAAAGTTATGTTTGAAGTACTTTAAGTGTTCCTCTGAACATATTATACAGCCTTTAACGTTTGCTACAGTTCGGAAGTGAATGCCAAGTAGTTTGTAAGTCGATCGAGGATGTGGTAAAGCACGCAGTTAGCGGTATTCCACTACGTATGTACCAAGCTGCTTCAACTCGAGCTATCAAATAAGCGAAGTTTTAATGTTAGACAACCAATATTCACGACTTTTATTTTATTGTCAGAATATATAATTCATATCTTATATATTAAATTTCATGTTGGTATATCTGTTTGATTGGATAGATTTCCACTTCGCTTGACTGATCACCATGAAAGTTTGCACATATATGTATTTACTCGTATTAATGCAGAAGAGTTTTGTAGGTACTATTTATTTTAAGCATATTTTTATTGGCCATTATTATCTGGAATACATAAATATTTGAGAAAAGGAGAATATTTTCTTTTATTTATTTACGGTTTATTTAGTAACAACACCATTTAACTATCACTGGACGTCTTGTACACAAAATGTATTTATAGAAGTAAATAAACATACCCAGACATGACGTCTGCCTTCGTCGTTTAGTTTTATTTGTAAAAGTTGTAACATAAATTGCTAAATTTCGTAAAGGTTTTTTTTAAATGGGAAAAATGATTTAGTCTTATAATTACCAAAACACGCATTCCGTTCTTTATTCAAAGCCATATTTTGTATAAAAACAAATCATATATATAATACGCCAGAGCCACGAACGGGCAGCTTCGTGCGGATAGACAATAAAAATTATTAACGTATAAAATGTATGAGAAACGACTTTTTGTCGTGAAAAGCATTGGTTGCATTATCGTTCGCCGTTGGGTGTATATCGTTCGTTCGGACGACTGGTTTTGTGTTTCAAAGGTACAAAGAAGCACCACAATTGTCACGTTTTCCGTGAAAATGTGGTTTTACTCATGCCCTCGAATGAAAAAGTAGTCATGTGAAATGTTTAACATTAGGTAAATATTTGATCACACTTAGTAACATTATACTTACATTATACATGGTGTTTTAATGTAATTGGATTATATAATTAATATAAAAACTTATATAGTACTCAATTGCCCTTTAAGTATTCAAGTTCAAACGCTGGCCTATTAATTGTAAAAAAAAATACAAACTCGTTTTCTCAAAACTTAATCTAATTGGACAGTAAGTCGAACAAAAAAGTATCCTGTATCGTTGAGGATATTCACGTTTGCAATATCATTTTGTATTATGATTATTTATTTACTGTTAATGTATTATTTATGTGTGTACTATTAATGTTAAATTATCAGTTATAATGATAATACACATAATATATAGGTTATGTTTCTACTTTTGCAAATATAAAACATTTTCATTAAATTATTCATTACATTTAAAGATATCGTTGAATCAGTCATTTAAATAATATTCCCAAGAGAACAGCGCTACAATATATCACTTATCATTTTATTTTAATAATCTCTTTTCTACACTTCTTTAACACTATATCAAACATTCTATCAAAGAACATTTTTAATTCAAAAGATTTAGAAAAGATTGATTGATCTATGGACATGGATAGAGAGTAAAAAAGACTGATAACCTTTACGTTCTACGTTCATTGGAAATGCACTGAGAACGAAGATAAAGTATTTGCGTGTAGCGGAAAGTAGATACATGTAGCGATAAATAATTGTCTGCAAATTTATTTAGACAGTATTTCAGGAATAAGAAAAATATGTAAAAAAATATTTTTTACGAACAATATAAAAATTATGAACAAAAAAGAACAAGAATTTTGAAATGCATATCATTTTTAGAAACGTATATTATTTTAAGAGGATGATTCATAAATTGAGCTCCAGCCAGTTTTATAAAAAATAAATAAACATACGTTTGTCTATTTTCTTTTAAGTTTGATAGATCAAATATTAAAAAATATATCGACCCCGCGTAGCTGGCAAGGCTCTCTTGAGAATGGCTAACTTGACCGAAATCGATCAGGAAGACGTCATTGCACATTAAAAAAGATTTTAACGCGTACAGCAAAATCTTAATAAATCGCGGTATTTGGTTGCTAGGCAACTGCGAATACGTGTATTACGCGGATAATCCTAAATAGTAAGAAAAACAATACAAATGTTTTACAAATTATAATAACTTTCTATTGTTTTCGGTCTATTTCGGCTTATATTTTATTTACCCCAAAGTGAACTAACATTTATCTAGTTCTTATAAACAGAGTCATAAATAAACAATAATTCTAAGTAATCTAATTTATGCTTAAACTTAACATTTTTTTATTTAACTATCATAATTATAATAAAAAAGCTCAACAGATGCGGTTTATGTATTAACCGCATAATCGAATTAACACCCGGCACCTCGTGAGAGTACTGTATCGGCACGATGTGGTCTGCGAAAACTTTTCAATTCTCATTTCACAGCCTTCGAAACATACACATTTATATTTTTCATTATAAAAATACTACTAAAACGAGTGTAAAGAAAACACAGTCAGTTGTTTATCATTCAATTACATATCGAATGACTACAGTTAAGGTGTTATTTTTATTTGTAAGATTGATTGCATGTTTGAGTATTTGCTACATGTAGAATATGTTGCAAATACTCAAACATGCAATACGACAGTAGGGCATTTACAGTTTGTTACTTTTTATTAAAATAACCTTGCCTGCTAATAGAAGCTTCCAAATTAAATACAATATTATATTAATAATAAAACATTAAAGAAACAGCCTGTTAATGTCCCATACCTTGGCTAAGGCCTCCTCTCCCTTTTGAGAAGGTTTGGAGCTTATTCCACCACGCTGCTCCAATGCGGGTTGGTAGAATACTCATGTGGCATAATTTCAATGAAATTAGACACGTGCAGGTTTCCTTACGATGTTTTCCTTCACCGACAAGCACGAGATGAATTATAAACACAAATTAAGCACGTGAAAATTCAGTGGTGCTCGCCCGGGTTTGCACCCACGATCATCGGTTAAGATTCACGCGTTCTAACCATTGGACCATCTTGGCTTATAAAACATTAATCAAGTGATGTTATAGAACCTTATTTACTTATATGAAAAGTAACAGTAGCTAATATGAGAATATTATAATAGATCAAGTCAAACACACTGAACAAACTCAATAACCCACGCCACATACGAAGTTCAATATAATACAACACAAGTAACCATAAACTTAGGTCGGACGTCGAAACGTAAACTCCAAGCACAACCCTAGTTGTCTCCAACAGAGCGGAACAAATTCGTATCATTTGTTTTTAACAAGAATAACAAGCTCTAAACGTGACCAGAAACGTATAAGATTTTTTAATGCTTCTATTAAAAAAAATGTTTTGTTTAATTCTAATCGAAAAACAAATTGCTCCATTTCATATATGATCTCAATTCAAAACGATTAATCTGATATATTATTTAAAACATTTACAAAACATTAGCTCTTCCCCACGATATAATATACATCAACATATTTTTAAAACCCTCAATGAATACGCCTATGTTCTTAACCAGGTCCCATGTTAGCCCTCAAATCTAAAAAGACTAATTTATTAGGCTACAGATTTTAAGGATATTAATGATCAGCCAGTAAGAAGCCACTGGGTTTTACTATCAAGAATTTTTTAGTTGTAGTTTGTTAGTTGGTAGTGTTTAGTTGTAGTTTGTTAGTTTCCACCGTGGAGTACCGGCTTAGAATAGTACTCCCCCAATCTCATCCCGTGGGTGTCGTAAGAGGCGACTGAGGGACGGGGAAAAGGGGGGATGGGCAGCAGCGTCCCCCCTCCCATAAACATCTTACCCCCTACTGCGCTCGCCAACACGCCTGCCCAGCGCGGCGAGTATGGGCAAACCCCTCCCTAAATGGCAGATGCGCCCAAAAAAAGGCCCCCAGTTACCGGCAAGCCCGCTAGGCCCGACCAAGGTAGCGGTCGCGGTATCGGCAGGGCAGGGGGGGCTAAGAATCACCGGTTCACGGCAGGCTACCGTATAAAGCGACTGAAAATGGCAACGTATAATGGACGCTCGATGAGGCTGGACCATCACCTCGCCGAATTAGAAGTAGAGTTAAGTTATATAAACTGGCATATACTGGGGTTATCTGAAGTCCGAAGACAGGGGGAGGACACGATAACTCTAGAGTCCGGTAACTTACTCTACTTCCGCGAAGGTGATAACCTCTCCCAGGGTGGTGTCGGTTTTCTAGTCAAAAAGGATCTCATTAGCAGCATTGTGGAAATCAGTAGTGTGTCGAACCGGGTAGCGTACCTTGTCCTAAAACTTTCCGACAGGTACTCCCTGAAGGTTGTACAGGTATATGCGCCAACTTCGACATACTCTGATGATGTGGTCGAAGCGATGTACGAGGACATCGCAAAGGCCCTCAACGACACCTCGAGGGCCCACTACAATGTTGTTATGGGAGACTTTAATGCTAAAGTGGGAGTACAAGATAGCGGTGAATCGAAAGTCGGACCTTACGGCTTGGGCTGCAGAAATCACAGGGGGCAAATGCTGGTAAACTTTCTCGAAGCGCAGAAGCTTTTTTTGATGAATTCTTTCTTTCAAAAGAAGCCTCAGAGGAGGTGGACCTGGCGAAGCCCCGATAACGTGACAAGGAACGAGATAGACTTTATCATTTCGAATAAAAGGCACATATTTAGAGATGTTTCAGTGATCAACAGGTTTAATACCGGAAGTGATCACCGCTTGGTTCGAGGCACTCTAAATATCAACTTAAAAGCCGAAAGATCGAGAATGATGAGGTCTACTCTCCGACCTACCATGCTCCAAGCTGCTCAAGGCTCCGAAAAGTTCCAAATGGAACTTCAAAATCAATTCACCGCGTTGGAAACCATAAGCAGCATTGATGAGAGAACCGACACGCTGGTCAAAATACTGCAAAACACATCCCGCAAGTGTTTTCCGCCACAGAGAAGGGACAACGCACCAAAACTCTCTGCTGAGACACTCGAGCTCATGAGAAAACGACGAGAACTACCATCGTTTTTGTCAGATAAGGCCTTAAACCGAACAATAAAAACGCTGACGCGACGCGATCTCCGACGCTCCAATGCCCGTGCCATCAAGGCTGCGATTGAGCAAAATCGGGGATCGAAAGTGTTCGCTCCCAAGTTTGGGAGGCCGCGTCTGACAAAACTTAAAACTGAAAATGGTGGGGTCGTTACCTCTAGGCCTGAGATTATCGGAGAAGTAGAGAGGTTTTATGGGCAGTTGTTCTCTTCAAGATCGGATAAACCCGTGGGAATCAGTATTGATGACCAGCGCGCCCCTCTTATGCGCCATTACTCCGAGGAGCTCCCGGTCGTTGACCAAGGAGAGATTAGGGCGGCTCTAGAACAGCTTAAAAACAACAAAGCTCCGGGAGATGACGGAATCACAACAGAGTTGCTTAAGGCAGGCGGGACCCCGGTCCTGAAAGAGCTAGCAAGCCTCTTTAATTCCGTCATCCAACATGGCAAGACCCCGGAAACGTGGAGCGGGAGTGAGGTGGTACTGTTTTTCAAGAAAGGTGATAAAACCCTCTTGAAAAACTACAGACCAATCTCCCTCCTGACTCACGTGTATAAGCTGTTCTCAAGAGTCGTCACGAACCGTCTCGCCAGACGACTTGACGAGTTCCAGCCCCCAGAGCAAGCCGGCTTTCGATCAGGCTACAGCACCGTGGACCACATCCATACTGTTCGGCAGATTGTGCAGAAGACCGAAGAGTACAATCAGCCGCTGTGTATGGCATTTGTGGACTACGAGAAAGCCTTCGACTCCATCGAAACCTGGGCAGTGCTCGACTCATTGCAGAGATGTCATATCGATTGGAGATATATCGAGGTACTGAGATGTCTGTACAACGCCGCTACAATGACTGTCCACATCCAGGACTGTAAGACGAAGGCGATCCAACTGCGCAGAGGGGTGAGACAGGGGGATATAATATCCCCGAAACTGTTCACCAACGCGTTGGAAGACGTTTTCAAAACGCTGGATTGGACTAGGTATGGAGTCAATGTAAACGGCGAGTACATCTCACACCTTCGATTTGCCGACGATATCGTCATCATAGCAGAGTCGCTGGAACAACTCACCGAAATGCTGCGTAGCCTAGGCGAGTCTTCCCGGTGTGTCGGTCTCGGTATGAACTTGGACAAGACCAAGGTCATGTTCAATAGGCATGTCGTGCCGGGACCGATATACGTCGAGGGGAAACCTCTCGAAGTTGTTAGTGAATATACCTACCTAGGACAGATAATACAAGTCGGTAGGAACAACTTCGAGAAGGAAGCCGATCGAAGAATTTGCTTGGGATGGGCAGCATTTGGCAACCTTCGTCAAGTCCTCAAGTCGTCTATACCGCAATGTTTGAAGACGAAAGTCTTCAACCAATGCGTCTTACCTGCCATGACATACGGTGCCGAAACGTGGACACTAACTGCGGGACTAGTCCACAAATTCAAAGTCGCTCAGCGTGCTATGGAGCGAGCTATGCTCGGAGTATCTTTGAAGGATAAGATCAGAAATGAGATTATCCGGAAAAGAACCGGAGTCACCGACATAGCTTGCAAAATTAGCAGGCTGAAGTGGCAGTGGGCTGGTCACGTATGTCGTAGGACCGATGGCTTACTGGTGGTAGGGCTTTGTGCAAGCTCGTCTGGGTAGGTACCACCCACTCATCAGATATTCTACCGCAAAACAGCAATACTTGATATTGTTGTGTTCCGGTTTGAAGGGTGAGTGAGCCAGTGTAATTACAGGCACAAGGGACATAAAATCTTAGGTCCCAAGGTTGGTGGCGCATTGGATATGTAAGCGATGGTTGACATTTCTTACAATGCCAATGTCTAAGAGCGTTGGTGACCACTTACCATCAGGTGGCCCATATGCTCGTCCGCCTTCCTATTCTATAAAAAAAAAAAAAAAATGGCCGTTGGAGCAGACGAGTCCTAGAGTGGAGACCGCGAATCGGCAAGCGCAGCGTAGGGCGCCCTCCAGCCAGGTGGACCGACGACCTTAAGAAGGTGGCGGGCACCAACTGGATGCGGAAGGCGGAGGACAGGGAGCTTTGGCGCACCTTGGGAGAGGCCTATGTTCAGCAGTGGACAACGATTGGCTGTTGATTAGTGTTTAAACTCCAGTGCCTCAAAAAGCACGTAAAGTCTTGCGACTGAACTGTCACTGTTGGCAATAGCGGTGACACAACATACTTTCGTTGACTGATATTCAATATATATTATTGGGTAAATATAATATTGGGTAATTTTTTACATAAAAAACTTCATAAAAAACTTGTTTAAATCAATACTTTTGCTTTATTTGCTATCCACGTGCCACTCCCTTAGCGATAAACATTTTATTATGAGACGAGAGATGGTCTAACGATAAAGAGTGACTACGGTTGGTGCCGATTTAATTTATAAGCCAGTTCGAGTCCTATAAAACCGTTTACTAAAGGAAATTTTAAAAAATTTCAATTAATTACGCCATTTGTAAAGACGAGAAAAGAATTTTATATTAATATGATTTTAATTAAAAGAAAAATAATTAAAAAACGTCCAACTTACCTAGGATAGATAACGTCCTGTAAGAATCAAGCTTGATAAATTGGATGATTTTACGCATATATGCAAAAGCAGTTTTTTTCTTAATCTTGTCAAAGAAATCGGTCCTCTGTATACATTAGTTTCGATCGTGCCACCCTAGTAGCTTCCTAATTAGATTTCTGGAATGGAATATACTAAGTCGACGTACTCTTTGATACGTAAAGTTATTACACTTGAAACATCAAAGGTATCGACGTTCAATAATATTGCCATATTATGTCAATAATGAAGCTCTAATAGTTTCAGAATTCTGCATCAGAATTCAATATATGCAATACTAGCTTAGACGCACTTACTTCGCTAATCGTAGCAGACACATTTTTTGATCAATATAATCAACGATCACAATCGACTAGTATAAAAAGTATTCTACATAGCTGGGTTTGTATTTCATTTGTAAAAAAAACAACTTATTGCTTCTTTCTACGTCTTTTCTCGGTTGAATCATATACAAAACGCTGGTAGTTCACATACATATATTATATGTTGTAACATTATAAATCAAGTTTAATTTATAATAAATTGCCTACTTAAATAGAGAATTAAATATTTTAATATTTTTTTATAGTATATGTAGGCGGACGAGTATATGGGCTACCTGATGGTAAGTGGAAATCTTATCCATCGGTTATGTCGCCATTGCGCCACCAATGTAATTACACTGGCTCACTTAGCCTTCAAATCGGAACACAACAATACCAAGTACTGCTTTTTTGCGGTAGAATATCTGATGAGTAGGTGGTACCTACCCAGACGAGTTTGCACAATTCCTTACCACTAGTAAGCAATTTCGATTCGGTAGACATTTTAAAGAGACATAGTTAACTTCTTGACTCGAGTACAGACTCATATCAAATTCCTTTTTACTCTCTCGCTTAATTGATATATCTATTTTACACAGAAAAAAAATCTAAGTAAAAGTGAGGAACACCCAATACTAAATTTATAATATTAGTAAGATCAATGGTTGAAATTAAATATATATAATTTGGCTTAAGGATTGTTATTCATATTGATTGAATTTCTAAATATGTACGAAAATATCACTGATATATTTATTTAATTAAATAATAAATTAACAGAGGTAACATAATTGAGAATCAGTCAGTGATTACCGTCATTGTTGACCTCTGACACTTTG
Source organism: Nymphalis io (assembly GCF_905147045.1). Lineage (NCBI taxonomy): Eukaryota > Metazoa > Arthropoda > Insecta > Lepidoptera > Nymphalidae > Nymphalis > Nymphalis io. Next base: position 8,314,051 of record NC_065890.1, on the reverse strand, counting down.
TTGTTCACAACTTGTAAAAAAATTGTTACATAAAATACCCTTAATTTCAGTTTTCGTGGAATTTTCATCAGACCTACCCCGTGGACCAATAAGAATTGTTTTTGGAGTAAAGTTAAACTTTTATTAAATATTTTATATAAAGCAGTTTTATGTTGGTTTGAATATCTGTGTTTACAAAAAAAATTAGAAAAACATGTAAAACAACAAAAGCTCAGGGTTTCTTTATACACTTCTTATATATTTATTTTCTCTTCGCGCTTTTAATGCGAATCAACGTAAACAGCCCTTTCCTACGTCCCTAATTATAAGAAACTTATTGTTTGAATTTTCTTGTTCACATGACAGCTTAATGATTGCATTTTTCTATGCTTCTGTTGTTCGAATTTCATATCGCACTATGAACGTAAATAATGAACTTTTCAAGACATTGCCATTTGTGAGGAAGTAGAAGTTCATCAATCAAATATTTTTATTCTGTATTTTTTCTTACAATAACGAATCAAAAATAATAACGATTGAAATCGTATAAAAACCTTCTAACGCAATGTGTAATAAAATTACTTTTCATTTGGTAATTGCTGAGATGACTGGCGATGACCCTCTTCAACATCAACCGTATCATCGGACGATGGTTTTGCTCATTCACAGAACGATCTTAGCTTGTATTTTGGTCGTTTATTTTTTCTTTTTCCCTTACCCGTGGCCTTCTTCAATGTCCCATTGCGTCGATTTAAAGGACTATCATCATTTTCATGCAGCTGTTACATTTTACGATCAAACTGAAATTATGCTTCAACGCCAAAGTTCTGAAGCATTTAGTGAGTCCACACTTACTAACATCATCGTGATTAATTATTAAGTTGTAAGCTGACGAGTATTTTGTTAGTCGAAATTTATTTCAATATTATTTTTTTATTGCAAACATTAAGAATCGATAAATAAATAAATAATGTTTTTAATAAAGTAGGTAATGAGACTTTTATATTATCATCAATCAATTTTCATTAAATAAATTAACTTTAATTCTAAATAAAAAAATATTGTAATTAATAATTTCTTATACGCAATTTTCTCAACGTAGGTGTGTAAAAATGATTATTGATATACGAATGTACCGAAACGTTGAATTTTTTTCTTTTACTGACACTATTTACCCACAGAATCCTAAAAAACTTAAGCAAAACAATAGCATGAAAAAATATCATGTTATTTTTTTCAATATCGTCGGAGAATGACACGTATGCTCGTATGTTGTGTTTGCTTTATTTTTTCGTCTACAAATTCGTGACGATATTAAGAAATATATTACTACCGACTGGCGAATTTCATCACAAATATTTATCAAACGTGTTACGAATACCTATTACTTAGAAATAATTTCGAACTAAATTCGAAACTTTCTGAATCACATGAAATATTAAATCGAGCTTGTTAGAGACAAATATAAATGATAAATCAATTTCTTTTTATTTATCAATTCACATATAATCCAATAAAGAGACCCTTTTATGTCAAAAACCTGACCTCTGAATCGAGATTTAACATTTATGTGGATAACAATACCTTTTGTTTCCTTTGACTCGGTAATTCAGTTACGCTATTACGATTATTACGATATAATCAGTCTCACAATAATGCTAAAATAATAGGCAGAGAAGAAAAAAAGAAAAATTACTTTTTTTTTATTACATTACATATTTTGTATAAACCTACTTGCTGGTGGAGCATTGTGCAAACCCGTCTGAGTATCGTATAGTACCACATTAAGTTTTGTTGTATGGCGGTTAGAAGAGTGAGTGAGCCAGTGTAACAACAGGCACAAGGGACATAAAGTCTTAGTTACTAAAGCGTATAACCGATGTAAGGGATGGTTAATATTTTTACATTGCCAATGGAAGTGACCAATTTGCCAGATTGCCTATTTGAAATATTGAAACAAATGAACATATCTAATCAGTGTTGCCTACATCATAATCACCTTGATGGAAAACTATTTACGATTCCCTGTATACATTTATTTGATGTTTGTACAGGATTTGAGGCTACATGCAGTTTGATGAAGTTTGGAATTTCGATATAAACTGGCCTTTGTTTATGTAGTCAAAGCATTAATTTTATTATTATTTATATTATTCGTTTATGTACATACTAAACAAAGATCACGGACTAAATGTATTTTATCTGTTACGTATTAAAACTTAAAATAACAAACGAAACCATTAAATTTAAAATAAAATATAAACCAAATTTACAAATTGTATTTAACAAATTGAATATTTAAAATATACTTTGATAGTCAGTTAAATCATCAGTTTTTACTCTTTATTTAATAATAACTTTTTAAACGTAAAAAAATAATGTAACAACCAGTAAATATCCCACTGTTGGGCTAAGGCATTCTCTCCTTTTAAGGAGAAGGCTTGGAGCTTATTTTATCAAGCTGCAAATCCAATGCTGATTAAGCTGCAGATTTTTTAAGGATATGCAGACTTCGTCACAATGCTTCCCTTCGATTGAATTCCGTAAAAATTAATTGGTGTAAAACACACGTGTTCTAAACCACTTCGATACTTAATGATCAAAACACGTAAAATCCCATCGGCTCTAAACACTGTGTATATAATCAAAAACATCAAAAACGAAATCTGTTGATTTCGTTTATTTGAATCTGCTAACTGAATTTGTACCTTCGCATCAAAACGATCGGACAATCAACTTTTTTGTATACATTTATTAATTGATAAATTATATCCGTATTCGTTTGAAATTGACGTCCATTTGTTATCTACATACAAGCTAAGCCGTGTGTACGCTTTCATTTAAAATTGATATAGTGAAGACTACATTTGATTACAGAATATTGCATAAAATATTATTCATACGAGGCTTAAGCGCTCACGTGAACATGACATATAATTTAGAAATACAGGACGCGTATTCTCTAAAATTATAGTGTTGCGGTTACACAACACTGAGGGTACCCGGATTTCACATATCGATTAATATGAATTTATCTTATAGTAGTTTTCACCCACGGCTTCGGTTGCGTATGCAGGGAGAGCGGCTGGAAGGTTAAGCCTCTTATGTCCTTTTCTGAACTCCTGACATATACTTTATATGCACAATTTCATATTGATTTTTTGTGTAGTTGAGGCAAGAAAACGTTCAAATAAACAAACATAGTATCGCATTTAAAATATTGAGTTAAAATATTAATAATTTAGTGATTTCATTTATATGTAAAAAAAAAACAAGATTACAATTACAAAGATGTATTAGCAATATGTCAACTGGTCTAGAGTAGTTTATTTGGTTTTCCGTCTTGCGTTCATCCCCCGAGGAAAGGCGAAATCGGTAAGTTTTTTTAAGGCCTAAACAACTAAAATATCAAAGTCACTATGTTATCTCGAGGGGGACGAATGGAAATAGTATGGAGGTTTTTAACTACTAAATGGAACCTGAATCTGTACACAGTACAACCTCTTACTTACAGTAAACATATTTAAAGATTATTATAGGTATAGATAAACGTAAAGATGCTTTTGTAAGTAAGAATTTGATCTTCCTTTTTTTTATATTTTTGCCGTGCCAAATCGCCACAGATTCTAATAAGTTGATGCGAATGTGCAGTAGTGTTTAATTATTATTAGAGTTGGGGTTAATCTATATATATAATAATAATAATAAAAATGTGCTCGTTGTCTGTACATGGATGATATATATGAGTAAAACTGTTAACAACGCAATAGAACCGAAAACAATTATCGTTAGAATTTTTGTCTGTTTATCTATGCGTTTGTCCACGCTAATCTTGATTAAAACGGCCTTTCTGATTTGGGTGCAGCTTCAACCACCGTTCACTAAAAAGTTTGTGTTTGTTTTATTTCAATCGCTTTTTAAATAAAAAAGTTATGTCGCCGAGATGGTCCTGCGGTAAGAACGCGTGAATCTTAACCGATGATCGTGGGTTCAAACCCGGGCAAGCACCACTGAATTTTCATGTGCTTAATTTGTGATTATAATTCATCTCGTGCTTTACGGTGAAGGAAAACATCGTGAGGAAACCTGCATGTGTCTAATTTCACTGAAATTCTGCCACATGTGAATTCTACCAACCCGCATTGGAGCAGCGTGGTGGAATAAGCTCCAAACCTTCTCCTCAAAAAGAGGAGAGGAGGCCTTTAGCCCAGCAGTGGGACATTTACAGGCTGTTACGGTACGGTTATGTCAATTTAAAGAATCATGTCGAACATTTATTTGATAAAATGCTATAAAATAACTGTTCAGTTAAATTGGCTGAAGCTATAGTTACCTCTAAATGATAATCTGTAAAATGTTGATTAAAAGTTTATGGAAATAAAACAAAGTTAAAAAATGGACATTTTCAGAGAATTAGTTTTTGTCCAGTGTAAGGTGAAGAAGTGAAATAGGGTTCTGCACCCTATTTAATATAGTTGATGCTGGTACATGTCGGTTAAACGTGCCCACGCGTATATGTAAAGCGCTCCGATTGCCGCGCCTATATCATTGACTTATTTGCAGCGAACGCACATATGTCGAAGACGCATGGCGCTCCCTGGGACAAGAACAGGGACTAGGTGAGCCTCTGTCTGTATTCATTTGTAATATATTTGTTAGGTTAGGGTAGTAGCTTATTAAAAAAACAGTACATATTACAATATAAGTAAAAAAAAACAATATACATAATACACATTTATTTTGTTTTTCGATACTATATATTTAACTAGCTATTGCCCGCGGCTTCGCTTGCGTGTAAGTATTGTTAAAGGTTAAATGGTTGTATGGAAATCTGTGATTTTAAAGTAAGAATCATGAAATGTTGTTACGGTGTGTGTATATTACGGTGTGTTTTTCATTATATAAGCATTATGTAAGTTCACACATGAATGGGTTGAACCAAGAGGTGTAGTCTTTCGATCTACGATGCTGTAGCTCAGATGCCCCCGTCATCCACGTAGTTGTTAATGCTGTAAATGACCAAGTGTGCAATGGTCAATTGTATGTTGCCCTATCTAGATTCAGGTGCGGCGAAAGCCAATAAATACTAATATCCCACGAAAATAAAACTAAAAATGTTGAATATACTGAAATATTATAAGTCTGCTTTTAGAGATTTCTTTAAATTGCACGCGGGGGACAGCACAGCTAGTTGTTTAATATTTTTTTCATGTATTGTAATATCACTCATATTGTGCTTTCCTACTGTATTGTCAAAAACAAAATATTCCTTATTCGAGTAAGCTCATAAAAGCAGCACTTTTGAATCGTTATGTTACGGTATTGAATTATTTCTAAAGCAACCGTTCACAGCAGAAGAGTATTTTCTATTAGAACAATACATACAGTAGATTTTAATATTAAGACTTACAATATAAAATAAAAAAAAAAGTTTTTCTTTCATAATTTTTCTAGTGGACTTTGTTCGGTCCCGACTGCCACCAACTCACTTTTCTGTATTTCGGTTTTAAGGGTTAGTTAATCAGCACATGGGCATAACAAAATCTTTTAGTCTGCATTGATAGTCTAAGAAGTGATTTTTACTTTTTACAGTACATGAGTAATGGCGAGGGGTTACTCGCCATTATGAACGATACCAACCAACCATAACCAACAGAACGTAGCCAACGTTCTTATCTAAATATAGTTTGGATCAAATCGATATGAAATGTTTAACTTGAACATAGTCGTGGCCGTTTCGTGTCGTCATCGCATTACAAGGTATATGTGAAGCAGAAGCATAGCCAATAAGCAATATTGTTAAAGTAATTACGTTATCGCATATCAATCAATACCTGACAGCTGACAAATAGGTATTAATGTCCCGAGGCAGATCAACGAGCCGTACGAGTGGGGCAGCGTATGAATATGCCAATCAGTACTTTATTAGTAGACCAGTCAGCCTCTTCAGTCAAACTTACATTTCAATTTAGCCGAACGGTATTTAGTTACGAAACTATATGTTATAACGTAAGATTAAAATGTATTCATTAAAATAAATAAATCAATTTATTTAAATCAAGTAATTTCAAATGAATTTGTGAATTAATCACAAACTTGTAGATTATTAACAAATATTTTATAATGTTTAGAAATCGTTTTTAGTACCTATACAACACTATTTTAAAATTACATTTCAATCATATATTTGTTAAATTATTTAATCTTATATAATGAACTGGTTTTTTTTTGACAATTTTGTTTGAATTGTTTACTCTCAAATTGAATCGAAGCCAAAAAAGCTTTAAAAGTATACAAATAAAGTCTTTTAATTCTTAACTAGGGCATTGACTGTTAAAATCAAATACTAATACAATTATTAACGATAAAAAATAATTCATTTTAAACATATTTTATAAATTATTTACTGTAGATTATATTACAAACTAATTTTAATAATACTTCGTGTAATGTTTTACCCGGTAGAACAAACAAATTAATTTTTCATCTGTAATTACGTGTAATTGTTAAATAATGATACCTAGTATGTAAGTAACAACGTAACTTATATAACAAAAATTAAATGGAACCTAAAAGTTTCTTTATAAAAGGAATATAATTCTTATTATAAAGTAAATGTCCGTCAATGTTCCCATTGCTGGGCTAAGATCTGCTCTGCTTTTGAAATTTGTAACTTATTCCATCACGACACCTCAATGCGGGTCGGTGGATGATTTGACTTGGCATGGAAAAAATATATTATCAATAAGATATACAACATAAACGTGTAATGTCAAAAACACGGATAGTAACTGGAAATTACGAAAGTCCTATTTCGTCTTACAATACATAAGAGCTGCGTTTGACAGATGACAATCAATCCTCTAATAATGAGTCTGTCAATGCTAAGCTTACAACTATTCGCTATTCAACAATATCGAAAAAAAAAGAAAATCTTTTTCCCAAAAAAAATATTGTGCCTACTTTAAAAATTTGCCGGAATTTATGATGCTCGATGAAATAAAAACTCTTCGATTTCTTAACCAATGAAGTTGACAGGAATCACTTTAAAATTACACTGAAAGGAACACAAAAAAATAACCGAAATCTGTTCATAAGCAACAATAGTTACTTTATATTTATATATATATATATATGTTATGTATGTTCGGTAAAAATATAAATTATAGCTACGTTCTGATTTACTTATATAAAAAGGTATTCGCTTTTATAAAATTTTGCAAATACTTTTAGCTTTACCGATTTATAAATTTAAATATCAAGTTAAAAAAACATTGGTAGATACGATTCGATATCAGTTCATATAGAAGAACAAAAAAGCCTGTAATTATTATAGCATTCATTGATTTTGAATCTTATGTATACGCGTCCTATGACGATTGAAAGCACTTGTAAGAATCTACTTAAAGAAAGTGTATTGTGATTATGCTTGGTGATTTGGTGGTTTGGTAAAATATTGATCTTGATGCTGCTCTCTCGCTTAACTGCCAATCGACGCATTTAACACGCCAAGACAAATTAATATGATCATATACCATTTTGGTCCTGCGTGAAGCGATGAAACTGCACTCATAAATTTTTTTCAGATCCACTTCAAGTCGCGATGGCTTGTCCTAGTTAAAATCATTTTCACTTTAAAAACTTTACACATAGAACCGTTTCTCCACGAGTCCCACGAATGAAGTCTTACATCGAATAAAGTCTTGCAATTATACAATCACTCGTGTAAAATATTTTTTGCTGAAAAATTGAATAAATAATGACCACTAATGAAGCATAAAAAAGCACAGTGATTTTCATAGTGCCCCGATTACACTACATATTTTTCATTTCTTGTAATTTCGTTATTATAAATGGAAATAATTTCAATTGCAATCGCAATTGCCAAGTAACTGAATCGAATTCGATATTTCACGATATCTTATAATCCTACGCTCAATTCAGATATTAATCATATGCGTGTAACCAAAAGATCCTAAGCCAAGAAAGCAGTTTTAACGACGTCTGTTTCTGACATCCTTTTAAACAATACATAACTAATCCTACAATTGAACTATACCAAAGAGAATTTCATGCAAGTTCAGTTATTAAAAAAAAAAACAATAGAACAATTGGAAGCACAGGAACAAAGACGTAAGACATGTGTCATCCCAGGAAAAATTGTTTCATTCATATCGCTTAACACTGCCGGCGACCGCACACTGAGCACGACACACACTTCGTTGACTTTTATTTTTCAAATAATATTTCATTTCAAAACTAACTACGAAACCACTCTCTGTTTTACGACGAAATAAAATCTGCTCTAAAATATTGTGACCAAAAGCACAAATATTAAAAAGTCGCGTGTTTTCCTTTTGAATTTATCGCATTCTCTTCTCATTTTCAATATTTTATAGCGTTCAAATTAAATTCAAATATTTGAAACTAAAGTATATTAATCAATAGCAATTAACAGAACATTAATATAAATGTTTATAGACAATGCCATGATTCAATGAAATATCTTCACAAATTAAATTTATTGATAAATTTATGAGACTTTATTGTATTAATCGTATTACAAATAAAATTAATATAAATTATTGCAAGTGATATTAAAACTTAATGATCTTGAAACGAACGAGTAAGTGTAATTCAATTGACAATCGTTTACGATTCATGAAATAAAAAACGAGATAAGTACATGATTTTTCATATATAACACCTTATCAATATATATAAATAAAATTAATAAAATGTCTAAATATTAATTAAAGAGCTTCAAAATTTAATAGAACTAAACTACTCTTCTTAAAACTGTCTTAACAATTACGAGAAAATGTCAACAGCAAAATAAAACCGTCTTCAAGGTTTTTATCATGTCTTTTTCTCACAAAAATCTTTAGACCTGTGTTTTCAAAAAGCTATTCATTAAAACTTATCAAATGTACTCAGAATTTGAAAAAGCGAGCAAATCAAGAACCAAACAAAATGAATAGTCCATTTAAATCTCATCAAAGTGAATATTTTCCTAATTAATTTTGATCATATGTAATTAGCTCATCGTGGCTTTTGCTTAATATATATTTGGGGAATGCTTTTGATAGTGAATTAGTTCTCCACCTCCACAGGTCTGATTGAGGAGCTTACGTGCTCCATTGATAGATGCGCTTAACAAAAATTGCCTAGTGGGCTCATACGAAAACCACAGGTTGAAATGGATTGGTTCTTATTTACTGTCAAAACGGCCTACATTTATCCAATTTCACAAATGATAGTTAACAAGTGAGTAGTGAGAGATAGATAGAAACAATCTTTAAAAATCATCTATCCTGTACATAATATAAGTCCGTATCAAGATTTACTTGAAGGTGTCTAAGGCGTTTCCACATCTATAACATTATCTTTTTTATACTAGTCACAATAAAATCGTAAAGGAGTTTAGATTTCTTCTGGATTCACGCAAACCAACAGTTGTATAGTTACAAGGGCGAAAATTACTTATACAACATATTAACGTCTATACTAATATAATAAAGGTAAGAAAAATTATAGAGGTAAAGTTTGTGATGTTGTAGGGGGTATTTTCTGGATCTACCACTGAATTTTCATGTGCTTAATTTGTGTTTATAATTCATCTCGTGTTTGACGATGAAGGAAAACATTGCGAGGAAACCTGCATGTGTTTAAATTCATTGAAATTCTGCCACATGTGTATTCTACCAACTCGCATTGGAGCAGGGTGGTGGAATAAGCTCCAAACCTTCTCCTCAAAAGGGAGAGGAGGCCTTAGCCCAGCAGTGGGACATTAACAGGGTGTTACTGTTACTGTACTGTATGTAAATGTTGAGTGATATTTCTATCAGACGGTTTTTTTTCATATACAACTCCTCAATTTATTTAGAAATAAATTACTTTATTACCAATATTCATATATTTAATTTATATAAAATTTGTTTTTACAGTTTGTTTTTTGGTTACATAATATAAGAGATAATTTAAAATATCTAATACGCGAGACAATTTTATTAATGTTCGGCCAATCGATCACAAGTAAAAATATTTATCGCCCAGCGAAGAGGGCACGGGTTAGCTAGTATTGTATATTTTCTGAGATATTGTCAGTTCGTCAATATAAGTATTCGATTCCAGTCTGTAGTTAGACATTGGTCTTTAACATATACACCAAAGCAACAAACATTGTATTACAGTTTTATTGATCTTCAAAATGTCAACAGAAAAGGCAAACAACGTATGTACAATGTATATCTTTGATAAGTGAGCAACAGAATAACCTTAAGTCGGTTTATCGTTACCGCAACAAATGAAATTGGATTTTTTTTTAAAAATATGTAAGTAAAAATTTCAATTTCCGTTCATACTTTGCATCAGCAATTTCGGTGATATCACTAGGAATGTGAGAGAAACATATAAGAAGCTGTGGGGCGTGATAGCGTAGCGAAGATATGGGGCGTGCGGTATGATGTATTGCGAGTAGCAATGAGTACGGGTAAAAAGATTGCTTGGCGCAGTACTTACTGACTTTATTATAACATGTTATATATTTACCTGAATAAAAACAAACATCCGAGCTTTGTATTGGGAAACCAATACTCATATTTTATATGAAACATTATTTTGTATGTATAATGTATGTTAATATAATACTTTATTTATATAAGAATTATTTATATTAAGGACTTATTTATACAAATTTACTACACAAAACATGACCGCGTAGAATGGTGACAAGAATGATTAAATATCATTATTTTTGAAGTTACGAGCTTGTAGTTAAAATATAATAAAAGTGGCTAAAATAAATATTCGTCCACCTGATTCTCACGTTATCAAGTATTTTGTAAAATTATATTGGAATTATAAGGAATACAATAAAAACGTCCATACTGTACAAACTACTTAGTTCCTCCGTATAATCTTGTCATTATGTCGAAGGCTTAAGGTGAAATTCAAGCTTGCATTTGTAACGAGTCAGATGTATAGAATTATCTTTTACGAGACTATACGACACGTCGCCTCAACTAATAATCTAAAACTAATAATCTAAAATAATAAAAAAAAGTATTTCTTAAACAAACCCATTTTTAATTCGTTAAATGGCATCTTTTACAAAAAAATAAAATTCTTGAAGATTCCTACTTAAAAATTTCTTTAAGGAAGGATCGCATATTTATTTGAATAACTAAGAGCAAACATTCACGGCAGATTTCAAATTATTCTCGAAGTTCTAGAAACTTTTCAGTTGCATTAGCATTTTCAGGTGACATATCTTTACATTATATTCGCTAGTAATGTTCTCTGGCGTCACCTGTGCGCAACTGTAAAATATGAGAGCGCAGAAATATGTTACCTATGCATCTTAAGGAGAATTCGTTTTGTTAACGTGAAAGTTTTAAACGTTCAGTATTGGAAGTAAAAATTGCAATGTCATTTTTGCACGTTGGACTTTTCCAAGCGTATACGTATGCGTACAATGCACACTTTCATAACTTACATATAAATTGGGAAAAAATGTATTTATATGAGTTAAAGTTATTTGTGAAGAAGGGAAAACAAGTGGACGTAACTTAGGCCTCTTTTCCTTTAACCATTGACTTTTGAGATAATCTTCGGTTCATAATAGACGGTTTCCATTGTCATGGTTTGTGCTAACAATGGTTAGACTGATTGAAAGTGCGGAAAACTGAACATTCTCTTAGATATTTGAATCGAGGATATATTATATACATATTATATGACATTTTAAATATTAATTTAGAGACGTTTCGAATATAACATTAGTATTAGTATTTGATATATAATAAATTATGCCTTTTTTTAACCTGAGTTTTAATACTTTGAATTAGTTAAATAAAAAAATAAAATATATTTACTGTTTAAGTTTGTGGCAATATTGAAAACAGTAACCTTTTTTTTCTTTAATTATGTAAATTAGGTTGCTCCGCCATTTAGTTTCATTAATGTCTCTCTTGAGCGTACAGAGCGATAAGGTGTTATCAAATAGTAAGAGTTGAAAAGGAGCAAATTTATAATTTAATTAACTTCTTAAAAATTTGACAGATAATAAATATTATTTAATTTCTTAAATAAAATTACTTTTGCTTAACAACAAAAAAAACATGTTTACACAAACCGATCTTACTTTTGATTTTCCACAAAATGATCACACAAATTAGCACAGTTTTTTCACATAACAATGATACAGAAATATTATAATGAATTTATAGGCAACAAACGCGCGGTGAAAAGTTGCGGTACAGGGAGATTCGGCACGCGTAACCACGATGCAGGCCGACGTGTCACTGGCCGCCCGCCGCCGCGCACGCCCCGCCCGCCCGCCTTCACGCGCAATGACGCCTGACGCACCAAAACTAAGCCTACACTATCATTTCCTTTCTTAATGGAACACAGCCAAAAAATAATAACCGAACACTCGAACTACACCAAATGCTGCTGCGTCAACAAACATTAATGTAGTATCCGCCTGCACCAGTTTCATAATTCCAGTATTTTTAATTAAATGTGCGCGTGCTACTCAGAATATTCACTGAAGCATACAAGTTTTAAAGAATTACCACAAAGCTACTTTAGCAAAAATTGAAATGTCCTAAACAGACCTTTTTTGTTTTCGATGTAAAAATCAAATATAACTTTTTTAATTGCCTTTAAAGGAGATCTTTTTTAAATACATATTTATAATTTTCTTCAGAGGGAAATAGTGTTTTTTGTAAACCTAATAATGAAGCTACACATGTTTATTATCAATTATATTTATTAATTCTTCATTTCAATTTGAAATTTCATTGATCTGCTAATCATATACTCTATGATCTCATGTCCCTTGAGATCGCTAGCCTATTTGCTAAAGCTACTGCTTTGAAAATACCCGTATTCCTAGTAGAATAAGCAATATTTATACAGCAAAATATCAGTTAGACGTTCTCAGAACTGATGAGTGGACGCAATTTACACAGCAACCAATAACCAGTACAATGCAGTACAGGATTAAATAAGAGTTAACATTAGACTTCTCAGTTCAAACATCAAAATTACATTTTGTAGCTGTCATTTTCAGTTGTTGCTATGAATTAGTTTAACAAGTTATATATTATAATCGTGTCTATGGAACTATATTTAGAACAAATTGGACTTCATGAACAAATTGGAGATCAAAGATTAATTATTAAATGAAATGTGATTATTCCTTTACTGGGTAAAAGATAAAGGCACAGGACTCCTTTTGAAAAGGTTAAGATTATATTCCACCGCACTGCTGAATTGGTGGATCCACAGCGGAGCATGATGTATTATAAAAACAAATTAAGCACATGATAACTCAGTGCCTGCCCTGGTTTAAACCCGCAAAATTTGGTTAACAATTACGTGTTTCAACCACTGAGCTATCATTTAATGATAACGTATATTCAATCTAAATAATAAAAACTATCTTTTAACTAACTAATATATTTTTGTTTTATATCAGTTGCAATCAGAACATTTTCTGGACTCGCCGTGATTATTAGGGCCGTTCTGGGAACAAAATTTATTTATTTTATGAAAATGCTAGTTGCAGCCGGATATTAAGTCGCGTTATTAGTTTCAAACCTCCCCAGAGATTCGCGGCTGCTATCAGACTGAAGCTGCGTAGTTTTGTTGCTAATGGACAAACTTTAATATTTGTATAATGATTCCCAACAAATGTCAATTACTCGCATTGTATGATTTAATCAATGGATTAACTTAACGTAAGAGTTATTCACATTGAGGACTTATATAAAAATCAAAATTAAAAATTACTACCGTACTATCACGAACGCTAGCAGCGTTTTCGATTTAACTATAATCTTGTAGGGTTTACTTATTTTTTTTAAACTCATATTTCATCCGATGACATTAAGGGTTTGTGCAATTAATAATAATTAAATTAATTAATTCCCTTTGTACACATTTTTCATTTATATAATTTTCTGTATACTCTGTTGGTACATAAATAAAAAATAAATAAATAAATAAATAAAGTTAAATTTTCCCAGAAAAAACTATTAAAAAAACTACCCATTAAACTTTTCTCATTAGTAAACAATGATTGTACATAATGTGGGTTTTATTATTTTTGAATTTAATTAAATTTTAAGGAGAAAAAATATAGATAAGACACGATGATCACATAAAATGTATTAAAGCACACGTTTTATTAGAAAACAGCTTCCGTGCATATTATATTTATCTGTTTAAGGATATAAAGGTAAATTTATTCTGCCATATTGCAAGCATGACAAAACATAAACATAAAAAATATAATTCCGTGTTGGCTCTGGTGCGAACACCATTGTAACTATGACTTTATGACTCCATGTTATGTTGACACCCACCCACGTTGCCTTAACGAGATATCAGTGCGATTGCGAAAAGCAAAAGGGGTGAGCAAAGTTAGTTTCCTAGAAAGAACAAATACAAAGTCAATATGTATGTGTGCCGAACCGTACAATCTACACTTGGATGGTTCATCTTCTACTACTACATAAAACTTTAGCATCTCAGATGACGATTCGTAAGATATCAAGTTCGAAGTCGACTTCGTTGATTAGAGGGGAATAATGCATACGCCACACTTGATATTATTCATATTATCGATGTTAAACTGCGAATACAAAGTGAAATCATAGTCGCTCATTAACATGAAATATAAATCAAAATATCAAATATATTTAATTACATAAAACAATATAACTTTATATAATAAAAAAAATTTATATAACTGTGTAAACATCGGAAAGCGAACAACGCAAGACCGATTATACTGCACAAGTGTATGCGCAAACACAATTACTCTCTCTATTTCAACTCTCATAATCCAATGGGAAGCATCCGACACGACGGAAAAGAGATCGGCTCAGGACTATCGGCTTTACGTGCTTTGTGAGGTATGGGAGGATAAACACTGTTCTAGATTCCGGGAATTTCTTGACATAAAAAGTCCATAACATTTTTAATCATCTGACTCGGAGTTTGAACTCAGGACCTCGGATTCTGAGTTTATGAAATGAATTTCTGTACTATTAGATCAAAACGGCAAGTGTAGAAGAGTAATAAAACTATATATTATTGCTGGCCTTAACCGCGGCTCTTGCATGTTATATGACCGATAATCGTGAATAGAACCGGCCAGTTTGGTATTTCTTATTATATATATATATATCTGTCAGATAAAAGCGCGGCGCTTATTAAAATCGATTGTTCGATTTACTTTGTACATAAGATTCTTATCTAGAACATATATATGTTTTACTTAAATGTTAAGATAAATTCGAAGCAACGCTCCATTAATCAAATAAACCGAACTTCGAGTTTATTTATCAAAAGAATAAACTACAGTAACTACACAATTGTTTAAAAGAGGGACGAGAAAAACGGGTCAAATGTTTTATGACAAAAATAAAAAATATATAAAAATTAAAAAGACTTGACTGACGAATGCAATCAACGAGCTATGGAGAGGCTTATGCTCAAAGTTTCTTTGCAAAACAGAATTCGAAATGAAAATATCCGCAATAAAACTAAAATGACTGACATAGCGACGGATTAGCGAGCTGAAGTGGCAATGGGCCGGTTATATTGATTGAAAAGCCGATAACTGTTGGGGAAGAAAGGTTTTCAAGAGGCAGCCTTAGAAATAGCAGTAAAGGGTGACTATTCATCAAACGTCAGCAGCTAGCACAAGTTGCAAAGATTTTGACCATATTGATTGACGGCGAGAACGTAGCAAGTTACTGTCTATGAAGGAGTCATTCGCTAAGCAATAGAATGAAAGATAAAAGACATCGATGATAATCATAAATCACCACTTCAATATAAATAAATGTTTATACAGAACTTATGTATTTGGAATATTAATATCGATTGTTTAAATGTAAAGTTGTAAGTTAAATAATATTATATAGAATAAAATCGGACGAGCACTATCCTAGAAAATGTTTGTAGAAATATACCGTTGACAGTGCGAAAATTACTGTCATAGCATGCACTAAATTTTTATTGCTTCATTCACATTCCGCATAAAGTAAAATTCAACCGAAAACAGCAATGATGATAATAAAATGTGATTTATTGTACGTTCTATTCATTAATATACTTTTGAATTTATATTGAAATGTATTCGTAAAATAACCTCTCATTGATTAAATTTTTAAACAATATATATAAATGAAATGATTTTCATTGTATTTCCTAATACTATTTATAAGATTCTTTTCAGAATATTTTGTTTTTAATATACTTGTGATACATATTATTGAACATTTTTGTTATTATTTTATAAAACAAAAGCTGTTCAAATACTTTTTGTTCGTCAAATATTTATAATTTAAATTTTGAATCTGTTCGCATGAATTTTTTCAAATAGATTCTACAGATTAAATAAAACACGAAACGTATTTTTCCTACAAATAGAATTGAGAGCGTAATTGTTTCACACAATTTTTTTTTTAAACTCGCTGATGTGTCTAGGTCTATTATTTGTTTTCACTCACAATGAAAACATGACTTTCAATAATGCTTTAAGCATGCCACTTATTTTTGACCGTTGTCAACCGTTTTGTTATGTATATAAGTCCTATAGTTTCTCTTATATATCCTTTAGATACTAAAACAAGGTTAAAACTCAAAATTATTTGAAAGTTTACCCATCTACAAGGTCTGTAACAACTTGCTCAAATTATTCAAAATTAGAATACGTAAGACTCGTATGAGCTCGTATATGAGAGTTCTTGATAAGTTTTAGAAAAAAAAACGAATTCATTGCATCGTTTAATATTTCCGGTAAAATATACCAAAATGCAATAATGTTTTATCATGATTTTTTTGTGTTACTATCAGGCGACATAATTTATTATTCATACGACCATAGAAACCTACGTTTCATCCTTATTAGTAAAAGTCTTTGTGTAATATGTAATACGTTAGAAACGTTGTACGTGTACAAAAATAAGTTGAGCTTAGAATCTTAAAAATTGTGAGACATTTTATCTTTAACAACAAATACAGTTTTTAATCGCATGTTTACTACGCTCGAACAATTTCAACTTTAGTAATGAAAAAAATTAAAAAATTAATGTATGATGTAAATATTAATAATAATTAATGCATATTATCCACCATAAAATTAAAGATCTAAAACTAAATATTGTATTTCATTTATTTATCTATTTTTTAAGTGGAAAGGCGTAGCTAGTGAGTTTCTTACTGATGAATCTCTTACTTCTCGTTAAACTCCGAACCGCTACTAGCTTAAGATTTATTATAATCTTCTAAAATTACGAATGATTCAAAAGTGCTTATAAATATCTACTTAAATAAAGCATGAATACATACATATTTTTGTTATAAAAACATAGTAAAAAATTCTTAATACTTTTATATCGATGCCGAAGTTTTTTCGAAATTTATTTTTGTTCAAAGTAAAATGGTGTAAAATGGTGTTAAACCCAACTAAAGTAGTAGAATAAACCCCCTATTGAATTTACACTGTTAAGTTATTTTTAAACACTTCGATTTAAACAGTATTCGGTGTAACTAACATAAAAGCCTGGCTCAGTGTAAATAGCGGTCCATTAGACCCAGCCATCGCCTGTCGGCGCTGAACGTTTCCTCTACGAACGTGAAAACAATGCGCTTTACGCTTTTTGCTGCGCCGGACACTCCTTGACTTCAACAGTAGAACGATACACAACGATAGACTACCAGCCTAGATGTACTATTCGAACGTTACAAACAATAGGGTTTTCTATTCAACGCTCGCGATACAATCACGATCATTAACAAAGAAATTATTATGAGTATACACGTTTACAAAGAACAAAACTCTACGATCGATTTAAAAACGCTTCCCTTCGAAGCGAAACAGACGTCCTTATTTCTTGCCATTATAAAGTTTTAATTAGACTAATTATATTCTCGAAGTTTTTGCATGTGCGCGAATACTATGACTTTTATTAATATTAAATGAAATATCAGAAGACAAAAACTGAAAATCAATGGAAGTTAAATTTAGATATGTACATACTCGTTATTTTGATATTGTATACGTTATACATTCACGATGCATATATACATTATATATTAATAAGGCTTGGATCGTGATCATACAATTTTAACCTAACAGTACTATTTTGCTACTATCAAGCTATGACAAATATATCAATAAGTCAAACAAAATAAAAAAATGTAGAATGATCAACGTAAAAACTAGATTGATAAATAAACAATATGTTTAATTGGGATAAATATGTTATGCGACTATATCAAATAATCTTTTTCATTTTAATGATTTAAATAAGTAAATGTTATAATATTTATAATTTATATATATTTAATACATAATAATTAACTTACGTTTGATTGGTTCTAACCAGTTCAATTAATCGGTTTAGACTTAATTTAATTATAAAATATTTCATCGTGATTATGGCATATTGTTCACATTTCAGCATAAATTATTATTGATTTAGCTATTTCGCTCATCTTCAAATGGAATTTGTAACATACCGTTTGAACGTTTTAATGATTACCTTAATGATAATACATTGTTAATATTCTATATATGAAAATGTACATATGTACGTGTACTCTGAAAAATGTTAAATAAATTATATTTTACTATAAAAGTACAAATGAGCAGTAAATTTAACTTAAACCGATTAAAAAAAAAGTAGAAGTTTCTCATTACATTTGTTTATACATATATAAGTTCTTATTTGAAACGTACATTGAGAAAATATTTAGGCCGGTTTTTATTATTTAAATAGAATTATTAAAACGAAACTGAAATATTAAAATATATTTAATTATTCGGAATTAATTACCATAATCGTTTTTATATTTTTAAATAAAACACCATTATACAAATAAAACATAATTTTAATTTTTAAATTTAAAATCTGGCGAATTTAAATTAAACATTGTGGCCGCACCGCAGACCTTTCGGTCGTTTTATACTGTCGCGTATTGCGCGTATATAGATAGGGAAGTTGTATGTTACGCTTAAACTCGTTTAAAATACTAACAGGTAAAAAATGAGCTAAAAATTTTCTGCAAAAAAAGTCTTATTTAGATATTATGTATGAACCGATTTAGGTGGTTGCTATTCTCAAGGGAGAATAGTCCTTTGCTCAGGACATACTATAGTGCACTCAATAATGATATTTGATAGATTGGCCAATCCGATATAACCAGAAGTCTAGTCGACAGTCACAAGAAAGGAGAATTTGTCGACAGAAATACCCAATCACTTTTCAATGGCCTGACCCGAGGTTTGAACCCAGACCGTCTTTCAGACCGGATTCGTCTTATAATCTTATATATTATTTCAAAGGTAGGAAGTATGTCCCTCATTACGAATGAAAAATATAACCAATATAAAGCAAAATAAGTAAAACACACGTCTTTGGAAGTAGAGTAAGATGAGAGAATAATGAAAATGCTGTGTTGCGTTTCTTGACTTATATTGTCTGATTTTCATTGTAATCGAAATTTATATGTTATACGATTTCTAACAATAATCTTACCTTGAATGTTGTGTTGTAACAGTTTGTGGTAACGACTTGTTCGAAATATTGGTGCTTAGTGCTTACCTGTAACGAAAGATACAATAATAATTAATTTTAAAGTTTTAAAAATAAAGTGCTTAGTGTCATTTGTGTATAATTATAGTTCTTTCATTAAAATTGTGTACAATATACGAGTATTTAACTACAGAGGGCATATTTTTTATAAAATATATTGCTCTTGACGTAAAGACGTGAAAACTCTTTCAAAAAAAGGTATTGATTACATTCGTCACTATCTTGCTCTAATTCCTTAATTTTGTTTTTGTTTTTTTTTTTTACAAAATACTTAATTATAAATCAGTACAGTACAGTAACAGCCTCTGAATGTCCCAATGCTGGGCTAAGGCTCCCTTTTTTGAGGAGAGAAGGAGGTTTGGAGCTTATTTCACCACGCCGCTCCAATGCGGTTGGTGGAATACACATGTGGCAGAATTTCAGTGATGATGAATGGATGAAACGCCTCCAATCTGAGGAGCTTCGGCAAAAGAAGCTCAGAGAAATTTTGCCTTTATTTTTCATCAATAATCGCTGACAATGAATATTTATTTAAAAGGGCCTGGGTGGTCTCGTTTCATTCCCGAGGTATGTTATCATAAAAAAAATAATTAGTTTTATAATATCCTTTACCGAAACAAAACGTTCCTTAACCTTAATATACGAAAATTTTACAATTCGGCATTTTTAAAAATTTTCTGGCGTATTATTATAAATCGTATATATACATTGTCCCACAAAAGAATTATTATTAAGGTTGTGTAGTCGGGTAACATATGCAATTTGAAATGAAAAATACTAAAAATATTTTACAATTCTGCAAACATACATTAAAAACCAAAAAATTACCGTAATATTAGAATTAAGACCATGTAGTGTAAGCTTGTTTTCTTTTTATATTACCTGTCATAGAAAGTAAGTCTGTACAACTAAAAAATTGAGTCATTGTTTCACTTAATAAAGAAAGTTATTATTATAAATGTATAATATTCATCTATACGAATATAACATAAGCGAAAATAAATCTATCTGTCTGTAAGTTGTACTGTAAAAATTATATATATTTTTTATAAAACCGTATGGATTGAATATTATTTCTATATTTGAAATTTGATTTGACTAATATATTATATTCATAAACAAACAGATTGTCTACAACAAACATGTCTTTGGAACTTTAAATTGAAATGTCAATCATCTATAAACAGATAATCGAGAACAAAACTCTTGCGATCTCACATGTCTATAATGAGATATATTCGGAGTGATATTATGCGAAGTAAATAAAAATATGTACATAGTATGTATAAGCCAATCCTCAAATAGCCAATGCACCGCCAACCATGACATCTAAGATGTTATATCACAGGCCTGATATTATATTAGTTCACTCACCGTTCAAACCAGAACAAAGAAATGTTGTACATGTGTCTGGCTGTAGAGTAATTTATTGATGTGTTGAACCTACCCATGATGAAGACTTAGACCATGCAAAACGCCCGGTATTACAATCACATTTATATTCAACTAGCAATTCCTGACAAACTTTGTATATATTATACTGACTCCTATTACACGAACGCATAGAGTCAGTAACTCTTTTGTGGGCAAGGTTCTACAACATGATTGGTTTATAATAAGTTAATAGGTTTATATTAAGGTTATATTTATTGTTAAAAATAGCATGACTTGCATTACGTAAAAGTTATAATTTAATTAAATTACAAAAATATAAAATACTTAAAACAATAAATTTGATCCCAGTGGCCGTACAAGATAAATCGTTGGGATTACATTATTATCGACGCAGAGGCTTTGAAAACAATTTTCGATAATACCGTTTGTCTATCTGTATGCGTCACGTACATACTAGAATAGATTTTAATGAAGCTCAATATATTTGAATAAAGCGTGTAAGCCACGTCTATATAATATCTAAATGATATAATTATATTGAGAATAATTTTCACCGGATATTTATTTAAAAATCTAACTATCAATATTAGAAGCCAAGGATTTTTGGGATACAATATATGTAAAATATTTATTATAAATAGCTAAATTATCATAATCAAAAATATACTTCATTCAAATTTATTCTTATAAGGACTTTAAAAGTAATTTTACAAGTTAAATAAAATAAATATCTAAAGCTTTAATAACCTCGGATCGAAACATAGACTCTACCAGACCTCGAGAAGAACCCGCAAGTAAAAATCATATACATTTAAATTATATGCTGTATGAAAAAAACGAATATTCATTCGTGAAATCTTCCAACTTCACAACATACATATCATACAGCAAAGTCCAAAGTCTCTTTATCTATCTATCTGAACGCAACAAGCTCAAAAACTGTTGAACGTATTCAATACGAGTTTGTGTAATTGGCTAATTATAATATCATTATCATTGTTGAAAATGAAGCGTAATAAAAAAACGTGTCAACTGAGAGTGCTACTTGCATGCGCCGCGTAAACCAATTAATTGTATAACGACATAAACATTTTATATTGATCCTAATGACAATAAATCCAAAACTTAATAATGAACCAATATAAGCGACTGTTATGGACGGAAAATATTTTCAGACAATAGCTTGATTCATCTATATAATAAATATATTATTCACCTTGTTAATTGTACTTCACATCACACATTCATCTATGTAAGGTTCTAATGAAGAAAGTCTTCCTTAGACATTCAATATTATGTGTAGTAAAATAAATGTAGCCCACAATATTTATTTTTTCTAGCACCCCGTAAGTAACAGGCTGTAAATGTTCCACAGCTGGGCTGAGCCATCTTCTCGTTTTAAGAAGAAGAATTGGGTTTATTTTAACACTGTGCTCCCAATACTCGCACGTGGAAAAACTTCGTCTGGTTTAAGCATTTAACGTAACATATAAAAAAAGTTTTTCTCCAGATTTGAACCAAAATCTTTCGGGACAATCCACGCATTCTATATTCCGGGGTTATCTTTAGCTAATTCATCTTCTCTTTTACTGTCTCTCACGAGGTTAATAAATGACATAGATGTTTGAAAAAAATTAGATTAATGGAATGAAAATAAGCGGCTGAAGTTTATTTTTTTCAAATTAATTAATCACGGTGTAGTGGTTGGACGAAAGCCTCTTTCAGGAATTATGCCGCAATCAAATTCAGAGACTCTGTAACATACAAAGTATAATGTTTAGGAAATTTATTGTAGAATTGGTTTTTCTTTTCAACAAAATTGAATATAAAATTAATATCGAATCAGAAGCAAGCTGTTCATTTATGTAGCCCAATGGATATTACAAGAAGAATAATGTATAATAGGATTGTTTGCTTCAAATATAAATGAAATTTAATTTTATATATTTTTTTTAGTAATACAAAATATATGATCTAATATAATCTTTGTTACTGATATTTTTTATCACTGTAATTTTTCTCTATAATATATACTTAACTTTATATTTTTTTAATTCTGATTCAATAATGAGAATTTAAAAAATATAAAGTTTTCCAAAGAAAACTAATAGTTAGTACAAGGGTTGTGCAAATTGGTTTTAGTGTTGTTTATGTAAATGTTTGCACGTGTGTAGGATATACACATGTGGGCATGGGATATATCGTCAGACGAGGGCTGCTTCGTCTACCTACACTACAATTTGCGCAGCGTAATCATATCAATATTTCTTATCATTTTACATTATGTATTTATGAAATTAGACTTTTAAAGTATTTATAATATTTTTGTGTTAGGTAGTATTATTAGAACAGAATCGGTGCATTTTTATCAAACTTATTACGAATTAATTTAACTAATATTTCAATAAATAGCTTTCAACATTTATATCACATATCAAATTAAATACTACATTAAACCATGTCATTTGATATTTGTTCAAAATTTTATTATTAACTAGTGGTTTTATAGTGGAACTTTTAACATTTTGATCTTTCCTTTTTTCTACTATCGCAATACGCGCCGCCATTACGACAATCATGTAAAACTATTAGCGTTTAGACTCCACCAACAAATTAGCAAAATATATAATATAAAAATAAATTATCATTAAATAATAAATTATCATAAACATAATATTCCATTATAAATTATACGATCGTAACATAGTTGAAATAGTTGCCTTTAAAAAAATACTGTCATATAATTATAGAAAAACGTTATAAAGGCAGATATCATGAATATTATTTCTTAGGTTAGGATATTTCTTTTCCGAACTAGTGGTAGTTTCTAATTTGACAATCAATAACTCTAATGCTTCTATGTTGAATAAATAACTTTGTTAATTGATTTGATTGAAATAATCAAATTAATTAACAGAAAAATACATCTCCCGATAAGGCGCTAGTTTTATAAAATAACAAATGACACTCAAATTTAAATGATTGCTTTAAAACTTCTTAAATACCTATTAAAGCACGTCATCTCCATCAAAACACATTTTCAAAAGGTAACTAACGCGGTAACATTGAGGTCAATAAAATTAATCCCAAGACTTTGAATTGTTGGATATTAACCTCGTTACGTAAAAGACGGTCTTATCCCTTCGGCAAGCGATGGCAGGGCGAGGTTTAATAGGAGTAACTTAATCAAGTGCCAATGGAAAATCAACTATTACAACGATCTTAAACGGCGAAATGTAGGTACTTTTTGTTTCAGGAACTGTTTCGTTTTTTAACAAGGAGTAGCTTAATTTTTATGTTGTTGCATTTAATTGGTACATTCAAATAAAGAAAGACTGACGAGGAGACGGCTGACCTGATGGTTAGATCATCTTTGTTCATAACAAATATGGACCACTGCTTACATCGTCAATGCGCCACTTATAAAGGTGGTCAGTGCATGTAATTAAATTGGGTCACGCAACATACAAATCGGAGCTATTAAAGAAAGAAAAATATATCGTACCACCTAGGGATATATCTTAATAGAACATAGTTTAAACAATTCAAATTGTTCAGGTGATTTCGTGTAAACGGCGATAGGAAAACATATACAAGCATCAATTTTAAAAGTCGGCTAGTAAAAACAAAATTAGGTGAATGCTATAATAAAGTTACCACACGAATAAGAATTGTGATATATAATCAAAGTTGTTTTCCTGCCCTAAAATGCAAGTCGACATCGTTTTTTATCGTCTGAACTCACAACTCCCCTTAGTTTGAAAGTTTTTCAATTATCAATTTGTTAATTAAAAAATGAGGAATCAAGTAGAGTAGAGGTGCGCATATTTCAGAGTTTACGACTCTCGTAAAGTCATTTTACACGCATCGGCAATAGTGCCGAGTTCGTAATTCGTAGAGGCACCCGCCGAGACAGGAACGAGCAAAGTTTTAGGGAATTCTGAGAACCAATGAGAAAACATTGGATAAGTTTCTGCCAAGTTAAAGACAAAAACGGTCATATATATTAAGACGTTAATGAAACACGTCACTTCTGAAACGAAGGTACTTTAATGGTTAAGTATATACTCAAGCTATTGCGACCTTTACATCGAGTTTAAATTTTATATTGCACGATATTATCAACGTTATTCATCTCATCTCATTGAAAATATATAACCTATTTACGGTGAACATAAGAACGTCGATTCCGTGAAACAACTCAATAAGCGTTAAGGAAATAAGTTTAAGTAAAAGACTGGAATATGAAACATGTCTTCCATCCGCAAATGTAATAAGCGCCGCTTAACTCGCTCATAAATAAAAGGGAGCCTGCAGAGCAGATACAGCCACGTCATTTGCAGCTGACGCTCCAGTGAGTTCTGACGAAATCCGTAACACGCCGATAAAAATATCAATCTCAGTATACATCTTCCAAAATGTGTCTTAATTAATCACCGCTAAATAACAGGGAAAATATATGCGTCTTCTTTCTAAGGAACTTTGTTAGGGAATTTCATATTTATTAGGTAAAGTAACTAACTCATTTACTTTACCTCTTTTAAAGACTTGATCTATATAAAAATAAAGAACTATTGAATAACTGAAGGAATGTGGAATAACTGAAAGTTAATATGAAAATTCTTCATTTGTGAAGAAAGAGTTATCTATGGCAATTGATATTAATAATTCTCAATTATGACGCAAGGGAAGCCGCGGGTAAACTGCTTATCAAATATATATCGACACAAGTTTTTTTTTTTTATATCTGCCGGGAAGGCAAATGACTCTATTCCACCTGTTGGTAAGTTGTAGTAGAGTACAAACGCACCGACGGCCAGTACAGTCGGGAAGAATGTTCTGCACTAGCCGCCCCCGCCTTACCGGCCCGCAAGATGCCTCTTCACCTCTCGTTTAAGGAACCCAGGTTATAAGAGGAGAAGAACACGTGAGCTGGTCTTTTGGAAGTGTGCCAAAAAAGGCGTCGCCAAATTTCTTACGATGGAATTGATGTTACAGTTGGACGATGACATTGAGAGCTAGTATGCGTAGATTTGTGAAGGAAGGAGGATGAGGGGAGGAAGTAAGCAGGAATTAGAGAGAATAATTCCCCAAAGCAGTCGCCGTGATACAGTCGATAGAAAGCGAGCAGCTCAGAGGTGCTATCTCTCGACGCAATTGTAAAGGCTCGAGGGTGTTTGTGACCTTTACGTCGCCAATAAAGTAAACCGCATGTCGCTGCAACTGATCGGAAGCCTTTAGTAAGTACTTATGTATGGGAGCCATCCCAAAGGTGTGAGCAATGTTCAACGTCGGACCGTACCTGTGTTTTGTACAACAGGCAAAGTTGTTGTGACGTGAAAAACGCCGCACCTTATTCAGAACTCCCGAGTTTCCGTGAAGCTGTTTTTATAACAGCGTCGATGCAATCCCTTAGATTGAGGTCGCACCGAATGACCCCAGCATGGCGATTTTGCTTTGTATCTCCAGTGTAGTGCCACAGAGGAAAGGAAGAGGAAAATGGTGAATTTTTTATGTTTGAGCGCATACCTGTTTAATTAGAAAAATAATGGTTGATTTATTATTTCTTCGAAATGGATTTTGTTTTATAGCAATGATATAAAAATATGCCTATGAAAGGTATATTTCATGGTTCTAATCATATAAAAACATTTATTTGTTAATCACATGTCCTATATATCCAAAGATATACCTACATATATCTAGAACTTATTCCAGCAAGCTGATCTAATGCTGTTTTGTGCGTGGTTATGTTTAATCCTGAAACCTGAATGCAGAATTCCTAACGAAGTTTCAAAACCAGTTCAATTAATTTGTATGTTCATAATGTACATATGAAGGTATTCCATGTACATAACCGATCTATAATATCTTCAAAATTAAATTCTATTCTCCTTTTAAAATATTACTGAAATAATGAAATATAGAACAATGAACGTCGTCCAAGTTTTCGCTTACTTATGAATACTTAACAATAGCCTGCTTTGGACAAATAAGATTTCCGAGGCAAATTTTTGTTCAGCAATTATATTCGTGGCAAAAGTTCAATACGATACTTTTGTTGTTTATTTGGTATATTTTGTCAAAACATTAGTCAGTATTTAAATGTGTAATGCTTTGTAAGGTACTTATATTACAGTTGTATATTATTTATCTTTCTTATTTGTTTCTCATTTTTCATCAGAGTTTCAGACTTTTTTCCGGGAAAGCCGAGATGGCTCAGTGGTTGGAACGCGTGAATATTAAGCGATAATTGCAAGTTTAAGCCCAAGTAAGCTCCACTGAATTTTCATGTGTTTAGTTGTGTTGTTAATTCATTTCGTGCTCGGCGTACATCGTGAGGAAATCTGTGTGTGTCTAATTTCACTTTTTTATTTTGTTTATCATACACAGAAAAATATAAATCTTATACTGTAAGCTTTCAAAGTGTTTGTATTTATTTAAATATATAATAAGGTTTTATTTTATCCATGTTTTAGGTATGAGAGGCCTACGTCAAACAGTGGACTAACATGAGCTGATGATAATACTATTTGTCATAATTTCAACAGATTTTCTTGGTCACGCGGTGTCTATCCGCATAATATATGTATAGCCAGCCAGTACACGTAGAGCTACTAGTCTTAAGCACACGCCTAGATCTTTGTATGCGTTTTATTCAAACATTATTAGCACTTCTTTAATGCGGTGTGATCTCTTCCATGTTTTCTCATAACAATATTTGTTTTAGTATGTCATTTTCGTAAAATATAAATATCTCTTACAATTTTTTGTTGCATTTATTATAGTTTTGTCTTCTACTATGTTCAATTCAATTTTATATCACATAACTTCAGAAAAAGTTATTAAAATAATGTCGTTAATATATATGTCGGAAACAGTCACTGATATAGTCTAGATAATATATAGTCTATATAAAGATAGTAGCACTGTCATCAAGCTCAAAAAATAAAAGATACTAACATCAACTCTAAGAACTGTCGCTACGAACTGTTCGTACGTTTTTTTCATTTTTAATATTACTGATTGTTTTGTTAAGACTAGCCTAAAATTATGCTATAAGAATAATTTAGAGTTTGTGAAACGCAATAAAATTGTAACTGCGTGAATTTGTTTCAATTCTATCGAACCGCTATGTTTGACTCCCATGATGTTTGTATGCGTTTATACATTTTTAAAGTAAACTAAAATAATAAACAATATTATCTTTAAAGTGAAACATTTAGTCATTAATTTATTTACTTTGAAGATTGCTAATATTCTGTTTGTTTATTCACATGTTTATATCTGTGAAGGGTCAAAGGGCAGGATGATAGGCGGCAAAGGTGTCTTCAGCAGCCTCGGGCATATCCTTAGTCTCCCAAGGCCAATAACAGAAGTTAATTAAGTCGGACCCTTGTTGATTGCGAAATCTCAAATGATAACAGAGCATGTTCGTCCTACAGCCGTTTCTAACTTGATAAATGGGCACAAAATAGACAAACGTTTCTCACAGAGAGTCTGGACCGGTATATAAATCAAACATTATCCGAGAAGTGAAAGGATTCTCAGATATCTTCTGTGTCTGATAATGGCCACTCCCAGGTACGCTTCGGAATTGTATTTAACAAGAATCATAATAATTAAAAGGGTTCGTTATAACTGTAAAAAAACATTTTAAAAACTAGCTTTAATATACATAATATAGTGTCTGCTGTTGACCGTTGAAGTCTTTATCTTAAGTCAAACCAAGAGTATCAATTTTGAATTACGTCATGTTTACCATAAAAATGCATCGTCATCACGCTGTTCATGTCAACGAATTCAGTTAAAAATACACATTGTGGGTATTTTCAGACGAACTATAACATTACTATAATAGACATAATATGTCATCTTTATATGTCCACGGCCTCCACGTTATGTTTCAATCTGTTATAAATAAATCACAGAATAAATTTCAGTTTTTCAAAAAAAAAAAAAAGGAGACGGTAACGCCATTTATGCAGTAAAGTATTAATCTTATTCGATTACTTAAAATGTCATTTAATTTTTCATGTTTTTCTTTCTATACATTTTCTTGTAGTTTGCACATTTAAATTTGAAACGGTAGAATCCAGAAAGATATTATAAAATGTTTGTAAGAATGCATAAGAATAATAGGATGTGGTATAACACGTTTTAGCACTAAGTGCAGCATGGCGTGATTATATTTGTTTCTTCTTATTTGTTTACTTATAATAATTATATTTTAAGCCAAAATAACACCTTAATTTTATCTAAATATAAATAAATAACTTCAATCCATAATATTCTATAAATCCATTAAACGGATTATGATAGAACTTTTGGATATATGTTCTCAGAGCCACTCAAGGGAAATAAGTTCGATCATAATTATTAACTAGTAAGATATTCACAAGATGAACGTCGGTTGCTCTGGTACAAGTAAGAAACGAAAAAAGCATAAAAATTATTATTTTATTTTATTATGTATATAGTATAATACAGAGTATATTATACTACTACATTCGTTCGTGTAAAATCATATAAAGTTACACGATCGACAACTAACTTACTTTATATTTAACACACTTGGAATTTGAGTTAACAGATAATTTTTGTCCTTTTCCGGGGTTCGAAACATCTCGGCTTAGCTGTTTAGTATGAAAGCAAAGCTCTCAAATATATCCTAAGTTACAATATTAATTATATCAAACATAAATTATACAAGTACAGTTACGTAGAAATTTAAATATATTATCTTATAATTTATTACGATGGAACAGGTGATCTTCTTCAAGTCTTTATTGATTACTTTAGACAAGCACAAGTTTAAATCATGCGGTCGCTGTCGAAAATCGATGGGATGATCTTAATAAATGCACTGTAAACAATAGCTCGCAAGACTCTCTTTAGGCAAGTGGCTGTTTAGGCGATATCACGTTTCATATTTTGCAAATTGCAGTTTAAGTTCGTATCGGAGGAGTAGGGTGCGTCACGCTACCTTCGTTATCGCAGGCACGTCGTGCGGCCTTAATTGATATTGCTCAAACGAAGTCATCGCAACGTTATCAATACACCCAAACTACGGTACCCCTTAACAGAATAGACAATTGAAGTAACAAATCGAAAATACAATGTTGTACAACATTTCTTAACTTGTTCAAAATATAGATAAATAAAAAAATATATTATTTAAAAAGTGACAAATTCTGCTCAAGTATATAAAATTTCATGCAAAGGCGGTCTTATTACTAATCACCGTGGACCGAGTGGAAATGCTGGGCCTGAGGGTCTCCATCTCCAAAACGGAGGCTCTCCTCTTCCACGGTCCACCACCAGGGAGAGGCCCCCCACGCGGGGCGAGTATCACCGTCCACGGGACGGTGATCAAGGTGCAGGCCCAGTAGTGATGTCGATGGCACTGTACGGTGCCCCAATATGGGTGGACGCACTCACCGCACAAAACCGGGCCCTCCTGCGAAAGCCGCAGAAGGTCATAGCGGTGAGGGCGATCAGGGGATATAGTACGGTGTCCTGGACAGCGGCGACCTTCCTCGCGGGCGACCCGCCTTGGGAACTCCAGGCGAGATGTACCACTTCCGGGCCGAGGCGAGGGAACGCGGCGACCGTCACCGTGTGATGTCACAGAAGGAGGCTGCGGAGCGAGCGCGGGAAGAAGATGCCGCTGCAGACCCGATCCGCCGGAAAAGACCGGGGAGAAGAAAAAGGCGCTATGCGCACCTTCTCCCCCCGCCACAATCGGAGCCGCCGGGACTAGGGTTACTAGTTCACAGTACCCTGGGAACCCTCCCTAGAGAATGGAGGCCCGCATAGGCGGGGCAGCCGTCAGAGCGCCACGGTAGCATGCGAAAGCGATCCCGTGGCGCTCCTCGTTAAGACGGAAAGGGTACCGCTGGTTTTTTAGTGTTCCAAGGCGCCGAGTGCCCCCGATGTTCGGGGCGCACTCGGCGCCTTGGACACCCACGACACGAGTCCCACATACCCCCCCACTGTTCCGTTCCATCGTTTTTCCAGCGTTAAAAAAAAAAGGTCTTATCACTAATAACGATCACATACAGGTAACTTCGGGTGTATTAAGATTAAGCTTATACAGAAGTATATATTTATAATAATATCAGGATGAGGATCTTTCACCAGAAAACTAAAAAGCAAGTAGTAATCAATTATTTTATTAAGGACTTAGCACATCACCGAAGAGACATTCCACTCTTGTGATCAAAGCAGATTTAATTAAAATTTCGCAATGCCGGGTTGTCTAAATTCCAAGCAAAAACGGATTTTTCTATTTTTAAAGACAGATTTAATGAAATCTCTTTCGTTTGCGCGCACATTTTATGCATATTTTATTCTATGAAGAATTACTCGCAAATCAAATTCGGAATATCGAATGCTTTCTAATATCAAAATATTAATACGATCCTGTTTTGTTTTAGAATTTAGTACATAGGCATATTAGTTTAATAACACTTGCTAGCAAACAGGTATAATTACGTAAAGTTTTATACAAGTGCGTTTAGATTAGATTACCTTTACTTATTTCGCCCACACTGTTACCTAAATAACAAACTTTATAATTACAGCGGCTTGCTGCCTCGATAATTTCCATGTCTTATTTCTAGTTAATTAAAGAGAAACATTAGTTCTATAGTTATAGTTCTTGTTATAGGTTTCCAAGTAGTTTAACTTCTAACATTGATTATAATTTACATATAAATAGGCAAAAACCGTTCAGTGCCTTTTTTTCTGTTTGTCAATTACTATTGCCGAGCTTTAGGGTTTTCAATAAAAAAAATGGAGATAATTTTTTTCGATAAAAAATAAAAAAGTTCGAAACATGCAAATTAAAATATACATTTTTAGCAAATTAACGACCATTTATACGACTGGGAGAAACGATAGTTATTTAAATTGTTTCTATAATTTCGAAGCATTGATACAATGTCATAATTATGGTCGTATCCCACGAAAATAGATTCTACAGAGTATATTTTGTTAACAACTGGGACGCCCAGGAACAGTATTTTAGTTAAACAATATTGCCATGAAACTATTCACAAGTGAATAACTCTCCGAGATCAGAACTACGTATTCAAATTTATCATATACAACTTCATACGGTAGATTTGAGTTTAGACAAAAGCGTCCAAGCGATAAAATAGCACTTCAGTGTATAAAACAAAAGCGCTAGAACCACTCTACGCTCGTTGCCTATTCGTATTTATCCAGTAAAGCAACAGTCGCCTTCACTCTTCAACCACAGACTTTGTGTTTAAATGAGGCAACATAAAAAATATATATTGAAATAGAAATAAATAACTGAACATAATGTTTCTAATAAATTAACATAATATTATCGTATTTTAAAAAATTAAATTCATCTCGAATTTATAAATATGCAAATTGTATAGCTTTTATCTTATACTCCTATCGTTGAAACTTATTCCAACAAATTTGAATAAAAAGGAAGCTGTGCATAAATGACCTGCAAAACGACGTTCTGGAACATCGAAATTCGATTGCGCCTTGTACGTTATTTTCATTTTATCCGAATTTTTAAAGATTTGTTGACTAACTACCAGGTAATGCGTTTTCTTGTTATTTTATGTATATAAAATGAAAATTCGATTTTCAAAGTATTTTTAAAATTAATACCGTTAAAAGATAAATGAACGAAGTATAATTTTCATTTTGTTCTTCAACTGTATAAAGTCAAGAGACAGAAAAAAGTTCTGCACAGTTTTTTATTCTTTTCTGATTTTAAGAAAAGACCGTAATGAAGGTATATTAGACGTTTAATGAATCTATGTTTAAAATACATTGAAATATTTTAAAGTCCTATACTATCGATATCCACGAATGGATTGTTGAATGCTCGTTATCGAGACTCTTCGACTGAAAATTGAAAATGGAGTGCAAAAACGTGCCTCTTAAATAACAGAAAATAAGAGAAATGACATGAAAGTAATATCCGCGATAACCTTTTACAAAGCATTAAAGAATGCTGCACGTTGAACCAGCACTCAGGCGGTTTAATCAATTTACCTCGGGAAGAGTCCTCTGAAAGTGAATACATAAAAGGACGCACAGACGAAACTTAAAGCTGAATGATTTTTTAATATTGACCCGTGCACTACTCGTGAAACTCGACATCGAATTTATACGAGATACGCTATGAGCGTTATAGAAAATATGTATTTTTTCGGGACGTGATTTCCATACGTTCTAGGTAATCATGGAAACTGTAGTCTTCACGAAAAATATCAAACATTTTTCAATACATGATACGTGAAATATAACAGTAATCATTCGTGAAATAATCATTAAATACATGATTCGGTAACTTGAAATACAATGTTTATATATATACAATGTTTATATATACACTGGCCGCCAAAAAAATCGACCCACCCGTATTTTTTTACTTACAAAGTTGTTATCTTAACTATGCGACGACCTAGGTGGATTGTTTTACTTATGGGACATACATTTAACATTTTATTACCCACTTGATATTGATTTTAGGAGTTGTAAGTGTTATTGAGGATATTTGGAATATTTTTAAAGTATTGATAAGAAAACGTTACTTTGTGCACGAAGTGCATGGTTAGTTTATTTCCAGTTCTTAACGCGGAGTCATCTCGGTTCGATGTTTATTATTGATTAAGTGTATGAAACTTTGTTGAAACAATAATTTTAATAAGTTTAAACATAAAAAATGGATACTACTGAAGCAGAAGCTGCTCAAGTCTTAGCTCTTATTCATGAGGGGTTAAGTTAGCGAAATGTGGCTAGAACACTAAAATTAAGTCGTTCAGCGGTGCGAAGAGTGTACAAACGCTACTTGGAGACTGGGGAGTATCGCCGGAGACCAGGATCTGGCAGGGGGCGTGTCACGAACCCGACCGATGACCGTTTTATTGGTTTGACGTCTTTAAGAAACCGACATCTTTTGGCTGTTGACGTTCAAGGTAGACTCCGAGAAAGTCGTGGAGTATCTGTGAGTGAAAATACTGTAAGAAGAAGACTTCGAGAGCAAAACTTAACCCCTCACAAGCCAGCAACAGGACCAAAACTCACAGCATCCCATCGACAAGCAAGACTACAATTTGCTAGGCAGCACGTCGATTGGACACTGGACCAATGGGAGACAGTATTGTTCAGTGATGAAAGCCGAATGTCTCTAGTAGGCTCTGATGGACGACGTAACGTCATGCGAAGGCCAGGAGAACGCTACTCTCAGTGTTGCATTCGAGAAACAGTCCGATTTGGTGGAGGCTCTACAATGTTTTGGGGAGGTATTTCTTTGACGGGACGCACAGAGCTGGTTTTTTCCGTAATCGTGCTGTTAATGCTGAAACTTACATAACGGACATTCTGGAGCCTCATGTGATGCCTTACGCTGGATATATTGGGGATAATTTCCAACTTATGCACGACAACGCACGACCTCACGTCGCTAGAATTGTTAAAGACTATCTCAGGGAAGTCGAAATTCCAGTTATGCAGTGGCCAGCCAATAGTCCGGACTTAAACCCGATAGAGCACCTCTGGGACCAGCTAAAACGTATGGTTCGAGCACGAAATCCAATTACAGAAACCCTGAATCAACTGGAAGCTGCCCTAACTGAAGAATGGCAACGGACCCCACAGGAA
Source organism: Nymphalis io (assembly GCF_905147045.1). NCBI lineage: Eukaryota > Metazoa > Arthropoda > Insecta > Lepidoptera > Nymphalidae > Nymphalis > Nymphalis io. Next base: position 8,279,396 of record NC_065890.1, on the reverse strand, counting down.
GACATTAAAAAGCTAATCAGGTCACTTAATAGGCGTATGCAGGCAGTGATTAGGTCAAGAGGAGGAAACACTCCCTATTAAAGTAAGATTTAGGCACTCAAATTTAAAAACAAACGGCATAATCGTTTTGTACACAAAAAAATAAAATTGCGTAAAATTTTGTGTTTTCGTGTTTTGTCACATATTTACCTAAAAACCTATTTTTTGCGCACTATTTCTGTTTTTGTACAATCCTACAATTGCATTTTTTCATTATCAATCTTAAAAATATAAATATGTGGTAGTTTAAAACCATACGATAGCTTTTTTACAAAAAATGTAGGTGGGTCGATTTTTTTGGAGGCCAGTGTATATATATATATATATATATATATATATATATATATATATATATATATAAGATAGATTTGTTAATTGTTTATCATTTATAATAAATTTACAACTCTGTCCTATATCCTTGATCGTAGCTTATTCAGACGTGACTGCATTACGATCCAACAAACTGAATATACCTACATAAAACTATACGGTATGTACTTCTCACGGAACATTTCAAATTAAATACGAATGTCATGCTGCGTATTATCAACAGATGCTAAAGAGAGTTGTGAATGATAACAATAAAAATGATAGCAATGATATTTTGTACATTCGAAAGAACTAAGCAATATATAACTATATTGCTGAGTATTTGATTGTTGTCGCCGATGTACATTATTCGTAATTTGATGTTCATTTTTTGTAAAATTTTATCCAAAATGGAGCAAAGATAATACAAAAAATAGGGGTAAAAATTTCACCAAAGGCAATTTGGATGCATGATTAAGATGGTGAACAATGTTAAATAAAAAAAAGTACTATCATTCCGCTCGCATGTTCGAGAGATTTACTACTAATTGAGGTAACAGAAGTTTTCTTACTGTCATAATGGAGATCCGTATGTAAGTTTTATACCTTGGTCGTTCGAGGTAGGTCTCATACCTTGTTTTAAGTTTCAGTATTTTAATATATTAATTAACTTTTTTTCTAATTAAGATCGAAAGACAGATATAATTTTATGAAATAAAAGTATTTGGCTCTTAATATTGAAAAATATGTTTTACGTGATTACACAATCTTTGTTTGAGAATATATTTTTGATTAAAAAAAATATATGATAAATGATATATATATTTCTATTTATAATTATCAACTTCATCAATAATATTCAAATTAAAATAATTACCTCTATTTAAATTAATTCATGCATTCCTCAGAGTTCGAGATAATACCCAGTGGCGGCAGATGTTGATGAATATAATAGTCGAGTTATGAATTTTAATGCCTGCTCGGCGAAAATCAAAATGAATATTGAACACTTTTTAAAAGTACATAATTAAGTTGGAAGAGATATTTCCTCCGTAATATTTCCAGCGACCGGACGAGAATTTATCCAGATAACAATGCGTGCCTGATACAAATTCCGAATACTTTTTTTCACCTTATTAATAACGAACTTAACTGTTCACGATTTCGTGTTTATAATAGATATGATGATACTAAAGATAAAACTAGAGAGGTTTTGACTTTCCTCTTTGAATCCCACAATAGAAGTCTTTATACTGTTGGATTAAATTCAACTGTGTTTGTATGTACAGATAATTGTTTCATGTCTACAACTTTTTATGCTAATCAAACATTTTATACGAGTAAATGAAAAGCTAATTACTAGAAAAAAATATGAGAGTACAATAATGAATTTAATTCAGAAATAATCTCAAATTTGAAATTGTGTGATTTATATCATCCAGCTGGCTAATAAATTACAACAAGCAATAAATCCTACTTTCGGCAACTCACTGAAAATCTGAGAGCTAAAAATTTAAATATTTGAATGGTTATAATGAAATAATTTAAATTAAATTGTATTTATAATAAAATAATTAGCGTATATTTATAATATTATAGTTTGTTTACTAAAGTGAGGATTGAAATTAGTGATATTTGCGACGGTTTTGTATACCTAATGTAGACATTGCGTTTCAGGTCAGGAATGCTGATACACAAACATCCTTCTCCGCTTGTGTATTGACATCGAACCTCTGGTACGCATGCTAAAGTTACTCCATGTCACTGTAGTTTAGAAAAATGACGAAACGAATTCGAAGGGACTTCATTTGCCACCATCATAAAAAAAAACACCATTACACACCATTACCAGGCACCAAGAACATTTTATGTTAGGTTTAAAGCCCATTAAAATGACTTTTAAATGATATGTGAATCTAGAAAGTTAGTATAATTTTAAGAGCCAAAAAAACAAGCCAGCAAAAAATCAGATTTCACCCACGCGTCCCTAATACGCCCCTCGACGCGCGATGTCATTTCTATGTTTTATCTACATCGCCAAACTATACTACTGATAATGTATTTTAATTTTTATTTTCACATTGCACGTATTTTACTTATTATTCTGAAGATTAAGGTAAGTATTGTGTAATTAGTTTAAGTATAATAGGATAATTACTACAAAGCACTGTCTTTTTTTTTGTCTACTGATTTAAGAAACAATAATGTTATATAAGGTTATAATTTCAACCAATAATTTTTATTGAAATTTTATTAAAAAAAAAAAACATGTATTATTTGAGATATTTCAAAACATATCCAAGAAAATGGGATTATTATTTTAATGTAGCAAACGAACTCAACAAAGGTGGGCACCGAAGTGGTCCACAGAGACTTAGAACAATCATCTGCTCTGGTGCATTACCGATGCCCTACCTACGTAGCATAGCCTTTGTGTATTCATTCGAATGCCGTTCATATCGCTGCACCAGTGGCTGTCTAACCAAAGGCGCAACAACACTCCCTATTAAAGGCCCCAAATTGCAGTTTAATTTATTCCAAACGTGTCTCGGCAACGGAATCGCAATAACTGCCCGAAACAATACCATCACTTATTAAGGGCAATTTGATTGCATTCGCTATCTTCGCTTAATAGTTATCAGAACACTACGAGCAATGCAAACATTTAATTCAACAAAAAAATGTTTTTTATTATATATGCGTTTGTACGCTCGGAAAGTTTTAATAGCCATATAGAACACACGGAACGTTATTTGAAATTAGTTGTTCGCGTTTAAAACAGTCAAAACGATTTAATTGGATTTTTTTTTATTACAACTATAACGCAAACAGATGTAGTAACTGAAATTAAAATGCGACGAAGCTATTTCAATTAACAAACAAATAAATATATACGTTTATTGCATTTTTTTAAATAAAATGTCGCATCTATATGTTTGCCTATCTAATAACTACTAATTCACAAGACATACTGTTTTAATATATAATACTGTTTTAATATATAATTTAAAATATTATACGACAAATTAGATAAACGATTATTTTCGTGACTTATGTTGTCACATTGTTATTATATATAGCTTAAATGAATTAAAAGAAGGCAGTAAAATACGATACGTTGTTATTGAGAGGCATTTTATTTCCACAAAACAAATTACATTGAGACAGGCCACCTTGCACATACACTGTACCCAACACAACAATAATTATAAAAAAAAAAATTATAAACATAAAAAGCTTTTTCCGAACATTCGTAAAAAAATAAGTCCTTACTAATATTAAAAATTATTTGTGTGTTTGTTTGCTGCGTATGTTTGTGACGCTATCATGTCTTAATCACCCAATCTATCGTCATAAAATTTTGCATACAGGCTGTCCATCGGTACAGAAAAGGGCACAGAAAGCCTAAAACTTACCGCCCTCTCACACCCGGGCTAAGCCGCGAGCGAAAACCAATATGTAATTATAATATATGCATACGGATTGAGAAACTCCTGCTTATTTTGACATCACACAGGCACGAAGCGAGTTACACGAGTGTACAATATCTTTTATTAATGAATGCTTGTCTTTATTATTTTTCTATGAGTTCACGCATCATTAGAAATCATCATTAGAGTTGAAGCTTTGTACTGTCATTGATACTAGCGCTGAGGTTTATGGTCTAATATCATTAGCATAGGTGGTGCGAGTCTCATTTTGAATATTTTTTACAAAAATATTAAAAGAGCAACGAATGAAGTGATTCAGTCGTTTGAACATGTAAATGTTAAACGAAGATTGCATGATTAAGCCCAGGTAAGGAACACTAAATTTAAGTTAAATTAGCAAGCTTAGTTTGTATTTTCTAATTCATCTCGTGATCAGCGGTGAAGGGAAACATCAAACTGTAACAATGTATCTTTAAAAATATCGTGCTCTTCTTTTTTCGCAGGTCAAATCAATAATGAGTGAAAATCAGTAAAATCGATTTAAATAAAAAGCCGCCTAGCAACGTTTATAAGAAAGGTCATTTACATATAAAGGAACAAAGACATTTAAATTGTAAGAAAATATAACAAGATTTGCAGGGTACCTTCGAAACTTTCAGTGATTTTTACAAAGGACTAAAAGAGTGTAGAACGATTTACGAAGAAAAACATTATCTTATAACAGCAAACTCGATGTCATGCTAACGTCGAAAAAATAATTACATACCATCCACGATGTTTTCATACACATTTGTTACAGGAATCGTGTTTTTTAAAGCTATCTATCTGATACAGTTGTATGAAGATGTAGTAATTTCTAAGTAATAATTCATCGATATCGTATCCAAAACTATATACTATTTTAATATTCAATCTAATTAAAAATTCAATTCTAATTAAAGAATAATTATATAAGAATAATATATATTTTTAAGAACTTCTATCAATCTGTAATCAATACCTTTGTGGACAATTTGAATCTACGTATACACGCGCAAACGCGTCCACACACGCACACACATTTGCATTTGAACTTTTGCAATTTGAATAAGACGTTACTATAGCTAACCTAAACGTACCTAAACCTGAGTCCGTATTTCCTGATAGCTACAATGTTGGCGTCTTCAAATCCAGAGTAAACAGGTTTCTTATAGGAAAGCGTGCTACATCCTAGACCGTGTCGATGTTTAACATCAGGCAAGTAAACGGTCAAACGCTGGCCTATTAATTATAAAAAAAAACCTATACGTTTTTAATATGAAACGCATAAAAGATTTGACTTCCGTCACGTGTACTGAGTTGAACACTATTCATTTTTTAATGGAATATAGGTGGTAGATAAATTTTTATATGTGCCCGCTTAAGACGAAACAACGGAAGCGCAATGCACCTTTTCTCGAAGGGTTTCGTCGTATTTGTGTACCCTTATAGATTCGGTCTGGACAGAGAAAGCCCAAATTCTCAGGATATGATGTCAATAGTGTACTTGTTAAACATGCTAAGTTTAAAATGTACAGTTATTATACTTTATATAAGATTAATATCTTAAATACCCAGATTTCGTCACTCACTGTCTGATGATCTTCAAAACAGTTAGGGAAAGTGAAAGCTAGGATTAGCACACAGGCAATATTCCTTACAAACAACAAGATCCTTAAGTAACGAAACGGCCAGGCCACACATTTGGCTAAGGTGTACAGTTTGTAGAGAACTTAAGACTAGGATTCATGCAGAACGCTATAAAGAGATATAAAGATTGTTAGGTTAGGTCGTGTAGAGCTAGGAGCTTGGCTCTTCATAAAATCTGATAACTTTTTATAGTGCAAGCAATATGTACTCGTTTTGGCGTTATTTTACATGAAAATGATTTTGGTGAAATATATGGTACTCTATGGTTTGTAACAAACAAATAAATTTTAAGATACGATTTATATTAAATTTTTCGATTTCGTACGATTACTAAAATTTTATAATCTTCTCAGAAGATGAAAATATGAATAAAACTTATTTATTCTCGAGATTCTTGCTAACTGAAATAAAATGAAAGTCCGAATGCGGGATTAGCTCTTTTCATGCCTCTATTTGAATGGCTAATCGACTTTACGCTCCATTTACGTTTCAGATACAATATTTTTTATTGCAAATCAATTTACTTCAGTTTTAATTGTAACATATGACGGATCACCTGCACCGTGCTATATTCATTTTTATTAATAGTCGAAATTTTGACAAACACATGGACCATTTATCGTTTTCCTATTAAAATTTGTTTAGGTGATTAGTTAAACAATGTGTCTTTTTCTTTCGAATGGTAAATCAATAATGCCAGAAAAAGATAAATCAGTGTATTGTTAATGTTACTAACTAAACTACATTTATAAGTAAGGATTATCTAAAGATAAAAAATCTGCACACGTACGTAGTTGACGTATTTAAGACACTTACGAACCGATTTGCTTCGTTTCTGATAAGCACCGCTATGGTCTGGAATACCCTCCCGACCTCCGTTTTCCCCTCTACCTACAATATGGGAACCTTCAAGTCAAGAGTGAATAGGCATCTTCTAGACAAGCGCGCTCCACCTTAGACAGTAACATTACTTTCCATAGGGTGTGACAACAGTCAAGCGCTTGCCTATATTTTAGAAAAAAAATTATTATAAATGCGAAACTTTGTTTATTTGTGTGTCACACTTTCACGTCTTAACTACTCAACCAATCATTATGAAACAAATGAGTTTCAGATTATATTAAGAGAGAATTGATTTTAAAAGATGCTATATAATCAATACATACTTTATTCTAGTACAAGCACTTATGAATCGTAATTTTAAAACATTCTAACGAATGAAACCGGCAGGAAACTAGTACTAAGATACTGTTTACTGCTTCATTAGTCATATATATAAAAAACACACATATTAAAATCATATACATTTAAGTTTGTGCTTTATGGATTAAAATTAACGACTACTAACTTCAAGCTCTTTTATCGTTGACATAATCTTTAAATTGCCAATGAGCTACGGACCTTGCAATTGAGGTATTGTTATATGTATTGTTCACCTTCACCTAATTTGTCTAATTTTACAGTTGTCTATTACGTAAAAAAAATTTTAATGTTACTAGCCGTCTACCCGATCGGATTGAAAATATTATTCAAAAACTCATCGAATTTATAGATATATGTGTTCCTTATACCCTCACTTTACCTCATTCACAGCACGCTATTTGTGTAACTTTATCAACAAAATAAGTCTGCAATGAATCAACTGTAAGATGGAATTCTCCATTTTGTGTCCAAATTTGAGACTAAACAGCTAGACATCATGGAGTTAGCAATAGTCTTTAACTCATTAATGACCCTCATTTCACCTCGGACAGGGCACGCTATCTATGTAATTCTGCTAACAAAAAATTGCCTGCAACGAATCAACTATAAAATTCCACGGAATTCTTCATTTTGTGCCCAAATTTAAAATTCAACAGCTGAGCATTAGGAAGTTGTCATTAAACAATTTCATTAAGTAGATCAAACTACATTGATACATATATATATATATATATATATATATATATATATATATATATATATATATATATATATATTTAACGGTTGACTACCTATGGAGTCAGGAACATTACTTATAAGCTTAATATTTATATTAAGAACGCAAGATGTACTAATTTAAATAAGCTAATAACTCATTCAGTAGTCAGTTAGCGTTAGAATAACGCTGAATCTCATACGAGATTTAAAATTATTGAATAATAGAGAATACTCTATAATTTTTTTAAGTTCCAATATATTCTAAATATTGAATAAAAACAGAAATAGATATTAAACAAAATTCTCTCTGGATGAATCTCGGTCACAGATACCGATCAAAGATTAGCAAACTACATAAGTCATATTATCGTATACAAATGTCAGAAAACACTGGACTCGCAATCCAATCCAATCAAGCGTAGGTGCTCATCGGCACGGAAATGTAACACTGACAACTTCCTCCATCCGGTCTTATACTGAGAATTTATTTGTTATAACTTAATAACTTTAATTGGCTTCCAATTAGAACGCGGTACTTTATAAATAACCTTTATTACCTATATATTGAAATATTGATAAACTGAATTTATTAATAATGTTAAATGATTGTAACATTAGAAATTTCCTTCGCCCGTAATTAATTTTTTTATGTAATTAACGATAAACAAGGGGCTGAGGGATTCAGGTGGTCACAATGACCCTTCATGATCCAATCATATAATTACGCAATATTCAGCTATTAAATTTAATCCTTAAGTTCACCATAAACCAGAATGAAAGAAAAAATTTAAAAAATTTACCAACCTTCTTTTTACAACTAAAAAGAAAACATTTTTTGTCGAACAAGCTAGGCCGGAAATAGCTACGCCAATGAAACTTCGACCGAAAGAGGAAAAAAAAATGTTCCATTTAATACCAACATCAGAAATCTAAGTAATTAAAAGGAAAATATTACGAGTAGAACAACCGCAGGGAAAACAGTAAACGTAGCTACAGAATATGCGCTGGCCCTTAATGAACCTAGCAAGTTTCACCGTTGAGCCGGTTCGCTACAAAACTGAAACTTACTCGCTATTGTTTCACTGGGACATACGTAATATAGTGATAATACTTACATATCTCACTAGGAGCTTACTTCGCGATGTTCCAGTGTGGATTACACGGGGCTTAAAACTTATGAAACAACATTTCATCTTATTTCGAGGTAATGTACATTTTAATTACCAACCAGATTTTTTTATTTCATTAATTTTGTTTTTTATTTGCAAAAATGTAATTTACATTTATTTCATTCAAATGTTAAATGTATTTTAAACAATATCAAGGACAGATATTGTTGAATATTTATGTATTTAGTTTACCTCATTGAGGTCAAACGAAATTCCATAACACCATTATAAAAGACGTATTTTTACGAGCCATGTAAATCTAATTTTATTGTTTCGCCAAAAGATACACTTTAATAATTAAAAAAACGTTCTTTGTTATTTATTAAAATAAAATAAAAACGATAAAATAAGAATACATTTTGAAAACGAGGAAGAGGATTTTACTTTTAAAAGGATTAAGAAATCCTGCTTTTTCCAATTTATCTTCTTAACGACTTCCGCAATGTGACGTGTTCAGCGCGGTACAGACGAGGGGGGGGGGGGTCTGCAATAGCTCCTCGATGTATCCTATCCATCCGCACACACTAACTATCGCACGTTTGTCGTCATTTTTCATCTCGACATGCATATTCAACGCAACAATAAATCATTCGAGCTGTCCCAGCGCCAAACGAAATAACCTACTGTCCACACGCTAACTGACGAAAATATGAAACATAAATATAAACAAACAAATGGAATCGCCGGATATCACGTTAATAATTACCTACCCTCTCGGCTCGTTGATATATTGCGTCATTATCATCACCGGGGTGTCGAAAAATTGCTCACCTTTTCATATTTATTTAAATATCTAACCCACGAACATTACTTATAAACAACTTTTTATTTTTGCTTTTAACTATGGCACATATATGCTTACTTCAAGGAAGCTACCGCCACAAATCATTTCATTACGCAATCGCTTATCTAGAGGCACGTAGACTGCTAAATGAAGATAAAATATTATGTTACTTTCTTTTTGAATCCTTTGAGTAATCATCCATTAAAAAAATTCTTTCTTCTTCATATTTTTCATTAATTAAGGCTTTTACTAATATAAAATAATAAATATAAAATCCATGAGAAATACATAGAAACAAATAACTGCAACTTTGTTAAAGTTATATTTAATTTAACTTCAAACTCCTTAATGAATGAAAAGGAAAATAGTTAGTGTAATTTATTTTTGAAACAATAATAAAGATCCTATTGTTCTTTATCTTTCTTGCCATCTTCAACAAAAATACAGGCTTTCCTTACACCCCTTGAAGGGTTAAAGAGTCTTGAAAGTTTACTTGTAAAATTGAGCTTATCGATATTTTATACCATTATTCATAAAAACTTTTAAGGTTCAAAATGGCTTAACAAATATTATTTAATAATAAAGGTTTATGTATCGACAATTTTTTAATCGATGATTTGAGACTAAATTAGTAAAAGCGAATACTATAATAGTGTTTCAAGCTCAATGATACGTTTAGAAATTAATATTAAAAGCAGCTAGAAACGACTGGTCATTCACCTAAAGGTGCGTACTTAACGTAATAATATAGGCATTTATGTATCGACTAATTTAAATGGATAATTTGGAAGACCTAATAGGTTTAAGCAAACATTAAATAAGTCTGTACTAGGTGTCCGAGCCCCGAAAATGTCTTTATAAATTAATATTAATAGCTGCCAGCAGCCATTAAGTAGCGTATTCATCTTCCTCTTATGCCTGTGTCGCATCGCGCGTATTGACAATAACTCAAAATTTGTGTTATATCATAAACTATCGTGGAATGCATATTGCGCGCTCGTTAAATATACGCGTTATAAGAGACGACGTTCCATCGACACGTGCATCCCTGAACAGGCTATTTACATAATTATCGTTGAATGCGCTCGTAATACAGGGTTACGCGTCTGGACTAATTTCACTAATCATTGTTTTAGTCACGACCGTGCACCGCTGTAATTAATGGTAATTTGTCAACCAAAATTGCATCACGTCACGTTAAACTTTGTCATGGGTATTTATTGATAAATCACTATCATATTTGCTATCAATTATATCATTGCTTTTGACATACGAATAATTTATTCATTATTCTGTTCGATTTTATCGATCACGTGTTCTACCGCTAAACAGCACTAATTCGTATTATTGCGTTCCGGATTTAAAAATGAGTTAGATCTTAGATCCCAAGGTTGGTGGCGCATTGGCGATGTAAGGAATATTTCTTAAGGTAAATATTTCTACACCGCCATCTCTATGAGCGGTGGTGGTCACTAACCATCAGGCAAGTGGACCTATAACATAAAAAATCAGTCGTATATTATTCATTAATACTTTTTGACTGCCTCGTTGGTCTAGTGGCAACATGTAAGTTACAAATCTCAGGTCGGGCCAGTAAAAAGTTATTGAGTATTTCTGTCTAAAATTCTTATTATAGCCCGGAGTCTGGAAGTTGGAAGTGTGTACACTCCCGGGCCCCGGAAAGCACGTTAAGCAGTTGGTCCTGCGCCTGAACTCTTTCCGGTCGTGTCGGATTGCCGTCCCATCTGATTATGAAAGTTAGGTAATATAGTATGCAACTGTGTTTGCGCACACAATTGTCAACTATAATATGTCCTACCCAGTTGGCTAATCTCTCTTGAGATTGGCCGCCATGGCCGTAATCGGTCTGGACGACATTACATTGTACGCCAAAAGAAAAATAATCAGTTATTGCCAACTTTAAACTATTAACAAGCCTTTTATCAATATTAACAAAATCATTTAAAAGTATATATCATTTAAATTATGGTCCAAGTAAGGTAGTATATTTGATATTTTAGTAGTTATATTTGACTGAAAAACTAAATGTTAGAAGAGTAAGTGATTTTGTTTTACAAATAGCACTACTCAGCACAAAGCGTAATTTCAATTTAATACCGTCATGCCACTGCAAACAAAACTAGAATTTTAATTTAACTTTACTTGCGCGGTCACTATTCAAAGTACACAATAACATTTAATTAAAAATAGAATAATAGTTGCAAATATAACTTTTAAGAAAAAAAAATGTTGTAAAAACATAGAATTTTATTATTACATATTTTTAATTTTAGAAGCTTTATTTTAGCCAAAAATGTATGAATAAAAATTAAGTTGACAAATAGAAAAAAATATTGGTATGTAAGTCTTATCGTAGTGCGATCTCTTCAGAAGACCTTTAGATAAAGGAGAGAGGAGATTTATAAAGCAGTAAAAAGGTGTGTGTAAAAGTGGGTGTACAACAAATCACGACATATTTTAAGTTGTGTTTTCTTTCTTTTTCGACCTAAAGTTTAAGAAAACAATATAGTTCTATTTCGATGTGTTACGAAATGCCCGTTTCTTCGTACACATATTTATTACTGCAAATTAAAATAATTATTAAATAATTCAGGAATACGTTAACAATTAAAATTTAGCTCAAGGGAAACACTCCCTCAAAATTCCCTTTTCATTTACATGAAAAGCGATTTGGGACTTAATCTGAGAATATCGGGCACTAAAACGGTTTAAATGTTGTCGTATTCTGTTTAGTAACACGATATCACGTGATCTATACTGTAAAACGTATGTTTTCGTTAGAGTAGGTATAATTTTTTCTTTTACACACAAACGTAAATCGTTTTTATATTAAGCCCCATTTTCGTACATAATACTATTAAACAAATAGGAGTTATTTTGTAATACAACTTGAAAACTAGGCATATCGAATTAAAATATTTAAAAAAAACTCCTTTTCAATGTGCTATTCTATTGGATCTTCTTTATTCTTAAGGAGAAGTATTAAATGCTTTTTCCACCATGCTAATCCACTTCGAAATGTCGACTATGTTATTTTAACATCCGATACGTGGATTTTATCAAAATCATCAATCGTTAGAATCACAAGATGAATTCTTAGCACCTCGTAAAAACGTATATTTTATTATTAGCTATCCCGAGTAAATCAAGAGTAATTCAAAATGTTCTGTCCACTGAGCATACTTGTCTATATATATTCAAATGAGTTTATTGATTAAAACCTTCTTGCTCGCGCTTCTTGTGTAAATATATCTCGTTTTATGAATAAAGCTGATTAATAGTATGCTTTGAAGATTCACCTTTATCTGCAAACTTAAAACGTAGCTTTTTAACATTTTATTACACAAATGAGAAAAGGAAATGAATTTTATATTTACTTAATGATTTGTATAAATATAGCGCGATGTAGCGTCGCTGAACAGACAGAAATATTTAAACGAACTTAAACAGTTTTAATTGAAGCACCCTTGCGCTAGAAAGGACGACTCTCAGGTCTATGTAAGCGGTTAGTCCAAATCTTTCGTCTGGTTACCCCTAACTAGAATAAATAAAGTTTGACACTATAATACAGATACATAGAAGTCTCCCTAAGGACTACTTGGTTTGGCATCCCTTTTCTAATTGTCGGAAGAGATAATTAACAAAAGAATTAAAATTAACGTTTTAATGGTACTTGAGTGGTCGTTTCAGCACAAATTACACCTTAAGGACGATTGTTATTATGAAACCGCTACCTCTGACGGTAATAATCTCACGGGTGCGGTTCTTACTAACTTGGTAGGAATTATTAATGTCTGCAGGAACAAGTAATCCTTATATTATATATACCGAAACAGAAGAATTGTATTATATGATTAAGGGATGTTTTATAGATTTCAAATGATATGCATTTATAACAGACGTTGATCGCTTCGAATTTCCGATTCATTTTTTTATCTTAGATGAATGCGAAATGGTACAGGACAGATATGACTAAGTTAAACTTATTTTAATTGATTTATAATTTTGATTTTGATTGATGAAGATGATCGATTTGATTTATAATTTGGTGGTTGTTTTTCATTTTGGAAATCGATAAGTAAGTGTGATGATTTTATATTAAATAAACGAATGTGAATTTATTTTGAAAGTAATATTTATAATAGTGTAGTATTTAAGTAATCTTCTGTGAATATGTTGACAATACAAATTAAATATATGTAATTTCAGAACGAAACTTAAACTAAAAAAAATATATGTTACGCAATACATTTATATCTAATCTCTAAAAAACCTAATAGAATTTCAAATATAATGAATAATGAACGCATATAATGTTATTTTATCTTCAAATAAGACGCAATATCCCGTCTAAGGCGCTTACGGTAAAATGAAGTTTCTAATATGAAAATACTTCTATTGTGTAAAGGTATGTATATTCAAAGACCTCGTGCACATGATATACGACTACTAACTGCGCTGCAGTAATAAATCCTCCTTCCAGATATCAAGATGAATTCACTCATTCATGAAGCACTAGTGCTTATCGTTCTTATCTAAATTTCTACTAGAGTAAGCCATTAAATATTTTTATATCCAAAATTTTTAATATTTCACGGTTTTCATAGTTAGTTTACATCATCTATATGGTAAACCTTGTTTATCTGTTGTATAATTAATTGGAAAATTTTCAACACATTTAAATAGTTGAATAACTTGCGATCGCGTTAGAAATTTATGATTTAAATCTAATATTATACATAACGAATTCATACGACAATATTCATTATTTGAATGTGATAATTTACATGTATTGTAGTATCACAACATTTGGAATTGTACTACTGTACTGTATGTTTTGTGTGTATGTTGTCTATATACTGTATTGTTGAACAATTGGAAACGTATCATTTAGATCATATCCTTGAATAAGATATTTTTAGTCAAATTGAAAAATTATAGTCATGTTACTTAGTCATCTCATCGTATCTATTAACTCAATATGCGTAATCCTTCGAAGCCTACTTCGAATATAGTTATCTAATAACGATTAATTATGCATTATCAATACATTGCATAGCAATTAATATAGTATACTATGTACAAGTATATTTAACTAAACAAGTTTAAGATCCCACCAATAGAGATCATATTACAACAATTCGCATGACATATTAATATAAATGGTTATACAGATCTTGTACGGTGTCGGGTCCGGAATGAGACGTATTCCGGAATTCTAGAGGTTAACACCGGAATGCCTTCTAAATTGAGGTGACCAATCAAGTTTCTATTGTAAGCTGTAGGTGTGTAGTGTGCCATATTATTATTTATCAGTAAAAGAAAAGTTGGAAAAAATGCTGACTTTTTTTCTCATTACGGTACAAAATTCGTCGAAGCCTTATGAAGAACTCTTGAAAATATTTGGGGCAATCGGCGAGAGCTCCAAGAGTAGGTAGGTCAGATTGTGGCAATAAAAATAACGTTAAATCGATAAAACGAAGCAAACACTCCACTGGAAGGTAAACTGCGAATTTTCCTGGCGAACAGAAAAGTCACAAGGGTGTTCTTCACTTCCACTCCCATTTCGACGACAAATGAGTTAATCTAATCAACAAGACCATACTTGAATAGCACCTAAATTACGTGAAAAATATTATAATTTTCTTTAGTCGAACAAAATTTTCCCGTTTAAGATGATTCCTGAATGTCATAAATAATGTCATTTACATTCAAAGCAATAAAATGTATTGAGAATTAGAGGTAATAGCGTCAAAGTTAAAGAGTTTTACCATCTCTTGAAACTTCTGATAAGGGTCAATTTTAAGACACGTTTCCTCTAATTCATTCCGTTATTGAAATAAATATATATACACGTTAAGACTTTTTCTACGTAATAGCTACTCATATAAACATTTAGTATTTTCATTCGCACTTGGTGACCATAGCACAGCAAGCTGATAAAAATGTAAATTGTTTTTATTAAATTTGAATATAAATGAATATCAAACAAAACGAATTTGTATGCGGATTTTTACGCTATTAATATTTTAAGAGGAATAATGTTGGCGCATCCTATAAATAGTTTAAGCATTTCTTTGCTAATTTCATAGTAATGCACTATCAATCATGCGGTGGTATGAGCGCAGAGTCGCGGCTACGACGCCATCATTCATCACACTTCGAATTCTCTCAAGTGGTCTAGCGATGCTTCGAAGGATATACTTCTTATCCAATTCTCGCTCTATAAACAAGCTCGAAGAAAATACCTTGTGAAAATTCCAATCAGTAGCTACATTATTTTGATCGATGGTGTACTTCATGACGTCTTTACGAGAGGTGGATATTATAATGTAATTGATGAAGCATTGAATACAACATTAAAAGCAACGGCAATACAACTACACTACGTTTCCATATAAGGAACAATAACACTGAATAAGAATAGCCTTAATGGTTATTAATATTATCTATACTAACATTATAAAGAGGTAATGTTGGTGAGTTTTTGAGTTTGTATCTCTGAATCTACTGAATTGATTTTGAAAATTCTTTTACCAATAAAAAACTCGAAAAATAAAAAGATTTTTTCGTGGTAGTCGGATTTGCAAAGTAAGTCGAAGAAAAAACGGTCGAACGAAAACGTTTCTTACGAACGCTGCCTTAACGATGAGAGATAGATGATTGAATTCTAGAGAAAATTTGTAGAACTTGATAATGCCTACAAAAAAGTCAGCGACAGCATATGTCTAACTTTTATATTTAAGTCACAAAAAGTAGTTTTTTACATTAAAAAAAATAATTTAAATCGTTAGGTCATGTTTATTGGTCATATTATCGACAATTATGAATTCTTATCAAAATAAGTAAACTTATCGTCTCAAGTGTTTTAAAACAAAAGTTTTTCCCTTTTACTGCATATAATTTGAACAAATAGTTAAAGAGATAATACGACATAGATATGGAACCGCGACCGTTTCGTAATCTATTGAATGATATTTCTATTAGACAATTTTTTTCATATACAACACGTCCCAATTATTTTGAACGAAGCATTTTTATATTAATTTTATTATAAATTATACTATTCCAATGTAACGTAGTAATTAAATGCAATTACGGTTAGTATGTTATAGGTATATTCTTAATATGGAAAAATATATTTCATATGTATGAAAAATAGGTAATAAACTAAAAAATAAATTAACAAAGATTTGATATTATACAGACGTCTTAATTTTGATAACAGTCGAAATGTTAGCGCTTTAATTGGTAACATTTCCCTTTTAGAATGTGATGGAATATTTTATTTATATAAATAATTTGTACAATACTAGCGTTCAACGTTATGTTATAAGGTCTATATATAGTCTAAAACCTTTTTCAATAAACAAGACATTTCTCAAGTCATTCTTAAGTCAAAAATTTTATCAAATCGATCCAGTAGATATAATCAAACAACCTCCTCACGATAATAATATGACTATAGCTATTACATTGTACAAAAGAAACGCACTATGACTCATATGCAAAGTTTAATATTAAACGCGTTATTAAGGAATGGCACAACGTTATATTTAAATTACCGCACACTATCCATATGAATAGCGAAATTGCGGTGAGAATATGACGGGTATCCTTATACCGAGCCGACAGCGGTCGTAGACGAAGGCAAGGCGTATTAGGCCCTCACATTTATTCAACCCGGCTCGGGAACAGATCTTTATTAAGCCGTTAATAAATTCGACAGACACTCTAAATCAATTTAAACCATTTTTTTTATTCAGAATAAGCGAGAACCGATAATAATATACGTATTCAAGTTCAATTTAAAGTCTTGTAAGTAATTCTATAGTTACTTCTGTAAAAATAAATAATGTTCAATGTAATGCGAACATAATAATTAATCTCCCCTCGGCTTACGTCGCTTTCACTGCGCTTTAATGTTAGCGCAACAACCTTTTGTAGTATCCGAAGTTCAAACTGTGGTAGACTAGTTCATACAAGTTCAAATATTTACCTAATCCTTAAATAAAATTTCCAGAGCTCGCAAGCTCGGAAGTTCATTTCATTGCAATTTAGACTAAGCCCAGTGATCGCCACATAAGCCGGGAAACAGAGGGGTCGAGAGTCTGTGGACTGAATCAGATATAGAAGCGTATGTTCGAGTGTAGACTTGTATTTGAAAACGGTAAAGAACTTTGCAATATGAATCACAGTTAAAAATGCGTGTTACTAAGTCAAAATACTTATGATGTCACTTAAAATACGAACATTTTTAACATAACACAAAGACTGGACAGAAAGGAAGACGAAACAGTATAAATAAAAATTTATGAAACCACATTAAAATTTGCAATTTAATAAACCTTTGTAATGAACATGTAATTTTCAATAAATTTATAGAATACGTTAGTTAATGCGTAAAAAATCATATAGAACAATTAACGAGCACTAGTAATGAGGAAAGAATAGGATTGATGGTGCAGGTGATACGTAATGGGTTAATGCATTAAGCTGAAACGCGAATTCCGCTGCGGAAATGAGACAAAAATAAAACGCACTAATGACATCAAAACGTACACCAACTTGCTCACGCTTTTGTTATATTTTTTTACACACATTATATGATCATAACTTTCATAATTATATCAACTTTTAAAAATATATTAATTTTTATATGTTTTTAAGATTTTAAACTATTATATTCACTCATTGATTTGCGAATAATTTTAAATTTTAAAACAGTAAAGTTTTAAAAATACAATCGATTCAATAAAAATAACTTAAAAACTTAATAAAAGCTTGTTTTAGGATTTCGTAGCAAAATAACAAAAAAACACCCATCTTATACCGGTGCCACCAAGACTTCATTTTAGTTTTCTCTTTTTTTTTGTTTTAATGACCAAAGAGAATGGACAAGGATGGGTAATTTCTAGTTCCGTTTTTAATTATTTAAATTGTATTTGTATGAAGGTCTAAATTAGTATGCAAATGCCTCGCAAATACTATACTGTTACATGTCCCGCAGCTGAAGAAAGGCCTTCCCTCACTTTATTACAGAAGGATTTGAAGCTTAAGTATTAATGCTTCACGCTCGTTTACAACGAATTGGCTCGGAATTCCCTACGAAGCGTGCAGATTTCCTGGCGATGTTTTTCTTCACTATATACTGAGATGGAGTGTAAACACATATTAAGCATTTGAAAAACTCTTACGTGCTACTCTGATTTGCGCCCGCAAGCTTCGATAAAATAAACAAGATTGTTCAAATATTGTAAGTATTTCATCAATGGACACGGTAAGTCCAAAAAGCCTGCCGAAAATATATATATCCCTTTCAGTGATTAGATAATCTGGATAATTATTAAAACTGTGAAAAATTTTATCAATTAAATTGTATCCCGACGTTTCATCCAAAATGCAAAAACAAAACGCTACAATATATATTTTCATCTTACATTACAATATATATATATGAAATTATCGCTATTTTGAACTAATTTCACTTGACAAAAATTCCTAGGTCCAGCAATATTAAAAAAGCTTGAAAGAAATTATTAAAAAACGGTAATGACGCTTAAAGTTATGTGCGATATAGCATAATGGTAATAACGCGCTTGATACGGGAAGTGAGATCCCTTGTGTAAATTACTATGGTTGATGAAATATAATTCTCTGAATATTAAACAATGTTGTCAAAAGGCTTTCATTGTACACATGCTAAGTAAAAATAAAGCGATAGTATTTACTATTTAATTGTTTTGAAAACAAAAATAACGAAATAAGTAAATAATGAATTCATATACCAAATATATAATACATACATTACGGAAAAGGTATTTTTTTAAATAACAATAATATCAAATACAAAACGATCAAATCTAACAAATAACAGGAAATTATTTATGATTAAACAATAAACTCATTAGCCATAATAAGCTAATATGTTCCGGTGGCTAAATCATTTGATCAAAAATCGTTCACAATTTTATGCTAGCTATATATAGGTGACAACTATTAGAAAAGTTGAACATATTGCAGTATTATTTATTCGAGATGACTTGGTTTGTGTATATTATAATAATAATAATCTTAAATGAAGTTCCAGCAACTGAAATTCTACATCAAAAAAATTACGTAAGTGCACAATATGAGATATTAATTTATTCGCATGGCATTGATGATCATGTCCTTTTTACATATTTTTTTATCCCAAAACATCCATGGCATCTTCATCTCACTACGTGTAAGCAAACTTTACTAGGTCAGCGGTCAAAGTAGAGTCACCCCAACTACGGTATCTTATATGCTGTCTAACTCCAAAACTTCCAGGACATGTGTCCGAAGCAATACTAGCAGTTTCAAAACCTTAGAGTTCGCTAAACCATTTAATCTGTGTCAACACGTACAAACGCACGTACATTCGAATTTTGTCACCAATTTTAATCTTAGTCTAGCCAGGAAATTTAAGCTAAAAAGAATTTTAGGCCGACCGATCAGATAAATGATGGTCTTGATGGGAAAATCTTCCTTTATTCCTGTTAACCGTAACGTTTATATATCTTAAGTGGCCCAACGGTTAAAACACTTAAAGATTGCAGGTTCAAATCAAAACAAAGCAACGCTGATTTTTAAAACGCTCAATCCACTACAATTAAAAAAGAATAAAAAAGAATTGCAGATTTAATAGAATTATCTTAATAATAATAATATTTTATTTATTTGCTGATGTACATAAAAACCCTAGATTTAGATAATACTGCAAACAAATTGTGTACATGATTCATTTGGGTGTAAATAAAAATTTATTATTATTATTATTAATAGCAAGTCATTTTTAGTAATAACAAAAAGCAATCATTTGATTGTTAAAATAAGAAAACATTTCATGTTTAACAGTGGGGTATTTTTATAAACATAATCTTATACTAAATCAGATACATTGTTTATTCCATTTAAATAAATTACATGTCTAGTTAAATATGTATATCTATATTTTTAATTTATTGATATAATCATTAAGAATTTGCTTTTTTGAAACTAGCTAAGTTTAATGGTTTAGAGAGTTTATTGCATTTTTGACAGCGACGGTAAGTCATCATGGAGTTTTGAATAGAGGATAGTACCGGGTGTTTGAAAGTCAATATTTTGAAATTTATGAAAGCTAGATGCATGAAAATCGAAATACTCTCGAATTTTGTTTACTTTATTGGACTACGAAAATAGTAGGTCTAGTTTTCCAGCTTATGTTGCTGTATAAAAAAACTTAAAACTAGGTCAAAATTACTATTAATATCATGTAGACTCTTTAGATACGCCGAATATGGAAATTTTTAATGATAAAAAGTCATTAAAAGAAGAGATACATATATAATAAATTAAATACTTTATATTAAATTAAATAATGTATGTAGCATATATTGAGAGTTGTTGGAGCGGAAAACTAAGAATTATGTTATTTATGAGCTAAATCCGAACAAAAAAAATAGTCGGAACTATAAAAATTATGGATATCGTCAACAGCGCCAGTTACTAAGTCCAAAAATAGCTAACCGAAGTGTCACCCAAGTGACACTCCCATATAACAGACGCACACTGGATTTTTATATAATAATGATATGCAAAAATATTTTTTACAGGGACCGTATAAATTAGAGTTTTTAAAATATGAAATATGTAAAGGACCAAAGCGAGGCGAATGCGGTACAGTACGAATTGAGAATGTTCATAATATGTCCAACATACCATTTATTTTGGACATGCCTTCAGATTGTCCTGTTAAAAACGTAGGTATATTTCTTCGTTCAGTAGTACAGTACAGTAACAGCTTGTTAATGTCCCACTGCTGGGCTAAGGCTTGGAGATTATTTCACCACGCTCCTCCAATGCGGGTTTGTAGACTACACATGTGACAGAATTTCAATGAAATTAGACACATGCAACCTGCATCACACGATATTTTGCTTCACCGTTAAGCACGAGATGAATTATAATCACAATGTTTGTTTTATTTGTTCGTATTGTTAAAAACAAAACAATTATTAATATATATATATATATATATATATAATTTGGTTTTAGGCTAAAGTTGTCATTGGAACTGTGCAGAAAAACAACAGAACTAAGAAATTATGGAATTACAGTCTTACCAAGCCCTGTCAACATTTCGTTCTGGGTCCTTTGCTAAACAAAGCATTTAATCTCCCACGTAATAATTGTAATATAATGAAGGTGAGCCTATTTCGATCTTGTAGAATATTAAAATTAAATATTTTTTTTCGAATAAGAATGCCTTTTAGAAAAAAATTGAATTACATAAAATTTTTAGATCCTCGCATCTATTATAACGAACATAAAAGATGAATGAAAGCGGTAAATTAATTCAATTTTGTTGACAGGGCCATTACGAAATACACATAAATATGAATGATTTGACTGCGAAATTCTTGGGGTCAAATTTTTTCTACGATACTTACTTCTTCAAGACTATCGCTTACAACAATGTAAACAATTTCTTTTGTGTGTATACTTCAATAAAGATATTCAAACCATAAAAAAATATAAAATATTTTATTTATACGACGTTGTGTTGATATGCGTCGGTATAGTACAACGTCGTCGTCAAGTTCTCTTATCATAATAGATTTATGTATAAAAACACTCAAAAAATTATAAAAAAGAAAAAAGACCCTTTTTAATAAAAAAAAATTATAATAATTTTATCTATACATGTTAATAAAATCATGTTACCAAAATCAAAAAAAACATATTTTTTTTGTCTGTCTGTCTGTTTGTCCATGCTAATCTTTGAAACGGCTAAAAAATCCAAATCAAGATAACTGAATTATCATAAGAAGTATTTCAAGGTTCCGTTTAGTTTTTTATTTCATCAAAATCGGTTAATTCTATCAAAAGTTATTAAAACGTACGTATTTTTGTTGTTATATGTTGCGGCCTTATTAGCCCATAGAGGCGATGTGCTAAATACATCAATTTCTGAATCTCAGTATCCAGACTTTCCGGAGTGTCCTTCTGCTAAATTAAACTAAAAAATGTATGTTTTCTATTACTTGCTGCTGCTTTAGCCATGATCAACTACGAGTATAAGAACCATGTTCACGTATGAGTCATGAGATCAAAGAGATCGTTGTCCTAAGAAATGGAAATACTACGCCTAATATATAAGAAGTCATTATAAAATAATTCAGTATATATTTTTTCTTTACTAGAATAATAATAATAGCACATATATCATAATTACGAAAGTATTTTAGTTATTTCTTCTAGCTTTATCACAGCTAAAATAAGTTTAACGAGATTTTCGACTATGACGCGGGCGAAGCGATTTAATTTTGATGAATGCAAAATATTTTTACAAATATCAATATAAAATTATTATAAATGCATATGCATATTCGCAGTTCCCAATATTTTATTAAAACATCAAAGTAAACACGTGTGCGAGTAATCTTGCAAGCATACTGTTGATTTTGTTCAAATTATTCGTATTTCACAATAACTTTGAAGAGAATTTATCGAAAACCTTACACATTGTATTTTTATTTTATTTTAATAGGATCGCCAACAAAGAATACATATATAGGCCTCTGCATCTTTGACAGATGATTTAAGCGGCATCGCGAAGGCACTTGCGTTCATTACTGAATAGACCAATGCGAGAGAGGATCCTCCGGCCGCACTTCCGACAAGTGTATGCGCCCCCAGATGGGCGGGGGTTTGAAGCCCGCTCATGACGCCTAGTGCGTTTTTCTTTTAGTAGTTTAAACCAGTCATTGTCATGCTTTGATTGACCTTCGTGAATAAGGCGTCGCCACTTGGCACGGTCCTCTGCCAGTTCCTCCCATCGATTGCTAGGGATGTTAAACGCAACCATATCACGCTTAGCGCAATCTTTGTAACGGAGCATAGGCCGCCCAACAGACCTCTTTGCATCCACAACCTCTCCCAGTAGTATTTGCCTTGGAAGACGGGTCTGCTCCATTCGATACACGTGTCCCAGCCACCGTAACCGTTTTTTTTTTTAGAATGGCCATGATGCTAGGCAGCTGTGCCTCGCCTAGAACAGACTCGTTTGTCACGCGATCCTGCCATGTGATGCCCAGAATGCTCCGAAGACAGCGCAAGTGAAATGTGTTTAGTCGGCGTTCTTGTTTTGCGTACGTTGTCCACGTTTCTGCTCCATACAAGAGTGTGCTTAGGACACATGATTGGTAAACAAGCATTTTCGTTTTTACCGTAAGGTGTCTGTTATCCCAAGCCCTTGAACAGAGCCTCCCGAACGTAGAGGCTGCTTTGCCGATGCGGAAGTCGATCTCTGCATCAAGCGAGAGATTGCTCGACAAATGCGACCCAAGGTAGCAAAATTTGTTAACCACCTGTAAAGGTGCGCCGTTAAGCAAGATGACTGGTTGCTCTAAACATCCTTGCGCTAAAATAACGGTCTTCTTGCAGTTTATGGACATTGAAAAGAGGTCGCACGCTCTGGCGAATTTGTCCATTAGACTCTGGAGTTGAGCTTGGTCATGAGCAACGAAGGCAGCGTCGTCAGCGAAGAGGAGACTATCTACAAATAAGTCCTCCCTGTAGCGTTTGGACTTGAGCATTGAGATGTTGTACAGCCTACCATCGGTTCGCGTGTGTAAGTGGACGCCTTGCTGTTCATCTCCAAAAGCAACCTTCAGAAGCACTGAGAAGAATATTCCGAACAAGGTGGGGGCCAGTGCACAACCTTGACGAACACCACGGCGTACGTCGAATGGCGTGGATGCGTTGCCATTGTGCAGGACGGTAACTTCCATACCTTCGTGGAACGATTGCACTATCCTTAGGAGTTTTGGGGGGCATCCAATTCTGACAAGAACCGAGTACAACCCCTCTCTGCTCACGGAGTCAAAAGCCTTATTTAGGTCTACAAATGCAATGACTAGGGGGGTATGTTGCTCCCTACACTTTTCTTGTAGCTGTCTGAGTGAAAATATCATGTCAACAGTTGACCGTTGGGACCTAAAACCACATTGTGCCTCAGGGTATACGCGGTCGGCGAGCCTTTGTAGTTTGCCTAAAATGGCCCTGGCAAAGGCTTTACCGACGATGCTAAGAAGAGATATTCCGCGGTAACAGTTGCAGTCGCCACGATCGCCTTTGCCTTTATAAAGAGTGACGATGTTAGCATCTCGCATATCCTGAGGGACGTAGTTTTCTTCCTAGCACTTAGCCAGGTGGTTATGAAGGATGGGCAAGAGGCACTCAAGCTTGACGACTTCGGTGACAACATCGTCTTTTCCGGGGCTCTTTCCACATTTGAGCTTCTTGACGGCCAGATAAAGTTCCTCTACTGTGGGTGCAACGTCTAGCTCGTGCCAAGTTGCCAGATTCGGGACAAGCTCCATTGCTTCTGGCTGAATATCCACTGGGCACGAGTAGAGCCCCTTGTAGTATTCTACCCATCTTGCCATCTGACGGGTGCTGTCTGTTATAACAGAACCGTCGGTTTCCTTGAGAGGTGCCGTCTTTTTTGGAGTAGGTCCAAGAGCTCTTTTGATGCCCGCGTACACCCCGCCAATATCCCCCGCGATTGCGCACGCTTGGATGCTTTGGCAAAGCTCTGTCCAATACGCATTTACAAAGAAGCGCGTGCTACGCTGGAGTGAGGCTTTTGCCTTCGTGAGATCTTTACGCGTCGCATCGCAAGGGTTAAGGCGAAAATTTAAAGCGGCTTGGCGTTTCGAGTCAATCAAGGGAAGTAAGTGCTTCTCGTTTTCTTGAAACCAGTCGTAAGATTTTGCCTTTTGATAGCCAAAAATCTTGCCTGCAGTGTCAGTGAGAAGAGACTTGACTTTTTCCCATTCGACTCGCGCTGATGCCGTACTATCCCAAGTTGCAACTTCTTCGCGGACGAGTTCCCCAAATGACTCCACTACTTCCATGTCACGAGTCTTGAAAAGATTTATCTTTTTTCGACCGAGTGGCTTGGAAGAATGGACTCTTCTAGGGACAAGTCGGACTTTAGTAGCGACGAGGCTGTGATCGGTGTCGCAATCGGCACTGTGAAACGCCCGCGTGTGGAGCGTTTCCCGTAGATCCCTCCTTCTTGTTAGAGCAAGGTCTAATTGGTGCCAGTGTTTAGATCGAGGGTGCATCCACGAGACTTTCCGCATCATTTTGCCTTTAAAAAAGGTGTTGGTAACACACAGCTGGTGCCTTGAGCAAAACTCCAACAGTCGTTGTCCGTTGTCGTTAAGCTTGCCTATGCCGTGTGCACCGAGGCATTCAGGCCAGGCTGATGTACCCTGACCGACGCGGGCATTAAAGTCACCCAAAATATGCAGTCTGTCAGTTGGATTCACCCTGCGCACTGTCTCATCGAGCTGGCCGTAGAACTGATCCTTGGTCTCAGGTTTTGAACTAAGCGTCGGTGCGTAAGCGGAAATTAGCGTGACAAAGCCGCTTTTTGTGTTTAGACGCAAGACCATAATCCGCTCGGAAACGCCTACAGGTGTCTCTATGGCGTTGATGAGATGGTTTCGAACCGCGAAACCTACACCATGCTCTCGTGTTTCCAAGGAACTCTTGCCCTTCCAGTAAAAAGTGTAGTTAGCTTCACGCAAAGACCCTTCGTCTTCAGTTCTGGTCTCTTGTAAGGCTACGATATCGATTTTGAGCCTTTTAAGCTCCACGTCGATACTGTAAGTTTTGCGCAGTTTTTGGGCGCAATCGGAGCTTCCGTAGGTGTTCGGGAAGCCTGTCCTCATCGTTCGGACATTCCATGTCGCAAAGCGCATGTAAGCAGCGTTGTTGTGGGTTTTGAGATTTTTGTTTCTTTGAGCAGGTGGTTAATGTCACAGCGTCAACGTCTAGCTGTAAGGCTTGTGTTCCGTTCACCCAGGCGGAACAAGTTAACGCTGAGGCGGATCAGTACCTTATTGATCGGGGGCTGCCCGACTTAAAGCAGGCGGTAACTGATCAATGGATCTACGATGGATCCTCCTACTGTCAAGAGTGGCCCCTGGCGTCCGCACTTACGCCTATTCGTGCTGACTTATAACCGGTGACTGCCACTCTCCGTGTTGTTTTCCACCTGCAAGACAGGTGAGCGAAGTGTCCTCTCCGTGGATGCTGCTACGCCTGGGCCAGGCGACTTTATGGCAACACGGGCTTGCCCAGTACCCATGCCACCCTCTCCTCCTCCCCAGCAGGATCCGCAGGAATGACAAGTCAATACGTGTGGTGCTGGTTTGGCCGCAGGTGACTGGCTTACGCCTAAACGGAGGCACCGCTCCGGGTTTAATATTAGTTTTCCTTCTTCTTTGGCGTGACGCTGGGATAATTTTGGGAAACAACGTATCAAGGAGAGGGGTGAGGATACTGTGATCACGGAAGATACAGGAATGTGACACTAGTAGCTAGAGCAGTCCGGGGTCGCGTACCCGTAGTGATTCCAACCAGCTATCGGACAGATAACTGGTAGATCCACCCTCTGAGAATACATATATTCATAATAAAAAGAATAATATATTTCATAATAAAAAGAATACATATCATAAGCTTTAAGCACATTACACGAGGTATAAGTATATGGGCTCACTCAGTTATAGTCAGTAGTTAACAGCTTATATAATAAAATTAAAATTAAAGATTTTACACATTAAAAATGATACTTAAACAACTCAAACAAAAAACAAAACTTCTTATGTTAAATGACTAAAATTTAGTAATAAAATTTGATAAACTAAAACAAACTTATACAAAGAAATTAATATTAACAATACAAATAGAATGAATTAAGAGAGATAACTTAATTTTAAATACTGTTTAAGATTTTTTTTCTAATTTACTTACATTATTAAAGAAAATAAAATGATATATAAAACTCTGTGATGTATCATTTTATTTTATTTTTGAATTAGTGCCTTTTAACATTTACTATTGAAAATAATTTATATAAAATGCATATGTTTTTTTTCTAAGAATGTGTGCGATATTATTAATATTATTTTTGACTACGGAAAAGTAAAACGAACTAGTTTATAGGCAAATTTAAAGCAAGACTTATGGTAATAAGTTGCTATGAAAGTGTAAGCAAATTAAATTGAAAATCTCGATTGAAATTCGAAGAGTAATTTGTACGCAGCGTTGCTTCTAAATAAGATTTTTTAAATTACATTTTTCATTTCCCTTACAATGTTTTTTAAATTATACCGTTTATGTTTTCGAAACGAGTGAAACGAGTCGCGGGAAGCCGTTGGATGCGGGCAGCGCAAGATCGGCCAACGTGGAAATCCTTGGGGGAGGCCTTTGTCCAGCAGTGGACGTCTTTCGGCTGATGATGATGATGATGATGTTTTCGATGAAAATTAACGAATACGTGCTTGTTATGTGATGGTCACTTGCACCACGCAACCTTAAATTCTCGAAGCGATGACAAGTACCTACCGCTGTGACACCTTCTGTTGGATGATCGAACCATACTGATGTATCGTTATTAATTTTGTGAAATTATGAATCACTTTTATTACTAACATCGTACAATTGTCACATTTTCAAATTTATATTAATTAGAACATTTTAAATAAATAAAATCGGTTTCATTGCGCCCGTGCTAATTTAATTAATTGCATCGTGCTAATTTTGCTTGCCAGATTAATATGAAACAACTGTTTTTTTATACTTAAGGGTAGATCAATTCAAATTGTATGATATAAACGTAAAACAAAAGAATTTTTATGTTGGCAATATTAAACTACTATTTTTTATATTCTAACTACTAAGTATATGTGTATGTATGTATGTATAACTTTATACAATATTTTGTTACGGCTACCGATAAATATGGATATCAGTAAGGATGTAAAAATCACGGTGGGCGCGGGAAAGGTTTTTCCTGCTGGCTGGTTGCGTGGTCAAGGAAATGGAAAAAACATTTCGAAATATTCGTTGCATGAAATTGAGTTGAGTTTTCCTTTTCGTATTGAATCAATTCCAAAATAAGATTGCTTTTTTTAGAGGAAGATAATTGACATTGCAGTGTTCCCTACAGAAATTAACACATAATCATATAACGGGTAGAAAATGAATGTCAGAAGGGCTGTAGTAAAATAATATGAATATACCTCGCATATTTTACAAGGCTAAAGTTTATACAAAATGAAAATGTTGAAGTGCTATAAGAAAAGATGTGGAGAACCAGACGGCTCCGACGGTTGGTAGTGTGTTTCCAAGTATTATAATTGAAGTGCAGAACCGACAAGGTTACATTCTGAATAGTTAGTTCATAGAAAATATGTCGTTTGCAAGTGTGTGTGTTTTTAAATTACATTAAAATCTACAAAATAGACAATTTTTTGACTAGTTTAATGAAAAAATTTTCAACGGAACTACCAAAATGTACATCTTTATACTTACTAATTGATACTTTAATTTACTACTTAACGATAATGAAAATTTGTTAATTTGCACAGATTAAATTAGGAACATAGAGCTTAATATATTTTTAATGGCCACGACAATTACACAAAAGATTACTCGGTCTTAGTTAAAGTCCGTGCTTCGCAAACTAAATCCCGGTGGTAATGGCCCTGGGCGCCACCTGGGCTGCTGTGGCCTCGCTAATTTAGCAAGCACAATATAAATTACCGCCTCCAAACAATGACGCCCGCTCCAACGAAATTATATAGTCGCATGCTAATGCACGTTAAAAGGGATTTTGTCTATTCTGCTAATCATTTTGAGTTGCTGGCTCATTGGAATGGAAATTTTAATGCAAATCAAGCACGTCATGAAATTTTAAAGTTTTCATTTTGACTACAATCACGAGGATTATTTTTTTTGAAGTTGGTAGAACTGTATATCTACTGTAACGACCCGAGATTTAGGTAGGTGCTTAAGATTATGTCGAGTCAGGCAGTTAATTATTTCCAGCAGACAATGAATTGCAAAAAGCAACTCCGTAGATTCAAATTTTTAAATTATTTTACTTCCTTTTACGACAACGTCCAGCAAAAATATATTCTTTTGAAATTACAAATTTACGTATTTTTATCACCATCGCTTTATTTTGTTGAAAATAAAATGAGTCGTTATAAAGTTATTATTATTTACAAGCTCTGATTCTAAAAGCTCGTGATGATTTCAGGATATCCAATATTTTATTTGTGTGATATATGTAAGTTTAGCGAAACATATTTATATATTCAAATTAACAAAATCAGGAATATGTTATAACGATGCAATAAAAGTAAGTGCTGCAGTATGCGGTTGTTAAGTACGGAAGCTTAAACGCGTTCATATTACTTATTTTAAAAGGCTTTAACAGTGAGTTGCGCTTTTGTAATTTTACAAACTACCCAACGTTGATCACATAAATATTAAATAAGTTTATCAGTCTTAAAATCTTTACAAAAAAAACATTAAATATTACCGTCGGAATTTAATTAATAGATAATAATTAAGACCCAGAGTCGGAGTTGAATACGTTTTAACACACAATGCGCTGGATACATTTTCATTATTTTCGTTGGCTCGTTGGGAATCACTGTCCAGTTTTCAACCAAAAATTAATGTACTTAAAATGCAACCGTATCTTGTTGCAAAACCTCTGAATAATCAAATTTGCGAAATAACTGTAACGACATTATACACGTCGGATATAAATCACTCCATATTTACTTAACGTAATAAAAACCAGTGCAGATTTAATTCAAATTATACGTGAAATAATGTAAATTAATTTCATGTGAATATGTATATGATAAGCGATCCGATCGTAATCAGGCTATTTAAATGCGTGACCCGCCATTAGGCACACGGCGGAGAGGTCCCGGCTCGCTCGAGTACGCACTTGATGGATTCGCATAATCGACCTGTTAACGGTTCGTTTCTACGCATCATTTTCTATTATATATTTTAACTACATTTCCGATTCTATTTGAATGTACGAACAACGGTAGCACGGGAGTCCTGATACGAACACCAAAGTAATTAACAGATAATTAGTCTTAGGCAATAATGAATGTCCTCAAAGTTTTCAAAAGTCAATCCAGGGTTATAAAAACTAATTAACGCACATATACATTGATTGTACATTAAACTTAGTCTTTAGACTTTAGAGAATTATCCCTGCCTTATGTAACTGTTCCGCGATAAGAAAAGTAATATATTTGACTTACGCATCGCGATAGCTGCTTTGAAGGCCTGAAAGCTATTATTACCTGAAAATAAATTTTTATTTTTAGTCATGTTTTTGTAAAAGAAGTCAGTGTCTATTGTCAAATAGTAAATCGAAAAAACAATGTATATTTTTACTATGCCGTACCGTAAAGGTAAGTCGATGCTATTCCATGCAGAAGACACATAACATTTTATGACTAAAGGTTGGCAGCGTTTCGACATTATCAGCCACTCATCGAAAACCTCTAACACTATCAATGTATATATCGAATTTCAACCGAATATAAAATTAGTTACTCAATTTTCGCAAACAGTCAATGAAAAAACAATCAAATATAACAAGCAAATGCTAATAGAAATTTCCTGGACACAGGCATTCTCATCCACTTAAAACCCACAAACAAGGAGACCCTTTGTGAGAAGAAGGTTTGGACTGTATTTCACCACTCCATTACGAGATATACATATATGTATCAGAAGTTTATTAAATATTTATGATTACTCACGATATTTTCCTTTTCCACGGATTAAAACACACTAAAATGTTTACGTATCGAAAATTATTCTTATTATATTATTTAATAAGTAAAATTCTTGAATAACTCAAATGACATATAATGTATAAAAAAATAAAAAATAGTTAAAAATCATTACAATACCTAACTAAAGTTCTCAATAAAAAATACGTCTTTGAAATAATCTGAAACTGCAAAAGAAAATTCCTGGCGCACTTCAATATTACCAATGCAATTGCATTAGTTTCTATCGAGCGAGGGATTATATATAAATTGAAATCGTCGAGTTCCATAAATTGCAGCCATTTTTTAAAGATTTACCAGGCATTATAGACATGATTTGAGATTTAGGTACAACTTCGAGAATAGTATGATCTTTTTTGTAAAAATAAAATAATAAATGGAATAGGCTCAATAAAACACCTTTTTTAACAGTTTTTTTTTTATATAATATGAAATACTTGATAAGGTTTATACATATGCATTCAGACATGGATCCTATAATACCTGATTAAATTGAATGATCTAAACGGGAAAAGTATTTAGTTTAAATAATTTTATAAAATAGTCGAAGTAAAGCGTTATTGTAATTTTTAACATTAGCCGCCGTCTTGAATGTCGATTAACCCTAAAGGTTATTTTTAACGTGTATTTGCTAGCATTTAATAAACTTAAGTAAATAAATAAAAAATCCCTTTGCTAAATATTTGATTCATATATTAATATGAATAGGGTAATTATAAGACTTATGTAATACGTGCCCAAAATAGCGATGGACAATTGGTCTAAGTTGACATTTTAGAGATCTACGTATCTTTCATTGAAAGTATTCATATGTCTGTTATATTGTTAGCAGTATTCAATTGTAAGGCGCTCCCGGACTAACAAATTTCCCTTCGAACACAAGCTATATCTCAAAGATATACAAAATATTAGCCTAATTAAATTGAACGTAAATTCGGAAACAACAAACAAAAAAAACGTACCAATTTTGTAATTTTAGTATGATACTGGAGGGAGAGATTTATTTCAAATAAGCGTAGATATTTAAAATAACCTTTGAATTTTTCATGTATATATTGTGATGCTTAAATTTCATATGAATGTTACGTATATTACTTGAATGGACCTCCAACTCGAATTACTCACACTCTAAGTCCTAAAAGGAAATCTCATGCACATTACTTTCATTTGCAACACAATTTTTCCAGTTTAATATTCCTAAGGACACAATTGGCACAAAATGATAAATAAAATAACCCAATCAGCTTCCACTGCCTTTGAATGTTGAGATGTTTGCTGTTGCTTTACATTAACTAAAAGCAACATTTAACTGTATAATGTGTGTACTTTCATAATACGATAGTAAATATAAAGACAGTATTTTAATAGAAGACTCATGAAGACGCGAAGTTATTTTACAAAATATCACCCGATAAGCAATCTTGTTGATTCAAGATGTATAGCGATACTATGTCATCGGTACTGCAAATGATAGCTGATGGAAGCGATGCGCGATTTAGACACTCATGTCTTTCTAATCAATACATTATTCTAAGCTAGCATTTTGCATTTAGTAAGTTTAAGACATCGAAAACTAAAAAGTGGGCAACCTGATGGTAAGTGGTCATCAGTGCCCATAGACTTTCGCAATGTAAGAAATATTAACAACCAGTTTCATCCAATACGCAACTACCTTGAACTAAGATGCCATGTCCCTCACTCGCCCTTCCAACGGGAACACAACGATACTATGTGTTGTTCTTTGGCGGTAGACCATATTACAAGTGGGTTGTGGTGACCTACCCAGACTATCTTACACAAAACCCTAACAAGTTTTAAAATTACATACTGTATATATAAATACAACGTAATAGTAACATTCGGCAGACGCTGTGATTCTGCAATTATATTAGTTGTATGGTATATAAAATATGATTTGCTGCAGTCCCAACTAGCAGTAATTTACAATAAATTAGATAGTTTAATGATATTCTTTACAAGAAAATACACGTTATGTGTAAGCTATCATGGTAATCGGGCAAACGTTGTAGAAGTCTATTAATCGCAAACAGACATCAATTTTTCAAGATTCGGAATATTGTCACGATATAACCAAAAATGAACAATAGAAAAGTAGGGTGCTGGCAGTTCCTCAGTGAACTATTCAAATATTATACACTGTGAAGTCAACCGCAACAACACAATAGCGTAATTTTTCTACGGAGTTATTGTTTAGCAGTCACGTTCTCGTATATTAGTATTGGAGCGCACTACACCTGTCGACTGTATTTGCCGCAAGGGACATCTCTCAAAACTATTTCATTGTATTTTAAAGTTTGAACATAATAACTTTGAAAAGAAAAGTAATGTGTATATACAATATGTATTTAAAATTAGCAGACTGTTAAATGGGCTATGGTAAATGGACATTATGGCCAATAGAAATTCACACTGTAAGAAACATTAACCATTGTTTACATCATCGATGCGCCACCAACTCCCAGGGTTGAGAGGTTATGTCCCTTGTGCCTGTTTCAATGTCTCGCTCACGTTAATATTTCAGTTTGGCGGTAGAATTTGTGATTAGTGGGTGGTACCTACCATGACGAGCTCGCACAAAGCCGTACTACGAAATACAATTATGTATCGATTTCTTGCATTTTATTTACCAACTGAATAAAACTAATCTTGCGACAAAGATCTAAATATAAACAAAGGCTTATTATACTCGTATATGATGTTCTCTATGTAGTTACGTCACTAACTTCGTTCAAACTTTCCCTTAGACTGCGACAAGGTAAGTGCACTGAGCGTAACGCTCTCAAATTGGAGCAATTAATTACAATACGAATATTCGAAAGACAAATTAAAAACGTTTAGGCCCGAGTTTTCAATTGTTAACTTTAATCTGAAGAATTAGAT
The DNA here is from genome assembly GCF_905147045.1 of Nymphalis io. Lineage (NCBI taxonomy): Eukaryota > Metazoa > Arthropoda > Insecta > Lepidoptera > Nymphalidae > Nymphalis > Nymphalis io. Next base: position 8,245,447 of record NC_065890.1, on the reverse strand, counting down.
TGACTTTCAGAAATTTCTTGTAAAAAAATGAAAACTACATGTAAAAAAAAATAGATTTTATTCAACTGATGAAAAATGTATGGGCAGAGAGTATTATTCTTACGGTCACGTATGCTATTTCCTCATGATAAGAAATGTTTACAAAAGTTACGTAGTGGCTTTTCTGTGTATTTTAGGTATTTGTTTTTCTTGACCTTTACAAGTTATCCTAAGGATAGAAGAGTGTGACGCATTTATCTATTATTTATTAATAAAAGGACTAGCTAACTAAATGCCATATAAGCAAAATAAAGACACATAAACTGGGTATGTAGTCATAGATTATTTAAGAAATAAGCTTGCACGGGATTTATATGATTTAATGCTTTAAAAATCTGATCAATAAGTAATAAGAATAAAATATTTTCCACTTGAATACATAATTTCTACTTATTATATTGTGGCACTACCTTTGCACGACATTTAAATTAGGTTTAAAAAATAATACAAAATATATGTTGAGAATCTGTATATTAAATGTGTAAAACAATAAAAATTAAAACGATATTCGTTAAAATTTCCACGATTCCCCGTCATGCGTAACGTATATCACACAATTCATTTTTATTTTATTCGACATATAATGCATGTGTTGATACTTTAGCTTAGAGGCGCCAGATGCGAACACAAGAAAATGCGCTCAATAGGCAGGAGGATTAAGGTAGGCTTAAGAAGGTTTAGAGCCGGCAAGTCGGAGTTACTCAGAGGCACACACAGCTATTTTGTGTAGTTTATTCGTAACAGGATATACGAGATTTAGCAGCCAGAAAATGTACGAGACTCGAATTCAACAATTTCGACGCTTTCATACGTAACTCTATTACCTTGAATGTAAAAGACGCAGAGCTACCTCTGAATTACGTATTTTTTATTCGTTCGTACCTTTCGTAAGCTCTAGTTATACTTTACATACATACTTGAAAATTAGGTGAATATATTCATGTTGATGTAAAAAATATATAATAATAATAATATATTTTCTGATCATTTTTCAAAAAAAAAAATTGTTTTGATTGCTTCGACTTGCTAGAAGTCAAAGTTTAAGTACTGTATTGACGCAAGCGTATCATATAGAAACGTTGCGCTTAATTTCAGCCTTATTTTTACTCTACTCGCGCTAAAATGCTAGTTTAATGAAAAACAAAATATATTATTTTACTCTATTAAGGACAATAAAATCGGTCACGAATATTATATTTACTAAAAGAAACAAGCAAATTCAAGGAAGAAATCATAAATGTTCAATGCTGCTGCCATATTCACGACAATAAGTAACCATAAAGACGGTATTTCACATAAGCGAAGTGCCTCGCTGTTACAAGTCGGGGGACGTGAGCTGAAAGAAGCCACCGACTACCTTTATTGGAACACCTGCTTACATCGAGTACTGGCGAAAATTTTAAAAGGTATAAACGGAAGCTGCCTGATGAAATTCTGGTTTATTTACAAAATAAACGCAATTAGTTCCGCACTCTGGCGCTTTTCGTAATAAGCCGATTCGATAGGCAATTTTGTGCGTCAATTTTACGCTCGCGGATGAGTTGAAATTACACGAAATGGAATATTTAACACTTTCGCATTTATTTCGCACGTAAATGCGGTTGTCTATCTTACTGAATTTAAATAACAATAAACATCCCGATAATGACGAATTGCAATTAAGTTTGGTTTTTATTTATAAAAATATATATTTTTCGTAAAATTTAATATCAAAGTTTTTACACTCAACCCATTACTGTTTTTATATGATAAGGAATTAGCCAAACCGGCAAACGTTGCCCTGCCTGTATATATACATAATAATTAACGTTCGGTTTAACGGTATATGAATGCAGCGACACTGCAGCAGCATCTAACAACGTGGAACAATTATAACAAGTATAATTGTATTTTTACCAATCCCCATGAAAGTTGGCAAATAATATTTTTTTTTGTATTTTATATACAAAATTAAAATATATTTTTTTATAAATTATTTACATTGGATAAAAATATATATGTGAAATTTTGTTCGATAACTTCTTGCAACTTTTAAGGTATTAACATAATCCCATTGCTGCGGAAATTTTGGGGCTTCTGATCAAAAACTGAAATACATAAAGTATGTGATTGGTCAAACGATAGCCAAGTCTAATAATCTCAAATATTAAAATCCATTTTATGCATAAGACACGTGTGAACTGCTTATTTATTCGTCAAATTGTAAAAGAAGGATATCCATTCGACTTTATATTCCTTTTTTATATCATAGGGAAGCGGATTTACGAATGGGGCGCGTGGTCACCACCACCCATAGACCTTGGCTTCTTAAGCCGTAACATTTCTTACAATGCTAATGTCTATGGGCGTTGGTGACCACTTATGTATGCCATCAGGTGGCTCATTTGCTCTTCCACCTAGATATACTATAAAAAAAACAAAGAATACGCACGAATGTACACATTACAATGACTCTATACTTAATATTTTAATTTTTGACTAATTTAAATTTAATTACTAGCTTATATTTTTCAATAAAATAAAAATTTGACAAAAAAGTAAAAATTTTGACAATTTCAATATTTTTGTTTAAATAATTGTATGCATATACAATATGTTGGGTAACGTAATAAATAAATGTTATTTTCTATGTGTACTTGTAACTTTATTGTTAACCGCATATTTAGTTCTACTTCACGCGTCTATTTTATGACTTTTTATGCAATATTTTTTTGTTTTACCTTTTCCCTATTCGAATTATAAATATATTACTGTGTACCAGTTTCATTATTTGCTACTTATAAAATATATTAAATATGAAATATATTTAAAAAAAAATAATCACTAAATAATTGAGTCAAAGAATGAACTTGCATATTAGATAGAAAATTCATATTATTAGATATGCTCTAGTAAACAATGATAATAAATTTAAAGGCATTAGCGTCAACAACTCGACGTACGCTAAAAGTTACTATGTAATTCGAGCTACCGCACCAATATTTACGACGGGTATGATGCAGTACTTTATGTAATTAATTCTCACATATTGGCATTGTTACGATGCCTTTGAAATTATTTCGTCTGCGTATTATTGTTTTCAGAATACGGTAAGTTATTAATCGAATTGTATTGTATTATTAATTTTAATCAAAGTTTACACAGAAGTAAAATTTATTAAGAGCCGTTAAATGCACAATGCTCTGCGGGGCAAAGGTCTGTTAAAGAGTGGATTTAATAATGTGGCGCGACTAATTTTAACTACCTATACAATAGCCAATCTAAATCGAAGTACTTTTATATATATGAATCATTTTTTAACTATTCTCGGTGGTAAAACTTTATATATAAAGCATGAATACATATTTTTTATTAAACCTCCACAAAATTAGCGTCCTCGTTTAACATGATTGCTACTTTTTTATCTCACAACAGTTTTAAGAAAAATTACAATTAATATATGTATGTACATTGCAAGCATTGACTATAACTAGCGGTAAGGGTGAGTACAAGCCCTTTGAGTTTGTGTGGGTAGTACCACTTCTTAATTATACTACCAACAAACTCAATTTTGATTGAGCTAGTCAGAACAGGTTACAATATCCAAAGATACCGTGGTTTTAACATTGACGATGAGTGATTTATACATCAGATTTTAACGCGGATGAAAGTGACCACTTAACATCAGAAGCATATGGTCGGCCTTCCTAAAATATGCATAAAATCATGTTAACTCTTGCCAATAAACTAAAACATATTAATGTTTAGTAAATGAAAGTCAATCAAAAGTTAAGACTGTGTATTAGGGAAGCAAGTAAAGTTAATCATTATCATTAGTATTCACAACGCGATTTACTTACAAAGTTTCTAAATCAACTTTTACACAAACGATCTTAATGGCCACTGTGATTAATTAAAGATGATTTACAGAGAAATTATTATTTTTAGAACAGTTGCAATTATTTCGTTATCTATTATTCTACGAAATAGAAATAAATCTTGACAATCTATTAAATTGCTTTTCATATATTGATGTATTATTTTCACAGATCGTATAAATCATTTGTTCATTCTGCCATATTTCATGTAAGAGATATTTCTTTTATCATTGATTACCTAAGATACCTAAATATATTTTCCTAGAAATAACGTGATAAAGAATGATATAAAGTTATTATTACCTCGACATAATAATTTGAAATCATAATTTTATAAGATTAAATTAATTGTATATCTACTACCGGTTCAGTAAACTAAGTAATTACGTTTTTACAAACCCATACAACTCAAATATAACTAAATCGAAACTCTCTTATTAATAATAATTATTTATCCTTGTGCGTATACAAAACGATTGGAAATATATGTACATACGTCACACACACTTATGTACAAATGTGTATGTGTTCTTCTAAGAACTTTGTTTGAACGAAACAAAATAAACAAGTACAGAAGAAAGTTTTAAATTACTATGTTGTTTGTTTTACTAAGAATCAATATTGTGTTACAAATGAAACAAGCTTATATTATATTAAGTTACCATTTAAAGCTTTCAATGTGCCTTATTCAAGGACATGTATGATGTTATGAACTTTTCTATAAACAAGGATTTTTTTTTTATAAGAGCAAATGAACGTGATGCTCACCTGATGGAAAGTGACTACCACCGCCCATGGACATAAGCAACACTCGAAGGTTTTCAGGTGCATTGCCGGCCTTTGAGGAATGAGTACGCTCTTTTTTTGAAGGTTTTTATGTCATATCGGTTCGTAAAAGTCGGTGAAAGCTGGTTCCACAGAACGGTTGTGCGAGCCAGCAAATGCCTTAAAAAACCCACTGTTGTGGATTTCCAGATATCGAGGTGGTGAGGATAGAATTTTGAATTCTGGTGCGATGTCGGGTAGTGTAATTCAGACTTCAAATATAATCATAATAAAATAAATACAGTTATATTATAATTTAATTTTAGTCCTTGCATATATAAAAAAAATTGTCATAATTTAATACATTGGACAATATTATGTCAGAATTGCTTTGAGTTCAAAATATACATCACATATTATGGTTTTAAAAGCAGAGATTCCAGAATAAAATTACTAAAACCGTCTGTCTGCCCAATATTTATAATTCCATTAAAAACAATTTAATTGATATTTATACCCGTATCCAAGATATTAAATAATTATCGTCGTCAAATAATAGGAGGAGTTAATATTTATCTTATAATTTTGTTTGTATCGAAATATATTATTTTGATTTATTTATTTGTCTAACTTTATTGTTTACAAGGTAAAATAAGATGATAACGTTCTATTGGCATATATTGAATAAATATTTAATCTTATTCGAGAAGAGTTGACGCTGTAAATAATTATATTTTATGATAAAATTTTTTTTTGTTTTATTTTCATTCTATATCATGTGAGATTTTGATAATTAAATGGTTCTTTACAATATATTCAAACGCAGATTTCGCTTTAAATGTTTATATTTCAGCTAATTTTTTAATTTTATTATTTCTAATTGTCAATTTAATTATATGTGCCATGCGCATAATTTAATTTACATCTTTATTATTACGTATTTTATGCAGTTTACCAATAAGTCATTATATACTGTCTTGGTATGAAATCTTTAGCAAAAACGACTGGAAACATTAAGATGCGACGTGGTATATTTCTTTGTTACTATACAGTGGATACTTTAAGCTATATTTTATGATAATGTGACTAAAGTAGGTCATATAAATATACAGTAAACGAAAAATATATATCGCATTATTCCCCTGCTACTAGCCCGATAAGCTTATGTTGATCGTATCCCTTGCATTAAGTAATAATTATTTAAGAATGTTCTGAAATAATTTAATTAAGAAGTAACAAAAATATTTACATTAGAACGATTAATAAGAATTACACGAAGAAGTACCGCTTTCACCCTTCCTTACAAGCCATTAGCGCGCACCACTCATCACGACTAAAACCGCTCGTTTACAAGCTCAATAATTAACCAAACCTTGAAACTTTAACCATCAGCTAATTTCACCCCTAACCATGCTAAGACCAACTTGTTCAGAGCACCGATTTGTTCACATTTCGACATTTTCTTACTAAATACGATATTTAGAATTTAGTTAAAATTCGATATATTAGTATTTAAAAATCGTTTAATAGTATTTATAAAAATATATAAATACCAAAAAACAAACAATATATACAGGTTTTATATACGTTTTATACTGAATTTTTTATAAAGATAAAACAACGAAAGGGTTTGTGTCTAAAACACGCAAAAAGGAAGGCTGTGTTCTAGAAGTGGCGATGTTCTAGGAGCTAGAACTAGAAAATTCTAGCAAAAGATTATGAGGTCAAACCTGAGCAAACATCACAGAACCTTCATGTGCTCATTTCATGATTACTATTCAAATCGAGCTCAGCTGTGCAGACATAGCCGAGATGGCCTAGTGGTTAGAACGCGTGAATCTTAACCGATGATCGTGTGAGAGTGTGTTCTTAACGTTAAATGGTTCACGCAATTGTGGGATTGGTAAAAATTTCATTAGCACCGAATACTTGATGGATGTTACAACAGACATTGTACAAGCTTATCAAAGCATATATTTTTTTGTATATATAAATATAATTCTTAAATAATAATAGCACGGCGCAGTTTTAAGGAATTACTAATTTTTCTATTTACCCCTCCAATTAAGCGTACAGATTGTGTTAAGAGTGGGGACGACAATAGCCCAAGGGGTCAGGATCGCTTGATGATGATATTAATGCGGATATTGACGCTTCATATTTTCTCTATACGACATAATATATTTATTTTAAAACCTAATTTAATTTGACCGTTTGAAATATAATAGTACAAAGGCGTAACACTTATATGTTAATATCACTAATACGTTGATACCATTGCTCATTTATATAATGAGCAGGCCTGAATCAGTTCATTACGGTAATTAGTTCACTGCCACAACTGCAATTAGACTCTAGCTGGTTAATGAAACAAATATTTATTTATTTATTTATTTATTTATTTATTTATTAGGGAAACATACAGCATATCGTATATTACAACTTAATATAATAATCATATTTTAACACTTATGCCAGTTAAGTTTCCACTACTGTTTTAACAGGGAAGTGGACTAATTTTGATGTTACATAAAATATAACTATTTATGACAAAGTAAAATTTTAACGTAAATATGGTTATGGTTAATTACTAATAAGTATTTTTCACAAGATTATAAAATTTACTTGAACTATTTTTAAACAGATCAATGTGGTTGTATTTTCTATTATGACTATTACAAGATCTTAGAATAAAAGAATTTTTGAAATAATTAGTTTTATAAATAGGTATTGAAAAAGTATCCTGAGAGCGAGCGTTAAAACGAGGACACTTAAATAAAATCTCACTGAGCAGATATGGAGAATCAATTAAATTATTTAATATTTTGTAAAGAAACATTTGGTCTCTTTGTTCTCTACGTTCTTCAAGTGGCATAAAAACAGAGTCAGGAAAAGTAAATTTGTATCGCAACCTCCTGATAAATTTGTTTTGTATATTTTCAATTAAGTTGACATATTTTGCATATTGTGGATTCCAAACAGTTGACGCATACTCTAAATGTGATCTAACGAAAGCATTGTACAAAATTACAAAGGTATGAATATTTTTAAAGTCTGCCCCTTGCCGAAAGATAAATCCAAGCATTTTATACGACTTCATCACTATTTCCTCAATATGCTTATCGAATATAAGTTTGTTGTCTAGTTGTACCACAAGGTCTCTCACCTCGGTTACCCTTTTTAATTTAGTATTAAATATGGAATAGTCAAAAATTATTTGTTCTTTTTTTCTCGAAAATGTAATTACACAGCACTTGTCAACATTAAGCTGCAAATTATTAGCAATGCAATATTGTCCTAATTTATTTAAATCCTCTTGTAAATAAAAACAGTCTTGATTATTTTTTATTATCTTAAAAATTTTAGTGTCATCAGCGTATAATAAAACTTGAGAATTTTTGAAACAATTAGTTACGTCATTAATAAAAATGTTAAAAAGTAAAGGGCCAAGGTGAGAACCTTGTGGTACACCCGATGTTACAGGAATAAAACTAGACGTATATCCTTTAATAGCAACGGCTTGAGATCTTTCGCGGAGATAAGATGTAAGCCAACGTAGAAGGTCACCATGTATACCGATGTTGTTAAGTTTTTGTAATAACAAATTGTGCGATATCTTATCAAATGCTTTCGAGTAATCAGTGTATACGACATCTACCTGGAAACCAACTTCCATAGCACTTAATACTGTATGCAAGAACTCACACAGATTGGACTCAGTGGATCGCTTATTAATAAAACCATGTTGGTTACAGGTAAGTAGAGGCCTTAATAATGGAAATATCGTATCATAGACAATCTTTTCAAAAAGTTTTGGAATAACTGACAATTTAGAAATACCGCGATAGTTTTTTATATCGTTTTTATTTCCAGACTTATAAATCGGCGTAATTAAAGATTTTTTCCAAATAGTTGGTAATAATCCGTTGTCCAATGATTTTTTGAAAAGCATTGTTAAAGGCACACATAACACTTTACTGCAGTTTTTTAAGAAAATGGGATGTATTCCATCTGGACCATAACCCTTGGATGTATCTATGTTCGATAAATATCGTTCTACTTTTTTGTCAACAATCTCGATAGAACTGATGATAGTCTGATTTGCGCTAGTAGAATAGTGATCCATTGTTTGATTTCCACTATTATCCTCAAAAACTGAATGAAAATAAGAATTAAACATATTTGCTATATCGTGTCCATTGTATCCAACCTGAGAGTTAAAATACATTACATTAGGTACAGATGTATGACCTTTTTTAGTCTTTATATAGGACCAAAACTGTTTTGAGCTAAAACGAATATTATTCTCTGCTCGTTCCAGAAACTCATTATAACACGTTCCTTCTAAGTTTTTTGATTGTAGACGTAATTCAGAGAACTTGTTATAATCGTTTTGTTGGCCATAAATTTTCCATTTTTTGTGGAATTTTAATTTTTTATTAATTAATTTTATCAAGGGTCGCGTAAACCAGCGTGGATATTTATTGATCTCATTTATACACTTAGACGGGACAAATGTCTCTATAATGTGATTTACGATAAGATAGAACGTATCAACTGCCTGACTAATATCTTTGTTTTTAAATTCGTGTTGCCAGTTAACTTTAGCTAATTCAAAATTAATTTTATCATAATCAGCGCTGTGAAAGCGACGTACAACACGAATATCTGGATTTAAATTTCGCTCAATGGTATTCATATCAACTTTAATACAAAGGGAAGGATGATGTTCATCATCAGGTTCTGATAAAGGGTCCACACGAGATATGTTACAATTCAGATTGGAAAGTACTAAATCTAAGAGCCTGTTATTTAAGTTAAGAATATAATTTAATTGTTGTAATCCAGTAAAATTCATAAAAACAAATATTTGATGTACAAGGAGACATTCCGAGGGATTTAAAATATAAATTGAATTATAATTATTTAATGACCAAACAGCATCTCGTATATTAAAATCACCTGTAATAATTATATCATCTTGTGAATTTTCTATAATCAAATCAGATATAAATTCAAAAAAATTAAGCTGTGAATCCGTTTGAGAATTATTCTGTGGAAAGTAACAACAAAAAAGATGCAGAATTTTCCTAATAATACCGCGTTTAGTTATAATTTTTATATAAGTGACTTCAGCACTAGGAAAATTAGGCAACTGAACATTTCTCACATCAACATCAATTTCGCGACGGACCGCTATCAGAGTACCACCTCCCTTTGTCATTTCTAACTGCTCGTAATCACGGTCGTTACGATAAACATTATATCGAGCATCAAATATTTCACTGTCAAAGATTCCAGGTAAAAGCCAAGTTTCTGTTAGGCAAATAATGTCATAATCGCAATTAAGCACGTTTTTATAAAATTGATTAGTTTTAGTCCGTAAACCTCGGACGTTTTGATAAAAAATATTTAAGAACATGTTGAATACTTAAAACACAAATAATAATTGTATATATTACATATCTGTAATAAAAATTCCTTCATAGTTTCTATTTCTAATAAGTCATAAATAAATGATTCCCGCAATGAACGCTGCTCAGATAAAACGAATAAAATCATAAAAGAATATACAACACTAACAATAAAATAATAACTAAAAAAGTCATGAAAATGGACACTAACTAAAAAAGTAAAGTTATGAAAAAATACTAACAAAATAAAATTAGACACTTGAAACTTATGTTTTAAATAAAACAATTTCGCACTTATACGATTTTTTTTAAACAATCTTCAGAAGTGATGTGCAGGACAGGCGAGCTTTCTGTGCGTCTAACCATAATCGTGCAGTTACGTACCCAACAAAACAAATAACCCTTTTCCTTTGACTTTCGCTTTGCCTCATTGAATAAACTTTTATTGCGAGTAGAAAGGTGATCATTAACGTAAATTTGATTTTGCATTCCTGAAAATCCTATATCGCAAGCTCTTATAGTTTTTAATTTTCGAAGCAATGACAAAAAATCGTCTTTTTTGTAACGAGCTTGCATTTTTAAAATAATTGGTTTAGGCCTGATGTCATTGGAATCATTCTTAGTCGCTACTCTTGTGATAAAGTCTATGTCAGTAACCGGGTTCAAAGGGAAATTGCACTTATCAGCGAGCACTTTTATTAACTGTATAAGGTTTTCGCCTTTCTTTTGGGGAACTCCACTAATTTGGATATTTGAACGTCGAACCCATTGTTCATTCTTGTAATGGCTATCTTTTAAATCTTTCATAGAATTCTTTAGCTCATTTAACTCCAATTCGATGTTATGTATTTTTGTAACTTCCTTGTCAAAATTATTAACTTGATCCATGACCATATCAATTGATGATTCAACGAGCTTAATTTTTTTTGTCCATTCGTTTACAGTTTCGGTAACTTTTTTAAACTCATTGGTTATAAAACTTTTAAATGATTCAATAGATGAATTTAAATGAGTGAAACGTTCATCAAAGTGGTCTATTATAGATTTAGTATTCAAGGTCGAATAGGGCTGTGCAAGATCTAAATTGGTTTCGTTGGCGACATTAGGTGTAATGGGACTTATATTATTATTTTTTTTGGTCTGTTTACAACTTGGACATTTCCATTTAGCTTTATTCATCGGTAGAATCTTTTTAAAATCTGTAAGCGAAATTCCCACGCAGCCATGATGATATATATTTAAGCAAGCAGTACATTTAATAGATTCTTCAACTTTCAATAAGCATAAGCAATGTTTACACTCCATTCTATTCGCTTTTAAATAAATGTAGGTAAGCTTTAATGAGTTAACACAGCGTATTCAATTTACCTTGCTCTTCGATAATAACTCGCGCCCAAAAAGTCGTAAGCGCCGCGTATATCGCGTACTTACGCGTTCTCTTCAAATAGTATGCACTTCAATGTAATTACTGTGATTGTTTTAGTATTTTAAATATTTTTATTATACTGTGTCTTTGTATATTATTAAAAACAAGCACAAATATACTTTAATACTTATTAAACAACATGAAATAAAAAGTCACTTCCAATAACACTTTTATAAGGAATTAGGGATTATTTTGTATAGCACAAACGATATAGCACCGTACGTCAACTGTACTATAATATAGTATATGAGTAAAGCTTTTTTACATGAAATTTATATTATCCGATTTAGTAGTAAGTAATAATACAGTAATGATTTACGCGACGAAATATTTAGAATAATAATATTAAATGATTTATTAAAAATATATTATGAATTGTAATCGATATAACCTTCTTTATTATAATATATTTTATTTAGGAATCTTAGATTATATTGAGAATCTAATTGTATATACATACAATGATGAATAGGATGATATCTGCTGTTGTCATTGTGAATGAGGAACTTTAGTTACAAGGACATTCGACATAAATACATCCGAAAACAATACTTGTATCAAATATATTTGTTAATGTTACAAAGGCTCAGTGTTTTTCCTGGAAAGCATTATCAATCATAGCATTCCGTGACATAAGTGGACCCTCCTCATACGGGCTCAAAGTTCCATTACTCACAACGCCACGCCCAGGTCTGATTCTCTCCTCCAATGCGACCATAGCCTACTGATACCGTTACGAAAGAACGTCATTTCATATTGTAAAAGACACTATTCTTGGCAAAAACGAAATGGTTAAAGTAACGAGCAGTCCCTTCAGTTGCTATCTCGTTACACCCGGAAAATTAACCACGTCGGCTCGGCGCGGACGGCGATGTTATCTATAGTATCTAAAGTCATCCTTAAAATTTAGGTAAAGCAATTTCAGAGAAGTGATTATAATCGCATTGAACTGTATTTTACGTCATAACGACTTGCTTACTTAAGTATTAGAAATTATAATTTAAAAAATATCAATTTTACAAATTCATTCATCAATTTTATTTGGTAGTATATAATTCTATTCTACCAAAATGGAACTACTTTGTATCGCCATGATTATCGTGTGTGAACGATGAGTGAGGACATGTGCATAAAATCTTGGTCCTCGTCGCCTCGCCTCTCGACATTGGCGACACATTGACAGTGTTTGAAATCCTCACACGCGGGCGAAGCCGCTGGCGGGAACAAGTTTTTGATATTTCTTAAAATGCCATTGTGCAGTACTGACCAATTTTTTTTTATACTATAGGTAGGTTTGATGTAGATTGATGGACCACCTAATGGTAAGTGGACACCACCGCCCATAGACATTAACGCCGTAGGAAATACTGATCATTTCATACATTACCAATATCCCAACAACCTAGGAAACGAAGGTGTTATGTCCCTTGTGTCCTCTCACTTACTTACGTATTACTGTTTGGCGGTAGTATATATGGGTGGTACCAACCCAGACGGGCTTGCACAAATCCCTACTACCAAGTTAAACTTTTTTTTTCTATTTACATTTTTTAATAAATATTTATCACAGAATTATTGACATAAAAGCCTTTAATACATCAATTAAAAATAGCTACTGAACAAATCATGATCGCGTGGAATGGTAACAATAATATCTGATTAAATGGGCCATTTAGCCGACTTAGCCGACTGCTATACCTATATTTTTTTTTTTTAATGTTAATAATGTAAATATTACTTGCTGAATAAATTATCTATGGCGAACTACTATTAAGCTTACAAAAATACTCATCACGTTATGTGCATGGTAATTAATAATAAATAGGCCTCTGCATCTTTAACAGATGATTTGAGCAGCATCGCGAAGACACTTGCGTTCATAACTAAAAAGACCGATGCGAGAGAAGATCCGCCGACGCACTCCCGACAAGTGTATGCGCCCCCAGAGAGGTGGGGGTTTGAAGCCCACTCATGACGCCTCGTGCGTTTTTCTTAAAATTGTCATGCTTTGATTGACCTTCGTGAACAAGGCGTCACTTGGCACGGTCCTCGGCCAGCTCCTCCCATTGGTTACTTGGGATGTTATGTTGGCATAATTACAATGCTTCCAACAACAGGCTCGCAATATCAAACTATTGCTGGGTAACATGTATGTACATACCAGGAAGGCCAATATTCAGGCCAATCTAAATTATAAATTTTCTTTTGATCTTTTGATTTGATACTAATCCAATTTAATTGTACTGAATCGCCTATGTTTTGCTACCTTTTATAGCATTACACGAGACCAAATGCTATTAAGAATGAAATGTATCATCATAACAGAAAGGAAACAAGGTAATTTTATCGTTAACATTGTTGTCACAAATTAATTGATATTAGCGTTTTTAATTAGAGTCCCTTTATTGAACTGTCGACGGGCAGTCGGGACAGATCGGCCCATTCCGTCGAACGAATTTCCGTTTTAATTAAACTTACGAGCTACTTGTACGCTTCAATCGAAAATCAAACTTTATACAATTTTTTTTAGAACACAACAATATAATTTTAATCACAAAATAACATTAGACAAATTATTCAGGATACAAGTAAATGTAAACAGGCATTAAAAGTAAATGTTGGGTGATTTTTATAGCGGCTAAAGCGGATGGTCCCTGGTTGTTATGGCGGCTATAAACGCCCGTGTTGAGTTGACGTTTTAAGAAAATTCCACCCCTCGACAAAGCTATTTGCCACCCAGGACGGGGGGAACTGCCTTAGAAGCTTTCAAATTATCAAGATTCATTTAGTGAATAGCCGACTTAATGACAAGTAAAATCCTTTGAAAAATATATTGTACTATAAATAAAATTATAAATCAAAGCAGAAACGGCTCTCACGAGATCTTAGATTAGAGATACAAAAGATTAAGTCCACTTGGCTGAAGTTAATTTAGATTTTCACAGAATATATAATGTTTATTCAGCTTTATTTTAAATAAAGTCCGCGTGTTTATAGAGTAGGTCGTCGATTATAATCTACATCTAAGTGTCATATGTAGGTTTTAAACGTTGCGAGAATATGTAATTCGGATGTCAATAAAATAATTTGGTACTATAGTGATGAATGTAGCCAGGCGAGATTGATAGTGGAACTAATTTATTGCTACTAATAAACTAATCCTGTTTGGAGTCATTTTATTTTGATGGGTTTCTAACATTAACTGACAAAAGCGTATTTTTTATCTTAAGAAATTTTCCTATTTTACCTTAGTTCTTTCGCACTATAAACGATAAATAATAATAAGTACAAAATTTTTGAAATGATCTTAACCAAAATGGATAAATATTTTCATGAATAATGTTATACATTACTTTGACTTTCGCCTCCGAGACCTGAGACATCGTCGCATTTCTCTTAAGAACATGTCATAAGCGATACCATAAATGACATAGTATTTCAAAATTTTAAGATATATTTTGAACATCATTAATAATAATAATCTCGTTACATTTTTTGCATTCTACTAATATTTCATTCTACAAACGTAACATCAGATTTATTTTGCTTTTCTTAAAAACTCAATAAACTTAAATTTATTTAATATTAAAGATTGACTGGTATAGTATGCTTTCAGGAAATAAGTTAGCTATTTGTTCGAATTATGTTCAATAATGTATTTACCCAAATAAAATATTTATATAAACATAATTGCCAATTTGTTCTATTATAGGAAAGTTGAAGTCAGGAGAGATCTTAGCCGGCGAAGCTAAGACGACAAACAGCAATATTTAGTAGTTCGTGACAGTAATCCCCAGCAAGCAGTGCACTCGAGCGCGCCCTCATCATGGATTCTCGAGGGCGCGCTAAATGTAGGCCACGAAGTTCCCGCCCGCCCGCCACGGGAATATTGCTTTGTCACTTGGTGACATCGTTGTTTCCTAAGCCCAAGTAATTGGAAATAGTTGAAATAACTCGAACAATATCGCTTACTTTGCATAGACGTTATGTATTAATATGAAATGTCTTAGATGTCCTGTCTTATAGGTATGTCTCGTCTTGAAATGTTCGTTAAAGGATTAAAATTCTATCCATAAAATAGCAACTAACAGTAATATTAAGTTGAATGTTTTAATATACCTTTAATTATTTATTTATCTAAACAAGTAATCGAACATTATTCTGATCAAATTAAATTACAATCCTGCGAAAGCAACGTAATTGTGAATTTTCTAACTGAAAGTTTCGTCGGGCCAATTAAAATGAAGTCGTAACTACAGTATCGGAGCGCGTGGGTCGAATGAAAGTAGGCACCACAAAAGGCGAAGGAAAAGAAGCTGACACAATAAAAAAGGAATGAGAATTTCTTACAGCCGCTGTAGACATTAAACGAAGCTAGAACGGGAAACCGGTCAACATTTACTCCTTCGTTATTATGATTAGACCCATTGTTTCATTTGTGACTGGAGCCTAATCATTGTATTTACACAAATCGAATACATTTCTACTAAAATTTAAATCTATAGTACAGCAAAAACAACTTTCATTTTAATAAAAAGAGGTAAGCTAAGTTACATTTACAAAATATACAATGCAAATTTAAACATAATTTTTTTTTCTCTTTTGATATAATTACTTATCTTATAATTAAGAATCGAATATGTGACTTTGTATAGACCAGATAGCTAAAATCGTTAACTTATTAACGTATATTATATATATATATATATATATATATATATATATATATATACTATAATATAAAGATGAAAATAACTATATAAAATTTAAATATATAGAAGACATTATCGACCTTACTTATATTATTCCTCTCGTTCTGTTATCAATGTTAAAAAGACAATATAGTTTAACAAATCACCCATTAGCAACATTTATACTTAAAGCCTTGTCTTTAGGTGACAATCAACACGTTACTAATCTATTTATTCATATATACTGGATGTATATGTCGATATTCTATCAAACACAAAGCTTAGTGTGTGCCTATTAACACAATACAAGATCTCAGTCATCTACATTAACTGCGTATGTACTTAGCTGTCAATCTCATATATACAGGTATACATATATTTATTAGTTAAGTAAACATAAACTGATTGATTTAATCACATGACATTTCCTATTCATTAAGTGATAATGATATTATAGAATAGTGATTTAAATGACTACCAATTAGGATGATGTAAATTAAAAAAGATGTAAAATTTTTTGTACTAAAATAATCTTTAAATGATTATACGATTAATCTTGAAAAAATTATGATTATATCTTGTAAACTTTTTTTTTTATAAGCAAATCAATTTGGGTGCTCTCGTATAAATTCTGCTCCGTCCGAGTTTTGACTGTGACGTCACTTCGCCCATTTGTTATTGTGGGCGACTCTTTTGCAATACGCGCGTTGATAATTTCGTATTTATTTTATCCCTCTTTGTGATTTGACGCCCCAAATATGTTCTTTCACTTATAATAATATTAAAACGATTATTAATATATTATTTTATGCTAAAATCAGAGCAGTATTTTCACGTAGACTAACAAATAATCGACCGAAAGTCGATCTTATGATTGCGGATTCTTTCACAAATCATGCGAAATATATTAGTGAGCTTATTATTATTGTTTATTTTATATCTTTTGTTAATGCAGATTGATCATAACTGTGATTGGATCATATAAGTCCGTACGTACTCTTCATGTAGAGATACTAGTGCTTTCCGCTTTCGATAGAAAATAATATCGATATAGAATATGATATATATTTCCTATATTTTAATTTTACATACACAATTCGGCCGCGATAGTTACGATACAGAGCCACGGCATATTATCATAAATTTGCTTGTGATGAAAGTGTAAATAAAATTAACAATCTCGAATGTACTATAATAATGTGTAATGTGTGTATTTACTGGTGGTAGGGCTTTGTGCAAGCTCGCCTGGGTAGGTACCACCCACTCATCAGATATTCTACCGCAAAACAGCAATACTTGATATTGTTGTGTTCCAGTTTGAAGGGTGAGTGAGCCAGTGTAATTACAGGCACAAGGGACATAAAATCTTAGTTCCCAAGGTTGGTGGCGCATTGGCTATGTAAGCGATGGTTGACATTTCTTACAATGCCAATGTCTAAGGGCGTTTGGTGACCATGTGTACCATAAGGTGGCCCATATGCTCGTCCGCCTACCTATTCTATAAAAAAAAATGTGAAGGATGCGAACATACTATGGCATTGGTCACACAGCGATGTGAGGAGCCTACTTGTAATGAAATAAACTGTTACTGGAAGAAACCTTTTGTATGTAAAGGATACAAATCAAACAAGCATAAGGCTCACCTGATGGAAAGTGATTACCAATGTCAATATTAATCAATCAAAAAATTTATCAATGTAAATATTAGTACCGTCGACAAAGACCTTGATGGTCCGATCTGGCAAAATTGGTGATTTAGTTGCATTATTTCCTGGGTAGCCCAATCAAAGACTTTTTCTATGTCTAGACATACTGCTAATTTTGTTGTAGTTACTTGGACTCATCCAAGAGGTGGCCTCTTAGACTCAACTGCTTAAGCCCATCGGTTAGGTAAACTAGAAGATCACCGGTCTACCACCACTTATAATTCAATACTGTAACGTGGTCATTCAAAAGTGCCCTTATAAGCCTATTTGAATAAAGAATTATCTGATTTCATTTTGTATCATACGACTACATATTTGTCTTTTAACGAAACATAATATGCTAAAAATCAATTTGAGTGGGTCACAGTCATTATGGATTTTTTCAACGTATACCATTGGCGATACGGCGTTGTTCACAAATTATCTTCAAGATTAACAATAAACTTAAGATTGACGTGGAAATGTATTTTTCATCGACACAAACTCTTATTTTTTTTTTTTTTTATATCGCCGGGAGGGCAAATGACTCTACTCCACCTGATGGTAAGTGGTAGTAGAGTCCAAACGTGACGACGGCCAGTACAGACGGGAAAAACGTTCTGCACTAGCCGCCTTCGCCTTGCCGGCCCGCAAGATGCCTCTTCACGCCTCGTTTGAAGGAACCCGGGTTGTAAGAGGAGGGGAATACGTGAGCTGGTAAGGAATTCCATTTTTTGGAAGTGCGACAAAGAAAGGAGTTGCCAAATTTCTTTGTTCGCGATGGAATTGATGTCACAGTTAGGCGGTGACATCGAGAACCAGCTCGCGTGGACTTAAGAAGGAAGGGGGAAGCAGGAATTAGAGAGAATAATTCCTCAGAGCACTCATTATGACAACACTATCGGTATTCAACGTATCAAGAGCGTATTACGAACATTCCGAGTTATTGTTTATATTAAACTAATACTTATAACTAGCCTGTAAAAATTAATTATTTGATCATCAAACTAAAAACTTATAAATACAACAAATTTTACTACAAAGGTATTTACATTAAAATGTTCATCACGAAAATATCTACTTGTTTTTGTTGATAATATATATATATTATTTATTTATTACAAGTATATGTATATGTGGAAAAGTATTATTTTCGAGTTCTTTTTGTTGAATTAGTATGCTATGGTACTTTCGCCAGTATCATATATATTTTAAATATGATTTTTTGAGATCATAAAAAATAAGCTCATTTTCATAATTAATAAATTACAATCTCATGTTAAAAATACATTATTAAACAATATATATTACTCAATACGAGGTTATATCGACGATAAATCTTAAGTTTTTTGTTGATTTTCACGCATTAATTATAAATTCAAATGTATTTAATTTACTTATCTATTTAATTTAATTGTTGGAAAAAAGTGACTGTTGAGTTTTTTTGTCGGTCGGGTGGTAGATTTACATTCAATGTAATGTTGTAAGATGACGATTCTTAAATATTTTTAAGACCATGCTTAAAAAAAGCTACATATTGATTGTGATTTTTTATCTTGAAATGAATGCAATTTTTAAAAGTACATAATATATATCCAGTATATGTTATATATACAATTAGTGCAAGATGGAGCACGAAACAAGTTACAGGGTAGAACATGTTGATCCTAATCCTTGCGGGTCGAAATTCGGGCGAGCACTACTAAGTTTCCGAAGTGAACCTTCTCAAGTGAAATTTCAAGGTCAAACTTGAGTATCTAGAAAGGTCCTCCGAAAAAGGTTTTATTTCTTTCACATATAGTTTTGGACGCGTTTTATTTTATACTTTTCTCGACAGTGAAAAAAGTTTGGGAAAATGCATATGTCGCAGGATATTTTGGAATATTCATATATATATGTAAATACAAATATTTTTGTATCCTTCAGAAGAGAAACACCCTTTGTTTGTGCTTCACTTTTTATATTTCGAACTCTTATGTGATTAAAATGGTGAGTTGTTTCTTAAAATTAAAACCAAATTTTTTATGGATTATAAACAGTGGTAGTAATAAAACGGTAATATATACAGATATCAGCACCTTATCAGATGTGCCGCTTTATATATAAATTCGTTAGATGTAGATCAAATGTAAATGTGCTGATAAAATTATAACTGATACTTGGACGAATTATTTTCTCCTCTGCCTCCTTATTATCATTAAAATAAACTAATTTAAAAATCGGACACTAAGTAAAAAAAACGAGAGATCTGAATAAACACATTTAAAAATGTTTAAATAAATTGATAAAGCATAAGAAACAAATAAACGGTTCAAGTAAATATCAAACGTAAACGTTCGCCGACGACGTTTGTATGGCAGCAGTAAACAAAGATAACGGGTATGATTTTACGATCGAAACGTAGTTAGTTTGCTGTTTTATTGGGTCATATAGATTCTATGTATTTATGATACATTAAGGAAATTGTATATTGCGAGAAACTTAGTAAGCAGAGCGTTGATCCAAAGCTCGCTATTGTGCACGTGAGACAGATACAGGGATGAGGAGCTTAGCTGGATTACGTTGGAAGCGCTGGTTGATTATGCTCCTGCTTGATTTACTGCGACGCGATACCGTTAAGCGGTGCCGACTTGACTGCCTAATAAAGGATCGTGCCGAAAACGGACAATTTATAGAGTCACACGTACCGAGGCAATCAATTCCCAACTGCTGAGAAAACAGCAAGAAATATATTAAGACCCTTATCTGTCAACATTCGAAAAGGGTCGGTGAAGTTGTTAAATACAACCTTTGAAAAATTCGACAAAAAGTCCGTTCCGTCAGGAATGTTTACACGAGAAAATGGTCATTTAAATGCGGATCCCAGCAGCGATTAGCCGGCTACCGTTACACTGCTCACTGACACCTTTCAACCCCTAGAGAATTTCTATTGTTGGACCGATTTCAAATCACCTGTTTTATTGCAGCATTCGGACGCCTGCGTAAATTAGACTCTACACTAACGAGTCTCATCGTCAATATAAATGGCTACCAACAGAAAATATTTTAATATTATATACATTTATTTTTACAGAGACATTTATAACGTTCTATTAAATTAATTTTAATATCAAAGTAATAATCTGAAAGAATATTATATTTTCTTTACTCGTGGTTGAAAAATAAAAAGGAAACAGAAATATTAATTTGTAATTTCGATCCAGTCATCTAATCTCTTTGATTGAAATTGATATTCAATTGGATTCCTAAAGCTTGTCACCTAGCAATAAGAGTGTCACGTGTCATAGCAATCGTTTTCATTTCTTATGAAAAATAAAATCTCGTAAAAAATATATTGTTTTTAAAAATGGAGACATTGAAAACTTTTTAAGAACTAAATACTTTTCTTTAAGTTTATAGTAAAATGCGAATAGGTGACATACCTGAGTTGGGCTGGTTGTCAGAATTGGGCCGCGCCGATGGTGCTCCGTCTCTCGCCTCCACTTCCAACGCGTAGGCTCCTTGCTTCTCTCTATCGAACACCACTTTAGTGAAGATCTCGCCGGTCTGCATGCTGATCTCGAAGAAATCCTTGCCTTCATTCCGAGGTGAGTCCACGATGTAATAGTACACCTAAAGAATAAGTTTAGTTAGATATAGTTAAAGTACCCGCAAATACCTATTCATATTAATTATAATATATATATCACACTAACTGCCGCGGTCTATTGGGCAGGTCCAGTTCTGGGTTAAAATAAAATAGTTATTGGGTTTTCTGTCGAGAATTTTGAGTGGCAGTCTCGAGTCTAGAAGTTGGGAGTGTGTACACTCTTGTACCTCGGAAAACACCTTAAGCCGTTAGTCCTGCGCCTAAACCCTCTGCCATCGGATCATGAGAGTGAGAGTATAGAAAGTTCACTTGTGTTTATTATTTTTACTGTAATTATTTTCTTAGTTTTAAAAATACATTCTTATAAATTGTCCATAGCTTATATTTAAGACTTTTTAACTAAAGTACGCTGTCAAAGTAACCTTTAACAAATAAATATGTTTCATTTAATTTTAATTCAATTCATATTATAGAATATTTTGTGGATGCGTCCATAAAACTATTTTCAAACGCGTTATTTATTCGTATCAGTCTGTACACGCATCACTAAGCCACTCGATAGATTTTAATGAAATTCTGTTTATGGCGATACGTTTTTACCCAAAAATAATAAAAGCACGTAAAACGCTCTCGCGAACGTCACGGATACAAAAACTCACTTTAATATATTGAGTTTTTCGTACGATATATGATAGCTATTGTTAAGTATTAATATATTTTTTAAAAAGGATAGTAGATTCTCGTCAGATTTTGTGGTAGAATATACATACAAAACCGGTGGAAGCTTTACATTTAATTTGATCTCGTAAAGTGATTATTCAAATGTGCTTTTAAGATCCTACTTGAATAAAATAATATATTTTGATTTTGTTGTTTTTATGCATGTAAGATTTATAATAATAACGTTGGAAATTATTTTACAAATAATCGAATCAAAAAAAAGATATGTCTATATGACTACAATCTCAATTACAAAGGCAAAAAAGTCGTATGATAGGATCATGTAGTTAATATTTTACTATGTTTTTTTCTGACTTTACAATTATAGTAAACAATAAAATAAAAATAAAATAATTATATAATAAAACCACTGAGAGTCAAACCATGGCAACCCCAAACACATCTAATTATGTGAGCGTACACCAATCAATACCATGAACAGTCTGGTTCGCTGAATTAAAATTAAATATTCACGAACCCTCAGTGTAACGCAAGCCTGTGGTATGTAAATGTGTGGAGCATACAAGTACAGTTTCGTATTACGCGGAACTATATTTTAAAATTACATTATTTTTTTAATATTATGTATATGTAAAGTATTTTCTTATACTTCTATAAGATAACTTCATGAATAGTTTTATACATTATATAAATACACGAATCAAGAGCCTACTATAAGACAAAAATAAACTAAAATTTATTATGTATAATGACAAAATTTTTCGTAATGTTGCCATTGGCATTAAAAAAAGTGTTAAAATTCATTTTTTAATAACATAAGAAGCGTTTCAGCCGATTAGGGTACGAGAAACGTCAGATTACAAGCGCTACCCGTAATGCGCTTGCTATTCATTCATTCGTGTACAAGCATTCTCTTTGAATCTGATAACGAGTTTCAGTTAAGCACCAGATTGTAATAATTACGTCAAGTTTGTATATAGCTTAGGTAGCTACTCATACTGGTACATCTTCCACTCTCATCATCATCATTAATTTATAAGAATATCGCATAATCCATACTATTATAATTCGAAAGTAACTCTGTCTGTGTGTTTTACTTTCACGGTTAGAAAACTGAACTGATTTTGATGAAATTGGGTAAGAAGCAAGCTCGAACCCCGAGAAAAGGCATACGCTACTTTTTATAACAACCCCTCCCACCAACACCAAGATTTCCCCCCTTACCTAACATGTGGGCGAAAACTAGTATACACATATATCACAATGTTTCGAGAAAGATTATGTTTAAAAGTATTATAAAATTCAATTCAATTTGTCAAGAGATTATATTTTTTATTAGAGGGTACGAATATTACGTTTTAGAGGTACCTTTTGTTTTGTTTTTTTTTTTGCTCGATCCACGTTAAACGTTTTTTTTTACGTTGTCATGTCCATACATTAGCTAAATTTATGCATACAAGTTGCATTTTTTAAGTAAAACCTCATGATGATGACCAGACGGAGATAAAATTGTCGGTACTTGCCGATTGAAAGTTGACTGTAAAGTAAGCAACAGCTTGTATATATGTATATATGCTGAGGTCAGGCCCTCTCTCGTTTTGAGGAAAAGTTCCCAGCACAGTGCTCCAATGCGTGGATACACAATTTAGATACAATTTAGGTAGATATTCTCGCGATTATTTCCCTTACCGTCAAGCACGAGATGAATTATAAACACAAATTAAGTAAATGAAAATTCAGTGACGCTTGTCCGAATCCTATCTCTGCTCTCTCTTCTATCGCGTCAAATTAAAACTAAGAGAAGAGAAAGTGCACTATTTCTCCTGGCTATATTCCGTTAAGAATTAATAAAAGGTATTAAATACATTAGTAGTAAACGAATCACACATGCGTCAAACAAAAATGTATAGACAACCTATCCGAAAATAAAATCAAAGTGCAATATTAAATTATTGCCTAAACATATTTTTAATATATATCTACAAAACAAATATTCTATAAAAGAATACTTATACCGTTATACCTATCTAACTTGCGTTCACAAAAATATTACCTGTCCCTGTTAAGAACCATTAAATCATGACAATTTATTTCGAACGGGTTCAGTTCTAGCTTCATATTTGTCCGTATTTTTTATTGCACTATTAAATACTAGCTCTTTATCCTCGGCTTAACTCGCGTCACCGTTACGAATTGATAAATACCAATTTCCATAGCTTTTTCTTCAAAAGAGGAGGAATTTCACACAAGCTTTCATTCCCTTTATCACTACAAGTTATTTTTTACAAATCCATCCTTAATGCTAACATACTATAAAATAACCTAGTAAAAGAACAAATATGTAAATTTCATGGTGCTGGCTTCACTAGTTTGGACGATGCGTTGATATGTCAGTCAGTTATTCATTTATCAAACATTTTCATTTATATTACACCATCTAATAAGAACTTTTTATTTTGAAAAATGTTAGTTTTACGTATTAAGATAAATACCGCATGAAGCAGCACTAATAAACAGAAATAGTTTAACAAAACAGTATTTTGAATTTAGTGTGCGATATTTATAAATCAAATATACACACTTCCATGTTATTAAATCGACCGCTTTAATTTGTGATACTCGGGACCACATTGAGGTGGCAATGTTTGATGACGTTTATCACACACTAATTGATATTTTGACCACTGCTTTCAAACAACATGAGTATTGGATTTATTTCCATATAATTGGACTCACTTGTGAAAATGAACCAATGCATTAAATACATAAACATGAAATCATTTACTAGGTCAGTAGCAAATAATTTTAAAACATATTTAAAATAAACTAACCTAACCAACATATAAAAACCTCCTTCAAAGACACTGTTATGTAATTAATAACAACCGAGGTGGCTTAAACAGCTGAGTAATAAATGACTGAGTTTTCTCTTTTCATATACTTAATATACATATATCGTATTTGTCAGCGAAGTTAATCTTTGTGACGATTAATGCAGTGATTAATTATACTTAATTAAAACAATAAAATAATTATTTTATTATGTTCATGTATTAACCTTCTTATTATTATATTCAGTTATGCGAACGAAATTAAAGGCTGCCGTAAATTAAAATTTGTCGAAATCATTAAAGACTGTTACTAGTCCCAGGGTAAAATTATAAGCTGGATTATATAAAATAGAAAGTAGTTTTAATATAACTTTTTAATATTTGTATCCTTTGATAAATATCAAGAAGGAAAATAAAACGCTTGGACCTTGATAAAATAGTACAAATAAAAATAGAACATATAACATCCCGCCTTCTTGCTTCCACTGCTGAGTGAGGAAGTCTTGTAAATTTTTCGCACAAAACGAAGTTTTCAATTAATAGAGTAGATGTCTAAATTTTGGTAGCATTATTCCCAATATTATACGCTTCCTTTTTATATTTCGATTGATTGTTTAATTTAATCTTGAATATAAATATTTCTTACTTTAAAAATGTAAAAGTATGTTTACTTCGGAGTATGTTTAAAAGATAAACGTATTGATAGCTACAAGTCTACACCATTGACAATTTAATTTAAATGTAAAAGGTATCGTATTCCTATAGTTCCGATAGTTCACACAACTTATCAAAAGTAAAACACAAAATATAGTTTCTTAAACAAAGCTAAGACAACGATTTGATATATATGATAAAAAAGTATTAATTGTACTGGAGGACGCAGAGAACATAAGTTTTATATACATTATCTAAGTGTATGTGTGAAAGTAATGAAAGGATTTTAATTAACTTTTAAAAACAAAACTCCACAAACAATGTTCCGTCCAATAATTTTATCAATTTTCATGCAACCCTGCATGTTGATGTGCTGCAACGCCATCTAATAGCCGTACCGTAACAGCCTGTGAATGTCCCACTGCTGGGCTAAAGGCCTCCTCTCCTCTTTTTTGAGGGGAAGGTTTAGAGCTTATTCCACCACGCTGCTCTAATGCGGGTTGGTAGAATACACATGTGACATAATTTCAATGAAATTAGACACATGCAGGTTTCCTCACGATGTTTTCCTTCACCGTCAAGCACAAGATGAATTATAGTCACAAATTAAGCACATGAAAATTCAGTGGTGCTTACCCGGGTTTGAACCCACGATCATCGGTTAAGATACACGCGTTCTAACCACTAGGCCATCTCGGCCATCTAGGCATCTCGGCATCTAATAGCGAATTATAAGAATATTGTATTTCTTGGTGGTAGGGCTTTGTGCAAGCCTGTCTGGGTAGATGCCTATTCATCAGATATTCTATTAGCTACAGGGAAAAAGTTGGTGGCGCATTGGCAATGTAATAAATAGTTAATATTTCATACATCACCAATGTCTATGGGCGGTGGCCTATTAACATCAGGTGGCCTATTTGCCACCATTGTTCACCTACCTATAACATAAAAAAAATCTTTTCCACGAAATAATACACGTTTGTGCCAGCTTCAGGGTGATCGGTCAAACAGTATCGAAATCTATTTATCTCACATACATATTTTTATATAAAAAGCTACCTTGTTGTAAATACTATTACTACTAGATGGCGCTGTATGTACATGTACATAATTATTTGAGTACGGATAATATTTTCTATTCTTCTTTATAGACGAATGACATTCCAGCCTTCTTTTGTTGTTTACTTTATTCACAGAGAACGAAACTATCATTGAACACATATACCACCAAACAGTACAGAGGATATCAAAATAATTATAGTAGTTACGCCCTTACTGGTGGTAGGGCTTTGTGCAAGCTCGTCTGGGTAGGTACCACCCACTCATCAGATATTCTACCGCAAAACAGCAATACTTGATATCGTTGTGTTCCGGTTTGAAGGGTGAGTGAGCCAGTGTAATTACAGGCACAAGGGACATAAAATCTTAGTTCCCAAGGTTGGTGGCGCATTGGCTATAAGCGATGGTTGACATTTCTTACAATGCCAATGTCTAAGGGCGTTTGGTGACCACTTACCATCAGGTAGCCTATATGCTCGTCCACCTTCCTATTCTATAAAAAAAAAACATAGTATAAGTCTTAAACTAAGTAAGGCTACTAATGCTGTTTCCTGTAAAATGAGCTCTACATTGAAATTTTGAACTAAAATATAACTTCTACAGCCAACTAGAAGCGTAAATACAAATAAATACGATTGTTTCTCTTTTTTGTGTTTTTTTGTTTATTTTTTTACTCTTTCTTCAATAAGAATATGGTAAAAATAGCCCAACAATGTTAATTTACATTAAGCAATACTGCACACATACATGAGCACTTTATTTTTAGCGTGTTGATGGTTTATTTCAAATGACTTGTAGTAAACCACGTCTTGACATTTCTTTCCTTTGTTCTGCTTAAAAATAGCGTCATATCTTTCACACGAAATATGATTACGTTGATATTATTTAAGAAAAAATAGAAATATTGGCGAAAATGTATCCTTGTGGAACACCCTACCCACATTTACTTTACGTACGCTGATACGGATTCAGAAATTTTGTATGTAACTAGTTACTTATTGATTTATTATTATATAATTTATTCAAATAGGCTATTAAGCACTTTTGATGTAAGAGTAACTTTTTTCGAGATGTTTCAGAAAATATCGAAGAAAGTCGACTCCATTATGTTATCAGAACCGTCATATTCATATTCAGGTAGATTAGGTATTATTTTATTATATAATGTTCGACTCGGCGGCAATAACAATATTGTTATATGTTGATTATTTATTGTGAATGCTTTCAATCTCAAACAATTGCTTACGTAAGGTAAATGTTACAATAAAATTTAATATCAGCTCAAGGTCGAACATCACTCATTATCTTTGTTTATAAAACAATTTAGAATAGACCTATAGATAAAATATTCAACAAACCTGATTGTTAGGAAACGTGCCGTCCTTGTCGATGGCATTAACTTGCGTGACCTTGGTGCCGATGGGTTCGCCTTCAAGTACGGTCTCTTGTTCTCGTTCCGTGAATAAAGGTATTTCGTCGTTGACATCTTCAAGCATTATGTAAACTGTCGCCTCTGAAGCCAACTGCTGAGCTCCGTTGTTCTAATAACAAAATAAATAAGTTATTGACTAATATATTTATTTATAAACACTATCAAATGTAGCTGAAATAAATACGATAACAATGTAAAATAGATTGATATTTTAATAATAATAATAATATTCTCGGAAATTTTTCACACACGGACATCTGATCCCAAATTAGGCTTGTACAAAGCTTGTGCTATGGAAACCAGACAACTGATATACTAGATATATTACTTTTCTTTTGTAAATACATACTTATATAGATAATCACACCCAGACTCAGGACAAACAGACATGTTCATGACACAAATGTCTGTCCTGGGTGGGAATCGAACCCACAACCTTCGGCATGAAAGGCAAGTATCTACCAACCACGCCAACCGGCTCGACAAATTTCAATAATTTATATTTTTTATGAATTCCATATCGATGTTTGAGGTAATTATATTTTTATTATTAGTAAAATATTTCTGTAACTCCTCTCGATCCTCGCAATTTAAATCGCTTTTACAAATTTTAAAAAATAAATAACAAAAAAAAAAGTTTAAAGCAAGGCTCACCTCTACTCGAATGGTTAGATTGTATTCTTTAATGCTTTCATAATCTAGAGGATGATTCACTTTAATGTCTGCCCAAGTAAAACCATTGTCGGCCCTTTGTTGTAAATAAAAAGTATGGAATTTATTCGTCTGAGCCGTAGATCCGGGCATGAGCCTGTAGAATACGGTCGGGTTGTTCTCAATGCCCGAGCTGAAAAACACCCAAAATATTATAGAAAAAACGATAATTTAAGCAAATATTCACTAATACGGCTACTTTAACGAAACAACATCGAATGCAAAATACTCAAAAATATTAGTAATTAAAGGGGTGACAAAGTATTTGTTTAACATAAACTTTGATATACTTCAAATAAATTAGTACCAATCCATACAGTATTTTTTGTGTGTTGAAAAATAACATGTCATGGAATAGTAATAATTTAAATTTGAATTACTGAAATTAAATATGTTTAATAATGACAATTTTATATGAAATGAAAAATAAAAATCGACTACTAAGACATTCAGTTAGGGGAATCGTAAAATAAATAAATAAAATATAACTATGATACGTGGTAAGGTATGGTAAATATTTTAAATTTCTTAAAAATATTTATCCACCATAGTTAGTATTTACTTCGGTCTATTTATAACGAATAGAGTATTATCTATTTAGATAGTTTTTTTTTATAATTTAAGTCGTTATTTTTTAATATCAGAGAAGCTGTTATGAATAGGCCAAATAAAATACACTTATTTCTTGTTAAAAAGGCCAAATTCTTGTAAAAATTTGGGTTAATAAAGTGAATTAGTACAAGTTTCGTCTTCCCATGATCATGTGAGTTTGAAATGTGTGATTTAGGATGAACAGATAGACAATAAGGATGTGAACCATCGACCAAAATTCAAGTGATGATGCAATTTATGCAAAACATTAAGTATTAGGTGGCCCGTTGTACGTCGGTGATGCTCATTCTGTTATCATACTTACCAAACAATTCTACAATTTGTGAAATGCTTCTTTAATTATAATAATGATAAACCTAATTGTTGAACTTAAATATTATTTTATTTTTTGTTATTTTGATATTTGTTTTACTATGGTAACAATTTTTGGTGTTTAATTTATTTTTATAAATATATTCATTGTCTGGAGATGATAAAGCTTTTTTTTTTCATTTTGTGTATTATGTAATAAAAAACAAAGTTAAGTATTCCTTTCTGACTTCAACTAGATAAATTATCTTTTATTATATTAAATGTCTGACGCAGTAATTAGGCATTTGAAGCTTCTCTTGATTTACGCCTTAAATTCTGTTTACAAGAGCAGAGCAGATTATCATCGTGAACAACCATTGCTTAAATAGAAAACAACTCCTTATTAGAAGCTTTCTAAAATAATTTGTTATGAAATTTTTAACCAAGATAAATTATGGAAACAATATTCAAGGCAATATATATTCCAATCGAGGAACAATTTTTTGATTTAAATATATATTTAGATCAAAACACTTCTTAAATCAATATAAGAAATTTAATATCAACACACAGTTGTTATATTATTTCGTAATGAACATTGTTATTAATTCGAAACTAAATTAGGAATTAAAACATATTAAAAATCCTGTCTGACGTTTTCGTATTTTGGAATACTCATCCCTAACATTGTTACATTGTATATTATTTTCATTGCTAATATATCAATTAAACATGAATAACCCAAGCACTAGGAAATCCAAAATAAAATAACCTAAGTCATCTACATTACGATCATTGTAATATCATGCTTACATAGAACGTCGGAGACGAAGAAAACTAGACCTTCCATTTGGAAGTTTAAATTGTAGGGGCGGTAATGCATAATGCCTACATGCAAAATATAATATGACACAGAGTTATTAATTGACAGAATACCTACTATTCATAGAGTTGCATGGCTAATTCAAAAATATTTATAAAATTAAATGTTTATTTCATATCACATATATATTCGAATATTCAGTTTCACAATTTAAATAATGAATCAGTCGATAGCAAAGTATATTTTAAATCATCAGTAATATAAATATTTTTGAATAGTCACAGTGACCCCATTCCACATAAGCAGTGAACCCACTAAATGCACGCACGTGTATCTCAAAAAGACCGTGTACTCGTGACGATGCAATTGCAATTCACGGACATAAAACATTACATCGCACTGAAACCACCATGAGTGAGGCAAATAATAACGATGGTTGAGGAGGCGCGCGGCGATGTCGTCCGCACCGTGCTCGCCGCGCTCGTCGTCAGCGGGGGCGGGGGAGCGGGGGGCTCTGCGGAAGTAACGCGAGCCCGCTGAAGACGAGCGCGGCCCGTCGCACTGCGTGCAGGGGGCTGCGTGCGGTGCCCGTGCCGAACAGTTAGACACGCACCTTGCTTTAACGGACACCACTTTGGCACCCACGGGCAAATTCTCTCGAATGTAGATCGGTCCGTACACCGTGTGGTCCCACACGGGGGGATTGTTCGCGCGATCCACTACGTCTATCTGGACCTCCACGGTTCTGGACAAGGGTGGAAAGCCCTTGTCTTGAGCCATAGCCTCCAACTTGTAAGTTTCTCGCTATCGGGGAAAGAGTCGATGGAAACAGACAAAACCACGTCGTTAGTAGTGTTAAGGAGTGGAGGAGCGGCGGGCCGGGGAGCCCGCTGCGCCTTATACCAACCTGGCTTTCACACTGGTCACTACGGTACCCACTGTGACATTCTCTTTGATGTGAACGGGGCCATACGTGGTCATGTCCCAGATGGGGGGCTTATTGTTCCTGTCTACCACGTCTAATTCAACGTCCACGTCTGCGGAGGAGGGTGGGTCGCCTCTGTCGGAGGCGCGCACGCGCAGTCGATACCTGTCCCGCTACAGATACACGGGTCAGAGGTCAGCGGGGACAAAAAAAAACAAAACACAACTCAAATATAAACATATAAGTACTGATTGCTAATAAATAATTAAAACAAGTAAAAAATAAATCGAATATAGACCACTTTCAGAGTATATTAATTATTGAATCGCTAATTGCTCGAAATAAAAATCATCGAAGAAACATACATACGTCGACCTCGCATCCACTAAGCAAAACTAAAAAAGAGGAAATAGTTACTGATAGTCAACTAATATATCGGAATCCACTCACGACGATCGCATCCACGCAGAGGCATCATTCGTGCTAACTTACAATACATTTGCTCGTAGCAGCCGATGTAAGAGAGTGCAAGAAAAGAAATTGGAAATAATACGTTTTCTGTATTATACATTTCCGGTCTGTACATTAGGGAAAAAGATAAACTGTACATTATTTATACTTTTTACAATAAAATAACTAAACTAATTAAAAAAAATTAAAGTAAAATAACAAAAAGCAGGCAAATGCATGCAGCTCTGCATACAAGACATGGCGGAAAGGTCAGGTTGTCATAAGAAGGTTTTAGTGACCTCGTAACGACTACAAAAAACGACACTCATTGTAATGAATATATTACAAACGATGGACGTTACGATTGACTGTACAAATTTTGGGTTTGAGAACGTTGCCCCTTTCACAGAAGGAATAATGTCACAACTGGCCAGATGGCCAAATTGCCTCACGGGCAATCTGACCATCTCAGTTAAATACTAAAATTTTATTTATACTAAGTAGTGGCACCCTGTAAAAAATCCATAATTATGATGATTATAATTATAAAATGATATCATGTTTATGAGTTGTCGTCATAGCGGCCGGAAGAGTCAGAGGCAGGGATCGAACCGCCCGACGTAGGATCTCCGCAAAAAATATCAGAGATTAGTAACAAAACATGTACTTACATAATCATAATACTGATAGGTATGTTCAAAAGCGTAAGCTTCTCAAAATCAACCGATTAAATTACAATAAAATAAATTTTAAAACTAATCTGTGCGAAATATACAGAAGTGCTCTTACGGAAACTGTACATGTTTTAGAACTAAACATAGGTTTCAACGGTGAAATATTTACAGCAGTATCACTTCAGTCATAAATATTATACACAAGTTCGTATTTATCATAAGATAGTCAATGCAAGACGGTGCTGCGGAAATAAATGTTAACGAAGGTTGAGTGCAGAGCCGGCGCCGGCGGCAACTGAAAGTAATCGTGCTGAAGAAGAACAAGCGCCGCGCCCCGCGCCGCGCCTGATGGACAACTACTCCTCCGGGCCTCCCAGCTATGTACAGCAGCGACAATTTAGAACTATTTACAGTAATAACTTAAAGTAGTGCCAATCAATCGGTCCTAGGGCCTGTAGGTAGCATTCATCCACCAAACTTTACAGTAAAGTTGATCTCTTTCATTCATCGTTCTCGCCACGTTTTCTCTCTCGTTTTCGTTTATTGCGAATCGAAATCAATACTTACGTCTAGAGGTTTCTTTAAAACTATCCATCCCGATTCCGGTTGAATCTCAAAGTATTCTATATCGGCAGGGTTATATGGAGCGCTCAAAGTATATACTATGGCGCCATTATTATCGGCATCCTCATCGGATGCCGATACCCTTAAGATATTTGTGCCTATACTGGCATCTTGTTTAACATTCTCCACATATTTCTGTAAGATATTAGGATAACTTTACAATACGGTCTTTAGACGAGTGGCTCGTGCATAAGCTGTTACATGCAAGCTATAATTAATATTACATTGCTATTTACAGAAACACTTACTTGTCTGTCGAATAGTGGTGGGTTATCGTTGACGTCGGTTATCTCAACTGTAAACGAACAAACGCCTTCCAGCGACGGCTCTCCCTGATCAGTAGCTTTAACGGTTACAGATACAAATTTTCCGTCGTCGCCTTCTCTGTCAAATACCTTATTTGTCGATACTTCACCGGTTTCTTCGTCGACGGTAAACTTGGTGCCTTTCTGATTCGGTTGTTGCACGATAGAATACTTAACCTGTCCGTTCACCCCTTTATCTTCATCCGTTGCATGAACTTTTATGACAGGACTTCCGTTGGGAGCCCCTTCTTCTACTTTTGGAAAATACGTAGGACAATCTTTAAATATTGGTTTGTTGTCATTTACGTCCGTAATAAATACAACTACTACAGCAGTCGACGTGTGTATAGTAGCGTCTCCATTAACACAGCACGCACCGTCGTCCAATGCGGTAACATTGAGTTCATATTTATCTCGATCTAAGGATATAGCTTTGTTATGTAATCTTATAACACCAGTGATTTCTTCAATGACGAATTGGCCTGAACTGGTACCGCCACCTACGAACCCGAAGCGGACATTGTCGCCGTCTTTGTCTGAGGCTACAACAGTCGTAACTAAAGTATTCGGTCCCGCGTTTTCATCGACGTTCGGAGTGTATACTTGTTGAGAAAATTTCGGTTCCTCGTCATTTTTATTTTTGGTATAAACTCGAACAGTAGCAGTTCCAGTTTTAGCTGGCTCGCCTTTGTCCTTGGCAGTGACAACAAATTCATAGTACGCATTATTATTGTCAGCGTCCAACTGTTTATTGTTTGTAATTATGCCGTTTGAGTCAACGCTAAAGTGATCATCTGTAAATCAAAAAAAATAAATATACGTGTTATAATATTTTTAGTTTATGGAGATTGACAGTGTATAAAATAAGTTTGTAATAAAAAAAAAATTATCGGAAAAATTCAAATTAAAATACTGTATAATAAAATATCCTTATTCGTGATTCCATTAAGATTTCCGTAGTCGTACACATCAACAAAGGTACACACAAAAAAGGTTACTACAAATTGTTTAAGCGAACAAACTTATTATTATATAATATATTTATTAATATAAAATTAATTAATATGTTGCACAAAAGATATTGAAATTTGATGAAATATTTAATTCGAAAGCTTTCTAAACTGAAATGCATAAACAAATGTTGTAAGCGGTATTCATGGTATAACTAAACTTTCTTTCAGTCCAGTCAAATATTATTGATTGATGATACTAGTATTAGATCATCAGGAGGCAAATTATAAATTACATTTTAAATTATTATCGTAATTAGAAACATATAACGTCTGTGACAAATATATATCTCAACGTCCTTTAGTCATATAGTCTACATATTTATAGGTACTATATATATACATATATAATTTAATGATGTATAGAGGTTCAAAAGTTATTTTGAACCGCAACTGGCACTTCTGTTTGAATACCTACTCTTTTGGGATATAAAAGAATATTTTAAATGAGAACTTTATTATTTCAATATTTAACTTTAAAGTTAAATATTGAAAAACTAACAGAGTTGGCTGCATTCAGAGATATCGATGGCAAATATTATAAGTTTTTTTGATAGTATCAACATAAAAGTCGAAATAAATCTTTTAATTCTTAGACAACTATAAACTTTTCGACAAGTACGTTAATATACGAAGAGGAACATTGTTGTATTAAAAGCGCTGTAACGTAACAATTACCTGAAACTAAATATTCGATTTCTGCATTTTTCCCGGAGTCAGCGTCCATGGCCTTCACTTTGAGGATACTGGTGCCGAGCGGAATATCTTCGTCGACGTTGTGCGCCTGGTAGTCAGGCAGCTCGAACTTTGGCGCGTTGTCATTGACGTCCGTCACTCGTATCGTAAGCTGAAGTTTGTTATGTACTCATTTAATTTATAAATATAACTTAATAATAAAATATGTTCTTATCTAAAGTAATAATTTAATATACCAAGCAAATTATATATTTACATTCTTAATGTATTGTGTAATACATATTATTAAAATAAACTAATATAGAAAAAAAACTGTTGCATTGAAAGCAAATGTCTAAATTTTTATTTTTTTAATTTGAGTGCAATATAGAACTAATATTGTTAACATATAACACGTTTAAATAAAGCATAAATTTCATATATATAAACATTTTAGTGTGTTAGATTGCATGGGGCGTTGAAGATCCTTGATTTAAAAGATAATCAATCCTCAACGTACCTCAACAGAAGTAGAGAAACCGCCGGAGTCTTCAGTGGCCGTTACGACCAAGGAATAGACATGAGGTTGGCGTAAGTCTTCGAAGTCCAACTCTTTAGCCAACTTCACTATTCCAGATGTCGGTCCGATGTTAAAGGTGCCAGCCCCTTGACCTTGCGCTTTCAAAGTATAACGAATCTCGCGATCCGCAAACGACTTGGCCTTTACAGAAATGATACTGAAAATAAATATTAAATTCATGTAAGTATTTTTCGATGGAAGGATGACAAGCGAAACTATTGCCAAATTGTTGGCATTGTGAAAAGTGGAAGAAATATCACGGTGATGTCAATCCCATATAATGTTTTTGAGCATTAATTAAACTTTTTGAACTATATTCCTATTTACTTTTATTGGTTTACTTAAGTGTCTAGCTTGTATTAGGAACAGGTACGACAACGGCCCAAGGAATCAAGATCAAGATGCTGCGACTTTCATATCGCAAGGCCATTTAAACCATTGTGCTATTGAAGGTTATACACCGGCCTCTTAATCTTCAAACTGGAAAACAGATCAGTCAACGTTTACAAGAGTACAATATTTTGTTTTCGAATTATTTTTTTAATTTAATTTTCAATCAAATATTTAAAGCACAGTTCACACAGTAATTAACTTTCTTAAGTAAATATATGAACAAATAAACACGCGTAGATGGATGGTGTACACTTTTTATGTCCAATTAACTCAATTAATTAACTCGCCACATAGTACAATCAACAAAAAGAAATGCATGTATAAATTGTCACATTTCGTATAACTGATGAACGCAATTGAATAGTTAACGAGGCAAAATTTATTGAAAGTATGATCGAACAAAATTCATTATGCGTGAAAAACAATGGAGCGTTATGATATTCGTCTGTAAATGGAGTAGCGTAAATTGAAAATGTAATGAGTAATGAAAATGAAGTATGGATGTTTCTAAAAAAAACATCAAATTTGTCAAAAAACATCACGCTGATTTTCATTTTTCCGGCTCTATGCCGTAATATGCCTTTAAGTGTTTTCTTTGCGAGCTATAGAGCTATTCTGTACAGACTCAAAACTATCCTAATATACGACATTGACACTTATAATCTCTGTAACACTTAAATGATCATGCATCAAAATAGTGTATCATCGTAAGTCGACTTACAACATTTCAACAGTGAGATATTAGATACCTACTTACAGAATGACATTGCTAGACTTGACTTCACTTTGAATATTAAATAAAAAATTTAAATTAAAAACATTGGTAAAACAATATTATATATTCAACATTCACTATTAAATAATAAACAACAAATATTTTTCTTAGTAAAGAAGTCCAGCTGACTTTTTTACTAAGTCAGCTGTTTTCAATATCGATATGTTCCCCTTCAAATAAACGTAAAGCTTATGTTAGAAGTGGGCACAATAATAGTAAGTATCGATTGCTACTTCTACGTCACTTGAGTCTTATAAAGTATATATTGTGATATATTGACTTCTTGGATCTAATGGCTAGCTTTTAATAGTGCAAGACCCGAATGGGGTCATAAGAATTAATGTATTTTTTATTAATAAATTTTCAATACGAGTCGTACGAGAACGTAAAGTCGTCGCGGTTGAACTGCCATCGGTTATTTCGGATTAGATAAGAAATACTTTATGGAAACTTTTTTTTGCGCACACACTAGTTACCTAGTGGTAGGGCTTTGTGCAGGCCCGTCTGGGTACCACCCACTCATCAGATATTCTGCCGCTAACAGTAATACTTAGTATTGTTGCAATAATGTAGTAACTCTTGCCCATTTGATTATTCTTAATTAAGATCGGTTGCCAAGACCACAATTGATCAAGAGAGCTTCATCATCATGAGCGTCATTATATCGACCGTGTATTCAAATAATAAAATAAGAGTCATACTACTTTACATATATAAATTTTGACGACGACTTACTCTGAATCTTTCTTCTGATTTTCAGCAATTTCTGCCTCGTAGCTCGGCAAATAAAATTGCGGGGCTCGTTTTCCACCGACGATACTAAGTCTCTCTTCTGGTGTTGACTGGAATCTTCTCTCATCTACACGACCGCTCTGAAATTTGTTTGAATGAATTCAGCTCAATTTTCTTTTCAATGTTTCGAGTAGCGTAAACTTAAATGTATTTTATATGTAATATTACGATAAAGATAGAAAATAAAAAAGAAATTATAGAAAGATGAAAGGCGTAAATTTATGAGATAGAAAAATGTTTTTATTGAAATGAATCCATACGCAAATATTCCTTTGTTGGATTATTAAAATTATGTGTAATGGGAACGAAAATCATTATTGGTT
Organism: Nymphalis io; assembly: GCF_905147045.1. NCBI lineage: Eukaryota > Metazoa > Arthropoda > Insecta > Lepidoptera > Nymphalidae > Nymphalis > Nymphalis io. The sequence continues at coordinate 8,207,361 of NC_065890.1, read as the reverse complement.
TAATTTAACAATACAATTTCATACATAGATGTGAAAGATTCGGTGAAGAAATTAACACTAATTTAATAACACTGTGTTCCCAGTATATGATTAAAAAGTAAAACTGTTTTTATTATATGAAAACATACCTGGTCTTCCGCTTTGACGTACAGTACATATTCCATATCCAGCTGGAAAGGATCAGTCCCACGGGTGCGGACCACGCCCGAACGTTCGTCTACTTCAAATCTTCCGCCTGTCCTATCTCTGACTATGAAGTAATGTATGTTATGGTCGGTATCAGGATCTCTGGCTTGAAGAGTAAAGACTGGCGTATTGGGAGCCGCATTCAGTTGTACCACAGTTTGCATTGGCAAAGGACGATTGATGAAATAAGGAGGTTCGTCGTTGACATCTTTCACGTGAATAATTACTCGTTGATTATCCGTGTCTGTAAAATTTACCAATGAAAAGTTACTCAATTATATTACATAACTTATACTTTATTTTTATTCAAATGCAAATTTAAAAGTACTTTAAGTTTATTTTTCATTTAATAACAAAAAAAAATTGACCATTCTTTCGTTAGATCGTAGCATTATAAAATATTTACGTATATATGATACAAACAAAATTAGAGCAGTTGCTATTTTTCGCTATCCCGAGCCAACTGCTCGCCATCGTGTGTCCTAGTTTATAATTTAATTCTTACTTTGTTGTAAAATATCTTATAGTTATTGTATACGACAGAATCTCATTTAAGATGTCTAGATTGTAACACAATATTTCTTTCCAATATTCTATTTTGTAGAATTGAATTTAATCCAGAGTTTTCAGTTCGCATAATGTGTCCGACTCCGATAAATAGATCTCGTTAGGTAAGATTCAATTATCGATAAAACCATCAACGAAATGCGATAATAAGGCTAATGAACAATGAAACTGAATCACATTTCATCAAATCGATTGCTATTTCAAAACAGATTTTAACATACAATTTATATACTTACATTTGAGAGCCACTGTTAGATTAGCATGAAAATAAAGAAATAACACATTAATTAAAATGAATTATATAAACACATAATCGAACAATGTATTAAATGCTCAATTTCCTAATTTAAAAATAAAATTACATATACACATTTTAGCAGAGATGGCTTGCAAAGTCGCAGGTTCAAATCTCGGCAAGCAACATTGAGTCATATCCTTAATATGTGTTGATAAAATCTGTTACTTACTGTTAGTTGACTTTTTTAATAACATATTAATCGAACAAAGAAATCGCCAACATGACAATATGATGTCCTAAGTGCAGGAATGATGATTTGGTCCTAAATGCAGGAATGAGTTACAAGTCACAAACCAGACAATCGTACGCCCTTTGTCCTGTGGGATTTAGTTATATGTATCCGTAATAAATCCGACATTTTGTGTAATCCTATTCGGCGGCTTCAGTTTCAGGGGTTATTTCACACACAACTGAACACAAGAACCCTATTATGTTTCCAAATCGTTAAAGGAGTATATGTAATAAAAACACATATTGTAACCAACTTGAGTATACTGCGTTATTTTGATTGAGGGAAATTATTGCAAAATTAAAAGTATAGTATATTTAAGCTGTTGTCGTAAAACTATGTCGTAAGGAAGAAAAAATTTGAAACATCTTAATTGATAGTTATTGAAAGAATTAATAATTAAAGAGAATAAATAAATACGAAGCACAATAGATAAAAACGAAAGTTTCGTTAATGAAATCAATATATTTTCTTATTATTATAATAATATTTAACGATTTATATATTATGCGCATACAAGCAACAAAACGTAGAGAACTTGACGGCATGAGAGAACGACATGACGTTTGCCGTCACGACATACGAGTCAGTCTTAACTCAAAGGCGCGCCAACATATTTCACATCAAAAACATTTACATTTTAATATTACAACATTGTTTAAAATATAAGCAACTTTATGCGATAAGTATAAAAACAAAATAAAACTTTGAATTTGTTGCTTTAGAATTTGAAACATTACTTAATACTTTGGCTTAAACACAAGTCCGTATATAGCAAAGTTACTTCGATGATCTTCGAGCGCCTCCCGGCAAAGGTACTGCCAAACCCGTAATAATGCCAACTTTTAGTTTATACGAAATAAAGTATTGTGTGCCAACTGTTTTCGAACAACAACGTAACTATTTGTTTCTCTATTTTAGATATACAAAAAATATATTAAGAAAAAATGCTATCTCCCTTATTAATAAAATTTGTATAACGGTTGTTTGCTCTTTTTTTATTCATTCATAATGCTCTTTTCTTCTTCCGGATGCAAACTATAATTTATATAAAGTAAAGAATCTTAAATAATTCTCCTTTTTTATAAATATTCTTTTGTTGCCAAATTTGTAATATGTCATGTAGTGTATTATTAGTTATCCTTATTATAACTGATTGTCATGAAATTTTACACGTTGTCAGTTTGAAAAAGGACATCGGTTACCTTAACTGCCACTTCTCACTCGCGGATAAGTCGCGGGCAGAAATTAGTTACTAGTTACCAATAATTATGATACTACTGGATATGCCTCACATTTTATTCATGTATTTTGTTGGTGATATACGACCTTACTTGTTAACGATACTTATCGAGTGATTAGTTAAACATGCTCATCATCTTTTCAATGTCAAATCAGATATTTTTAACTTTTTTTTTTATAGAATAGGAAGGCGGACGAGCATATGGGCCACCTGATGGTAAGTGGTCACCAAACGCCCTTAGACATTGGCATTGTAAGAAATGTCAACCATCGCTTACATAGCGAATGCGCCACCAACCTTGGGAACTAAGATTTTATGTCCCTTGTGCCTGTAATTACACTGGCTCACTCACCCTTCAAACCGGAACACAACAATATGAAGTATTGCTGTTTTGCGGTAGAATATCTGATGAGTGGGTGGTAACCACTATTACATTATATTATAATATCTATGATATACCGCAAAACAGGTAGGTACCCCTACCCAGACGAGCTTGCACAAAGCCCTACCACCAGTAAAACTTTTTTAACTTTAATTAATTTAAATCTTAATTGACCAACACAAGATTATATAGAAGATAAACAAGCATTGTATTAGTACTTGTTGAATTTTAAGCAGGATCAATATAAATTTAATTATATTTGGTTAACATAATTTTTAATTTGAAATGTTTGAAAAGAGTAACTAATGATTTTCTACTTACTTTAGAACTGGTGGCAGCTTTACATTTATGTTAAACAATTTTGTAAAATGGCGATTCAGAAAGAGCGAAATCAGTGTTCAAATAAGCAGCCGCTAAGCAACGTTTATAAGGAAGACCGCTAATAAACAGATTAATGTTAGTTTACTGGTAATAAAACAGATACATTTCTTGATATAGCTATAGTATTTTATATAGCATTGTGTAGTAAAAAAGTAATCCATAAATGCCAGATTTATAAAGGAGAAGGAAAAGTATATGAAGCCTAATCCAGTATCTGATCTGTTTGCTCCAAAGGATATTGCCAGATAACATGTTTCATAATACTTTCCGATACATGTATTTTCCTTCATAAACGTAGGTAGAATATTAAATGAAAAATATTCAACAAAAAATAGTACTATTTCTTAGTCAATTATAAGAAATATCTTTGTTTTACTGTTTAAATACATTTCTGAAAAATATTTTGATTCGTTTGTAAATTATTTTGTGTTTTGACCTATATGTAAATCGTCTATAAAAATAAAATGAAATAACAATGATATTGTACACTTTAATACTGTCATTACGTACATCTGTCTTAAAATATTCTTATTACTACATCTTCGACAACATGCTTGTAACTAAAGTTTTCCGGATACAAAACACAGAAATATGTTTTGCATACAAACTCTACTACATCTGGAAGATCGCCAAAACTTCAATCTAATGTTTGTAAATATTTATTTCTGTTTGTTTTCGTATGATAATATTATGTATAAATTACAAGATTTGTATTCTGTAACTTATTCTATTAGTTTATTTTAATAAAAAATCTGAAATTTTGTCTATTTCGCATAATATTATTAAATACACATTCTTATCATTTGACCATAAATAGGATTTTACGCTGATTGTAAGAATTTTACATTTTCGAAGCAGTCTGGACTCCTTATTTTGGTGTTTAGCCAACCATTGATAATATCTAGCGTAGCTGAGATAAAAAGAAACTATTTTCTCTATAAAGAACTTGTGATAAATATCAGAGAATATATAATAACCATTTTATGGTTAAATTATTGTAAAGAAGGGTATTTAAACTTTCTTTAAGCATAATTAATAATTCGTTTTGTTATAAAATCTAGTACATTTAATATCACAAATTCAATTTCAATTCTTAAATGATCTAAAGAAGAGATCCGTAAATTACTCGAATTCTTCAAAATACGTCATGTTTTAATATCGTCGTGTAAGGTTGAATGTTTTAGGTTAAGGAGGAGGGAGCTATCGCTTCTACCTACCCCCTCGCCTTCTTCAATATCATCATTCTACGCATGCGTACACTAAAGGTCTCGTGGAATCCGCGTGGTCTACGCGACAGCCATGACAAATGATTCTGATCTTACGTTCGTAGAGCGTGCTACGATCACACAGATCACTTTTACTTTTAAAACAATTATAATATGTAATGAATTGCTATTTAATTTAAACGCATTAATTATTGCTTTTAACCAAATTAATGAAAATTATGTCCTATGTAATACGCGAACATGTTTTGCATGTGTGCGAATTTTATACATACTACATGTAATATAATATACATATTTATAATTCTTAAACTGAGCAATCTTTAGAATTTAAACTTTTATATTACGAAATATATCGGTTTTATCAAAAGTCATAGGCGTAGTCTAAATTACAATTTTGATGTATAGCTTGAGCTTTAGTTTTCAAAACTTGTATGGTAAGTTGTAAATTATTCCATTACATGTTAACTTTGTCGTTGGAGCGTGTCCAATGGGCAATGTTAACGTATGAGACATGAATAACCTAGTCGTATCACGTTCAATGTGAAGCTGCTGCTCTGTGGCGGTACAATGAAGCGGAGAAACTTTGATAAGTTGGAGTCTGAAGCAAGTCGAATCTACGGGTGCAGTGTTAACTAGGGAAGCCGTTTAGATGGAATTTACAATGGGACTACATCTTCACAGATGTTTGCGCTTCGAATGAGAATGTAAAGAGGTTAATTAAAACTCCCTATGTTGTTTCCAGTCGAGCCGAGATTCCCAGTGGTTAGAACGCGTAAATCTTTCGTTAACTGATGATCGTAGGTTCAAAACCAAGCAATCGCCACTGAATTTTCATGCGTTTAATTTGTGTTTATAATTAATCTCCTTACATCTTAAGGAAATCTGCATATATCTAATTTCATTAAAATTCTGCAACAAGTGTATCATATGTATATATATACGCAAAGCGTAGGATTAGCGTGGTGGAATAAACTCTACACCTTCTCCTCGGAGGGAGAAGAGGCCCAGTAATGGGTCATGCACAGGTGAAAGATATAGTGTTATTTGTAATATGATTTTTAAGATAATTTATAAGATGATTTCATTTATTCAGTTTTATTATTATTATTATATTATATTCGGTTTTATTCTTGTCGTTATTAATAGAATTTACCTTCCAGAAACGCAAATAAAACGACTATTTATTCAAAAAGAAACCGTAATGTCCGATAACAAACTTTCCGAATTTTTAAATGCATCGTCTGTCGCTGCTATTCCATCAATTAGATACAGTTATATTAGGCTAAGAAAATAGTAAAATTAGATACTTTCTAATTAACAAAGCGTCTCGGTCTCTCCCACCGGATCAAAATCAAACTGTAATAGTTTATTAAAATTGGTAGCGGTGAGCGATGTTATATAATTAAATAATATTTGATAAGTCTTTTAGAAAATGAACATAAAATGCTTAAGAACTTTTTACTTAAGAAAATATTTTCATCGTTAAACAAACTGAATAAGGCATCGAAACTAATGCTATACTTATATTATTTCAAAATATATTAATCTATATTAATATTATAAATGCGAAAGTAACTTTGTCTGTCTGTTAATTTTTCACGGCTAAAGCATTGAACCGTTTTTGATGAAATTCAGTAGGAAGAAAGCTTAAACACCGAGAAAGAACTTTTTTAACTAGCTTCTTCCCACGCGGTCGCGTAGCCGCGAGCAAACAGAAGTATTAATTAAATTAAACTAAAGATATAAAAAACACGAATTTTAATATCTCTTCTCTTAAGAATGCATATTAGATGTAACTTTTCAAAACTTTCCGTCTCTTTATATCTATAGGAAAAGTTTCCGAAATTCGTACAAACTAAGTAGCATTTGAGCCACTTCCCTCCATTTCCGTGGATAATAAATCCTGAAAATCTGAATACCTGCAGCACTCGGATAGAATATAATTTGTAACCCAATTCAACCGCATTCTGAAAGGACATTTATCACATTTGACGCCGTATTTAAGCACGCTCGAAATATCCCAGCGCTATTTACATACCGCTTGTCCGGATTTTAATACGGAATTGGCTAGAACTTTCGTATTCCGAAACTGTTTTGAAATTAAATATGGTCATGGATGTATTAAATGGCGATTTCTTTGATAATTTATATGATAGTTACCACTATTTTTACGACGTTTTTGACGCTGTTATTACCTGAAACAGAAAAAATAAATCATTAGTATAAATAATTGTAGACATGATTTTTTTTTTTTATGTTCATAGGTCTACAAAACAAAATGACAATCAAAAAATTTAAATGATTACATTTCTCTTGGTGTAGACACGACATGCGTTTTTGATTAAGTGCGAAAAAAGCGTCTAGTCTGTGACAGCAACAAAGACCTAAGCTTATAAGTTTTTTTTAATAGCTAAATAATTTAATCTATCGAAGCAGTTTTTTTAAACTTTTTTTCAATGAGGCTATAGAACTGTCGGTTGTATGATTGTATCAGTAGTATAAAGAATTAATTCATTATTATTATTTACAAAATGAAAACGATATATACTTATGTTAGTTATTAAAACTCTCATAAAATAAGCGAGCAGCTACTAATTGACATAAGGAAAGTCGATGGTAGAGACCGTTTTGTAAAACCAGTCTTAGGGCTACATCCGTTATGATATAAACATATTTATTAACGCTTTATTACCTAAAAAATTTTTAGTAAGACTTAATCATTTTTACACAGTAACAGTCTGTGAATGTCCCACTACTGGGCTAAGGCCTCCTCTCCCATTTTCGAAGAGAAGATTTTGAGCTTATTCCACCACACTGCTCCAATGCGGGTTGGTGGATTACACATGTGGTAGAATTTCAGTGAAATTCAAGCACGAGATTAATTATAATCAAAAAATTAAGCACATGAATATTCAGTGGTGCTTGCCCGGGTTTGAACCCACGATCATCGGTTAAGATTCACGCGCTCTTACCACTGGACCATCTCGGCTTGTTATCATTTTTAAAAGAAAATATTTCTTATAAGGATTCTTATAATAAGCCTCTTTATACACTTTATTTAAAATAGTTAGTAGTAGTCTAGTTTTTCTAGATTTCTTTTATCATGGTCAAATATAATTAAATTTTAATGACAATTATATAAAACATAAAGCAGAATAAATCATAATACTGAATAATTGCCATAAATAAATATGAAAATCTAAATTGAATGTCACATTATCATACTTAACTTTAGAAAAGTTTTCATAAGTTATTAGTTTTAAGCGCCGAGATACAACTAAGTAAAAATAAGAAAAAGGTAGCAAATGTACGACCATTTGCTATTTCTGAAAACTAGGTTACAATATTAGTAAATACATTTTTCTACGGAGCTCACTAAGTCGACTGTGAGGTCTTTATTAATAACTTGCAACTGCGCACAATATACCGCGAGTACGAAATTACGGTACCAGCTAGTTAACAATTGCTTTGAAATTGCACATGGCATGGTCTCTAAACGAAAATATTACACGACAAAGTAACCGTCGCCATAGCAATTACTGCGCGGAGAAACGACGACAGTTTATAGCGTTAATTATAAAACAATATTTTTGTGTATATTATTTTTAATTAACTTTTTTTAAAAATAAATACTCACACACTTAAATGGAATAAAAATAAACAATTAACCCCTTCTAACCTTAAAAACTAACTAGGTGAATTGACATTGGCAGGTTATGTGCCGGGTTAGGATAGGACTGGTGGTCCTCTGACTGATCAATAATTACCGCCAACCATCAACACTTTGTATTGCTCTTTTTCGGTTAGAAGAGTGAGTGAGCCAGTGTAATTACTATCCTAAATCCCATGGTTGGCACTATAATATTATCTAATTTTCTGGAACATATTTTATTTAAAAAAAATATAGCGTCGTAGAAATAGCACGGACTATATGTATGTACGTATTGCTCAATATGAGTTTCAATAAAGTTAATTGCACGAGTATCGTTATGAAAATGGCCTAAATTTGAAACAACGACATTGGCGCCTATTAATAATAATAACTTATGACAATTTATAATGAGTTGTGTATGTGGCTGTGTATAGTCTGTCCAAACCTTTATTTTTACTTTTTACAGTTCGAGTATTAACCAAATAGTGTTGCTCTAATGCGTTGCCGATTCGACTTCTTACAACAATCAACTTTATTTAAGAAGAAGTTTTAATCCTATAATTATAAAGTACTTGCAAAATTCCTGAAGTATTAAGTCTCATTAAGTGCCCTAAAAAAATCTGGAAATTGCGAAGATTTATAGTAATATTTATTCATATTAATTTGACATAAATTATATCGGTCAATTTTACTAACATGAAATATCAATAATGTAATGAAAGTAATCAATAAAGTACAACATAAAGATTAATTTTAAACTTCGAAATATTAGAAACTCCCTTTTTCTAATGACCGAATTCTCACATATTATTATTCCACTGCCGCCGCACGTTCAAGAAGTTCTTCAAGCTGGAGCGAAAGCATTGTTGTCGTTCATTGGTCAAACGACATCCCAACACGTGAAAAGTAAGAAAGACAAATGTACTTATAATATTTTATAATTTATTAATTAAAATCAAAAACATAGTAATGCATAGACATTTTAAAATCACATACCTAAACAATTAAGTAAGTTAACATTGCGTGATGCGGTCAATTTGTCGGGTCATTTGACTGTAGTCTGGATACGGGTGCGAGGGTGGCAATTAAAAGGGCTTCATTACGACCCGAGAGCCCTACAACTAACATTAGCCATATTGCCTTACAATACACCAAGAAAAAATATATTGACCCGGGGTCATTCTTTAAATTTTATTCTAAATTATAATTTATATTGCACTCGTAATATATATGATAAAATAAAATATTATCTACACAATTTGCGGCCGCAGCTAATCACAGATACGTGTTGTCATTGCATGATATTAATAAACATGTGTATGAATAAATGTGTGTGCAAAATCTCATTTTCCGAAGGGAGTAACTAAAAATGACCGAAGAGAAACATATAACCTAAACAAAGGTTTTACGTAGTGGCCGAAGCACAAAGGTGTTATTCTGATAATATACAATTCCAAACCAAATTCTGGATTTTTGAAAATTGAAACCATTTTATTAATAGATACCCGTGCTTAAATAGGTAAGCCCTGCGTGTATAACAACCATTTAGTTTGAGAAATACAGCTCATTATGTTTTCTTTGTAGATAAGGTATGAGATATTTCCGAAATAAAAGAACCTATTACATAAACATATTATATAAACATTTTTTTAATATGTTTAATACAACTATAAAGACTAGAATACAAAGCCAAATTAAAGTTAACTAGTAAGGAATTGTTTTTATCATAAAATAATGACGGATGCTAGTCTGTTTACGTGGTGTAATTTTTCTTATATTGTATATTCAGAACGATACAGATACTTAATGACTTTGATATATTGATATATCTATTTTTATATATAAACTTAAATAAAAAATTACTGGTGGTAGAGCTTTGTTCAAGCTCGTCTGGCTAGGTACCACCCACTCATCAGATATTCTACCGCAAAACAGCAGTACTTGTTATTGTTGTGTTCCGGTTTGAAGGGTGAGTGAGCCAGTGTAATTACAGGCACAAGGGACATAAAATCTTAGTTCCCAAGGTTGGTGGCGCATTGGCTGTGTAAGCGATGGTTGACGTTTCTTACAATGCCAATGTCTAAGGGCGTTTCGTGACCACTTACCATCAGGTGGCCCATATGCTCGTCTGCCTTCCTATTCTATAAAAAAAAAAAAAATATTAAAAAAATATGATTTTTAACAATAATAATGATCTACAAAGAAATATTAAAACTGTCATATCGTTTTCATTCACGCTTAGTTATCGTATTTAATAAGTCAATTATGTTGGTCATGGAATGGCGATAAACAGTGATTACGAGTTTATTAGAAGGCATAGTCCACAAGTGCAGTGCACCAGCGACACTTGACAATATGAACTCGTCTTTAAGCACGCGCCGGCTTGCGACAGCGACTAATGATATAGAATTAGTTGGCTACTAATAGCGGTAGCAGTTTATTATCCCCCATACACCATTCCGACGCTGAGTCAGTTATAACTGACGTCTGTGACGATCCGTCACAAATGGTCATGGAACGCGTCTCACTTTGCAGCATTCATTTATAATTGAATGTTGATTTAACTGAATTGTTCATTTAAGTTACAATGTTTGTACAAAATATAATTTGACAAATATTATGCTCTACTTATGTATATATAATAAATCGCGTTAGTACTAAAATATACCTCCGATGGTTCATAAAAAATATACTGTATTGCTAAGGGTAGTATTTAAATGATTAAAATAAAATAGAAAATTTTATTAATTTTATCGAATTACTTTAGTTTTTTTTTATTGTGTGATAAATAGTTCATATATTCTGCTTATTTATAATTTCTTCATCATATTAAGTAATGAAATTATATTTACAACTGAATTCACCGGCTTCGGTAATGCAGAATAATAACAAGTTAAAAAATATAGTATTTATTCTACATTACGAAACAAAGGTCTCCTGAAAATTTCAAATTTCTACGTGTAATAGTTTAGACAGCGTTTACAGTCAGTCAGTACAATGTTTTTTTTGTATATCGAGGGATTCATAACAAACGGACGTAAAAAAAAACATTTTCCGTTTTTATACTGCAATAGAAGGTACAATACAAACTTCTAAACATACTTAGTCTAATATTTTTCAGATATTTTTTGGGTATTCATAGTAATATAAGCGCCAAATACTTTGGAACTGAAATAAATTTAATCATTATGAGAATCATTAAAACATTGCCAATGTTTTAAACATTTCTATATATTTTAATAAACTACGTATTTGGTCATAAGACCATGCCAAGTATGATAGAACTAAGGATTGAACGTGCTATCGGCACAGGATAATTGAAGCCATACAAAAGTTAAATAAACTGCATTCACACATAGGTAGGCAAGTGTTGAAAATACCGCGTTAAATAAACAAAGATATCTATCAGTCAATTGTGTCTATCGTAATTTCGTTTACATTCTAGATGCGGTTATTGTTATTTAAAAAAAAAAACAAAAACATGTGTCCGAAATTATAAATTGTGTTGTTTTATATAGCAATGCATCTTTAATTTTTTTTACACAAGTAACCTTAACAGCCTGTGAATATCTCACTGCTGTTAAGGTTACTCTTATTCTCTCTAATTCCTGCTTCCCCCTTCCTTCTTAAGTCCACGCGAGCTGGTTCTCGATGTCACCGCCTAACTGTGACATCAATTCCATCGCGCACAAAGAAATTTGGCAACTCCTTTCTTTGCCGCACTACCAAAGAATGGAATTCCTTACCAGCTCACGTGTTCCCCTCCTCTTACAACCCGGGTTCCTTCAAACGAGGCGTGAAGAGGCATCTTGCGGGCCGGCATGGCGGGGACGGCTAGTACAGAACATTCTTCCCGACTGTACTGGCCGTCGTCGCGTTTGGACTCTACTACCACTTACCATCAGGTGGAGTGGAGTCATTTGCCATCCCGGGGCATATAAAAAAAAAAAAAAAAAACTGCTGGGCTAAAGGGCTCCTTTCCTTTTTTTCAAGGAGAAGGATTGAAGCTTATTCCACCACGTTGCTTCAATGTGGGTTGGTGAAGTACACATGTGGCAAAGTTTCAATGAAATTAGACACATGCAGGTTTCCTCACGATGTTTTCCTTCAACGTAAAGCATGAGATGAATTATAATCACAAATTAAGCACATGAAAATTCAGTGGTGCTTGCCCGGGCTTGAACCCACAATTATCGGTTAAGATTCACGCGTTCTTAGCACTGGGCCATCTCGGCTCCACTTTTCTTCTTGGTTTACACAAGTACTAAATAAAAACTAAAGTTATATATAAAATAATATATGTATGTATATATTGTTGATCCTACGTAACAGTACGTACGTGCATTTAAGCAGTTGGCCCTAACGACGACTGACACCCCATTAAGTGAGAACTTATTTTAAATTGACAAACAAAAATTAAATACAGAAGTTATATACATATATATTATAGCACCTACGTAGAACTGCATATGTGCTTTTAAACAGTTTGCCCTAATTACGGCTGCCACCCGACCGGGCACTCTAGAACTTATCTTAAATTGGTAAACGTGCGGGTAGTATCCGGGCAAGGTTTAAAACACCATCGGGGTCTTCACATGTAAGTAGTTTTAAGTGCCCACACTCCACTTAGTAATTAAGTAAACTTTAATGAACAGAGATACATTAAAGAATTCATTTTAAATCAAATAACCCTGTGTAGTACAGTAGTCAATCAAAATATAGTTAACGAATAAATAATAGGCCAAGTTTTTCAAAGCTACGGTAAAATCGTTAAAAACTACATATTTCACATTACAAACAGTTATTATCTCTACAAATAATTTCTATACGAACCGTTCGTAACCATTGTATTTTAAATGAAAAGGTACATAGTCAACTACCTATGAATTAAACATCCTGTCAAATGGACTAAATATTTTTAATGTATTTTTCAGAGCATTAAATCGCTAGAAGCAAGATAAACATTTTGCAAAAAAGTCACTATAAAGATGCATTGTTTTGGAAGTCGGTTTCTTCCTTGAACAACAATATCCCAGCTAGAATTTCAATCTATTCCATAGCTTCTGTATTGGTTATTAACTTATGACATTAATAAACGTTGTTGAAAAAAACAGCGCAATTGAAAACTTCCTCCTCTTTTAAGTAGTTAAAAGTACACACCTACATAATAATAATAATGTCCTCCAGACAGATTTCGGCCTCGGCGGCCAATCTCAAGTGAGATTAGCCAACTACGCAGGAGATATTATAGTGCACAAGTGTGTGCGCAAACACAGGTGCACTCTCTATTCTCTAACTCTCATAATCCGATGGGACGGCAATCCAACACGACCGGAAAGAGTTCAGGCGCAGGACCAACGGCTTTACGTGCTTTCCGAGGCACGGGAGTGTACACACTTCCAACTGCCAGGCTCCGGGCTGCTACTAAGAATTTTCTGACAGAAAAACCCAATAACTTTTTTATTGGCCCGACCTGGGAATTGAACCCAGGACCTCCGGGTCTGCGGCCTTATATCAAGCCACTAGAGCAACGAGGCAGTTAGTAAACACCTATATACATATTATATTAAAGCAAGAAAGCAAGCATCGACGGAGTTTGATCCACGTCTATCATATAAAGAAGCAAAGTATATAGAAAATAATAACAATATTTAATTTATATCAGATGTTATTTATATGTACTGATTATTTTAGTTATATATAAATGAAATTTGCGAGCGAAACAACGCAACCATAAAAACCGGAAAACAGACACATAAGTTTATGTAAATAGAATTAGTAGTAAGTAAATATGTCTAAATATTTTACTTGTATTAATAGTAATACCATAATGCCCATTAATAACGTTATTGTGAACATTATTTTTAGACATCTTTATAATAATAACTAGTAAGAACTATGCGTCCGGAGTCAGATCCTCATACAATCACTATTTAAAAAATTCAAATAAGACAACAACAACAAACACACGTAGTGTACACTAATAACAAGTTTCAATTACTGGTTTAAGACATTTATTTCTCAAAAACGAATACAATTCTCTTAATATGAGAAATACACGTTAATCATGTAAATAATATAAAAATAATGGAACGGGTGGGTATTAGTAAATACTTAATCTATATTATTATAAATTAACATTGTTGTTGGTGGATAAAAGATAAAAATTACACTACTATTACACTACAACATACTTAATTTCAATTAATCCAAACATTGAGCGTATGTCTGAGTGTGAATGTTTTTGTATGTGTGTAATGTTTTTGGATATACATATGTGTTCATTTACTTCATTTATCGACACTTAACAGTTTTTCTACTTTTTCATAATTAAACTAATTTAACCAAGTTTATATTTTCTATTTTAATTAAGAGATGGTTATCTCTTTTGTATTAAATAAAATAGTTTATTTTTTTATAGATAAAGAAGATAGATTAGCTAAATTTAACTGTAATTTGAAATGAAATCAAAATCTGAACTATTTCAAACTAGGCGGTAAGCCGAATTTCGCTATACGGGATATTCATGAAATCTCGAACGTAGTACGCTGGGACACTTTCATTACTGTGATGTCCGGCGCTACACAGTTCAATGTCCGGTAGTCTATATTTAACACACACTAGCCAACGCCAGTCGTAAACTGCACGTGCAATACAATTCCTTCATATACAGATTGAGAAATACTTTCTCTAACAATAGAATTTTTCATGTAAACTGTATATTTAAACTATAGTATCGAAAAGGCAATAATATTGTTACATGATTTTTATTTTAAATCTAATGAATATTTTTTTTTATATTTACATTAATTAATTCGCATATTATATAATAATAATAATAATATCCTGCGACATTTTTCACACACGGCCATCTGATCCCAAATTAAGCTTGCACAAAGCTTGTGCTATGGAAACCAGACAACTGATATACTACATATACTACTTTTCTTTTGTAAATACATACTTATATAGAAAATTAAACCCAGACTCAGGATAAACAGACATGTTCATGCACACAAATGTCTGTCCTGGATGGGAATCGAACCCACAACCTTCGGCGTGAGAAGGCACGTATCTACCAACCACGCCAACCGGCTCGTCAAATATTACAAATATTACGAATTGATGTCTACAGACTGATCTGTCTAAATAATACCATCGTAAGCTTTTATAGTACGAGAATTTTCGCGTGTCCAATGCGCTGAAATCAATAACTTCGTCTCATTCTCAGCGGACTAGAGTTCTTTGCACTTTGCAACGAATTCATTACTAACATTTTCTTAACTATTTCAATAATATATAATACAAATTCAGAAGCATAATATAAGCACATATGTCTTATATATTATTTCCTTGTTCATTATCTATATACCATCCGCACGGAGTATGCAGTCACGTCCTGTACTTGATACTCGAACAAGATTTGTGCTCAATATGACGCAAACGAAATTAGATTTCTATTTATTATATTATATGTATTTCGCACTGAAATCGAAGCCAACAAGAACATTTCAGTATCGTAGAGATATGAGAAAATTGTAAGCCTAATAAAAAAATATCATTTGATCTTCTTACATTTTTTGTAAAAAAAACCACCATATCTAATATATGGTTATGGTAAATTTAAGGCTACAAATACATGAAATATGTATATCTAGACTAAGACTGTGTATAACTGGGTATTTCGCTCTTATTTATTTAAAGAAGTCACAAGTCAAGAAATGAAATACTTTAGAAATGTATTTATTTTTTCTACTGATATACTATATCTATACATAATCGAGATATTTACAAAATAAACAAGAAAAAAAATATTAAATTTATTGATATATTATATCATCATATTTTTGTTGATATATTATAGGCGATTACAACAATACAATTAAATGACTACACTTAAATTAATGAAGGTCGAAAAAAAAAATTATATATAATTTAAAAATAAAAATAAATAAATGATATTTAGTATCTTAAAACTATTGACATTTTGACTGAAAATGTTAATGTCATGAGGGTTAATATCCTCATAGGTTCTCATTAAACTATACAGGATATTTAGTATTAGATATTAATAATTTAAATATTATATTAAAAGTAGCATAAATAGGGAAACATAATTATATGTATAATAATAATAGTAATATCTTGGGACATTATTCACACACGGCCATCTGATCCCAAACTAAGCAGAGCTTGTACTATGGAAACCAGACAACTGATATACTACATATACTACATATTTTTATTTTGTAAATGCATACTTATATAGACAATTACACCCAGACTCAGGACAAACAGACATGTATGGACATTATTAAAAAGTAAAATAATAAGAGTATGTACGTATCGCACTATTGAGATAAGGCTTTTCTCACTTCACACTGCTGTAATACGAATACATCAACACATGCAGATTTCCCTTCGATATTTTAATCACTGTCGAGCACAAGATAAATTAACAACTTTAAGCACAAGAAAGACTATATACAGTTGACCCTAATATAACAATATAATAGGTTATACTTTTCGTAAGTTACGGAAACATATCGAAGGTATCAAAATCGTATAAGAGTTTTGGCACGTGTTCGTTTTAGCAACGTAACCTAAATGGAAAACAAAGCACACAGGGGTGGAGAACTTCCTAAACTCATCAGCTGAGTCCAGAGCACGCCCGCTACTATTACTTGTGAGAAAACTTTCTTATATCGTTTCAACTTTTCCAAATGTAGCGAACATTACAATAATTCGGCATTATAGTTACGTTCATACTGTTTAGTTCTTACGATTTTCGACGTAGTACCTACGAAATAAGAGTTTTTATGTGTTTAAATGTGACTGCTATGAATCAAATGTATACAAATAAATGAGAGGACTTGTAATGCCTAAATGAAAATACTACTAAGCTAATCTATTTAGAAAACTGAACAAATACCAGAAGATGTAGTGCGTTTTGTAGATTTTAGTATATAATACTGACGTAAGTAACCTGAATTTCATGTTCTTGTTGTGTATTAAAATAATTTATTTTTCTACTGGTGGTAGAGCTCGTCTAGGTAGGTCCCACCCACTCATCAGATATTCTACCGCAAAACAGCAGTACTTGGTATTGTTGCGTTCCGGTATGAAGGGTGAGTGAGCCAGTGTAATTACAGACACAAGGGACAGGATGATGTAAGCGATGGTTAACATTTCTTACAATGCCAATGTCTATGGGCGTTGGTGACCACTTACCATCAGGTGGTCCATATGCTCGTCCGTCTTCCTATTCTATAAAAAAAACATTGAATTATGTACATTATACAAAATAAAAAGTAGAAAATTGTCTACTGCATGGTTTATTGTAGATTTTGAAAAGATAAATAAATGGGGATTTTATTCCAAAGCGGTAAAAAGAATGTTTTTGGAAGTTTTGTCGTTCTAAACATATTTATACCTCAAACATTACTTATCATCAATCAAGAGTGTTCGTTAATTACAATAAAACATACTTGGTTCGAGCATCACGTTCCTTAAATAAACAAAAGCAATACAAGAGTTCCGAGGATTCAGTACTCAGACAGTGATCTCCCCACGGTTGTTTAAGCTTATTTATTTTTCACCAGTCTAAAGGGATGTTAAGTATACGATGATAAACATTGCATTGAAAATAGTCATCAATATAAAATGTTCGTATGTTTGTATTTATTTTAACATAACCTTAAACTTTAGTTATAAATAATTACCCATGGTATAAAGTAAAATAAATATCCAATTAAAATAACAATTAATGCAATTTCAAAAGAATATTTTTACTGCAGAACCTCTATTAACTATATTTATAATGCAAATTAAAATATTATTTATTTTCATAGGCTCATAAAAGCAATTTTGTATCGTTCTGTTACAATATGTGTATAAGAAAACACAACATTGTTTAACAAATCAGCCTTAAATAACGTTTATAAGTAAAGCCGTTTATTGCAAGCAAAAACTGTTTTTGGTGTGTGATATGTGATACATTTGAAGCATCTAAATTACGAAATATGTAATGGGAAAAAATAAGAGACCAGAAAAGCTTTAATTTCTACTAAAAACCATATCATTTTAAACGTGTTATTTATTATTCACAAACATATACACATATCACAACATATTTTCCAGGTAAATGTGAATCACTATATTTGTTTTTTTATATTTCTTAATAATAAATGTTTTAAGATAAAAGATATAATTCCTATTTTAGATATTAATTTTATGTATTATAATAAAATGTAACCTGTATTTTATCTCCAATAAATAAAATAAGATAAAATTAAATAACGGGTTTGACTGTAAATTAATTTCTTATTCTGGTTACACAAAAATATATAATCTGGAATTGAACAGTTGATTGAGTCATTTGTGAAAACTTTTCAACGAAATAGCAATGCATGTCCTAGTTACGACTTATATGTAAATGTGTTTTATCAACCCAGCGCCCTCGCAGACGTCTCAAAAGGGTGTTTACGTAGACAATGTACGCGTTCTAACGCCGGAGGGAACGATTGAAAAAACCCTTTTTTTACTATAGAATATCTCCCAACCCACATACATATAACCAAAAAGATAAAAGATTTATGGCACGAATTTTTTTTAAACAGCTTGAATATTTATAGAAAATTATTTATTTCTACGAAACTTTCATCAAATAATAGTTAGGAATATTAAAAATTGTAAACGAATATCAATGCGTCGGAAATTTAGATATTTAGAAAAGCAATATGAATTTTAATTCATGTGTATTTAATGAAAAACAGTTTTAAATTAAATTGACAAAACAAATATCTATGCGGTTTTAAAGTATCCTTATTTCCATGATATTTAACATAAAAAGAGGTGATTACCACATTCATTGTGTAAAAATAAAATCGAGGCCGACAAAAGTAAATGCATTTTCACGTACATTACGATAGATGGTGGCAATTTACGTGGAAAGGATTTCACGTTAGTCGCAGTAGAGGAAGGAACAGAGCGGCGATGATAAGACTTCTATTTAAATTATATGAAAATGTGAATAGTTTTATAATTAAATAAATTTTAATTTGTACGTATAAAAAAAAACGTTTGCTTATTTAGATAATCTGAGTAATGTATTTGTTTTATTATTCTTTATACTAAGTTATAATATAACGTTAAAATAGGTTTGTGACAGTCCAAAAGTAAACAAGCTTTTGACTTGACTTTGCATTCGCAATTTTATTATGTATATTTTTTATTGTCTGTGCTTTCCATTCGATTATACGTTCGCCATTTATAATGAAATGTAATCAGTTGATAACATTTATCGGTACCTAGTCAATAGTATTTTCTTTCTTATGTAGTCTCGGTATTATCGGATCAAGATGAAATTTGATCATTTGCCAATTGTTCACCGAAGTATGAAAATTTTAATTGAATATAATTTTTATTTTTAGACAACCGTGACTTTATATTTAGGCTACTCTATTAAGCCATCGTTTTTGTTAAATTCAATTTAAACTATCAAGTTACTCTGAAAAGGGCTCCGATAATAAAACGTAAGTTGACATAAGGCGACTGGGTTTTAAACGTCGTCGGGTGTTTCCCTAAATCGTGTAAAATTACGTATAACTATTACAGAATCAATGCAATTATAATCGAAACATCGCCAACCATAAATAAACAAGTTAAAATAAATATTAAAAATTAATTATTAACTTACAAAACAATATTTAAATTATTATATGTAATGGAGTATTGGAAACAGAACTTCAAGTATTTAGTTGTTAACTCGTGAAACCACAGGCATCTCGTTTATCGGAATTTATATTACAAAATAAAATATATATCAAAATAATATATTATAATATCGATAACATAAATGTTTTGGATATCATAATATCGATATTACTTAGCAGAAAGTATTGAACAAATTGATAATCGAATTTCATTTCTCTTTTTCTTATTTCGATCGTGAATATAAATATCGAAGCCGTCACATACATCATAAGATTCATAAGTTACGCCCGATTATTAGAACCGTTCCAAGAGAACACATCTTTTGACATCCGTTACGCATCGAAGTGAGATATGTCCAAAACGAAAAATTGCTTTTGGTTTCATTGTTTATCGATCGTATGTTATTGTGCAGACCGAATTCCAAAAATATATATGAACATGAGGTTTTGACTATCCGTAACTTTTCTATTTGTTGTATGTTGTTTAAACTATCAAGTTTAAACAACATACAACTATTATTATAATTGTTTAAACTATCAACTATAAGCCGAGATGGTCTAGTGGTAAGAACGCGTGAATCTTAACCGATGATCGCGGGTTCAAACCCGGGCAAGCACCACTGAATTTTCATGTGCTTAATTTGTGTTTATAATTCATCTCGTGCTTAACGGTGAAGGAAAACATCGTGAGGAAACCTGCATGTGTCTATTTTCATTGAAATTCTGTCACATGTGTATTCTACCAACCCGCATTGGAGCAGCGTGGTGGAATAAGCTCCAAACCTTCTCCTCAAAAGGGAGAGGAGGCCTTAGCCCAGCAGTGGGACATTAACAGGCTGTTACTGTACTGTTTTACTGTATGTTGTTTACACCCATACATGTTTCAACAAATGTACATAAAAAGAGGAGTCGTTTTGTTGCGTCATATATTTACTTATTTATTAAATGCTTATTATAATAAATGTCTGGCAAAAGTTTTCTGCCTTTTGAAGAGACGGTTCAAAGCTTTATCCACCATTCTCTTACAATGTGGGTTGGACATACGCATAGGGCAGAATTTAACCTACACGATGTTTTTCTGCGCCACCGAGCACGAGTTGAATTATACACAAACTGAGCCCAAAAACTCAGTGGTGCTTACCTAGATTTGAACCCGCTATCTCTGATTGAAATTCACATGCTCTAGCCACTAGACTATTTATTAATAGACTATATCAACTCAATAATTTGTTAATTTTTGAATCTTAACAAATTCATATTATTTGATTATCATTAAAACTAATTTGAATAAATGTTACATATATTTAACGATTCCTCACGTATTACTTATTTGCTTATAATATATGTATTTTGTAAGACGGTAATATATTCCAGTGTATAGGGTTTACATTTGTAATGTGCCTTTAGTTGCACATAGACGCTCTTTCACCCGAGCATTAAGGCTTGCTAAAAGCAAAATAAATTGCGTTAATTAGTAAGAATGAGTTCCTTATACAAAAAAAAAACAATGAGCTCTAATAACAACCGCCAACAGTATTTGAAACTTATTTGTGAAGTATTGCGTCAGTATTTTATCCATTAAACTGTAATTTGACATTGCCTAACGTTATAGTTCCAATCGCCTTTCGTAGGCATAAGTAGGCCCTGCTCTCAAGTTCGAATTTACTGCCAAATTCCAATTATGCAAATTATATTTTACAAATTTTTTCTTTGTGCTTTTCTTGTGTACTCTCATACCACTTTTGGTTATACTACCCTTATTACGCGAAAAATATATTTCTTTATTTTTTGTCACGCTTTTACGCTTTCAAAAGATAGTTATGAAATTTTGATACACATGTATTTGTACGTGCTTTATGAAAAAAAAAAACCACTGAGTTTCTAGCCCTTTCTCGTTATCGACTTTTAGAGTACTTGAATAAAGTAGATTTTGTTAAGAGTATTCTCAAATACATTTAAATATTTCTAACACATTTAACGTTTACTCAACGGAATAGCAAAATATTAAGCGAAGTCATACTTGTTTTAAGTTATGCTGATCCCAAAATGGAATCTTAACTCACACGATATTAATTTAATTCCAACTGACTTGGCTAACTGAAACAAGTTAATAATGCATTATAAAATTGACTTTGAGTGAGTCGAATATGTCGGTAGTTGATAACTTAAGTACGATGGAAATTCAAATCCTTATATTATAACATTATTATATATTAATTTTCGAAATATATTTTGCAAAAGCTTTTCTTTGAGCGTAACTTAAGCTTTACGTATGAAGGCTCGGTTAATGTATACTACCTTTCACGAAATAAGTATGTAAGTATAAAGTGTAGCGACGTGATTAAAATCTAAGTAAGAGCAATCGCTATCATATTTTATATTGTACACATTTTGCGTATATTTTTAAATTAATGTATCTTAAATGAACTGATGTTAGATTAATAAAATCATGTTTAAACACATTTTTTACTTTTAATTTTTTAACAATTATTAATATTTGTATATCACAAAGTTATTGTCTAATTTTTAAGACTAAGTCAAATTATTAGTTGATTATATAAACTGTGCTACAATAACATGTGATTATACTTTTTCCATGTATACATACATAACGCTGAAGGGGTCAACTCGGAGCCAACAATAATAAAATCGTTACTATCGATTTTGGTGTCGAGAACAATCAATCCGAAAGCAACGTCGCCGTCACAACTAAATCGACGACATCCGTCCGACTCCCCTTAGTCTATATAGATTTTAACTGATCTATATTAACTAATATATATATATATCTATACATTACACCATACCATCAAATTATATGCAACTGCGAAATCTAGGAATATTTTAAAATAAATAGGTTGTAATAGTTATATATATGTATATAGCGATATTTTTTATGATAATAATTACTCTTTTAATCTAATCACTTTTTTTATAAAAAAAATCGTTGACTAGTTTTTTATATTTGTGAAGATAAAAACATATAATGAGTAATACAAATGACGTGATTTTTTGGTGAGTGGGAATGGGATATTTGTCGAGTTTATCGCACAACTAGGGTTGCAGTATATAGGTACTCGTAACCGACGACGCGCCGCGGTGGCTCATGCTACCCCATGCACCACTGCATTGCGGAACCAGAACTATAATTCATTTTTAGAATGCGAAACACTCCCATTGTATCACGTCTATTGTATTAAAGGTATTTTATAACGAGATTAACAGAGCGTGTGCCTGGATCTGAGATTATGGTAAATATTATATAGGAAACTGTTTCAAAGACAAATTCATTTAGGGAAGCTCCCGTCACAGCTTTTATATTCTAAATGAGTGCTTATTATTTATTCTTAATTCTAAATTAATCGTTAGTTAAAACTATATACATAATAAACGTCTTTAGTTCTTTCAGTTTTTTTCTTATTTATCTAAATGGTTTCCTATTTTCTATTAGTTTACTATACAAGTATTCCGTGCGTGCAATATATTTTCAAAGAAAACGGCGATATATCACCGTACCCCTCGATAACATGTTTCCGCGTTTCCGCTGACTGGACGTCGTCGATTACAACTCGAGGTAGTCTACATCCCTTGTGAATGCTCAAGCCAGATATTGGATAAGAAATGGTCCGTCATAGATCGTTTGGGGGATTTATATGGCATCGAGCGATTTATATACATACATATAGGTGAACGCACATATACATGTCTCATTTCTCAGTTTATCAGTCTTATTTTATTTTTTGTTTACACTAAACATTTAAGGATATGGTATTTTTTGTAAGTTTTAAAAATTTAACATTTTTATCACGCTTTTATAGCTTTCAACGTTTGTGCTTAATTAAATCAATAAATCGAATTAAATTAAAAAAACCAAGAAAGCAAAATTTAATCTAATTTTAAATAATGACATTGATTTTGGTAAAACGTAATATGTATTTAATACCCTAAACATTTCAAGGCAACTAATGTTAATTGTTTATGTATAACAAATCTAAAATAGAAAAACATTGTCGGAAAGAAAAACAAAGTCGGATTTGAAAAAATATTTATTTTAACATTACAAAGCCCAATCCTTGGGGTTTCTTTAACATCACGCAACGGCCCACGGAGGCGGAGCGAGAACGTTTAACGCGTGTAAAACCGTGCGAAGCAGCTCGAAATGAATAAAAATTTTCTTTGATTTTTAATAACTAGTATTTACCTGCAATTTGACACCTATTAATTGTAAAAAAATAAACTTATTTGTTGTATTCATAATTTCTTTGTTTATAAACTAACCATAAGATCGACTCATGGTCATAACTGGCACTTGAATAAAGATCTATTAAAGTAACCTAAACCTCGAACGCAGAGATGAAAGGCTGCCGTCTCGATAAGTGATAAACCAATAGAAATTCAACTTAACCACTCGCATCTCTGCAATAGACAGTACGCCATATAGGAATAAAGTGTACAAGCAATAATTACTATCATATGTGTTGTGAGTATGCTGTTTGAATGTAACTTTACTATAACAATAATTTATATGAACACTTGCTTGATACATAGAAACAACTGCTTCATTTGTCTAATAACTTCCAAGGACTGAGGATCACGTGTCGGACTTATTTAAACTTTTATACTCTTCATACATCTAACTAACCATATTATATATAATATAATCACGTTGGCATATTAAATGTTATTGGATCATTTATATGGTGATAGACGTCTTGAAATCATAATATGTAATAAATTCTAACGTTCCTAGGCAGCTAAGCAATGTAAAGGTTTAATTTTAATGTTAGTTGTTATATTCTTTTTAATCGAAAACCAAAATCATATATAATAAATAAAATATAAATCGTCAACAATATTTTTTTCCTTCTATGACGAGAAAATATAAAAAAATATATCGTGCAGTTAGTAAAACACATTGTTCGCCTTTTGTTCCCAGCATTCTACACGATCATTAGTAACTTATATAAAACTTTGAAAACTCCAAACAAATTAACGATGAAGTTATTAGGGAACGAGCGATAAATAAAATTTGAAACGCTAAAAAAACAATAAATCAACGAAATAAAGTCATCAAAGCTGATAAAGCATTTTATAGTCTGTGTGTACGTCTTTCAGATCTTAATATCTCGTCGTAAGAGTAATACCGTAGCGTAGTAGCGAGGCCACCCTTTAGCCGTCCCCCCGGCGGTGCGGGCGGAGGGTGTGGGGTGCGGGGTACGAATGCGCGGCCGTTGACACGAATCCCCTGGTATTCTGTTTATCCCAATGGATTTTTTCCATATGTGTTTACCGTGAACAGTGTGCTCACGAATGGTTTTGTTTAAAGATTAGATACACAGTCCGATGCATTTCTCATCTTCAAATAAACACTAGAAAAAAACATTGCACAAAATAAAATTCTAAGTACATAGAATGAAAACGTTACATTTTTTTCATAATAATAAATTAATATATTTATAATACTATATTTATCTTTGTTTTAATTCATTTGACTATTAAAAATAGCAAGGTTGGTATAACCAAGGAATGATAAATTTTAATTATTTTTCTCTAAACATAAACGAGATTTCTTAAAAAAATAAGGTAAGGTAAGCTCGTTTACTTTCGTTTTTCTTTATTAAAATTTTAATAATAGCATTTATTTTAATTTAATAACTACGGTAGTTAGTTACGGTAGTTCTCCTCAAAAAGAGGAGAGGAGGCCTTTAGCCCAGCAGTGGGACATTCACAGGCTGTTACCGTTACGGTTACGGTAGTTAATACCTACATCCACTTGCCTCACTACCCAAACCAAATTATAATTTCTTATATAAAAATACCTTACAGTCTCTATTATTATATTTATAAATAGATTTCGTAGTAATCATTTTAACTAAGCTATCGAAATGCATTGTAGTAATATAGATATGTTTAATTTTATTGATATTTTGTTAAAATCATTTCTGAGAAACAGAATTGACACAACTACCGATTTGACACAACTGACACGTATTTGTAAACATTAAGAAGATGATAGATGTTATCAGTTCATCAATCTATTACGAAATAAACACAAGTGTGACAGTTCCTGTTCGTGATTATTTAATTCTATCGTTATATTATTATCAATTACATCTTCCTGATCTGATTTTATAACACGATGTGCGAGCAGGACAAATATAAACAGTTCATATACTTTTTAAATTATTATGTTATCATTATAATTGAAAATCATGACGATATAATGTTCTATAACATTGTCCGTCTGTTCAAAAAAAGTAACTGATATTTTAAGCGAGTAAAAAATGATTTTGTTGAAAAATCTATATTTACTTACAATGATATTTCGTGTATAAATTTATTTATACTTATTTTTTCTTAAATATCTGTATCTCCAGACGCGTTGTTTGTGCCTTTAGTGTATCTTATCTTTGATTACTTTTGATGTTATTTTTATGTGCCTGCAAATTTAATACCAGACAGCATCACAATCTACGTTACAGTATTATTTTTATGCGAGACTTAAAAACATCCTGTAATAATCAATCATCATGGTAATAATGAAGGAACAACATTGGATATTTTACACACTCGTGTCAAAATTGTTCTTTTGTTAGATGATTCGAGTTCAGATTCGGCCTGCACTAACCGCCTTTGTATCTCCGCTCTTCACACCTCGCAGGGCTGATAGCATCAACTTGTTACTGCCTGGAGTCGAGCTTAGCGGTCGACCTACATTAACGCCATGATATTTAATCTTTTATTTAATAAATGCTTTTATAACGCTTTAACCCTGAACTTCGCTTTAAATACTTAACCTTAATTAAATAAAACCGGCTGAAATATTAAATTTAAAAATAGATTTATTAATAATATAACATAACAAACAGGGAACTAAACTCTCAATGTAAAAACTAAGCGTTTAATATATTAATCATTTGAAGGCTCTCAGATTAAATGAGCTAACAACCCCAGCATTTGTCAGAATAAACGTTTGTTACGAAAGAAGCTAGAATACACTCGAACAAAAGTAAAGTAGGACGGGCACGCTCTGTAAAAACTAATTTCCTCACGACTCAGTCTTGATCCTAGTGATTGGCGGATGGAGAACTTAAGTGCTATCTTTGCTCCTGATCATCAGAGCGGTCACGATCCCGCTATTGTGGGAACAACATGATGGTATCTTAGTGAAAATGTTATACACAAACCCGCCTAGATAACCTATCTTTAACACGACACGAAAGTAATAAAATTAAATAGGAGAAGTACAAACTTGTATTTTTTCTAGTACACCTATTTGTATTACCGCATTATAATCGGTCAATAGCTTCCGAGAACTAAATCCATTAGGAACCGCATGCGGCACGCAAAGTTAAATGACACAGGAAACTGTGCGTGCGGTGATTTAAAGGGGATTTTTAAAAGCAAAACTCGTTCTACAGTAGGTCAACTTCATGCATAAGATAGAGCCAATCAGCATGTCTATTGCAAACTCGCATCTATTCATCACGTATATACATTTTTGGTATATTTATAGCTTTTAAATGTAACATTTCGCTTCATAGAATTTATTCTCGAGGGATTTTTTTATTTTAATGGATTCGCTTAAATAATATTTTCTGATGTAAGCCCATTGATTTATCTCTTCCAACTGCCGGTACGATAATATCGACCGGCTTGTTTTCCATGTGACCACTCCGCTGGGCAGCGTCGTAATTGAGTCGCTCGCATCCTTCCGCTTACTCTGCACTGGTGACCGTAACGCTAGCATGTAGAGATAGTATAGAAAATAACATGCTTTATTGTTTTAAAATATTTAAAACATTACTTCTATATCAGAACTTGCACTACAAGCTCTTTTCAATCGTCATGTAGATTGTACCGAAAGCAACCGGCAAGGAACTCAGTAGTTTATTCTTTTGCTTAAATAATTTATAATATTGGAAATTAACATTGAAATATTATTATAATATTGGAAACTATTATTGGTTAAATTTTCATAATACCGTTAATTCCAATATATATATTTATATACATATTAGCGCATTTTCAGTAAACTAAATTTATCGAACATCAAACATATATATATTTATATATATATATATATATTTATATATATATATATATATATATATATATATATATATATATATATATTTATATATAAAGATGCCCTGTTGCCCCGAAAAGAATGAAACTTTAATCGGTAGATGTTCTTATTAAAGATTGCATTGATCAAATCAAAATTTCGACATTACGAAACGAAGGTCTCCTAATTTCAACTCTTTATGTGTTATTGTTTAAGCTTTTCATAAACAGTCAGTCAATCACCAAGTTGTCTTTTATACGTAGATTGCAAATTAAAATACACATTTATATATATTAAAATATATGTTTTACAAGAAAAAAAATGGAACATTATATTGCAAGCATTACATTGGCAAGGTAGGTGAACAACCTCGTTGTTTTGGTAAACTACGTAATAGTATCGACTCGGACAATACGACTTAATACATTTGCTATAACTCGGGTTTATAGTGCCATCACTATTTTTGTATTATATACATTTTTTTCACTTTGTTTTAATCGGATTATTTGCTATTCATATGCATACGCGTGCATTGCTTTGATACTTTTTGTATACATCAACTTATGCGTATGATTGTACCCGCATATGCGCATAGGTCTCCGCCTTGTTAAAACTAATTTGTATCTTGCAGTTCGCGGTATTGTAAATATACTCTCGTTATGTGTAAATCTAAAGAAACATCCGTTCAGTTTCACGACATGTTACATTGAGTATCATATTACAGACAGTGCGGGTCGACTGTCTCGATCGATTCGTGACCCCGCACTTGCCTTCTAACGCGTCTTTGTAAGCTTCTGTATCGTTTTAAAAACATTGTTTCTAACGTTGCTATACCAATAAAATGATTTATTTACAGAAACATATTATTTACATTAGGGACTGAACTAAATAAACTTTTTTTTAGATAGTATGTGCTATATTATTTTAAGAATTTAAAGTAGAAGGTAATATGTACTATATTAAGAATTTAATAATATTTACAAGATGTTTACATCAAATTAATCAATTATTGGAAACAAAAATAAATTAATCTTTTATTTCTAAAATTAAATTGGGTTGCAGTCACAGTTCCAGTCGATTTCGTTTTAACCATCTTTGGTTTTTGGTTGAACAGCTTACTCATTTAAGCGAAATCCTTAGTCGGTGAAAGTGTATATAATGTAATGTTTAATCTTAAATTTATTCTCCGTGACATAGTAGATTATTTAATTCACCGAGTACTCAAAAATAGTTGACAAAAAAAATTGAATTTTAAATCTAATGCATTTTTTTAAGTCTGGTAATATTCACAAAGAATGTACTGTGTTCTATTTTCAAACAATGTAAATATAAATTTAAAAACTCGTAGATTTAATATTCAAATAAACTTTGTGTAAGATGTGTTCCTATAATATATTCAAATGTGATCTCGTTCCCGTGTCGCTTCGAAGTCATTTAAAATTCCAATTACAAAAACCAATATTGAAGTTGTATTGAAATAGCATGAGCGTGTAACTCCGTAATATACGTTATATTTAGACATTTACACAATTCAATATTTTATTATTGCGTATATTTGAGTATTAATACGAAGCCAACAATTATATATATTCAAAAAACTATTT
This sequence comes from Nymphalis io, assembly GCF_905147045.1. NCBI lineage: Eukaryota > Metazoa > Arthropoda > Insecta > Lepidoptera > Nymphalidae > Nymphalis > Nymphalis io. Next base: position 8,177,811 of record NC_065890.1, on the reverse strand, counting down.
AATATGTTAAAACTCAACAATATCATGCAAAAATATTTTATTTATTTTCTCTTTGAATCAATAAGACAGTAACTCTATAATTTAAAAAGTTGCAAGTATTCAATTTAGGAAACATATGAATAAAACTATGTAAACGAATGGCGTGATAATCATAAGAAAACATACCCGTGACCGAACTATTTATTCAATTCTTTCAATCTGTGCGGAGCGCACGTGTGGCGCGCATATGCGCTCACTCGGCCGAACCAAACCGAACGTTCTCATTGTTTGAAATTTCACGTTCAATGTGGGGCGTAAATATTTCGACAAAGCTCTAAAAGGGAGAGCCCATAAAAGAACAACAGATATCCGTTACTAGACACAATTCTATGAATGATAGCGATCGCGGCATTTCGATTTCGATTTCATTTGGTCTCAGATATGATTATGATGGAGCCATATCAAAATATTAAAACAAAAGGAGTCTGTTAAGGTTCTTTTTATGAATGAGATGAACGCATTTCGAGCGCTCTGCGTAATTGTCGGCATGCAATAAAAACCCGACAGAGCAAGGGAGCTGGATTGTCGCACACGTGCATCCGCCTGCCACTTTGCGAAGTTATTTTTAAGAAATCATTTCTTACTGCGATAGTTGAAAATAGTATGCAAGTTTTAGTGGACTCGCTAATTTTTAATATTTGATACTATTGTACACATAATAAAGAAATTAAAATCGAATATAATAAACCTTTACATATATTATAAATGCGAAAGTAAATCTGTCTGACTGTCTGTCTGTTACGCTTTCGCGGGTAAACCACTGAACCGATTTTGATAAAATTTGTTATATTTTAAAGCTTTTACCCCAAGGATGGTCATAGACTACCTTACTTACTTTTTATAACCAACACCGGCGCTTCTTCTACCTAACACGCAGGCGAAGCCGCATTCGAAAACCAATATTTAATAAACGTAAAAGTAATAACTAAATTATAAACCAATATATTTATAACAGTGCTAAATAAATCACTATAATAACGCGCCGTTAAATTCTTCTCTCATATAGAGTCAAAAAATAAACATAATCCCCGCCTTCGTTTCGGCCTTAATTATGATATCAAAAGCTGCACCGTCAGTATCCGATCAACACGTGCATCTCTTTCTAAACGCAGTACGAACGAACACAGTTCACATAACATCGCATCGCTAGATCGGCTATTAAACACGATTATATGCGCGCTCTCGTATTATTTTAAAACTATCTCATTCGTTCTATAGTGGGACTAAACTATAAATGACCCCACTACGAATTCAATCCGACTCAAATTTGAGCGGTGTGATGACACGGCATAACGCTTACTGGATAAGAGAAAATGAACAGTCAAATAACATACCGCTGACACATAAATAGATACGTTTAAAAAGTCAATTAACACTTTATAGTTAGTTTATAAAGACCTATCAATCAATATCGACGAGAATTTCAAAATGTATACTGAATGTAATATTAGTACATTAGGGATAAGGCAAGAAAAAAAGATGCGCCTACAATTTCAAGATCAAATTAAATTATTATTATTATAACGGTTAGGATATATTTTAATTATATGTTAATAGTAAAATTAACATATAATTAAAATATAGCAAGAGTAAGTGAAAGTCATTACGATCACTCGAAAATATTTTAAAAAAACTTTTTTAAATTACAAATTAGTGCTTTGCTCAGATTAAGTTTTATCAAAATTAAGCTGACTCGTCAGCTGAAAATTATACTTTAATTTGACTAATATATTGTCCTTATATTTATGATGGAATAAATAATATGTTCATATTTATTTTCATGTTATGGGTTCGAAAGTCTCCAATTAGAAACGCAAACCTTACGTGTAGAAAAGGGAAAAAAAGAAGAAAAACAAGGAAAAAAATTAAATGTAAATGTGCAAGAAAGTTGAATTATTACTTAAATGATGTAATACATTGCTCGTATTCATTTCGAAACAATTAAAAAAATACTTTTTAAAGTTAAATTGTATAAAGTGTCAAATTTAATATTTTTATGAAATATTAGCTTCCGCCCGCAGCTACTCTGCCGTGTGACGGGAGTTGGCAGGTGGTAGGCTACCTCTATTATAAACTTCATTCAAATCTGTTTATTAGTGTTATCGTAAAAGAGTAAAAAGATCTATCCATTTTCATGAACTTTCGCGTTTATAGTATTAGTAGGAGGGTATGAGTGTACCAATTTATATATTATATAAAATTCATTATTTATCAATGCAACAAATACTAATTAATGTATGAATGGATATTATTTATGTTATTATTTAACTATATTAGACATGAATTATGTAATTATACCTTACATAAGTCCAAGTCTATTGTATTATAATTGTCCAATTTATAGCAAACACAAGCTCTAGTAGAATACAAACTGACAAACTACAACTATTCAGGTTCCATGTTCTAAATCAAATAACTGTCAACCATGTTTGCTTGTTAGAAATAACATATATATAGTTATATAGTGACGTCATAGTTTCACTTATACCAATTAAACTTTCAAAGCTGCAAAACAGAACGGGGCAATGTGTTCTGTTCCATTATTTGGAATAAATTCTGTTTATTCACGGAAAATAATATTGAGATTTACTCAATTCGTAAATGGGAATTAATCGTTTGTACCAAAACACTGATAGCTGAAATTGATGTTTAATTTGCATTTGTAAGTATTACTTGCAGTACCTTTGTGATATAATATGTGTGTGATGTGAATATATAATCAAAATGTCATTTAGTGTTTTAACTTAGATTAGCCCACTAAGCAGAAGATATTATAGTCCACAGGTGTGTGCGCAAACACAGGTGTACTCTCTTATTCCTAGCTCTCATAATAAACAACCGGAAAGAGTTCAGGCGCAGGACCAACGACTTTACGTGCTTTCCGAGGCACGGAGTGGATACACTTCAAACTTGCAGACGCCTAGCTGCTACTGAGAACTGAGGACCTTTGGGTCTGCGGACTTTCAACTAGCCAATTTTTTTTTCACGCAGTGGAAACCTTCAGAAAGGTACTCAGCTCCCATGAGGAGGGGGGTAACTGGGTTATGTGGGATTCTTACCCACTAAAACCACTGCGATGGCCGTCCTCGGCACGGATCGGAGAGGCTGCGGGATCGTGTTGATATAACGCATCCGCGGCCTCTCCCGTGCTTTGCTCCGCTCGTGGCTCGGCGGAGCTCTCCTCAAAGGGTACATCTAGCCACTAGACCAACGAGGCAGTCATAAATAAGTAAATGTTGAACACAGTTACCCTGTAAGACGTCCTAATTATTTTTCTATTTTGCGTTATGTATCTCTAAAATTTGATGACAATCACACTAAATAAATGTCGTAACGAAATAATTCTAAGAATTTCTTCTTCGAATTGGTACATTAGTAAATAAAAATGAATAATTATCTTAAATAATAACAACGATAAGCTGATATTAAACAGATATATTAAGGTTCTTAATATGTTTTTCAGGGTCAATTGTTATTACGAATGTTTACCAAAAAAATATCTCCAAAACTATCTCTAATGAATGATAAAACTAATTAAAACAAATGTTTAGGAATAAGCTAAATCAAAATTACCCTTATTTCCTAATGATTTGCTTATCGTTTGACGACCACAATCTATGTCAAGTTCTCATCGGCTTTCGCCAACAGAAATGTAAATAATTACCTTGGACAAATCGTCTAAATAGTCAAAGCACGATACGAACATCAAGAACCGTTAAGTTTTAAATGTACTCATTTTAACTCTAGTAAATACCGTTGATAAAAAAACTGTTATTTCGTTATCTAAGACCTCTACGCCAAAAAAATATGTATAAGATTCATTTGCGAATAAGTCAAGATTAAATGTCATATAAACTTTTGTATTTTCTTTGTCTAATAATTTTTAGATGTATAAAGAAAATTTGATATTATATTTTAACTTTATATTTATATATATTGTAATGAATCATCTAATCGCCTCATCATCATTTCTTTTTCCTTATTCCATTTATCTGGGATCAGCACAATGTGCGAACATCATAAAAAAGGTTTTGGCTTCCCACGAACAACACACAACTAGACAAATATGCATGTATTTTCAATTTATTTTTAGTCTCAATATCTATAAATATTCTATTATATATATATGTCTTCAATTCAGTGAACATAATTGGCATTAGCAATTTTTCTTTGTAAAGTTAATTTGATAGAACAACGTCCAGACACGCCATTATCGTAATAGTTTACCCTCTACATATTTCCCCAAGGGCGAAAAATCTAACAATTGCACCTTACCCTCAGAGCTGTAATAAATCTTAATGAGCTGTCAAACATTTTCTCGTAATTCAACTTTCTCATAGCAATAAATTCCGGCACAAAGAAGAACATGTTTTGCTATTCATGAATTGTACTACAGTTGACATTGAAATAAAGTATAGCATTTTTATAAAGTATTTTTAATGTAATATTATTTTTTCAATTTTTTAATATAATTGTGTTTGAATCGTACATTTATACGTTTCTAATACCTAATTCATATTCTGTTCTTAAAGAACATTAAGTTGTTATAAAATTTATACTTTACTTTTACTTTAAGGGTTCCACAAAACAATATCGCATGGTAATTTGTATAAAATGAATACTAGCTGCATTTAAACGTAATTTGTTTATTAACAAATCCTATTGGATATAAAAAATATGTGCCCATTCCTAGCAATTACTTAGTCTTCACTGGCAGTCTTGACTAAGCTCATATTTTTCGCAATACCCACTCATATACAGTCGAACGCAGACGAGGGGAGAACTTTATGCGGTGTGTACTGTGAATGCCAATCGGGTTCTGAGGACTCTCGAGTTGCCTTTCCTTAGTGAACAATGCGTTATGAAGTGCAGCGGAGGCAACTACAGCACATTGCCTGGAAGTTGGACTCCGACTTTATTGGCTTATTAACTGAATGGAATTCATCTTATGAAAGTAATTTAAGATGTTAAAATAGCGACGAATATTGTCATAATGGTGTTGACCTGAAATTAATGCGTATTTATTTATTAACCATCGGCTGTACGGATACGTTGTCTAATGCCCGTTATCTTAGGCAGTTCTCACTAGTATACGTTAATGTATACATATAATAAACGTTAAGGCAACAACAATTGGTACAAATTAGTTCTTAAATGATGATTACATGTTGTGAATCTATTGCAGCTTTGCGTGTAAGTATAAAAGTATCGTTTTGCTGGTTAGGAAGATGAGCAAATAACTGCAATCAAATTACAATCAGAGTGAAAGCCTACATCTTGAGAGTCTGAGATCGACGCTGACGCTGTGATGCGTGTTCTTTTTATCTTAGAGCGTGTTAGATCTAATTATATAACGTGCTTTTACTTCACGTACTAGTCACGACTACGAAATTATTGTTACCATACTGTTCGGACGCATCTAAACACGCTTTGAAGGATACAAGCTGGATCAAGTACGATAAAGTTTGCGTTCTAAACACATATATGTTTTCTATATAACATTAGTTACTGTCTTTTCAACTTTTAAAACAAAAAGATTATTTGCAGAATTTCGTTTTGGATAGGAATATTTTTTTAAATACTGTTTTAAAACTAACATTTATGTTATTGCAATTAAAAAGTATTTATTAAAATTACTATCGTAGACGGTATTGCCAACAGCAAGAAGGATATGCATATATGCTCAATCGGTTATATAGAATCTGTTTAAATTTATTTACAATTTTTTTCCCATACGTACTAACAGGTGAAATTAAATAAATGCTTAAAATTAACTAACTTAAAATAAAATGTAAATATTATAGTGACGGGAAATAGAAAATTTAATTATTTGTATTTTTTTTAGACTTAGTACTTGATATAAAATACATTAATAATAGCCTATTTATTATTACCGCACGAACCCTATAAAACTAGAAGAATAAAATATTTTGTAATCGAAAACAAAACCAAAATGGACAATGAGGAGGGTACTTCAACCTTCAACAATTTACAAGTGTTCAGTAAACACTCATACCTTGACCCATGTAGGGAAACTGTAACGGTCCTACGTTCACACGTTTTCAATATTATTAAAATAAATACTTTATCTATTTAGATGAAGTTATAAGAGCACACTTATAGCAACTAGAAAAATATCTGTCTCATGAAATAAATAAAAAAAAACAAGTAATTAATTAGAATGTTTGTGTATTGTATAAAACAAAACAAACGTTTAAACAATATAAAGCAATTTAAAAAAAACTTGAAATAAATTTACTCAACATAAATGTTAATATTTAACTTGATTTGATTGACAAAAGTACCGTAACATTATACATTATGACAAAGAAAAAACTTAGTCTCAAAAGCGTTCTCATTATATTAGTTTTAGTTTTATTATAAAAAAAACAGCAGATGATATCAGATCATGTGCTGTGGGGTCGTTCATAGGAAGTGCGTATGTAATTGTGGCGACTGGACACAATGAGGGGAATTGGCCAGTGCCGATTGTTGTGCGACCAACGCCCGCACCCATTGCCATTGATTGAATGAATGCGTTTTAACTAACAACGCTAGTCAAACGGACCGTGAATGTTTTGCGAGGCTCGATATTGTATGCTCTTCATTCACATTATCTTCAATAAACACTATTATTATGTACTTTTAAATGAAAATGTTCATTACTCAAAATTTCAAGACATAATGAACGTATAGATTGTGAAATATTATACAAATACCATTATAGATCAGCAAGAAAAAAATATTGTTTAGAATTATCTTTAGTTTTATTTTCAAATGCCAAAGTTAATAACAGGTCTAATTTAGTAGGAATTATCTATGTTAGGTATTATTACCTACAGAGTATTAACACTGCAGCACAATAACCCCGAGATCTCTATTATATGAGAGGATCATAGGATGTGATCTCAGCAGCGTTTGTAGTAAGCGGTTAATCCAGATTGCAACCTGGTTCAGCATTCAATAGTTTGTAATTTTCAAAACAGTCACTAATATCATAAAGAAAAATTATTTAATTGCATGATAATGTTTTATATGAAAAGCTTATATTATATTGAAGATGGCCGTGAGCTACTGTTGGGGATTTATAATGAAAATATTATCAAGAATATTAATCAACGTAATATACAATGTATTTATATTATTATACTAGCAAATCAGAATCAATTCAATTTATGACGAAAATACAATTAAATCTGCCATTCTAACATACCTACACGATTCATAATTGAATGATACGTATAAAATATTTAAATTAGTAGATAGTAGCCTGAAATAATAGTTGTTTTGGTTTGTATAAATTGCAAATAGCCATGTTAACTTTAATAGAGGCAGGAAACATTTTACTTCAATACCAGAGTCTAGTAAATATGGGTAATACAGTATTGACTTAAAAATAACAAAATCGGCAGTCTGATATAAAATTTGACGAATCTCTTGACGCTTGTAAGCTTTTATTGATTAAAATATACATTGCACAGTTGGTATAATTAATTACTATAAATAAATTGTCTGTGTAGCGTTAAGAAGTACTCGCAATATAAAAATGTAGTGAAAGATATTTCTCATATGCGAAAACGAAATACGATTTGTAAGTCTGATTAGACTCTGATGGAGTATTGAGTTTTGTAATAAGTTTTTTTTAATATCCTAAATGACTACATCGTTTTACAGCTATACCATATTGTAAAGTAGTAGGATTGCTATAAAAAAATTATTCAATAAAAACTTTAAAATTTAATATATTTTTTTTAAACAATATGCTATTCGGTTGTTAAGGCACCGTTTTATCTGCAGAAAAATTGTTCTTAAGCGACTGTCTCTATTTATGTAAGACGATTAAAATAGTGAGCGTAATAAGTAAGCTCTCATTTAAAACCAATTAAAAAAAAGAGATTTTCAATTTGTTTTTTTTTTACCAGTTAATTCAGTTTTCGGATGCTTATATTTTAAAACTAACTAAACATAATATCAAATCGAATTTCTAGAGCGAATGTAACTACACTAAGCATCAAACGATAAGCCATAATTTCAAATAAAGTACACTTATAAAAGCTGCCATTATTTATATAAATTGACATAAGAAAAACCATAAAGGCATTAAGTAATTTCAATCCTTTGCGTTTCGATACACATGCCATTCCCTTGCATCGTATAAAACAATCTATAGGATAGAGAGTCAGATTGGCATCGCGTCGTGATGATCATAGCGTGTAGAATCGACAAGATAGCCGGGGCCGTGCGACAGGTCCACGATTATCAACGCATTCTGCACGGTGGTCGCAACCTGTCGCATCTCTACCACGCTACTACGATTTATGCTTATAATGGGAACCTCACGAACACCTGTGCACTGTCTCGTGCTACAGCAATCTTTTTTTTTAAATACCGTACCTTATGACTGTTTCATTAGAAAACAAAAATTTTATTGAGAAAATAATTATATATTTTTTTATCAATCACTTCAATAGGATATATTATTATGACAATCGCTTATGTCAAATCAGACCAGTATTTCTGTAGTTAATGTGTAATAGTATAAGTAATTTTAATTACCTATTGACTATAACATCAGTTTTTATTTGATTTAACAAATATGTTAATCTAAATAGATGAAACTTTATTTTTATTTTAAATATTTATTGCCTAGTGATACTCTGTTCAAACAAGATTTATTTAATCCAATCTACGTAATATACATAAGTAAATGCAAAGTGTTACGATATAAAAACTATAATAGCTATTAAATATTTATTGCTATGTAAATTCTTGTTAAAGATAAACATTCAGCTTAATGCATCATAAAGCTTCTAGGGGTTTGAAGATATGATTTTTTTCCTTCATCCACATAATATGCCCTTTATCATAAAGGGTAAAATGAATTTTAAATATTAACTGAACACCTAAAAAGTTACAGATTGTCTATTTTTATAATTTAATCTGCTTCGACGAGTAGAAATCCTAATAATTTTGATTAAGTAAAAAGTCAGCCTATAAATGTTCCACAGCTGGGCGAGCGTGGGATTGGGAATTAAGCACAGAAAAACACAATCAATACTTGCCAGGATGTAATCTTCGCAAGCTTCGGTTAAAATCACGTAATAATATATCCTTTGGGCTTGCTATATCGGCTCTAACAAATAAGTATATATTTACTTTCAATATACATTGTATCATCGTCATTCGCTTCGAGCTAATGATAATAACGGATGAAAGAACATGTATCAGTATTTTTAAAAAAGTATTCGACTTATTAAAAGGAACAAATTATGATTATAAGAAAAGTATATCAAAACGAGATGAAAAAATATTACCATTTAAAAAATAGGTCTAATAACTTATAAGCATTTATCCCCATAAAAATGAAAGTATTTGAAATTAGTTTCATATCAAGAAAATCATCCTACTATTAGGTACATCGATAACATTTTAACTCAAACGTTTTACAGTAAAATATCTTCCACTATAATACTACCCAAAAAACATAAAAAACTATTCAGAATTGCTTTCGATTTTTCTGGGATTGTATTAGTCGTGATGAGATCGTGATAAAGGCTACTTGCAGGTCCCGTGTATACGTCATGCATCAGTGGGCCATTCGATACGTCAGGTGCGACTTGTGAGCGTTTACCATAAGTTTGCCATATACAAATTAATGTCTTTTTTACTAAACAAGTTAACACTGCATATAATTTAATTAATAACTACATAATATGTATTTAATTGGAATTTGAAGTTTTTCAATACAATAGTCAAATAAATATGCATTAGATATGTATATCTTCTTTAAGCATTTTGCTCTCACTATTACGCGAGTACAGATAATGAAAATTTTTAATTGTATATTTTTTATATATTATAATGTTGTACCTAAGCATTTCGATTTCCGACCGCCAGTAGCATCTAATTGTTAACCAATTAAAATATTAAACGCCCTATGGATTTTGTAACGTATTCAAATTTTTAATATTATCCATGTTACTAAAACTTATTAATAATAAAATGACAGATAGATACCATATAAATAGCTCTATATCTATCAAATCGTATTAAAGTATTTATTACAGCTGTGTCAACGTTCTCTTCGAAAGCACTCGGCGATTTTCTCTTGAATTGATTAAACTTTAATAATTAAAAATCTCATAAGAAACGTCGTAAGTCATTTGGAAACGAGCTAATATGATCTGAATGTTCTAGGTAGGTTAATCCCTCAAATACTTGTATTAATCATCACTTATGTCATTACCTATAAATTTTGTTTAGGGGATAATTAGCTAGACAATGCTATCTTCTTCTTTCGATAGTCAAATCAATGATGACAGAAAGAGAGAACAACTTGCGACGTTTTGTCTTTAAATTATATCTTTAAATTAAGTACCTTTCTTAACAAACAACAAACTATTTAAAGGCAACTACATTAAATATACACTTTATCACATTTTAAAATTATATTCTGATTCTAAAGCGGCTTTTAAAACGATGTGTTAATGTTAAGGGCTCGTGACATAATGTTACCATAATGTTGATTATTTAAAGTAACACACTTGGAACTTATATTTTTTAGTAGTTAAAATATAAAATTATATAAATAACCCAGTATATATAGAATGAACATAATTAAAAAAAGATAAATTAAAAATATTATATAAATTACACATCTCAATTAAATTGTTAGGTTAAAGGCATTTTACTATAATGTGAATTGGTTTTAGGTGTAACGTTGAATGTGTGGATATTAAATTCACTTAAGCTTCTCAGCCTCGTTAATACGCAAATTATTTTATTTATATTTTTATACAGAACATTCTATTGATTGATTTTTGAGTTTTTGTAAAGCGAGAGAGATATATACTTAATCAACTGTGCCTTTAACAAAAGTTATTTTGATACGAAAGATGTATATAAATACAACTACTAATGGAAACATTTTACTGGAATTAAAAAGTAAAGATTTTAGTGTATCAATTGTAACTTACCTCCATTTCCAGCGTTGGTGATAGTAACCCAAAAATCGATAGTCTTCTCAGGACCTAACTCTTCATAGTCCCACTTCTTTTTAACTTTCACCACACCACTTGGTTCAACGGTAACCCACGGATTTTCGTCCCGAATTTTAAAAGTTTCTCTGTCGGTCTCTTTTTCAAGAGTAAACACTGCACGTCCCTCAACTTCTCCATCAGCTTCAGTGAATTCAATACGTTTCGTTGGACGGACAGCACGAGTCACTCGTCTCTTTTCACGGTGAAGTGTTGGAAACTCTTTTCGTTCGCGGATAATAAATTCAATAAAAACTTGAGCAGGTTGACTTTTTCGCGGAGGAGTTCCAGTGTCGTGCGCTAAAACTTGTAATTCGACTTCACGTCCATCCGGTTCTCCAGCTAGAATCAGTTCTCCTGTTTGTGGTACTATAACTGCCAGGTTTGTAGGAGTCTTAATGGAATAATATACGCGATCGCCATCAATATCAAATGCGTTTACTTTTCCTATATTCGAGAATCTTTGCCAATGAACTGAACCATTATGACAACTATTATCGCAAGTTCCATTCACGGCGAAATAATATATTTCTTGTTCAAATATGGGTTCATGGTCATTTTCGTTAGCGATATTAATTCTAACAGGAAGGTTCGCCTTGTTAATTCCATGCAGATCTGTTGCCTGAATAATTAAATTGTATTTTTTTTTAGTTTCAGCGTCTAAACTTTTCTTCGCGATAATTTCTACATCACCGTCTGTTATTACTGATCTTATTTCAGAATCAGTGTTCATAGCTTTATCACGAAGTGCAAAAATAAACTCTTCATTGCCATGTATGATCTTGTAAGCTATAGGACCAACGTTAGCTAGCGCAGTGGCTTTTATTGGATGCATTTCAACCACAGTTCCTGGTGGAGAATTTTCCGGTATTTCACCATGCAAACCACTTGAGTCGGTGAAATGAAGCATTTTTCGCCGGTCCATTACCAAAAGATGCACCGAATGCGCAGAGCTACTAAATGGAGTCTGTTCTAAAACAGCGAGATTGAGAGGTTGATTTAGTAGTGGTGCAAGATCAGCTGTTGTCATCAAAAGCCCGTCATCAAGAAGAGTAAAGTAGGAAGCATATTCAGGTTCAAGCAGGGTGTATCGCGAATGATTGCTGACGAAGTGACGAATAGCGTGACCAGGCCGAACATCGTGTGGCAAGAGGATAAGTGCGCTGGTCTCGAGCGCAAAGCTTAGGACGTAGAGCAATGCTCCTCCAGCCAACACTATGCGCGCCATTGCTCCGTAACGATATTTTCAATTATCCTAACATTTCCACCTGTAACAAACATTAAGATCAATATAAAATCTATCGATTCATCGTCAAAGTAATCATTGCTTTTTCTAATTACGTATGAATTTCACGTTTCATTTAAGTATTATAATATTTATTTTAGTAAACTAACACTATTAATTCGTTGTAAAATGGGATCTTTTTTATCAAGCCTTTTTCTTTCTATTTTATTTCTATCTTTTATATAAAATATAAAAGACCGCGCCTATTTACTTTGTAATGTCACTTTATTTCTAATTTCTTCGACTATTTTATATTAGGAATCGATATAACTTGACTACTCACAAAATAATTTTTTTCGGTTAGTGTAGTAGCCCTTCTTTTCTAAGTCTTTGAAATTTTGTTAAATTATGAATGAAATATATCAATAAACTATAATATCGATGTAGGTATATTGCGGACGAAATTTTAGTAACAATATGTAAAACATCATAATATGTAACAGCATGAAAACGAAAGACACGCGGATTCGACGGCGACGGCGTCGACGTAGGGCGGCAGTCGGCACACATGCAGAGCTTTATTTAGGCGGCAGGCGGTAACGCCGGCGTCTCGCGAGCCGCCGCCGCCGATCAATACCCCCTTTGCGCCGCCGCGCAACGTTTCGCGAGCAAATCTAGACTGTATTCGCTCCAGTTCATGACACACCATCAAATATTCACTTACTTATTACACTGAAAAGAAACCAATTTAATACCATGACCATTCATTCGCAAATGTGTACTAAATCATATTTTTGATAATGCATTTGTTACTTGGTTAAATTTTAAGACTGATTCATGAAATAATGTTACGGATGCTAAATAAAATTACAAAAGCACACATAACTATCACTTTATTCGTTTATTTTCACATTTATTTTTTTCATTGATAACTTTTATAATTATATATATTTACTATACGAGTAAACATGTGAATCAAATGTAAACAAAATATTAAATAAGTAGATATATTTATTTCCCGGTTTTTGTAATTTCACTTAATTTTTTTGGTTAACAACACTTTTTTGTTTAATTAAATTCATTAATAAAAGCTAAATACGTACATATTAAAGATGTGGATAAATAGCGATATCGGAGCGTTCTATGGATGCCCTCTTTCATACGTCACTACCCGTATGTAAGCGGCGTCAAAACGCGACTGGTGACTAAAATCTGCAGCGCGCGCGCGTATTGAACGTACCTCCCGACCCCGCCACCCCCGCTTTTGCCGCCCCTGCTCCGGCTACACTACGTACCGTACGGTAGTATCGAGGTCTTCCGAACTCCCCTTAACATCGAACTTCGACGTACATACAACCCTGCCCTAGCTTACATTTATACTACAATAATTTCATTAGAATTAAGTAATTCCACAAAAAGGATGTCGTATAAAGCTAGACATGACGTGGAAAGTTAAGGAAAAATATGTTGCTGTTATAATTTTCTTCTATGAGTCTTAATCGGAATTCAAAATTAACAACAATTCACAATTCCAATAGTTAACATATTATCAGTCTAGTTTTCATATTTGATAGTCTACTACTTACTATATAATCTACCTACAAATTCTATTAAAATGTAAATATGAACTTTGTTTTATCAAATAATTTAAAATAAAAAGTAGACAGAATAAGAATATCTCACTTGAATTTTTCTCGGTCAATATTGAAAGTATATAGAATTTAAAAAAATATGATGATATACTTTCTGTACAACTATGATTATTATATTACCATGAGTATAAATGGCTCAGACGAAATAACGCGTGGATCTTATCAAAGGTTACACAATTAAACGTAATTCCAAATGTTTTAGTGCGTTCGATCTTCGATGCTAGATTTAAATCTTTTTTCGGTTTATCCAGCGTGTATATTTTTTATTTTATATTTATTCTATAGGCCCATTTTTTTTACTTTCAATATTATAGTATAGTTGATCGTTAATATCTTGAAGTTTTTTAAACATTTATTAACATTTAAAAATATTTTAGTTTGCATAATTGATTAACTACATTACAGAAAATTGGCAAGGCGATTAATGAACAGCAATCTAATACCTAGCAGCTACCAAGGAGTCTGTAACAGCATCATCTCAATTTCATACAATTTGAGACACTTTTGTACACAAAGATACTTCTTATCTCTACACTACATTTTTCAAAGTAACACTGCAAAAAAATGAAACGGTTACTTAAAATAGATTTTTCTGTTTTGAATAAGTAGTTATTATTATTAGAAAATAGTAAATCTGCAGTACTTACTGATTATTTTATTTACACAATTGTGCTGTATACTATTTAATTATATTAAATTAATATTATTGAACTAGCATAATTAATAAAATCAGAACATGTTGCATTGTGTAAATTACTTAAATGATATTTTTATAATGAACAAATATATTATGTCAAAGTTGTTTTTGTGCGGAGGAAATTAAATGAAACAAGAAATGTATAAACAATTATATTTAAAACAATATTTCTTGTAAGACTAGTATAAAATTAACCAAGGCTAAATCACTGAGCAATTTTTGTGACTTTAGGTGTTATATGTAAATAAATATAATATAGTATAGTATAATCTATAAACATAGTTAATATTTGATAATAACAAATGTGCACTCTGTGCGATAAGGTAATCTCAATTACCAGATATTCTTTATTAAATATTATGTGTGAATTGCTTGGGTGCCACACTTTCACTATTATTTTTATATCTTATTTCTTTGATAGTTAGTTGTTTTCCTTGATGTATTCTCTGCAAGTGACTTCTCATATCATATGATCTTGAAAATGACCGGTGACATACTGGACACTGTGTTTTGCCAGCATGAGAGTCTTTATGCAATGTCAAGGAAGTTGGATGCTTAAAGCCTTTTGGACATAGTTGACATCTAAACTTAGCCAGGTCTGACTCTGTAAATATATAAAACCTTAGATGTATTTTTTATTGCTTATTAATCATACATTATTTTTTCATCACATAATTTTATCACATTTATCTAAGGTTCAAAACAGTAGAAAAATGACTAACCTGCATTACTTTTATCAGATAAGTCTTCAGCTGAAGTACTTTGAGTGTCAACTTGCATTTCATCATTAATATTTGTAGTTACTTTTGGCTTTATGTTTGTAGTGTCAAGTTTAGATGTTTCAGGTTGTGGCTCATTCACTGCAATTTCAGTTTCTTGTGCAACTACAGAGTTATCTTGTGGAATGTTTTCATCTCTGCTTGTTGGTAATGTGGCTAGATTCATGGGTTCATCGGTGGAAGGCAGTACAGGTAGTTCAATTGGTCTGCTTGACTTAGAACTTAGATCTAATGAACTATTTTCGGTGATCTTCAATTGGCCCTTGGAAGATTCATCCTCAGCATTATCAGTCAAACCCTTAACCTCTAGAAGCTCGGCAGTTATCAAAAAAGATTCTAATTGTTCTTGAAAAATATTTACTTCTCCATGATACATAAAATTAATGATAGCATTGAGATCCTCATATTTGAAGTTTCTAAATATAATCACAGGATGCTGACAAGGGTTTTCTTTAAAAATTTGTTTGAAATAATTACTACACGCAGATAGTAACATTTTGTGAGCACGGATTTTGCCACCATCACAACATAAGGTCACATCGACTAAATCATTTTCAAATCTGAGTGAATTAAAAGCTTCAGTTACGTGATTAACATAATTATTCCAACGTAATGAAAACTGTGGTGCGTTATTCATTCTTTTACATTGAAGTCTATATAAAATAAGAATTATAATCTTCTAAGCCTATCTAAATAATAAAATTAATAAATGTCAATATAGATATAGATATACACTGGCTGACGGCTGTCAGAGTTCAAACTCAAAGCCACAGAGGAGTATAATTACTCCTTTTAAAATTTCGGGTTTATTAATTTCGGGTGCGGATTTATTATAATTATTATCATACTCATTATTATTAAATAATGAGTATGATAATAATTATAATTCGGGTGCGGATAATGAGTATGATAATAATTATATTCGGGTGCGGATTTATTATAAATATTATCATACTCATTATTATTATTATTAAATAATGAGTATGATAATAATTATAATAAATCCGCACCCGAAAAAGTGCCCACTGAAATGAATAAATTAAGCGTTTTTATTTCCATAAATTGTCAGATGGCAATTGAATTGAAATTAAAATCAATGCGTTTATTAGTTGTTTTTTTATTAAACGAAATAATTGAAAATAGCGCCTCATACAGGCGAATGTCTTACTTTTGCACTCTAGTACTAAGCGTTCTTTCAAATTTAATCAATCTAACTTTCTTTCTCCAGTATTAAAGTATTCCTTCAAATTTAATAAATAACTGCAGAAACGTCATCTAAATTTAATTATATTGATGGACACTATTGTACGGAAAGATATCCTATCTCCTTATTTCTAAACTCTTGGTTTCGTAGAGCTAATTTTGGTTGAAAGAATGTTCCTTCTTCTAACTGATGTCTGATAACATTATGACTGACTGGACTGGAGTATAACATGTTGGTATGTCATCGGATAAAATTAGCTTAGAATATAATGAATGTACTTATTTTTATCAATCGCAATAGATTTATCCTAAAATAAAATTAAACTTTTTAGTTCTTAAATTTCTTGTTATAATTCATTTATATATTATACTTCATTATTCACCTGAAGTTGAATAAAAGCACATAGTACAATTTAAAATAGAATTAAAATCATATAATATATATGTATTCTATAGTATGGTACACACTATAACATTGACATTGTCAAAATTCATAATTGTCATTGTTCTTTTAAATAACCTACATCACAAGTAAAAATAAAATTAAAAAATGAGATTTTGATTCCGTTTTATGACGAAAACATTATATTTGAAAAAAATATTTTCAGTAATAATAATAGAAGATTCCAAAAATATACTTACTAAGGCTGAATAATAACTACGCTATATGGAAATAAACACATTTTATAAATAAATACAATTTTATTACTTATATTTAAAAAAGACTAACTATTTAGGTAATAAAAAAATTCAATAAAACTAAAACATTAATAAACATCGGACATATAATTTGAATAGCAGTTATCAAAATGGTATGTTATGTGTTATGGTTTTTTGTTAAATCCATAAAACATCTATAATATTTTGTAACGAATATTTTATGGTTATATCATTTTAGCACGGCAGAGTTAAAGTCCGAACATCTGAAGAAGAAAAGGCAAGAAAAGAAAAGGAGAGGCAAGAAAAGTTAAAACATTTTAAACATGCTATGTTGAAGATAATTACTAAAGTATAAAAAATAAATTTGACAATATAACTCAAATTAACTTTTTTAGAATAACGTAATATTTAAATTTTACACTTTTAGAGAAAAAATGCTGAGCAAGATGAAGAACAATTAGACCTTACAGCAAAAGTTTTGTCATCTAATCCTGATATTTATACTCTATGGAATATAAGAAGAGAAGTTTTAATTGTTTTAAGGTAATTTTTATAATATACAGTTTGATTATTTAAACATTAATAGCATATATAAAGCTGTCTGAATGTTGTTAATTTTCAGTAAAAACAAAGATAGTGAGGAAAATGTTTCTAAGTTATATGATTCTGAGCTAAGCTTAACTGAATATTGTTTAAAAATTAATCCCAAATCATACTGTTCGTGGCATCAACGCGAATGGGTGCTTACTACGAGGCTAGATCCTGACTGGAAGAAGGAACTTGTATTGTGCAATACATACCTAAAGTTAGATGAAAGAAACTGTATGTACCAATTTATAATTATTCATATAACAACATTTGTTGTGCAGAAATAAAATTAAAAAGTTTCATTTATTGTTTAAGCATATAATAATATCCTCCAGACCGATTTTGGCTACGACGGCCAATCTCAAGAGAAATTAGCCAACTACGAATGATATATTATAGTGCACAAGTGTGTGCACAAACACAAATACACTCTCTCTTTCCTCACTCTCATAATCCGATGGGACGGCAATCCAACACGACCGGAAAGAGTTCAGGCTCAGGACCAACTGCTTTACGTGCTTTTCGAAGCCCGGAGTGTTCCAACTTCCAGACTCTGGGCTGCCACTAAGAATATTCTAACAGAGAAATCCAATTACTTTTTACCAGCCCGACCTTAGAATTGAACCCAGGACCTCTGGGTCTGCGACCTAACATCAAACCACTAGACCAACGAGGCAGTCAAAGCACATAATATAATAAAATCAATGTCTATTCAAAAGGAGTTTTTGTTTTTAGTTCATACGTGGGATTATCGTCGTTTTGTGGTTAGTCAATGCAAACCTCCATTGCAAGAAGAATTTGATTTTACAACTGAGAAATTATATGACAACTTTTCAAATTATTCAGCTTGGCATTACAGAAGCAAAATGTTGTTAGAATTATATCCTGATTTGAAGGGTGATGAATTCTTTGAATATTATTTATGAACTTTTGCTAAATAAGTTCCTTAAATTTTTATTATTCTATAATATTTTTATTTTATTTAAAATAATCTATATTATATTATATATGAAAATATATCTAAAATAAGTCATTATTATAAGTGAATTATTTAAAACAAATATGTAAAATATTTCATATTTGTCTTTGGTACTGCCGGAACCGCTAATATTTATTTATTTTATTCTATAGTTAAACTTAACCACATTAATTTGCTATTTTACAGGAGGAAGACCTATTCAAGATAATCATCATAAGCATGAACTAAAAATGGTTCAAAGTGCAGCTTTTACTGACCCAGACGATACAAGTGCCTGGTTTTATCAGAGATGGTTGTTGGGTAACTGTCCAAATCTTTTAATAGATGAAATCATATTCGGGTTTTGCATCTGTCTGTTTGTACACTAATTTTTAAAAAGTGTATATTTTGATGTGATTTTCACCATTATATATTTAATATAGATCCTTTATTAATATTTATTTTGATAATAGTTGAGAAATTTGATGTTTTATATTCAAGTTGTTTTATAATGGTTCTCTTAAGGTGCTTAAATGGCTTGACTATAAATTGCTAACAAAACTAAAGAGATACATAAAATTAATGTTTGACTAAACTTTAACTTTTATTATCAAATTTTACAGATAAATATAGGGTTTTTTGGTATGGTCCACATAATAATATTACAAGCAATTATAGCTGATATTTAAAGAAATAATTAAAATTCACAGGTGCAGTCAAAGCCACAGTTCAAGTTGTTGCATTTATTGTTACACCAAGAAAAACATCCATTTCTTGGAACAAATGTATTTCAATTGATTATATAAATACAAACATAAAAGTATATTTTAATAATAAGATAATTAATGGTAAATGGATCTCCTGCAATGGGCATGAATATGACGATTTATGGATTTTGTTACATAATGAAGAAATCAACAAAAATTTAGATATAAAGGTTGGTTCAAACTATTGATTGTTTTTATTATTAACACAAAAAATGTTAAATTAAACTATGTTTTTAGATGGAGCATTCACAATTGGATGATGAAAAAGAAATCATTAATTGCAAACAACATGAACCTTGTGTTTTTATTGGAAAAAGTAAAATTAATTTCCAAAACCAATATTCAGAGCCTGTAGTACAGGAACTGACCGAGCAACTGGATGCATGTCGTCAATTGTTAGTTTTGGAACCTGATAACAAGTGTAAGTATTGTGCATAACAAGTATATAGTATCAGTCTTGTTAGGTTTTCTTTATACCAACTTAATATTTTTTGCTAATTTATTATATATGTTTTGGAAGATAGAGGATTTCTATTACATTCTACTGTATCATAGTTTTGCTCATATTAAATATTTCTTATGGAAGATTTTTCTGCTAAAATGTCGAGGTATTAGAGTGCTGATTTTGATAAACACTCTTAAACAGGTTGTGAACAATGTTAACTCTTCCTTTTTTTTCTCAAACACTTGTACATTGCATCATATAATTATAGGTAAAGTTTGTTGTAAAATAAAATAAGTAGAAAACATCTTAAATATTTATAAAATATTAATTATTATTGTAAGAAAATGTATGTTTATGTATTGTATGTATTTTAGGGACACTACTAACAACAACTGTATTCTTGCATTGTATAAATGCGAAATTATATCATAAAGAAGTAGTAGAAAATCTGCAAACTTTGAAAGATTTAGATTCTTTGAGAGCTGGGTACTACAGTGATTTAATATCTAAATGGA
Source organism: Nymphalis io (assembly GCF_905147045.1). Lineage (NCBI taxonomy): Eukaryota > Metazoa > Arthropoda > Insecta > Lepidoptera > Nymphalidae > Nymphalis > Nymphalis io. The sequence goes on along the minus strand of NC_065890.1, from coordinate 8,157,247 downwards.
ATATTGAGCAACAATTACCAACTGATTACCAGGGTGATAGTCTCCACTACAAAAGTGGATTTAAGGAAAAGTTAACCAGTTTACCTCATTTGCAATATTATAGTTATTGCAAAACTGTTGACTTGTCCAATCAAGATCTTACTTCTATTATATTGCCATCTTTAGTAAAGTTACAACATTGTAAGGTAAAGTAACATTGTATTTTATAAAGATGGTAGGGCTTTGTGCAAGCTCATCTGGGTAGGTACCACCTACTGTTCTATGGCAAAACAGCAATACTGGTAATGGTGTGTTCTGGTCTGAAGGGTGAGTGAGCCAGTGTAATTACAGGCACAATGGACAATGTGAGTAAGCCAGTATAATTACATGTACAATGGACTCACAACATGTTAAATCTAGTGGTTGGCGGTGCATTATTGCTGTAAGAAGTAATTTATATTTCTTACAGTGCCAGTGACGGTGATGTTGACTTTCCATCAGGAGTCCCATATAACAGTAGTGACCATCTAAAATTACTTTAATAGCCTTATATTCAATATTTTTATTGTTTAGTTAATATTGCACATAATTCCTGACCTAAAGCAATCTAATAAAATGAAAGGTTCCTATTTTTGTTTAACACTGTACTTACATACAACACACTTAACATGACAATATTTTTTGCAACTTTAAAGATATTTTAAGAAATTGTTTAATACTTAATCAACACAATTATAACTTTTCAGGACTTGGATTTGTCTGGCAACAAATTAACGACATTGAAAGAATTTCCTAATTTAGAACTAGAAGTATTAAATCTACAAGACAATCCCAATTTGAGTTCAGAAGATATTGAATTGTTTAAAGAAAAACATAAAACCATAAAAGTTATATTTTAGTTACAACAACCACAACAATAAACATTATTTATGTTGCTAGTATTAAATAAAATTGTTTATGGGGCTTTAGTTAGTAAAATTAAAAAATATATAATTTAATATTTGCACAATATGTTCATAATCTTAAATTTAGATAATTATATGTGGTAAATATTTTTCTATGTATTTTGTACACATATTTATATAAATAAAAATAGGACCTAAGATTACTCTTGGATTGATTAGCCGTAAGCATATACAGTTGAGTTATTCAAGTTGACGACTGACGTTTTAGGCCAAATCTTAAATTTCAAGGAATAGCGAAAAATATTTACATAAGTTACAAAAAAAAAGTCGAAACAAAATTGCTCCGTTACATTTATTTAGATCAGCCCAGAGACTCGTTTTACGCTATTCGTTGTAGTTTCTGATTATGCCTGACGCGTGATAGTTGAAAATAATGTATAGCTACAAAAGGATAAGCCGTTATCTCATCATTATATTTTTACCTTGCTTTTTCTGTTACATGATAATAACAAAATTACACCAAAGAATTACCACCATTATCTTGGTTTAATATCAATCTTTTTAGAACTGTTAATAAATTATGTTTAGCTGAACATCAAGCCATGTGTTTGGCAGTAGGTATTCACAGATTTTACATTACAAGAAATTATTACTGTTTAAGCGAAATTAAATGCTAATGGCAAATGATAGGTACATACAAAAATTAAAACGAATTATTAAAATATTGCTTTTATTAATAGTTTTCTTATTATATAAAAGTTGACATATTTAAATTAGGCGGAAAAAAAAACTTTCCGTTTTGCTTAAAATAGTTCTATACTTGTTGTCTTATAGTATTCATAATTATTATCACTTTATATAAACAATTAGTATGTATTAATTATGTTTATACAAATAAAAAAAATAATGAATTAACCAACTTTATTGCTATCTTTTGTACTTTTATACTTTATGCACTTTTAATCACTGAAATGTTTTAAAGATGAAATTAGTTCATGAATAGGTTTTATCAAAGCATCTTCATCCCAATACAATTTACCACAGCTTTCACAAAGAGATGCTGTTTTGGAAGATGTTGATAATTTCTGAACATTGTCTATATCAATTAAAGCACCCATACTTGTTACACAAGATTTATTTGGTGCTGTTATCGGTTGGGACAAATATATATCATCTCCATCAGAATCACTGAGAAAATTATCATAAAATGGGTCTTCTTCTTCATTATCACTTGCATATCTTTTGCTATTTGTGTTAGAGTTACTTGGCAATTGATACAAATTACAAATATCAATCACTTCATCTGAAGTCAATTTCTTTAAGTCAGTAGAATTACAATGTAAACATCTGCTTAAAAGGTCACTTTGTGTAAAAACTATATTATATTTGGAAAATGTATTTCTAACTTGATCTTTAATATTACCATGACTTACATCTAATATTAAATTTTGGGGAAATTGGGTTGTGGGCGAACATTTTAATTTATTTGTTAAAATTAAACGATTTTCCAGTATGGCTAAATTAACTGTATCATGCCACAACTTTGATGGAGATACAACAATTGTATCAATGCCACAATATCTGAAATATGCCAATAAATGAGATAATTCATGTTCAACAATTATTTTTATATCTTTGCTTCGATTTGATTTAAATTCCAATGTACATGCCAATAATCTGTCAGCGACTGTAATCTTCTTTGTGGCTTTAACACTTTTTAATTTTCGTTCCAACATAACATCATTACAAATATCATCAAAATTTATTTTTTGTTCGACACATCTTTTTTGCAGATAATAATAGATTTCTAGTAGTACAAAAGCATCAAGAGCGGCATAATGTAATTGAGTATTTCTTAATGGCCTTAATTCCCAGTTGGAGCACTGTTCAGCCTTTTCTAGTGGAAGTCCAAAACAAGCCTGTACTAAAGAGCTTAAACTGTTACCTCCACTATCACTAGGTAATGTAAGACCAAAATTAATAAGTCTTTTCCACAACAGTCCTAAATCTAGTAATCCTTCACCTTTAACTTTAATATTGCTTAATCCACTAATTGAAGACTTTATTTCTTTTAAATCTTGTTCAAGTCCAAATCCCAATTTTATTATTTCTGCATTTTCTAACAATGACTTATTAAATCTATACCAAAAACTTGAATATTGCTTGTTATTTAGAACTAATGTATCAATCAAATAAATACAATCATTAGAGGCAATTTGGATTAGAGCAACTTGTGATTGTGTTGCTCCAAATGATGGTTTCCATTCACAATCAATACTTACAATGCTACAATTTATTAAATTAGATACAAGATCATAAAATGTTTCACCTGTATCAATTATTTTTATACTGCTTTCAGGAAGTGGTAATTTAAAATATTCCTGAGTTATCTCATCATGTTTATCCCAGTTCTCTTCTTCAGCAGGCACTTCTTCTATTGAAACATTTTTTAAAGCTAATGGCAGACTAATTTCAGGCAACTCAAAATATGTGGCCCACTTAAGAGCTTCCTTTATATCATATTCTATTAACATATCAATAAATTCATAGGCACATTCAGTGTTATTTTTGAGAGAGTCTTTTACCATATCATCCCATGCAGATGAACTTACATTGTGTTGAATATATTTTTGATGTATTAAATATCTCAAGCCTCCTCTTGTTCGATTTTTGCTAAGATTTTGACATGTTTCTATGGGAATGTTAAATTTATTGCATAACCGAGCAACCAACTTGCCAATTGGTTTATAATGGATTTTTTCATATTTAACATTGCATACTCTATTTTCATCTATAAACTTCTGTGTAAAATCTCTTATATTAATGTTTTTATGTAACAAGTTATCTAAAAATAGTAATAGAGGTCTTACTTGATTGGGACATTCTGACAAATATTCATCAATCATGTTAGCTTTGTCTTGCAAAATTAAAGGAAAAAGTAAGTTTTCAACTGGTATTTCATCAAATAACTCCATAGCTACCACAATTTGGGAAGCTTGTTTGCAATTATCATTTTTTAACATATTCCTAACAGTAGGTAAAATTGTTTCTTTAATTGTAAATAATTGGTAAGTCTTTATAAGTAAACTGAGAAAAAGTATATTTCTTTGTTGTATAGCAATTTGAAAAGCTGGAAGTTTTATTTTTTCTTCTGGTAAAATTTCACTTGATTGTGACCACTTGCTTAAAGTCTCTAATATATAATAGGGCAAACTTTTTGGCTTACAATCTGTAAACTCTTCACATTTAATAATGCATACTAAAGAAACTCTATATGGATCTGGTGTAAACTGAAAAAATGCATCAAAATGATGATCTGTTGCAGGACATTTCTTCCAAGATTTCCATTTTAATTTCAGTTGGTTGAGCCATATTAAAGTTCTATCATCAATGTCTGTGTTTAGACCTATATTATTTAGAGATTCTTCAATTGAGGGAACAATTTTAATAGCTTGATCCTTACCAACTAGTAGATTGATATCCATTTTTAAGAAATTAAACAACTGTTGGAACACAACCAAACATTTTCTTACGAAGTAAAGTAAAGATAAACTTTATTTAGTTTCGGTTGTGACTAAGTTTCTAAATCGCAATATATCCACTTCATATTTTGTAAATGTCAGATCTCCATAGTTTAGAGTTCATACATATTTCTTAGCTGTCGTCTGTCAATGTCATTATAAAATCTTGCTGTTATACATTCTTACAAGTTTAAACACAAGTCAAAATAAAACTTTTTTTAAATTATTTATAATTTCAAAAGTTATATTCCTAAAATTATTATGCATTTAAAATTTATGTCGTGGATGCTTTTTTATCATCGGTATATATGTTATAAATCTGGTCATTTTTTATGGTAGAACATTTTGATCTAAAGAACAGGTTGTCACATATAAAAAAGTAACCTATGTCCTTTTTTTGTGGTCAAGCTTGCTTCTTAGTACATACCACATTTCATCAAAACCGAGAAAGAAACAGAGCTACTTATTGTTACTATAAATGCGAGTAACAATAACGTCCTTCAGACCGATTTCGGCCACGGCGGCCTATTTCAATAGAGATTAGCCAACTACGCCCAAGATATTATAGTGCACAAGTGTGTGCGCAAACACAGGTGCACTCTCTATTCCCTTATCCGATGAGACGGCAATCCGACAGGACTGGAAAGAGTTCAGGCGCAGGACCAACGACTTCACGTGCTATTTGAGGCACGGGAGTGAACATACTTTCAACTTGCAGACTCCGGACTGCTACTAAGAATTTTTGAGAGAAAAACCCAATAATTTGTCCGACCTGGGAATTGAACCCAGGACCTCTGGGTCTGCGGCCTTACATCAAGCCACTAGACCAACGAGGCAGTCGATTCGCATTCATAGTACAAGTGAAATAAATATTATATTATGTAACTGCGCTACATAATATAAACTTTACATAGTTTAGATATTACTTTATGTTTTTATTGTGGGTTAATACTTTGTCTAATTTATTACGTTGAAATTATAATACGACGGTGAGAGTAACTAATGTTTTCGTTTTTTATTTAATTTTTTTTATTCAAATTGCATGTAATATGCCTACTTACACTGATATCATAGTTTGTTTGGTATTAGACTGTATAAACCCTTAACAATAAACGTTTATTGTGCACGATGGAACAGATACGGTGATGCGATGGTCGCGCTGTTCTACGATTCTATTACTAGGTATTACATTTTTACAGAAACATAACTGCAATATTCAACTAATGAAAAATGTTGAGTATCATAAATATTATATTACAATACATACAATATACACAATACTGTTTTTTACTTCTGTCAGTTATTTTCTTTTATATATAAATCTGTCTATCAGATTTTATAGTAATGGCAGTGTGAACACAAAATAAATGGAGCGATGAAAATATGGCTTGCAGTTCCTGTATGATTGAATGAACTTCTTCCTTGTTCATGTATAATATCATTAATAAGCTCATAATAATTGTATGAATTTATGAACTCGTAAACATAGAGCATAGCATAGCTGTGAGTCTGTGACCTTTTGATATTGTAAAAATTACAAATAGTCTGTATTTACGTATTATGCTTAGTCTGTGTAAACCTAACAATATCTTTTGCAAGGAATAGTGACTTGTCATTATTTTAAAATCATATAAACTTCTTATGAGTTGTTTTTTATGATTAAACCATAATATCTTATAAAGAATTTAAATTTAGTCTTTTAATAGTGCATCGGTAACTTTGCAAAATGGAGCTCTCTGCTGAAGGGAAAACACCTGAATATATGGCATTAGCTGGCATAAAGTTCAAGTTATCATTACCTCAATTTAAAGATGACCCACAACTTAAAGATCAATTGTTCCAAGGAATAAAGGCAGGAAATATGGCTCCTTATTATAAAGAAGTTTGTACTGATCTTGGCTGGAATTTGGATCAGAAATTGTATGAAGACATGGCAAAAGAAAACCAAGATCGATTATCTAAATTCGAAGATGATGATTCTGAAACACCAGTCTGGCAGGATCGGTAATTTGATAATGGCTTAATCTGTATTTACTTCTAGTAGTAGTTTTAGGATTTAAGGATATTAAATTCTCTCTTGTTCTAACCTCCAATCGGTTTTCTCAGTCTTTGTAACAATTCTTCAAAAGCTTGTTTCTTAAATATATTAGACTTGTGCTATTATCTAAGGCTTTGTGCGGTAAGAGATGTAATATCGTAAAATGAGTATTCCACGAAATTATGTCTGTCAGCAAAAATGTGTATGTAAAAGACATTACTATTTGTAGTAAATATCAAAATATCTGATGTTTTTTTTTGTATATCTTTTTATGCTTATCTGATGTCTATTATCCAAGTATATTTCAACAAACAATACAATAAAATATTAATTGATATATGTCCACATAAATATCAAATTATATATATGAGTAATCATCTACAGCCAATCATAATGCACTGCTGAAAATAGGCCTCCAAAGTACGCCTGGTCCTGCCTCCTTCAGGAGGACATGAAAAGGGTGGCAGCTACTACACTGCAGTTGCCGATCTGTAGTCTCCAATTAATTCAATAAATATATATTAATTAAAATTTTAATATTTCAGGTTGGACTACTTATGTTCAATTGGTGATAAAGAAACTGCTACTGTTTTAGCCACAACTAAATATGAAGATGCTACATTAACAACAAACAGACGTCTTGATGCTATATTTGCATTATTTAGAATTGCATATTTCCACGGCTGTAATGTAAAGGACATGGGCAAAGCAGTTTCTAAGGTACAAAAAAAATTATATTTTAGTAGTCTCAGAAAAATAATTTACCAATTTTTGATTTTACTGTAAGAAAATTATTACAAAGATTTTTTTTAAATATTGAAGTAATATTTTATATTTACAGGCGCATGAATTAGTTGATAAGGGTGGTGATTGGCGTTCAAGAAACAAACTGAAGGCATATGAAGCAATTTACTGCCTTGCTGTACGAGATTACAACCATTCTGCAGAACTATTTATTGACTGTGTTTCAACATTTGAATCTTATGAATTAGTTGATTTTGGTGAGATTTAATTTTCTTTGGTATAGCAGTATTTTTATTATGTACTAGAACTGTGTACATTTCAATGAACAACCAAAAATTACAGAATAATATTATTATATAAGTATTCTGTGTAAATAGTGTTTGTCATTCATAGAGATATTTTGTTTACAGGAACAATAATACAGTATTGTGTTTTGGCATGTGCATTGGCACTTGAACGTCATGCGCTGCAAGCGGCATTGCGAAGACAAGGGGCGGCAGTGCAAGCACTACGCTCACGTTTCCCTGAATTAAGAGAGCTTGTTGAGTCACTACATGAGTGTCGTTATGCTGACTTTATGAAAAGTTTAGCTTGGGTAAAGTATTTTGTAGTACTTATAAATGTTTTAATAATTATAATCAACTACCTTGTTTGTTGGTCTTGTTGGTTGGACCAATAAGAAAAAGGTTTTTCTGTTGAGAAATTGCCCATAGTAGCATGTTGTCTGGAAAGTTTTACGATCCTCTGCCTCGGAAAGCTCGTAAAGCTTGCTTGGTTGGTCTTCTTTTGAACTCTTTCTGATAAAGTCAGATTTGCCATTCCATTGCCCCATATAGAGTGCACTTGTATTAGGGGCACACATTTATACACTATAATATGTCCTGTCTAATTATTTAGTGTTAAATATTTTGATAGAAGAGATTCAAATAAAGAATAGATAGATATATTACAGCCTATTCAATTAGTATTGCATTTGTTTCAGTGTCTCTTAGGAAATGAAATAATTATAGATATTATAAATTTATGTTGCAAAATAATTGATGTTACAGGTGGAGACTCAAATTTGTGTGGACCCAATATTTAGACCACATTATCAGCACTATGTTCGCGAAGCGCGTATCAAAGCATATGTGCAGTTACTACGTGCATACCGGTCGCTTAGCCTTGACAATATCGCTGATACTTTTGGCGTCACCCGTGAGTTTGTTGAGGAGGAAATCTCATCGTAAGTTAATGGATTTTAATAACAATTAAATCATTAGTCTACTACTAGGGTAGAGGTAGGGGTTGACTAAAATCCCATTTGGGTGGGTACCACCCAGTTTGCTTATCAGTTTGCATAATTCTAACGCCATCACCGTCACCCTGACTTTGGGTTTGGGTCTGGCTCTCATGTCATGTGTGCCTTTGCTTTCCTAAAATTAATTTTGTATTTGTACTTCATTATTCTATATGTAGCTTATATGAGCAATTCAAGTAATTTTTTATAAACTATAAACTTTATTTTTACTCTGCTTACAGTCTACTAGAAAATTTTCTATGAAAATCTTAATATAGTGACTAAATATATATACTATATAAAATTAACTGTTTCTTAGAATATTAAAGTTAATAAAACCAACAAAACAAACAAAGCATTGTTTGTGTCTATTAGTCTTTTTTTTGTTGCTGGTAATTTTCAAAAGTGGTAAATATTACAATTGTAAATAATAATATTATTATTATAGTTGTCCTTTTCTATCAAAAACTATTAAGTCTATCAAAATTTATAACAACTTAAAAGTTAACATACTTATTGTTACGGCATTAATTTAAATACTTAACTATAATTTAAAAACTATTTTTCGTATAACTTGGGTAATACAAAAAGCGTTAATATTGTTATGTTTTATTTTATGTATACACAATAATATAAATGTTGTTGATAGTTTGAAACCGGAATTACTTTCTTCTTAATAGTAAGATGGTTCGGCCTGACTTGTAAACATTACTTAAAGGCTGTTTAACTAAAACACAGATTTCGCTCTTTCCTTAATTATTGATTTGACATAATTAAGAAGAGAGCATTGTTTAACTAATAACCCCGTAAACAACGTTTATAAGTAAGGCAGGCTGCTTTAAAACGTTCGTTAACTTTTTTTATCAACATTATAATATGACATTGCAGATTCACAGCGGCGGGTCGGCTACAGTGTCGCATCGATGCAGTCGCTGGCTGCGTAGTGACGGGCGCAGGTCGTGGCGCAGACGCAGATCGCTCGCAACTGTACCAGGCGACCATACGCGAAGGGGACTTACTTCTTAACCGTGTCAAGAAACTTGCCAGTGTTATCAACTTCTGAGTGTTCATGACATCCTGGTACATTTGTCATAATTATCTAAATAATATTGTATAATTAAAATAAATAAGTAAATAAAAATGTCTGTTTCATTATTATGTTTTTATAAATAACATAGATTCCACTCTTAATGTTGCATTAAATATTGTAATTTTGTGAAAAATACCTTTATAGTTTTTATAATAAAATGGATTTTATGATATTTTATTTGATTAGAATTAATTTTCTTTGAATATTTCTTTTACAATAAGAGTTCAGTAGTAGTTTATTAAGTATAACTTCGATTAAAATAAATTTGTACTGAATATTATGTTTTTATTGAGGTTTTTTGTTATATATGAGTGATTAGTTTTAAATGTTGAATAAGATATTTTGTTACTTTTTTTTGCCTTATATATATTTATTAAAAAAAGATAAAATAAACAAGGATAAGGAATGAAGGTGAAGGATAACAAAAAAGAAAAGAATTATTAGTATAATTGTTTTTTTTTTTAAATAATTTGAATACTTTTTGGACATTTACATAAACATTTAATAATTTACAATGATTGTTTATACTGACATGGACATGACACATCATATTCATGGCTAATTCTACTCTAGAACTATTTGCAACTTGAAAATTATAATTCGTAGTGCTATGAGAATTTACTCTATACAACTAAACCGTTTCAAGGCCTATCGCCTCGCAAGCGTCACTTTAATACTAAGAGTGTATGCATGATTTGTAATAATATAAATAATTTAGGAGGACATTTACATATATCATAATGTTGAAATATAAAACATACATCGTCCATTTATAGCGAACATAATCGTGTCTAGTAACATCTCGATCTATCAATTCACTAATCGAAAGCGTCGAAAAATGCATATTTGGAAAGAAACGTTACACCGAGAACAGTGTTATGGCTCAGTCTGATCCGTAGAACTGACAAATCTAAAGTATTTCGACTTTATATATTTCAAACGGCAGTCGCTCACTCTTTACAAAGATATGTCGAAGTATTCTAAAGCAATATAATAGCTATGACTCTAAACACTTACATCTATGTAGACCTCAAATGCAAATACTTTTTTAATTTACATGATATGAATATGTCATTAAACTCTATTACAATTATTAAATATAGTATGTGGAGTACATAGAGCTGCAGTGGCTTGACTCATGTTACTGTTACATTCTATTTCTTTCAATTTGGAAAAATTCTTTGCATAAGGAGACTCGTGGTTGACTTCTGCTCGTTGTGTTGGCAGCATGCGAGTGTTAACTACGTAAAATTGTTAAAACTATGTAATTTTCTAAAGAATCTCCTCACATTGGAATGTGACTTAGAAAAAAATCATGCAATGCACGTCGCACTTCAGTTACAAGTATAGTATAAATATAGTATAATTAATTTAATATCTATTAATAATATTAACTATTCGTTCATTACAGTACTATTATACAGTTTTATATACAATTAAACATATATAGATTTATGAATTTAATTAATTTTTGGGATAATTTATAATAATTTTAGATGTCATAGCACATTAGGTTGCATCCCAGAAAGTAATGCTCCTTACTGACTCATTCGAAAACAGTCTCAGGTCCTTCGGATGCAGCCTAGTATCGTGCACTATCACAGAGTAATGACATAAACTCGGGACTCGATGAGCCCCCGATTGCCCCAGGCCCGTACTGCATATATATTATCTACATAATACTATGCGTAATAATGAATCGGTACACAGCGCTACACTCAACACAAAACATTACGTCATCGATTGCATGGCGCTTGTTTCGTAATTATATTGTTCATTGTTTTGACGTACCGCGTTTTCTGGACAAAATAAGTATATTGGTATAAAATTCGTAACGTCGACCGCGACTCGTCGACGACGCCGCACGGGTGCGCCGGAAAGTCTTACTCGCCGTCTTATGGAATGTGTTCGGATGCTCTAATTTAGGTACCGATGGCTTTACACGGTGAGGCCTTCCGTGCGCGCGGGCGGCGGCAGCGAAGCCAGCGGGTGCGGGTGCGCGTGCGGCGTCGGCGGCGACGCCTGCGCTGCATTCGGCGCGTGAGCCGGAAGCGCACCTGTAGCTCTGTAGTGCTCCCGTTCGCTATCCTCGCGCATTTGTCGACTGCGTTCGGCCAATTCACGTCCTCTTTCGGCGAGTTCGCGCATTGCTGCTTGTCTTTCGTCGCCGCCCTCGAGCGAGGGTGGCCTTTCGAGCGGAGACGCGGCTCCCGGCCGTCCCGCTCCGAACGCCCCGAAACCGAGCAAGCCCGGGAATTTAGCGGCTACACCGTTCTGTCCTGCATTCTGCTGAATGACTGATATCTCGTTCAGCTGTAAATAAAAATTCATCTTATAACTTTAAACTCTAAACAGAAATTAGTCGAAAGTGATGACGTCTTCTAAAGTGGAATGTAGTTTACTTTTTGTTGCATGCCATTGAGGAAGGGCGCAGGTAGGTAAGGGTAGAAGAGGTCGGGGCGTCGCAGCAGATCGTGCGGCTCATGCAGCGGTCGCGGTGGCAGCTCCAGGGACATGCGACGTCCGCGTCGGGACGCACCGCCGCTCCACATGTGCGTGCCCATATGCACCTATACCAAAAGCGAGGTGCTGTTATATACTGAAGTGATATATGATAATATCTAATATCTATAGATTAATACAAAGTGTATTAATTAATAGATACTTCTGTAATATAAAACCCATTTTAAATTTATTTTATAAGTTCGAACTTGCTTTTTATTTTATGGGCTGAAATAAAAATAAAACTAACAATTATCACATTATATATTTATATTTACCTTCAGATTGCCTTTGGTCGTAAACGCTTTCTGGCAAACTGCACATCGGAAAGGCTTGTCGCCGGTGTGTGTGCGCATGTGAATTTGCAGCGCTGAGGAAGAGGAGAAATTTTTACGGCATACTCCGCAGAGGTGCTTGGAGGACTGCGACGGCGGCGGATGGCTCGGAGCAACGGGTACTATTAACAATGAAATTGTAAATCGTTTGGCGTCTATTAAAATATAATAATGTAGTTATAGGTACAATATTTAGACTCAGTCTTCATTTCATTTAATGCATATGTAAAGTAACAGATCGTAAATGTCCCACTATTGGGCTGAACTCTGTCGAGCGCACGAGCTTAATTAAAAAAAGTATTTTAAACAAATAATAATGAATGTTTAAAGCAATGCTTACCCGTAGGTCTCTTGGGTAAAGGAGGCATGTCAATAGGTGGTGGGTGTGCCAATGGGGGTGGGGGGTGCGCAGGCGGCGATCGCTTTAGGTCCATTTTCTCAGGTGATGAACGCCGGTCCGGACTGGGATCGCGACCTTCTTCGCTGGGCGGTCCGGTCGAACCACTCACGCCTTTATCGAAACCGGGAGGCATGTCTCGAATCTTGTGCGTTAGCATGTGCTGCTTCATATTACCCTGATAACGATGACATAAATTCTATTAAAATATCAAGTATAAAGAAACTTAAATTATAATAAAAAAAAAACAAACAAAGCAAAATACATCTTTTAAAATAGAATGTATCGGTAGCACGTTCAAGATCAAAAAATAATATCGTTTATAATGATATAATTATATTTGCAAACTAGTTTGAATTATAATACGAGCTTGTAATTTATAAGGCATTTTTATCGTACTTATAAGTAAAACGACTACCACATCTAGTCATATTCAAGTGTATGTAGATAGTTAATTGCAATACGACCATCTGGGCAATGTGATTAGGGGCGTAGCGTTAACTTCAATAACACAAATTGCTAATAATTAATCACTTTTGTAAGTCTTTTATAGGCAGTTCGTCTAAATTATTTACTTGTAAAAAATGACCCCAGGCTTATGTAAAAAAAAACAATATTTTGTAATAAATGTCTCTAAACCTTATGTGATCCTATTTTACGTATCTGTACCAAGATAGTTCCGTACACTATGAAATATGACTAGTACGTTGTAACTAATGGTGTAAGTATATGTATAAACTAATTAAGCAATAAAATATTAAGGCAGCACCATTTTGTTTCGATTAAAATAAATCAATAATCTACTTGCATAATTAAATCAAAAATGTATTTGTCTAAAGTTACGATGACTCGTCAAGGAATTATTAATTAGTAGATAAAAAAAAAGTTTGTTCGAAACAAAAGGTCATGGGATTTATAAAATACAGAGTCCACGCTCAGGCGTCACTCTCGCATACCGGGTAGACGAAGGCGTTCCAGAGGTCCAAAGCAGTGGCGTGCGGCGGGCGGGGTGCGCGCGTGCGCCTACCGCACCGGCAACCGCCGCCACTGCTCTGGAACCACAAATACACGCAACATTTACGCACACGCTTACACAATTCAAAAAAAATAACTCTAAATATAAACACTCAAATAAAACAATAAATCAAATGTAAAAAAATGGGGAAAACACTATTTTATATTGGTATAGCTTAATATAGGTATTTTAGGAGTGATAGTTATGATGTGACTTTGGTCGGTATAATTTTTATACACAGATAACAAATAGCATTTGTTATCTATTAATACTATGTTAAGAGGTAGCTAATTTTTTTTAATGTTTGCTTGCGACTATTTTATATATTTCTTATCCTTAACAAATGCGCTAATATAATATATTTTCAATAATTTGATGCGAACAAAAAATAGATACCTATATAAAGTACTTACATTTATTTTTTATTTTTGTTTGCATCTAATTAGATATTATTACACAAGAACATTAACCAATTCGTCACGTAATAGACATTTTGAGCAAAAAATAGGGAAGCGTAATCAAAATCTATTAAATATATTGTTATTATAGTTTTATTGTTATATTAATGTCTACGTTTTAAGTACTTTATAAAAAATATATTTTTTAAATAACTTCATTATTTAACTATATAGGTCAAAAAGGAGGTCTTAGCCCATTAGTGGGTGGGTGGTGGTTATTTTGATTTTCCGTGGATGAAACTTAGAACGTACTACGTACCAGTTTTTATTTTGATATCAAATGCCCATTTTAAATTCTAATTACTAGGTATATTTTACTACCTGTATTTATCGACTGCAAATACTTACTAGGTAGTTATCATATTTGGAGTATTTTAAAATAACTTTAAATTTTTAGTAATCTATTTTTTATAGCTGAGTTAAATGACGTTTATAATTTATTTTAATTATCTGCCTCAATATATTTTAATTGTATGCTTCAAAAATTAAAAATTTAATTTGAATATTAACAAAGTATAGTTTTAAGTTAATCACTAGCGGTCTTACTTTATAAACGCTCTTTAGCGAATGATTAGAAACAACACTGTGTCTTATTTCAAGTGTCAAATCAATAATGTAAAAGAGATAATATATAATATAGTTTATTAAATAAATTAATAATAAAAGAGGAAATCAGTGTCTTCCTAGATAGCCGTTTATAAGTAAAGCTGTTAATGTGTTACCTACATAGACTTGTGCCTATACAAAATATTTTCATAAAAGTTATTGACATTACTCCATAGGCTAGTTTACTATATAACAGTTGCGAGGCAATACACAAAAATATTTATGTGCACAATGAAATCACGACTCTGGTCTTTTAATATAATGATAATGATATTAGGGCACCCTAAAACAACACCTTGTTGCTTGTTTGTATATTAACGTGGAAGTATTTGTAGAATTAATTTGTTTAGTAATTTCCGAAGCTTTTTTTATTATATTATTATAACATTGATAAATTATTGTTATACATATTATTTTATAAAATAGCTCATAAATATAGCTAAGAATTTTGCATATGAACTCGTAAGGATTGCGTTAAATAATATAGTTTACATAAAGACTGTTTATTGGTGTATACTGTGATGAATGTTCTTGGTAATTATTAATATATGTTTTGTAAATAGTACAAAGGAGAACGTGACACGCTTATTTGATATAATGAAATGGGTTGTAAAATTATAACTTAAATGGTTGTAAGAACCTAATTGAAGAAAGTATGGATAAGTCTAATGTAAATAATATAGTCTAATGTATAGTTTATTTGGACAAGCTTAAGATTGGTGAAAATTTAATTGAATTTCGGATTGATAAACATAAAATTTAACAATGCTGTTTAAGCTAAATCACAAAGAGAATAAAGGTGTAAATGTTATTCGCAATTTGATTCAATAGGCCGGCTCAGAAGATTGGAATAATCGATATAGTTCAGCGCGTGAACTTTCGGTGTAGATGCCAATGCTGGTAACACTTATTGTAATTTTAAATGTGCTTGTAAGGTTCTATTCGCGTCATGCAACTTGTTCTCTTATACATATTATAACTGATTTGCTCCAAAGCACTTTTTAAATGTTTATTTATGATGTTAAATATTTTAATCAGTGGCGTTTATTTGGTAAACATTTCTTCTTTTTGCTGGCTGTATTTAAGTTATAACCTATTTTCACATCGCTAGGTGTATTTTTAATATTTATATAATAATTTATATTTTAACTTGGAATATAAGTAAAGGTAGATTTTTGTAATAGGTCGGCTTAGCGCTGCTAGAATAAAGGGTTTTTGACGTTGCGTGTGGGACGACATTATTAATCCAGCCGTATCCAGTCGTTATCAGCCAGCGCTAATAGGTACATCGTGCCGCGAGTCCTTAGTCATTTTTCTATTACTTATTTTTAAATACTGGAACTAAAAGTTCAAATTATAATGTTCGAAGAGAATTTGAAATATCTGAGGGAAGCGTCTAAAACTAGTTAAGGTATTTAATGAGGAATGAAACTTAAGTTCTATTAAAGTTACCTAATTAATACTGCTATAAAGTTTGTTTGCAACTATAATAGGTATGCAGTATTTTGTTATTATATCGACAAGATGGATTTCAATTAAAGACATGTAAGTCAGTTTTATTAACTTTATCATTACATACTTTAGAATAACAATCATTAACTAAAGGGGAAGCAACATCATAATTGTTTTGTTTCGGGAATAATTTATAAAGTGTTTATTTATATTAATTTAAAAAATCTGTTTATATAATACATGTCGGTATCATGTATTATAATGTACATGTATATATAATGTATATAATGTAATGTAATAATAAAACATGTATTGTACTATAACTAATATAATATATTCTACAATACAAACATTAATTTTATTTAGATCGATTACGATTATGTACATACGTCTTCTATAAAATAATAAATAGGTATTAAATTTTCCTCCTACCTACGAGCTTATATTTTTTATCACAGGTTTTTTTTAAAACAGTCTTCGAAATATCAATTAATATAATTCCACGAAATGGTTGCTAATAGACGGAAGAGTAAGTTTCAAAGCTCTATTGTAATTTAATTGAAAATGATAGACCTAAATTAAAACGTATTGTGGTCTGGAATTGGGTAAAAAACTGTTGACAATGTATGAAATATTTAAAAATAAAGTATATAACTAGTTATATGGTATATATCACGTGCAATGTGTATAGTATTAAAAGTAAATTTTATAGTGTACATATGATTAGTAGTGGATTTTAGCCATGCATATTATTGTGAATTTGTTTATTAAAAATCTTAGATGTCATTTTGAATACGTCTATGAATAATTTATAGTACCTAACTATTCATTGCTAAGCTCTCTCTTCCTCGCCCGTTCTGTCACCCAGCGGGAATACAAACTCACAAATCGTAATTTAGACCTTAGACATTTTTACGTGTTTTTAAGTATTTTACTAGTTTTTAAGAAGGTATATTTCGATTTTTAATATTATATTAAAATTATTCAAAGTAACAATTCCTTGATTTTCCAATAAATGTCTCATTTGCTACAAAATTATATTTTAAAACCTTAATTCAATAATAAGTTGAATTGAATATAATAATAAATTAATAAATTCGAGGTTTATTTCAGATTAACTACAAATATAACTGCATTCCATTTAAAAACTGTCATATAGAAAAAGTAAAATACCTAAATATCCTATAGCTTTAGTATTTTAAAACTACGTTTTGATATTGATATTACCTCCCTGTATGACGTTGATGCCTTTTTACCTATTTATTTTTCAGTGGTGGAATTTACAGTTGTTTCCAGTATATAAAATTTATTTGTTACCACCGTCGGAAGTAACCAAGGTGATAACTATTTCCTTTTCATATTCACATAGGGCTTTAGATTATCGCGAGGTCAGGCAATAGTCTTAAGCCTTTAATAAACAAATATATTATAGTTGCCTGGTTGGTCTAGATATAAGATAGACCAGGCGTACTATAGGCCAGATAGTCGTTAGTTCAGACCCCAAGTCGGGCCAGTAAAAAGTTATTATGTTTTTAAGGAGTTTGGAAGTAGGAGTGTGCATAATCCGTGCCTCGGAAAGTACGTAAAGGCGTTGGTTTTGCGCCTGATATCTTTCCGGTCGTGTCGGATTGCTGTCTCTTCAGATTATGAGAGTGAGCGAATAGAAAATGCACCTGTGTTTGCGTACACATTTGTGCACTATAATATGCCCTGCGCAGTTGGTTAATTATCTCTTGGGATTGGCCGCCGTGGCCGAAATCTACATTAAAGTATTCATGATTTTTATTCTTGTGATTAAATAATTTGAAAAATAATAATGAAAAATTAAAATAAATAGTAGTAGCATCAAATAACAAAGTATTAGTCGAGGTTATATTGTTAATTAATGAAAGTGTTTTAAGTTTGTATAAAATTATATATATGTAGTACTAATTTGTACGTTTCATTATAATATGCATAAAGTCATTAAATATATTTTTTTTTATACTAGCGCTTGACTGTTATCACACCTGATGGAAAGTGAGATACAGTCTAAGATGGAGCACGCTTGCCTAGAAGATGCCTATTCACTCTAGGCTTGAAGGTACCCATAGGTCGTCGGGAGGGTATTCCAGACCTTAGCGGTGCATATCAGAAGATTATAATGTTTGTGTCTAACTCGAACTGAATTCTTGTTATTGATAGGCTAGTTGTTCTCATTTGCTAGGGTTGGTCCTAAGTCTGATTTCTCCAATGAACTATAAGAGTGATGGAAGCGAGAGTGCATCAGTTTGCTCACCGATTGTGCACTATAATATCTTTTGGGCATTTGAGTCTCTGAAATTGGCCAACTTGCCAAAAATACTAATAATGTTTACGTGTATTGAGATATTATTTAATCAATTAATTTCAAAATTTCTTCGGAAAATAATAAGTAAATAATAAATGTTTGTCGTGTTGTCCCTTAAACATTAGTGGTATTCCAAATTCATAATAGCAGTTATACACACGTGTTCATGTTAAGGCTAATCTATACTTTTAATTTACTTATGACCCGTTACTTTTTTCAAAAATGATTCGTTTTAGTTACGAATAGTAAAATTGACCATGAGTAGGTACTTCAAGAGAGTACAGCAGTCCTAATTAGAAACGTTTCGTCAGTTTCGGATTTTCATGTCAACTCAAAAACTTAGGTAGGCTTGATCTAATTAGCTATATAGGAAGCGGACACTAAAAAATTTTAATCGATACTACAAGTCGACAACAATATTTCATGTTTTGTTACCAATAAGATGCTACTTAAAATGTGTGTAGGTAAGTATACTAAAATGCAAAATAAACATCAAATCTGTTTTAATTGAAATATCGTCGACGGATGTTCATATTAAAAATATAATGACTAAATATTTATTAATATTATAAACTTAATTGTATCGATTCAATGAGTAATAGAACATTTAAATATAAACGCGGCGCCGCCATAAATAACCTATATTTTATTGATAAGAGACCCGCATGGTCACTTTCAGAAACTTACGAAAAATGTTATTTTATCAAGCATAAATAATCTTTTTATGACGAGAAGCGTAGGTAAAGGCTCAAGGATTTATAAGCAATAAATATTTTACGACATGAATTAATATTCCGATCGTTTTCCGTGACGTTGTTTTTATGACTTATCATTTTTGTGGCGACGATGGACCGCGACGCTAACACAGCTTTACTTGCTTGAAATATTGGTCGAACTGATTATAAAACCTGAATTGCCATAAAAATAAGAGATATCCTTTTAACAACCTTCATGTATTGTATAAAATATTGAATTAATTATTTAAGTGGATCTCGAGTTGCTTTATTCTTCAAATATTTGATTATAAGTAGACAGGGCTCACATTGTTCGGATTTCTTTTATAATACCGCCCGTTGCGTTGTATGGTTTCAAAACGTTCAGAAATGCTTTGGATCAGCTGTCACGTGACATATCAAACTGGACGATATATATAAAGATCCATAAACATAGTGGAGTTGACTTGATTACAATTGTGAATTAAGTTTGTTATTAAGTAGTTACGTATACATTCTTGATTGAGCGAAGGAACAGCTCTTGAAGATTCTAAAGCAGAAAAACCTTTAGCTTCTGCCCAGTAAAAGAACTCTGTCTTTAAGAAAAAGGCTTTTCAACAGGCTTCTTCTCCACGAGTTTATAACATGGGGTAGAGTTTCATCCAACGCATGCATTTTCTCACAATGTCTTCAATTGCTTAGAATATGTACTCCGTGATGATTGCACGGAAATTAACCCGTAACCTTCGATTAATGTCTACATTTTCTATCCCCTGTGTCATTTCGGATATACATATTGTCGGATACTTGAATCTTATTGGACTACGTTAAAGTAATTAGTTTATATTCTTTTTTACTATCCGTAAGTCTTTATATTACAATTGTCAAATTGGCTTTTCTTCTTTCTCAAAGCAACGGGTCAACCGTTTGACGTAATTTCTTGTATAGAAAGCTTATGGACCGTAAAGTGTTATATACTTTTATCCCGAAAAAACGAACGCGGATATAAGTTAGTGATATACTCGTATATCTCTATACTAATATATAAGGACGAAATTTTTGGGTTAGATTGCCTTTTTATTAAGAGAGAGATATTACGTTACACTACGGACCACAAGGTGAAACCGCATGGAGCAACTAGTATAAATATAAAGAAGTCGAATTTGAAAATATTTTATTTTAAATAATGATATCTACTTATTACGTTATACTTTCGAATAAGTCAGTGTGAAGAAATGTTATTTGATTTTATCTTGTTATGAATAAACATATATTGCCTAAACAATATAATATACAATTTTAAAAACAATGCTTTGTAGCAAATACTCGTAAGTTGTATTTCTCCTAGCGTCAAATGTGCCTGCATTGGCAGTAAATCAGCGAAAGCCGTGCGATGTGAGCATCGAGTAGTTTGTTACTTAAGACTTAAATAGACATTTAAGAAAGTCGTTTAAAGGACTTATCCACCATTTAAGGTTAATGCGAGGAATATGTAGACAGGGGGAACAGAGACAGCTTAGATACATAAACATTCATACAAAAAAAGTTTATCTTTGCTTATATCTGCTTTCTAAGAATCAAGTATTAATAATATTTATGTATGTAGAAATATCTTAGCAGTTTGCTAATAAAATTACCTAAGGACTTATATTTATGAAATGAAAATATAAAATCCGAATTGAAATATTATTTTGCTCAATGACTTATTACAAATGTCTAACTCGTCAGGAAACTAGTTAAAAATGATAAAATTCCAACTTCACAGATATTGCCAAAGCGAGTTTATAAAAGCGTGCTAAACGTTGTAAAATAAATAGTGGAATATTGAAGAAAATAAACCCTTGGAAAGTAATAAGCAGAATGAAAAAGATAAACAATTAGTTAATTACATGTACGTATTTTAAAATAAATTTAATAATTATTAATGAAATGTTTACATTTTTACATATACATATTTGCATTAAATTTATTAGTGTATTACGACTGATTTTTTTAGCTAATCGTTTATATCTAAATTTGAGAGGGTGCAAGGAAAGACAACTGCTAAAACTAATGCGAACTAGAAGCGTCAACTTCAACAACTAGGGACTTGTAATTACAGTCTGCAAAATTAATGTACAGAAACTTAGATGAAATGAAACCAGAACATAAAGTTCTTCACTCTACAAGCAACTTGCTTTTCGATGTCTCGTAAACTTGCGAGGGTCACGATAAACCAAACGAGTCGAAAGTTGACTTGAGAGTTTTAATATATTATTTAACTATTAAATATATAGGTTTATTCATTTCGTTTTCTATTTTTCGAAGTAAAATACTTATTATAAGGTATCGAATAATTGTTTAAAATTAGTAAAAAATGCTGTAAAAGCGTAGATGTGTCGCTATTTGTGTAACAATAAAATATAAACTGGCAATGAGCCAGAAACATTCGATCCGAGCTCATACTAAGGAGCATGACTGCTACACGATTATCATTATACCGACCGAATACATACTCTTTATAAAAATATAGTCATATATTTATGAATAAATTGTTTATGAAAATATTCAAACCTTTGTCGAGAAGCCTCTATCACAGACGGTACACTTGAAAGGGCGTTCTTTGGTGTGGCTGCGATAGTGGATCTCCAACGCGGAGTTGCAGGCGAACGTCTTGTAGCAGATGGTACACGTTGTGTTGCCACGCACTGCATATAAATAAATCGACTGTTCATTGCTACTATTAAAGTCCGAACATAAATACATTTAGTATTTTCAATGTTTAGGTAAATTCCAGGGAATAACTGATTTATTGTTTATATCTAGCGCCCGGTATAAGGGGGTATTATTAGGTTAAAAAGTATTAGGAAAATATGAAGGAGGGGAAAAGCGGACGACCGGGGCGGACGTATATATAAGATCCCGCTATCGCATACCTGCGGGAGGGAAAGCAAGTCCTAGTGGGCTGAAGGGTGATCCACCGAGAGCACCGAGCGCAGCAAGGGGCGTAGGTGGTGAAGGCAGCGGCGAATGTTGTGGCAGCCGTGGCGGCGTCGACAGCACCGACGGTGATGGCGACGGTGGCGAGGCTCGCGCACTCCGCCCGCTCTCCGAACCTGTCGCCGATGGGAGGGAAGCCGTTGTGGTGATGGTTTTTACTTCGCATTCGGACGCCGAGGCGCAGACGGAGAGCGGCGAAGTTCGACGATCTTTTATATCTGGGTCGTCATCGAACTCCCGAGAAGCGGGCTCGCACTCGTCCCGGCCGCTCTCATCGTCGGTTCCGCGGGAGTCCGCCCTTCGGTCGCCGGGAGTGGAGGGGGTGGGGAATATTGGTGGAGGGATGGTGTGGTAAGAATTAAAATCAGTAATTTCTGAAACATTGCTAAAAGTCTGACTATTGCTCATTTCACTAAGTTGGTTTTGATCATAAGGTATAGTGCATCGTTCGCCAGTGTGAAGGCGAATATGTTGATGTAACATCGATATTTCTGCAAATTTCTTATGGCATACAGGACATTGGTGTAATAATTGCGAGGGAGGTTTTATACGATGGACACCCATATGTGTTTTCAGATTGCCTTTCGTAGTAAAGGCACGACCGCACAATTTACATCTGAAAGGTCTTTCCCCGGTATGAGTACGGTAGTGCATCTGTAAAGCACTTTTACAAGATAAAACGCGATGACATACAATACACTCGTTGGGGTCAGTAACTTTGTTGTCAATATTATCTACTAATTGCTGTAATTTTGACGTTTCTGAAGTTTTAGTAATTTCAATTAAACTCTCCCAAGAGTTGTCATTACTTCCAGGACGCGGTAAAAGTGTATTATAAAATATAGGATCACGAGTTATGTCACTGTCTATTATGCTGTTGGGATTACTTTGGAAAGGTGTAAGACATCCAGATGAGACACTGCTTGGTGGGGAATTCGGAAATAGTGGATATGAAGGGAAAGTACGTAGTCCCGTTGCTATTGAAATTGGTCCAGATATCGATGAATTCTTACTTGATAAATTCTCCGGTTGATCTGGATCAGGCTTGACGTGCGGACTTTCTCTGCCAATTTGATCTTCGTTGCTGTATTTTGAGTCCATGCTGCAGTCGTCATACGGAGATGTTGAGGGGTATCGGTCTTGTTCAGCATCATGCCCTCCATCATTTTCTTCAGGTTCTCGCTTAGGCGATATATGATCAGTCTCTTCAAAACTAGAATCTCGTTGACTTTCTTCGTCTTGTGGTTCAGATTTAAACATTTCTGACGAAGGTCGAGGCGGGCTCGGAATTGAAGGTTTACTAAGATCAGCCGGAACGTCTTGTTCTTCTCGCATGCCAAATAGTGGATGATGTGGAAGTGGTTTATCACCAAGTGGGCGAGGTGGCAGTAAATCATGGTGTGGCGGCCTGTATAATGGCAAGTTTGGCGGAAAAGGAGCTGGCGCACCCGGAGGGAACTGTAGCGGATGAGGAGGCATTCCTGGAATCGGTCCCGGTGATAATTGTGCTAAGAGTGGTGGATGATATTTGTCCAAATGTTCCGGTACAGGGTTAGGGTTCATCTTGACGTGCGGAAATTTCGCAGTATGCCTTTGGAAATGTACTTTAAGATTTCCTTTAGTCGTAAATCGAGAACCACAAACATTGCACTTAAAAGGTCTCTCTCCTGTGTGAGAACGAATATGAATTTGAAGCGCAGAGTCACTGCCGAAAACTTTTCCACAGTATCGACAGCGATGTTTGAAGAAAGGTTCGTTGCGGCCCCCACTTTTGCCATCGTAAGGTGACATTTTTCCTGATTTTCGGAAGGCTAATTCATCGGCAAGATTGTTAGCTAGAAGACCTTGTGACGCATTGTCGAGGACTTCTTGTGCTCGCTTTTGAAGCATTTCTAGTGTATTTGGTTCATTAAGGGATGGTGGAGGATCGTTATTAGTGATGATCGAAGATGCTAACGAGGACGATATAGAACTATAAGGTGGATGCGACATCATAGGTGGTGATGAGGTCGGAATTTTCGGAATAGATATAGGCTCTGATTTAGGTGTAAGATGTGTATGAGTTGAGGGCAAGTTTTGGCTAGTTGGAGGAGCAGGTTCGACAGGAGAGGGCTCCCGTGGCGGACGCGGCGGTGACGGAGATCGAGCCGGTGTTGAAGGCGCATTTGGTTCCGGTTCACACAGTGGCGGACTTGCAGGTTGATCGTCTTTTCTTCGAGTTAATGATAATTGATTTTGAAGTTGGCGTATCAACTGCAGTTGAAATACTTGCTGGTGTTGTAGAGTAAACAGTGTGCTTTGTAACACTGCGAGTTCATGTAAAGCGGCTTCATTGTTAGCATTATTAGCCATTGCAGTTGCAGCAAATTGCGCCACGGCAACTTTTGTATTTTGTAAAGCTTCTAAGGTTACATGACCTGCCACGGGAAAGGGAAGACCCACCGGAGGCACGTCAGCTTCAGGTACTTCTGCCTCTCCATCGTCGAGGCTATTATTATTTTCTGCATCTTGTCGATGCCTTCTTACTTGTTCTAATCGCTTGTTAGGTCCATCCATTTCTTCATCTCCTGATACAACCATATCCTCAGGGTCGGAGTGCATCCTCTCTTCACCCATTTGCATTGCTTTTTCATCACAAACTCTTTTATGATACAAAAAATCATGTAGATTTTCAAATTGTTCTTGACATCGTGGACACATATGCGCCTCTGGTCGTCCTCGTGCTTCATCGTGTAGAGCATGGCTTATATCTTCTTCCGAACAGGATCCCGAACTTTCACCTAGAACAAAATATTCCTCTGTTAGTGTAAATATATTAAACGAAACAACGTGCATTCTGCAAATTTAAAGTTTTTAATGTCAAGTTAACAATTTATATTTTACAAAAATATAAGTTATGTATGTTGTGCAGAAAACTGATTAGAGAAGTACAAAATAATAAGTATTAGGTATATGAGTGACAACAGATGTTGACACGAAAAATTGTACTTTTTGAAGCATTACATTTTTCAAATATCCTTTAACGAGTCGTTCACTGCATACATTTATTGGTAAAATAAACATTATTAAAATTATGTTTTTAAAAACGGCATAAATTAAAAAAAAACACGCACAAAACTAAATAAACTAATTTGGTTCACGGCGTTCCATTTGAAATCCGTTCAGTGTGAAATACAAAATACCTAATGCTATCTATTTACCTAAATACGTTATAACTTGATGGTATCTTCTTGTTAATAAAGAGGACTTTCAGATAAAAAATGTGTTAAAAATATCGTTAAATTAGATATGTAGGTAACACTATAATTATTAAAGTATTGTAGTTGTTTTACCTTTATTTTTATAAACTTTTTCGCCTAGTGCAAATTATGTAGACAAGTTTTTTAATTCATTTTATTTTATTAAGAATATGATACATATTTGCAACTAAAGTCATGTATTCATGTGTGCTTAAATAACACCACAAAAATAGATAAAACGAAACGATTCTCTACGCTTATAAAGTTATATCTACTCATCGCTAGATGTCGCTACGCGTTAAGAGTTGAACGACGTCATATTTATTATGAAAATTAACTTCTACTCTACAACGGTGTTTGTGTTTTTTGTTTAATTAAATGAAAACAATAATAATCAGTTTGTCATTTTTCGCATTATAAATACTATACATTTATTTTAAATTGTAATTTGGAAACAGGAAGATATTCAATTTAAAATCATAGAGGATTAGAATACAATTAGTTAAACGTTGAACGAGCTGTTTTAAGTAAAGTACATAGTAATAGATTCTTATGACAAAGTATAAAAATTCTTTACCTAAATAATAATATCTGCGTCATACTTTAATACACATGGAAAAATCAAACTGTTTAATTATATAATTATAACTCAAATTTATGTTAATTATATATATTAATTCCCAATAGAAAATTCCATTCAATAAGTATTAATTACACGAAAGTTTAACAATAGATATATATCTATTCATCATTTTAAGGTTTTCGTAACAAATAAATGTTAGGTTTTTAATATATCAGTTTATGAATATTAATAAATAATTGAAAATGAATAAATACTATTTGGTTTATAAATATAAAATTGTGTAATGGGAAATTTTTAGTTTGATATTTAGGAAACAATTAGAAAATATTTAATAACGATAAAAAAATGAATATATAAAACAAGTTATTTTTTTAATAAAACATTTCATGTTTTCCGGCCACCTTCACGTTAATTCTTTAGATTTCAACTTATTTTATTCAAAACAGAATTATGGTTTATATAATCAGCGCTTAATATCAGCGTTAATTGTTAAAAATTTCAACTGAAATAGAATATATTTTAGATAACAAATAAATATAGACTTTTATATAAGTATGATTTAGATTCATTTATCTGCAAATAATTTATCGTCTATGTAATATTATAAGAACTTTTTGAAATGTATATTATTATATCAGTTTATTATTATGCAAAATTAGAAAAATATTTTATTTATTGCATGGGTATCCACTTAATTCATGCTTTGATTCTTTTTTTATATTTATTTTTTAAGTTTATATAAGATATATTTAAATTTGAGTAAAAAATATACATAAAAAGGAAATGAGAGATTGTTTACGATAGTGTGTCGATGGGAAGATATTTTCATAGGTGCTTATTGCCATGTGATGTCAAGCATTTAGCCTCATTATAAATTGCACCTACACCGATAGTATGTTCGCATAATTAGTCAAATGAAGAAAAAACATGCAAACTATTTTGTTACCTAGTTGAGTAACAGAAATTGACGAGCCGTTTGGCGTGGTTGGTAGATACCTGCTTTTCACGCCGAAGGTTGTGGGTTCGATTCCCACCCAGGACAGACATTTGTGTGCATGAACATGTCTGTTTGTCCTGAGTCTGGGTGTAATTATCTATATAAGTATGTATTTACAAAAGAAAAGTAGTATATGTAGTATATCAGTTGTCTGGTTTCCATGGCACAAGCTCTGCTTAATTTGGGATCAGATGGCCGTGTGTGAATAAAGTCCCAGGATATTATTATTATTATTATTTATATACCTACCCACAGACGCAATGATTTGTATTCGTAAATCGTCCAATTAATTATCAAAAATCATCTCCAAAAAGCTCACGTCGATGGCGTAGTTTGTGATTTTATTTTCAACTTAGGTATATACGAGTATGGCGGACGAGCAAATGGGCTACCTGATGGTAAGTGGTCACCAACACCCATAGATGTTGGCATTGTGAGAAATGTTAACCATCGCTTACATTGCAAATGCGAAACCAACCTTGGGAACTAAGATAGTATGTCCCTTGTGCTTATAATTATACTGGCTCACTCATCCTTCAAACCAAAACACAACAATACCAAGTACTGCTGTTTTGCGGTAGAATATCTGATGAGTGGGTGGCACCTACCCAGACGAGCTTGCACAAAGCCCTACCACCAGTATTCATTGGTGATAGGGCTTATATATAGGGCTTATTTATAAGCACCTAAGTATCGTATACTAACTAATATAAGCTTACGTACTAATAATTGGGACATAGAGAGAGATAAGTTACAACTCAAATTGTAGAGTTTAAGCTTCATTTTATATAACAAGTGCAGGGATTCTGAATTGTGTTTTTTTAAATATTTTAAATATGTATAGTACACATGAGCACTAATTGATATATCTTCGACGTTAATCGAAAATCTACCAAATCTACAGATATTACTAGTGAACTACTGATATCTACTGATATTATGTGGGAACATAAAAATATACCTAAATAAAATAAACCTTTCTTATTATTGTCCTTACAATTTAAAAATAGGCTACTAATTAGATGGGTTCTCTATGCATGTCCATTTTTGGTTCTTCAAAGACCAATATTGAATAACTTACATTAGTTTGTATGTAGGTATATAAATAAATTTATTTAATGATTATAACACTGTATGAAATCAATATTGGTTACGACACCAATGACCATTTAGACGACTGGACTTGGATAACTTAACTAATCTAGAAACACCTTTTAAGATGCTGGGTTTATGCAAAAAAGTAGTCGTCTTATGTAAATCAAAAGTAAATTTATCAGGCACAATTTTTTATCATTGAATACATAAGGTTAACTATTTCAAATTATTTCTCGTACTAAGTATTTTAATTAGACATTTCATTTGATGAGTTATTATTGGTTCAAATTTTATCAATTCATTTGTTTTCAGTAATATATAAAAAATATTAATCTATTGAATATCGGCCTTACTGTAAAGTTGCTAAGCGAAGGTTTAGTTAAACACTGATTTCGCTCTTCTGTCAATATTGATTTGACATATGAAACACGAAGCATTAGTTAACTGATCACTAGCTAAATAACTTTTTGTAATGTAGTTCTCTTTTTGTACTGTAAATTGTACTCGTAAGACCGATCGCTTAAAAATTTCATGTTTCATCTATTTTATAGATGACATTGGCAGAATATTTTACGCTCAACTAGCGTAGATCATTAAAAAAAAAGTAATGGCGATTGTGTATTAATATCGATTCTAATGATACAGCTTGCAGGTACTATATATATCCAACCAAACCACCAAATTGTGTCGGCTTGAGTTCTGCTTAGACAGTTTTTCTTATTCTAAAGGTACTATATTCGTGAAAAAAGCTTCGTAACCCTTTTTAAAAAAGTTGCGCGCACGGAGGATTGGGAGTTTTGGCACAGTTTATGTTTATACGAGCCGAGATGGCCCTGTGGTAAGAACGCGTGAATCTTAACCGATGATCGTGGGTTCAAACCCGGGCAAGCACCACTGAATTTTCATGTGCTTAATTTGTGATTATAATTCATCTCGTGCTTTACGGTGAAGGAAAACATCGTGAGGAAACCTGCATGTGTCTAATTTCACTGAAGTTCTGCCACATGTGAATTCTACCAACCCGCATTGGAGCAGCGTGGTGGAATAAGCTCCAAACCTTCTCCTCAAAAAGAGGAGAGGAGGCCTTTAGCCCAGCAGTGGGACATTCACAGGCTGTTACGGTACGGTTATGTTTATACGTAGAAAGTTTGCAGAAAGCTAAATTTGTGTATTTATATTATTTGTATATATTTGTTATAAAATATGTTAAATAAAATAAATCATTCATAGTTTACGTTCATACCGCCAATGAAAATACACACGTGAAACTTAAAAACCAATAAAGTGTTTTTTTGACATTTACTATTTTTTTTATTGAGACTCATTAGACAAGGTTTGTTTCAGATAACCCTTTTTTTTCCTAACATTCGTATTGTTTAACTAACTCTTAAATTGTTGCATTGAAAAAATGACCGGAGACATATCGGCTTTGCAGCAGATAGTCTCCAAACTGTTGTCGAATTTTGTACTTTATCAGAAATGAAATATAGTCCATTGGAATTGAACACAATGTAACTTATATTACTATGATGTCAAGTTTCATTTTGTTAGCAATTTATTACGGTCGAATTTCAACCAATTGACCACTGCTAGTATAAATGAGAACATTTTTAACAAGAAAGTGTACTTCAATCTTAAAATCTTTTTTTTTTTTTTTATAGAATAGGAAGGCGGACGAGCATATGGGCCACCTGATGGTAAGTGGTCACCAACGCTCTTAGACATTGGCATTGTAAGAAATGTCAACCATCGCTTACATATCCAATGCGCCACCAACCTTGGGAACTAAGATTTTATGTCCCTTGTGCCTGTAATTACACTGGCTCACTCACCCTTCAAACCGGAACACAACAATATCAAGTATTGCTGTTTTGCGGTAGAATATCTGATGAGTGGGTGGTACCTACCCAGACGAGCTTGCACAAAGCCCTACCACCAGTACTTACTATTTCTTAACAGAGAAGGCTTTTGTCAAGTAGGTAGACATTAGGGAATGTTACTATACTATAATATACATAACGAAACAAATTTAAGTATATTATTCACATAAAATCGAATAATAATATGAAAAAAAATTATTTTCTTTATCGTTTCGTTAGTTCAATAAAATTCAACGTTAAAGATCCTTTGATAACTTAATACTGAAAGCCACAGAGTGGTTCGGTTATATAAACACAGGCGGAACGATTTAACACGTGTAAATGACCGCAAAATAAGCTTTTAATAAAAATATTATTGCATATTTTGCTATAACAAGCTTTTGAAGATATATATTGATAAATAAGATATATATATAGTATAAATTGAATTTCATTGTGGTAAATCTAATACAACAATTTATTTCAGTATTTTCTTAGGTATATTTAAATAAATTATTATATTTAATGAATTGCTGAATAACGAATTGTTCGTTATTTGTTAATTCATAAAGTTTTTTTTTTGTATAGAATAGAAAGGCGGACGAGCATATGGGCCACCTGCTGGTAAGTGGTCACCAACGCCCATAGACATTGGCATTGTAAGAAATGTTAACCATCGCTTACATCACCAATGCGCCACTAACCTTGGGAACTAAGATGTTATGTCCCTTATGCCTGTAATTACACTGAACCGGAACACAACAATACTGCTGTAAGATATTTTTTGTTCATTTGTCGAATATTATAGAGTTATTAAAAATGTATAAATATCGACAATAAATTTCATCAGAATATTATTTGATAATTCTTGTAATGTAAGTCTTCATGGCGACCACGACCGCTCTGACAAGAGTGTCACGACGAAGAAGAAGTCTTTTAGTTCCTTCAGTCTTACTTGATATCGTTAAGGTTCCAAGAAATATGTACAATTATTGAAAAATAAATATTGAACTACAAAATTTTATATAACTAGCCATCGCAACCATTATTCAAAAGAAAAAATGAATATACAAAAATATATAAGTCAACGGTCAATATAAGAACGAATATATAAGTCAACTTGATTAAATTAAAATTATAAGTATCAAGATGCAATGTATAGTGTATAATCATCTATACGTACCTATATTGAAATAAATCATTTATTGGCGATTGTCTTAATGACCTAAGTATCGATTATTACATACCCAAAATATCCCGAGATAACCTTTTTACTTAAGAATCATGAATAATAACTATCGCGTTGCTAAGTTTCATCAAAATCCACCCTATGTGTTTCTTCATGATAATTGCTCACAGATAATATTTTAATTTACAATACCTTTTAGAATTATTTTATTTTCAGACCCTGTTATTTTATTATTAAATGAATATATAATACTTGTTTACGAATGAAATTGACGTAGTTACAAGAAATTCATTCACGTTTAACAATAATAAGTTTTTTCTTCTTGTGGAATGTTTGTATGGCGGCCGTTTTCAATTAAACA
Source organism: Nymphalis io (assembly GCF_905147045.1). Taxonomy (NCBI): domain Eukaryota; kingdom Metazoa; phylum Arthropoda; class Insecta; order Lepidoptera; family Nymphalidae; genus Nymphalis; species Nymphalis io. The sequence goes on along the minus strand of NC_065890.1, from coordinate 8,125,582 downwards.
TTTGCAAACAAAATATTCTACGTATTTAATATTTATAAATTAAATTGATTTTTCAAATTATTAATATTAATCATTGAAACTGATTGAAAATATACCTATATTATATTTGAAATAACGAATCAAAGTAGTTTTTACCTAAGTCATAATTATCGTTATAACTTCTAAATAAGAATTAAGGAAATATTTTAATCCTTTTACACTTGTAATAATGTAAATAAATTTAAAAGATAAAATATAGAAACATTTGTCATTTCATTGTAATGAAACATCTTTCAATATTTATTATGAAGTATAATAACATGTATAATATTTGAGTGTCTCGTATTTATAATGGCTTGTTTATTAAAAATTCATGTTACCTATTATCAAGTAAGTATATTATATTCAATGTGACTGAAATCTATTTAACCTTTGGTATTGGGGCATCACTAATCATCCATTGTTACAATTCATAAACTGTGGATAGGTAAAAATACTTATCAGTATTACCTTTTCTATTTATTTTAAAACCGATTTTTTTAATACCAACAGCGTCATTTTTATTCTTCAAATTATTTGTATAGATTCTTGAATTTTCTTTTATTATTCGTTGTAGTATCATATAACTACCATTTTAAATGTTCGATAGTTTTTAGAGGGTTGCAATATCATTTTTTTCTTAGTTTTCGGTAATATCTAAACAGCGAACATTTTGCTATATGAACTGGAGAGTATATAAAGCATTGATAAAACGTATTTTCGTTTATAAGAGTTGTATTTTGATTATTTATATCGAGATCAGTAGGTTAAGATGAGTAAAAGATATTAAAAAATAATGTCGTGCAAATTAGTTGTATCTATATAATGTCAATAGTTTGTACAAATAGGTATGTTAGAAGCAAATACCGTATTATTAGTGAAACAATCCAGTTACCTTTTATTATTTTAATAATATCGGCAAAATAAATTAAAGTAAAAAAATACTAAATTAAAATTTATAATTACTTTTGTAATGTATAGTAAAACTTTATTTATTAAGGTCGATAATTGAAGAATACCACGGACTTAAGTATTGCAACAAACTATAGTAGTTTGAGTTGATTTTACGTTATTTGAATGTTCATTCAAAAGTATTTGGAAATATAATTAAATGCAAGCCTAACATTATTAAGTTTAAATATGTCGACATAAATAAGTTAACTACGTTGATTTCCCAACTTTCACCATCGAGTTTAGAGACATAGCGTTACGTTATCTTTATGTTATTAAATATACCTACCTAAAAACATTTCTATGTCGCATTTAAAAGTAAAATTTCAAATTTTACGATTGTTAAATGCCCTTTTCGATGTAGCGATTCGAATGTTTACATCGAATGCAAACAGAAAGTGAACGTTGACAACAAAACATTCATAATAATCCGGGATTATCTTGCGGTAAGGGCTTAAATGTCTCATTTGTTGCGAGATACCGGTGCGGTTAATGCTTAGTTTGTAAGATGGAGGATTAGAGGTGTCTATTTGTCGCAATTTGGCTTTGAGCTTTGTTTGGCGAGCGGAGTGCGGCCGTATCAAAGGCTTCAGCTCGCTCCGCCCGCGTCGACGCGCGTTTACGCAGAAATACACAAAAACTGCCATTGCGTTAATCCCGGACGAGCACGCCGCCCATAAATATTCAATACCATGCGATATTTAATTTTAAATCGGTACCAAAATTTTTCAATATGCCCATTCGGACATTCAAAAAAATTCGCTGAAAGCATTTTATAGACTCAATAGTAAAACGTATCTATTACATTTTATATGACAGTTTTTTTACTTTGAACTCGACTACCAATTTATTTCTTTAACCCGTAATAAATAATGTAAATATCTATTGTATAACGAATCAAATAAGTAGCTAAATAAATTAACTTATCTAATTAAACTAAATATATGTGGCTTAAATTTTTAAATGGAAAGTAATTAATCTACTCTCTTTTAAATATTGATATATATATTATTAAAGCATATATATGAATGCAAATTATTATTCATCATTCAAGGCAAATGAACGCAAATAATCAAAGGCTTCCATATTTCATTTTAATACGAAATAGAACCGGCCCCCGAACGAGTTCCAACATTACATTTGAACAAACAAAGTCTGATTGCTTAAGTATATTTCATAGAGAATATGATTAGGCAGCTCGTTTTAATCGTTAGTAGATAAAACATTACTTAATAATTTATAGAACGGTCATAAAACAGTGAAGCCGTTAGATGAATAAAGTTTGACGGCCTGTCATTCTACTAATATAGAGCCACTTAAAAGCTTTTAAAATAATATGTTACTTAACCGTCGCTTATGTTAAACTGAGCTTTATATATATAATCGAAACGCTTAAAATAGACTGTTTGTTTACATGCATAGTCGATTTTTTCTTCGATATTTTAATCAATGTTAAGTAAATACAAAACTTTTGTAATGCGATGTTTAAAATTTACAATTTTATTTTGAAAGTGAGAACAAAACAAAATAAAAGCTACATTTTAGTTATGTTATAAGTTATTTCATGAGAATATAAATATATTGTACTATGTGTTTTTCGAAGGGAAAGACCTCGAAGTATCTTTATCATCCTCAATATATGAAGGTTACAAGAATATATCAAGTCCATGCATAATTAATTGATAGGAATTCCAATGTTAAGTGCACTTTTGTGATTATTAACAATTAAACATGGAAATATCGAATAAAGAATCCGTCTACAATTACCCAAATAGGTTTTTTGTTTACGAACAATAAGTTAAAAATTAAAATGATTTTTCGATATAAGTACTAAGACAACAAATATCGCACAAATATCAAATTCAATACTAAAAATGGTATGTATACCATTTTTAGTAACTTTTAGCTTAAGTCGAAATATTATTTTTCGTAAGTTTATTGTAATGCAAGCATATCACATGGTAAGCACAATTATTATCAAGTTAATTTAATGTCACTAAACTACAAAGTAGAATATGGAACTTGTAATAAATTAAATACGATTATAGGTACTGTTTTGTTTCCAATTGATATATCCTTGTTTTGTCGATATTATGATGCTTTCAGAAGATATAATTGGAAATAATCACATTTTTTTTCAAATATAGAGTCGTTTGTGCAAATCTAGATCACAGATGAGCCGTCCCTACGCGTAAGCACACTACACCTACCTACCGCCACATTTCCACATAAAGCTCAGGGTTGTGTTGTGTATCACTGCACTGTTTACTCACCGCGTCGAGAGCGAATTTTAGTGCTCACTTTTTTATTAATGCCGAATTTTATTTGGGTTATCCGAATCATTTCCGCGTCGGTTAAACTAAAACATTTCTAGTATCACGTCGGCGGGCCCGACTCCATCTAATTCCACACTCTACAATGTCAACGTCGCCGAGTGTGATGTGCTGTGGAAGTTTGTCGTAGAGGAATAGTAAGTACCGATGGAGACGCGTCGGACGCAGGCGGGCTTCACGCGCGGCATGATGAGTCGCGCTGGCGGCTCAGGGCCGGCGCATGGCAAGGGCGGCGTCGCGGCGGCCGAGCGCTCGCCCTCGGCGTCGACTGTTCAGCGGTCGGGGTTCACTCGCGCGGAGCTCTATTCGGCTCGTTCGACTTGCGGACTCGGAGAGCGGAGCGTACGCAGAGTGCGGCCGGCCGCACTTCTCGCCATCTGAAGCGGGACTGAGCGCGAGGCGGCGGCGGGCGGCGGGCGGCCGCGCGCGCGCGCACCAGGTATACGGTTATGACAGGGAGGCGGGGCCGCGCTCGGCTCATAAATCAAACTTCGCCCATTCGCACGCGCTGCACGGGACCCCCTCTCCATATTCCATATTCGGGGCGGGGCATATTTTCATAATCATAACGCCTCATATTTATAAGTGATATGTGGCCAAGCTCGGCGCCCGGCGCCACGAGGCGGCGGTGGGCGGCACTGACGCCCGCTAGATGGCGGTCGCCACTCGCCCTGCGAAGCCTCCCACATTCGCTAATTGAAGCTACACTTTGTAAGTTATAATCCTTTGTTTGTCAATTGATACATTACTTTTTATTATGAGAAAAAAATATAGTCTTATCAGAACTTTCCTTAGCATGTGTTTTGCAGTAGCTTATTAACAACAGCGCTCTTAAAACATTAGCTAATGTTTATTTATATAATATATCATGATATCAATAACAGTATTTATTGTGTGTCATAGGCTATCTCAACATCCGGAGCAATATTAACTAAATCCAAATTAATTTGCTATCAAAGTAACTCGCTAAAAAAAAATCTTAATTAAGTTTGGTAAATAAGGTCTCAGAGTAAAAAATATTTGAATAAAACTGACATCCATGTTGCCCGGACTCCTCATACCCATTTTATAATAAAAACGAACCGAATCAAATCCTTCGACATTGACATCCGTAACTAGATGCATTCGATCAAGCGATTTAATTTTTAAAACTGCGCGTTCGTTATCAAAAAGCGGAGGCCGGGAGCCGTGTCGAGTGTTTTGTGTGCTTTAAATTAAATAGGAGCGATATACGGCGCGTATGGCCCGAACTCCGGACGCCGGCCGAGACTGATATGAATGTGATCGAAGTAATTTAGCCGAATCTGCCAGTCACTGCCCGCCAGCGTGCCCGCGCCGTGCGAGACTCCCCGGCGAGCCTTGTACGGGCTAAGCAGCGTTAACGCTTTTTACTACTTTACTTGTAGCTTAGTTACTATAATTAAAAAAAAAAAACTGTTTTCACTTTATAATAGGGAAGGTAAGTTAATGTTCAAGTAGATCATTATTTTTATGTAAGATACTGTACGGAACTTCGACAAATTATGCTTCATACATATAAGAATAAATATATATAGTCGAAATAGCTCAGTGGTTAGAATTAGTCAATCCCAACTGAAGATTGCGGGTTCAAACCCGAGCAAGCACCATTGAATTTTCATTTGTTTAGGTAAGTGAGTGAAGGAAATCATCCTAAGGGAAATTGCATATAGGTTTACCTATCGTATGAAATGCGACACGTGTTTTCACACGCCTTTATTTAGCATGGTGGAATAATCTCTAAGACCTTCTCCTCAAGAGAAAGGAGGAGGCTTTAGGTCAGCAATGGGACATTTAGTCTATTGATTTTATTTTAACTTTTTATCCATTCAGCTTCAAAAAACTTTGATCAAAACAATTGAAACTTAAAAAATGTTTTGTCTTTTTTGTCGTTAATAATGAAGTTAAAGTTCATAATAACATCGTATCTTACTTACCACACCTTTTCACCTTACTATACCTTTTGTATGCCAATATAACGAGAGTACAGACATAAACCAATATTTCAGAGTTACAAGCATATAATACGTATAATTATGTCGGATTAATAATAATTGCTTTATTTACCTGCAAGACTATCAATAAAACAAACGAATAGTTTTAATATTTGTGATTATTGTGATTAGAACTTTCTTACTAAAATATGAATTAAAAATGTAATACAAATTAATTTATTAAAACTCGATATATGTATAAAACAATTTAGTAAAGTTGGTCAGGAAAGCGGCTTCGTTGCATCCACGAGTCTATCATTGTTCTGTTCCGTTGAATATTCATCGACGTTACAGCGGCGTCAATGTACGGATGAAATAGTTAAATGCGTTTCAACTCTGTGGGATGAAATTATTACTAATTTCATAGATAACTACGTATTTTGATAAACAGTTCATGTTATATTGATTATTTATAGAAATTAGTAAGTCGTTACGATACCGTAAGAAATTTCTATGAAGTGTTTTCCCTTGCTTTTTTACATTTTAGAACATGAACCTTTAAGATGTACTTTTTATAAATGCGTTGGATTATTTTTATTGCTAAATATGTTTCGAAAATAATGACTCAAGTTATAAACTTTTTTTTATAGAATAGTAAGGCGGACGAGCATATGGACCACCTGATGTTAAGTGGTCACCAACGCCCATAGACATTGGCATTGTAGGAAATGTTAACCATCGCTTACATCACCAATGCGCCACCAACCTTGGGAACTAAGGTGTTATGTCCATTGTGCCTGTAATTACACTGGCTCACTCACCCTTCAAACCGGAACACAACAATACCAAGTACTTCTGTTTTGCGGTAGAATATCTGATGAGTGGGTGGTACCTACCCAGACGAGCTTGCACCACCAGTATACTATTCATTTGCCAATATTTTCAATTCTTTCTTGTTACAGACACTATGTAACTTATCATTCGTGTTGTAATAGAAATGTGTATAAGTATAGTCATGTAAAGTAAAGTCATTAGTTTTACGTTAACTAGGAATTCTTAGTAAACAGACATAAATATATTGTTGTTTTTAACCTCAGTTGACTAAATAATTCCTGTTTATGATGACACCTAATCCCATATGAATTAATGTGAGTTCCCTGAACGGTACTATCGGGAGGTGTTATTTCAGATCCGTCAGAGCGGCTGTTAAACAAAAATAGCTCCAGTAACACAAGTCACATTCGATTTAAATACACAAATTTTTGAAAACGTCTGTTTATTTAAGCTAAAGCACGCGTCGTTCGACCGCTCCTGTTAAATGTGAACGATCTCTTGTCTATTAATTATATTTATTTCAACACAATCTAACCCAATGTTATTAATTTAATTTTGTTAAATTATTAATGATCTTGTAAGATCGAGTGCTCGAGGGTCATTCGAGATGCGTCGCCGAACATTGTCTAAGCCAATAGCCGTTTGTATTGTCCGTTTCGGTAATAAAGTAAATCGCTACATTTCACGTACAATTAAGTATTGAGTACGTATATGTATACAATACAGGGAAAACAGGGGTGAATTTTTAAATTGATCGTCAAATTTATTATGGCGCTCGTATGAAATGACCGGTGGGCCGGTGTCGTGAGTGGAGGCCGAGCAGTGCGGACGCGTTCATAAATTTGAATATGGAAGTGAGTTCTAATGGCGTCGCTGTTTATTTTTACTGCACCCCCAGAGCCGTACGACCGAATGCGACGCCGAATTTATTTCCATGCATTTTAATATCTCCCTCTGAATAGCTATTGCCATTTTCACGCGGTTTTATTGTGGTCTCTAGATATACATACCAATACATACGTTTACGTGTTACGTATACGTATTCCCCTTACGTTTATCGTTTGCAGGCGCTTAACGATACGCGTTGAACAATATCAGTAGACGAAGCCTCGTAAGTTCGTCTGAATATCGACTGCAATTAGTATCGAGTCGACTGAGACGGAGCGATTATCGAAGCGATAATAATGAGAGGGTTAGCGCGTACGGTAATCATGTATTTTTTCTCCTTTATGAAGCGATTTTGTAAAGGAATGTGAAGGCCGAGGTTGTCAAAATTAAGTTATCAAACTTTGACGTTGATTGACAGGAGGTTGCGAAGGGCACGCATCACGGAACTTCATCGTCAAGGCGAACTTACGAACAAAATTCGCTAAGATTTAGCGTGTCTCGTGTCTCCAAATAAATGTGATGGCGAGTTATCACATATTTTGCAACTTTACTTTCTAATATTTACATGTTTCTAAATATTATATTTTTTTTTTATAATGTATCACGTTGTAGATATAATTTATCTCAGTGTTATATATCCACATACAAAATAATATTTATAATTGCCACTATGAGGTCAAATTTATTCTCATTTTTACATTCGTTTTTATAATATATTTTTATAAAATATTATTAATATTTCAATATGCATTTAGATTAATAGCTACATTCCTAAAATACATTATAAAAAAGCGGTACTCTGCATGTGTGTGTAGCTTGCATAGATTTTTCTTTAATTTGCATAAAAAAGTACAAATTTTTAGGTATATTCTGGGAAAATCATTAAAGTAACAAGTCGTTACAAGCCACGGCTTTTTTATTCTTAAAGTCACACAAATCAACAAAGAAACTTTTACTAATGTCCCTTTTATTATTTTAAAAACAATAATTGCACTGAAACGTGCTACTAAAAAACTATTTTTTTAGTCTTATGATTGTGCGTGTAGTGTGTAAACGCACACTAGCAAAGAAAGTGACGGTAATGATGTAATTTGTAAGTCTGGTAAGTTATGCACAAATGCTATGTCATTCTCGCATCCTTACAACTGTTACCGCTACTTATCCTGTCGAAGACATAATTAACACGCTTGTACGAATTTACTGAAGTTAACCCACCATTAGGTATTGTAATACAACGAACCGTTAAGAAGCAATTTTTGCACAAACCTCAAGAGTTATCTAATTTCTTTTTAATAAACAAAATAAGATATTATTACGTTTTTTTGAAATTTTTTAAACCAAATATTATAAGATTTTTTTTTCTTCACATTTACGAAACAAAGGTGTTTCGTAAATGTGGAAAACTTCCTCATGTAGGAACTTAGTGCAGGTTTGTGTCTAGTCTATTTCCGAAGCCTTAGGCCGTCTCGCTAGTTTTAGCTAATGTGTAAAAATAGCTTCATAAAACACCATTCGAAGTATAAAATATAAATAATTGGTAGCGGTCCGTGTGAGTCTTGATATATAAAAGTGTCCAGGGGCACTCAGCGGCCGGACGCTCATATTTTGTTATTTTATTTATATTAAAAGTAATGGTTCGCGCTCGGTATAATACTCTAGACGGTTTTTGCACATTTTTCTCTTTTCCCTGTGTCGTATATTTTCACTTAAATGATAAAGTAATGCGTCCCTTTGTTTCTTCGCTATCCCCATAAATACAATTTCAAATAGTCACTACTTAAAATTACTTTTATAACAAATATATATATATATAAAAAATAAACTTTAACGAGTCTATTATAACACATATGTTGTATACATATAAGTTATGTAATGAGTTTTATTGAATAAGTGGAAACTGTTACGATTCATGTTTTGTTTGTATTTGTTCGTTTTAACAAGATAATTTTCAATAAATAAAACAACAATTCATTTTGGTACTTAATTTTTATAAGCAATTTAATATAGCTTGGCTTTGGCGGTAAATGAATATAACGTAACAACGTGCATGTGTTGGACGATACAGTGCAAGGGGTGAAGCGTGGAGAAATTAGATCCAAAAACTTTTCTTTAAAAGGAGAAGAATTTTGCCCAGTAGCCCACTACTGGGCAAAAATCCCAATGTCTACTGAATGTGAGTCACTAATTTATTTATTGTTCACAACGATTGTACTTAGAGATACAAAAGAATATATTTTTTGTATTGAATCTGATTTTTTCTAATATTATACTATTGCTACATTAAATGGTCAAATAAAATATATTTTGCAATGGGCTCAGATCAAAGTTCAATGTCCTTACAATACATTGAATGTAAGGGTTTGATGTATTGCTTAGAACTATTTGAAGCAGCTGGACACACGCTACGTAGGTTGAACGTTAGAAACGGTCTGTTGTAAATAATATTTGTAATATTAGCTACTTAAACATAATTGTAGAATAGTAAAACTTAAGCAGGTTAATTAAATTTCACGGATACAATTTTAAAGTTAAGTAACAATTGGAGTATCAAAAAACCATTTAAAAAAAATCAAATAAGTGTAGGTATCTTAATAAAATATTTACAATTAGTGAGAAATACGACTGCGTTCAGTGTAACATTACGCAAACCATTGAACGCTTGTGTCTGATCATCGCACCTTGGCTGTGCGATTCCGTCATACGGAGTAACAGTAGGGGCGAAGTCGGAATAACGTTTAGCGCGCCAGTAAGTGCGGGTTGGCAGCAATCTGCACAAGTAGAGGCGACGTGCTGTGGCATGAGGGCATGTCGCTAGTGTCGGCGGTGGGAAGAGCGAGCTCGGTGCGGGTGGTCGGTGCGGATCTGTCGCGCGGCGATCGCGGCGGCGGCGACGGTGCGCTCTTCCGGGGAAGGTACTATCTCGGGTGCAGCGGGAGTCGGGCGCAGCGCCTCCCCATCGTAAATAACCCGCGCTGGCGAGCCGGCGAAGCGCTTGTGCCAGATTCTACAGCTAGAAACAGTTAAACGCTCATAATTTCGTGCTGGTTAAGCTTATCTTTGTCTCGTATACGAAATTTCTCTGTGCCGTCCCCTTCGCGCGTTTTCGTAGACATATTTTATTTGTTGCAGCAGAACGTTCTGTCGCGTCCGGGGCCAAAGTTATAATTGTCGTTCGACATACCTACCATTGCAGCTTCTGCATAAACTTGCTCGGCGACGTTTACATTGTTGAAATAACTTTGCCTGGTTAATGTTTCAAGTTTCCCTACTTCCTTATGTGAATTTTAATAAGAATTTGGCGGAAATGCTTAAATTTATCTTTCTGGTAACGCTATTGTTTATTTTTCATTAAAATGCATTATTTATTTGTTGCAGAGCGCGCCATTCCACGTCACGGCGAAGAAAGGGGCAAGAGGCGAGAACTTAATGTAAGTACTTCATTTTTCGATTATAATTACATTCGTAATTAACTATAAACATATTATAACATTATATACATAATTTATGCAGTAACGTTGAAAATATAATAAAGTACTCGTAAGTACATTTGCTCGAGGTAAACATTTTGCTTAGATACAACTGCAGATAACAGAACGTATTTATAGAAGACAAACTTATGCATAAACCACAGACGCAACTTTTCATGTAGATATACGCTGAAAAGGCATTCGAGTGTCGTGCGATAGTGGGGGTGGGTGGGGTGTTAAGCCGGTATCATCCCGCCTTATCGCGGTGCGGCGGTTTCATAATAATTTTAATACGCAACTAGGTTCCGTATACTTTTAAGCTTTTCGTGTCTCGAAGAGAGCGCTGTCGCCCTCGCGTCAATCTCAGTCGCGATCCGCTTGAAGACACCCTCGAGTATGTTGATGTTTTATAAACTTTGTACGTATACCATGCTGATAAATACCACATAACACACACTTCGGGATAAATATTGGTACTATCATTTCACAAATTTCGTAAAGTTTTCGACTTAAAATACGATTATAACTTCTAACTTAGGTATGTAGGTATTGTTAAAAATATTTCTATATCATGAATATCTTTATATTCCAATTATTTTAAAAGAAATATCAAAGTAACTTTTTCCCTCGCTTCTAGTTACTTATATCTTAATCATTAACCACTAAGGAAAATCATTTTACGTGATCGACTAATTTGCGAAAATGGATATAATAAATGGCAGGCGTAATAGAGGCACTTGAGTATAACATTAATAGAGAAGGTGGGGGTTGAGGGGTGAGGGGTGGCGGGATCTAACGAGCGTTTTTATCCAGGGCGGATGATGGATGGACCCACTTCCGACGTAGCTTCCACTACTCGTGTATTTATTAACGGTTCCAGTTCTGTAATTGTTTTTGATTCATATTATAACTATTTCTAGGCCTATAATAAATACTTCTACTATCATATGAATGCGATAGTTTCTGTGTTTGCGTAACTGTTACATAATAAAGCTAAAGACACGATTTTATACACATTTTGGACATAAGTAGATTATGTCTTGGAAAAGGGGGTTAAAAGTTGCAATTTTTTATACCTCTCAGTTTTCAATAAATAATATGTAAGTAACATTGGCCACGGAATTTACTAATTGGCTAAATATAAGTGGTAATTTTAACTCCAAATGAGAATCAACTATGGATTATGTCTTATAAGGAAACAAATTGTCGTTGACAATATTGTGACAGACGATGATACGAACGTCAAACACAGATAACCATTATCGCTATAATTATATGAGTAAATACGTGTAGTTATGTTGCGCAATTGAAGGGGACGGTTAGAGAAAAAAACGCAACTCGACATTCGAGAAAATGGGTAAAAAATAATAGTTGCAGTAATGCAGCGCTAATGATGACCGACAATGGACACTTCTAATCATTCCAGCGGAGGGTCGCGCCCTCCTTATCCGCTGCTCATTATATTGTTAATAATAAACGTATTTATATAACTTTCTCTTAGAATTAATATTATTCGAGATAAGCGATTACAATTAAAGACGCAAGGATAATATCGCAATTAAAAATAACTTACCTAACTATAAACTTATATCCACACTTTCTAGTACTTCTAGGACTTAATAAAAATCGAACCTAATAGCTTCTGAATATGAAACAGTTCTCAAATAATTATTTGATGTAACCATTTTTATGACACAAAACGCAATTTTTGCAGATGTTTTTATTGTTTTTGTCTAATTAGAGTCGTAATGGACCAGTGGTTAGGACAACATAATCTTATTCAAAAATTGCGGGTCAAAATATATATCGATGAATTTTCAAGTGCTTTATTTGTGTTTATAATTTATCCCACAGCTTGATAGTAAAGGAAAACATCATGAAGAAACCTGAATGGGGTCTTTGTCTTATATTTATACTATTTGTTGGTAGATTTTAATTATTTTCGTATAAACATTTATTTAATATGTAGTAAGCTATGATTAATAAAATATACAATCATGTTTATATTGCTAGCTAACTTACGAATCCGCAAAACCCGACATCCTGGGTTCAAATTCCAGGTCGAGACCATAAAAATTATTGGCATTTTCAGTCGAAAAATTCTCAGTAGCAGCCCGGAGTCTGAAAGTTAGCAGTGTGTGTGTTAGCACGTAAGGGTGTGCTCAGAAAGCACGTAAAATTGATTCTGCGCCTGAACTCTTTTCGGTCGTATCGGAATTGAAATCCCATTGCGTTATGAGAATGAGGATAGTCTGTTGTCTTTGCGCACATAGGTATATGCCGCCGTGGCCGATATCGGGCCAGAGTACATCATTCAGCCAATCATAGCCTACCACTGGACATAATACTTTCCCAAGATGCCCCATTGAAAAACGCTTAGTATAATATAAAAAGAATATGACGTAATCTAAATAATACCTTAATAGTCCATTACGGATTGCTCATAAGGAAAAATTGTATCAAAACACGTCTGAATAACGTGCATGGATTTTGATTCTCTATGTACGTTTTTTAAATGTAACGTAAAATTATTATGGTACGAATTATAATTTATTGTCTAATATATAAAGATCAATAAAACAGATAAGACAATATAAGCAAACGCATTTCCTATGACTTTAACTAAATGCAAGGATTTATGCAAATGAAAATTCGATCACGACTAAAAGTAAGTGCTTACAAATGATTGGTGCATACGAAGGGCGAAACAAGTATTTGAAGCATATATTATTTATCGGCAATTTGAACATTAATATATTACAGTATGCCGGACATTCGCGTGTAATATTTAGACGGATGACGAAACAAGCTACGCCCGCGACCGTAGCTCAGTACAAAATGGTTAATTGAATTTATATCCACGTCTTCAAATGAATATGAGTTGATCGCTGACTGTTCCATGCTTAATGATAGTCTATTATGTATTCATTACGCTTGTGTCGAACGGTGAGAACCTCGTAACATAAATTTTGCGTATTATTTACGTTGACAAGCGTGCATTATGAAATTATAATGTCTTGATTGATATGCGGCCGGCGCGCTCGCGACTACGAGACGTGGTCATCACGCTCGACACGTAAAATGACAATGTAAACACGGTTCGGAACTATACGCACAAGCATGGTTCCCATGGCTGAAGTGGGTTGCGGGAACGCTGACATTCCACATACGCGGAAGCATGGGGGGAAACTTAGAGCCGCAATCTCATTTCTCAATTCAATCTTACATGTTAATATAATCTTACGTACACCACTGCCAGTTTGTCTTTTCACATGTAAGGTGTAATTTGTACAAAATTATTAGTTATTTATTTGATCAAATATTGCTTTTCTCGATTCCATTACTGAAACAAATTAATTATAGGTAGACTTGAGTAGAAATTTTATAGCTCCGTAAGCTATAGCTACGTACTATCGTGGAAGGTAGCTACGTTGCTTGTATTCATGTAAATCGACCAGTTCATTTATAACATTGTTTTCTGCAACACATTTATTGTTATGTTTTGCAAAATTTTGCGTAGAATAATGTGATGAGCTAGTTTCGTGGATAGATTTGCACTAGTCGAAATAAAGCGAGCCAATCAATATTAACACGCCGCAAACAGCGTAAATTGTTGCCTAATGCCGTACACGCACACATTTGCGTCACTCCGTCCGTAAGTACGTACATTAGACAGGATGTTCTAGTTAGTTATGTTATTATATGTTATATTCTTTATGTATTTCATTTAAATAATCATACAACGTTAAATACGTTTAGTAATCTTAAGTTTATTAATAAAACAAAAGTATGTTACTTGATTGAAATTATTAATTGTTTATAATTTTCGTTGCACCGTTATCAACATCGTTTGTGACTCATTTAATTCAACATTTTTATTTATATGAAATAGCAAAGAAATCATGCTGTATCTATTGGGAATTACATTTATACAAGAAATATGCGCTCACAGATACACGCATCCCTGCTGTACACACGCACTCACACTAGTTGCCACGCCCGGCCTGTAATAACTCGGAACCACAATAAATCAATGTGATTAATGTCATTAAGCACTGTGTGCCGGCCTCTCTATATTCCGTCAATATGCACTGTTTTACGACACGCCGCGCCACGATAATTAGTCAGCTTTGTTAGGACCATCCATGAATTTTGTTTAAATCGAAAGTTATTTCATAAAAATTAGAGCTATAAAAATAAAAACACGAGCTCGTGATCGACGAACGTCGCTACTTCTAACGTATCCGTGAAAAACTAGACAAAAAAGCGAGTGTGACAAGTTGGATAGGATCAAAGTGAAGTTGTAACGGAACGTTCATAAACACGTCAATCGTGCAAAAATGACCTCTGCTACTTCTCAAACTTGACACGAGTAAGAAATGCACTCGTCGCGGAAAGATCAATAGCGTCTACCAATAGCCGGTCAAATTCTAGAGTCGCATGTTTATCATACGTCTACTTGATGGATAGAGGGTAATTATAACGATTAGAACTGCATCGCGAATCATGGGAACGGCGAGGACAGGCTGTGCGCTAGTTGACATCCTTATCGCCGCTTCGCATCTGGATTGTTGGCTCGAGCACCATACAGTTGTGTTCGCAGCGAACCGGCCGTTTCATACTTTATTTCATCTCTCGTCCACGGCGAATGCTTCATGCACGAGGCGTAGTTACAGCATTACGAATGTATTGAGTATTGATTCCGTGGCCCATTTAGATCACAGATACGACAACGGTTTGATGGACAAGGCTCGCGCGTTCGTTCTGTTCTATTTAAAGGAATGTTCACTGGCTTCTTGTAGTGTTTATATGTAAATGGGTATACGTTATACGTTTGTTAATATTTAAATTTATATTATATTGCTAGGACTCTACCTTTTTATGTAAATTTTATATATCTCACGGCCAAAAAACTTTGCTGGAGAAACATTATTTAAAGTATAAACAATACGCACTGCTATTTTTAACAATACGTATAAAATTTGGTTAACCCGCATCATGTACACGACTTGAAAGTTATAATCACTAGTACATACGTACGTATAGGTAAATACAGAGACAATTGATATGAAGTAGCAGATATAAGTAGCACGGCTGTCTAATTCTCGCTTGCAGCAGAGCACGCCGGGGGCCATTGTGGCGGTGGCATGGATGCCGATGACCATTTCGGTTGCACGGCAGCGCCACAAAGTTCGCAATCAAATAAATATTTCGGCACAATTAAGAAAACGCCAGAGAGTGTAGCACTCGTGACACCCGGCCAACAGACCGCCGTGGAGTATCTAATACTTAGAAATTTTACAGCATTAGAATTTATCATCTATCAAAATCATTATGACATAAATATTAACGAACATTTTTTATTGATAAAGCCTGAGCTCTTTAATATAGTCGAGGCTTTCATCGGATTATGTAAAATTATAGTACACAAGTATTATAAAATACGTTATCTATAAATCAACTAAACAACGTGGAATGGCTATTATTATTTCTCGTTAACGTTAAGATACATTTTATAAATAGCAAGTTAGTGGCAATAACGTCAATATTCGTTTTGCGCGTCGCCGCGTCTCCATGTATGTCCGTGTGCGTGCTCTGCGCTCTGCCCACATCCGCTGAAGTATTTTGTTTATTGCTAATGCGATTTTATTTTTTATTGCTTTTTATTTATCTTTATTCAGCGATTGCGGTTTATTGTATTAAAATAAATAAGAATTCTTGACTTTTTAATTTTATTCGAGGCGATGTACAAGACAGCGCCGCGAGGAGAGAAAGAAATAAATTTTAATAAGCGTTTCTTTTTTAAGGCGTGATTCTTCAGTTAAAAGCGATTTATTTTTTATATAAACTTGAAGATAACCCGTATTCATTAGAGATCGACTGGAAGGGGACGAAAATAAAAATAAACCTCAGCAAGTTAGTGTCTTCGAGTTATTGTCGTTTGTCAACCTCGCCGGCTTCAAACTATCGCTTTGAATTCTTGTATTACTAATTGCCATCGCATTATTATTACAATAGCGTGTAGAGTTAATAAAACGCTATTTCTCCTTGAAAGTAGGCATGAAGCGGGTCTTTTCACATCAGTATGTAAATAATATGTGTCATAAGCGTGAGTTGGTATCTATTTATGTTGCCATGTGGGTCGTACTCAGAACGTACTCATTTGAATTCAATGAGCGATCACAGGTAGGTTATAACTTGGGACGCGTACAAACGTATGCCTATGTAGGAACTTAATTTTCCCATATTAGGCGAATAATAAAACACTTATGGGAATTTAGTTTTATATGCATATTGTTTTTTTTTGCGGACTATGTTGATGTTATCACGGTGTTTATGGTCCAGAAGCTTATAAAATAATATTCTAAATTCAATGTTTGTTAGTGTCAGTACAGTACAGTAGTGTCAAATGAGATTTTTGACAAAATTATTAATTATTATCTATTTATACCTGTAAACCTACCTAGTACCTGTAAACTTAGTACTTACTAGCCGCGGCATGCTCGCGTATATTTTTATATTTCGCATACATATTTCGTGTTCATCGACTTTTAATAAATTATTTTTCGTGAGCAATTTTATTGTTATATCTCCAATGTCATCGTATTCTTAAAATATGTGTTTATTTGTGTAAAATATATTTGTAAGTTATTAATAAGCTTTATAATTACATAGTTTATTAAAATATCGGTTAAAATGCAAATTTTGTACATTACCTATGGTTGACTATATTGTACATGTATGTATGTGTGTTTTTATATCGTAAATATACCTGAGGCTTATATAAATGTCAGAAGCTTTAGATTAGTTAGTATTTGCCGATGTTCATATGGAGACATAAATATCATTGTTTATAATTATTACATGTATATTTTTTGATTGATGAAAAGGAGTAACTACTGTGTTTGTTACCGGTTCTTATCGATAGAATCTATACGGAACGGTGGTAGCTTTATATTAAGGTTAGTTGTAAAATGACGATTTCAAAGTGCTTGTATCAGCCTACTTCAATTCAGTTAAAAATTATATATTGTATATATTCTACTATAACAAAATATGATTGGATAAATTTTTTGTAGTTGTAAAATATAAAAAAAATTACAACCTATTGGTGACCTGACAGGTGTATGACAAAATTAAAAAAAATTAAAAAAAACGGTTGAGCTTTTCTTCCAAACTAAATCAAGAAGACATTCAGATTAAGTTTGACAATTTAGAACAAAGTGTTAAAATGTTGCTATAATCGTGGGTAAGAATTTCGCGCAACAGCTATAACTAATGAGCATTTCGTTGATGTACCTTAGAAATAATTTACTATTAGTATTATCAAATAATTCATCAACCCAACGTTCTCCTATTTTCATAGGAGATTAATTAAACAAATATGTGTCGTGTCAGTATCGAATTGTACCGTGTTCAGCGGAAGTTCATAAATAATGTTTATCGATCGATCATCGCAAAGGTATTGTGACGCTGAAGTTAGATTTATACTACCTTCATTGTCAGCCGTAAACTAGATCTCCATAAAAAGAAACATTTCCTATTTAAAATTTATATCAAAGACAATAGTGGACAAAAACTCGGCGCCCGCTCGCGAAGCCGGCCGGCCGAGCTCCACGGCGCCAACTGCCAATTCTCTATCGGGCGCGCGTAAATTACGCCTTTTTACCTGGATTCCTGTTTTGACATATTTAAGGCATTAGTAATAATTATGAGTGCTCCGTTCGACCCGGTAAGTGAGCGCCATTGAGTTTTGACACTATCTTAATGACGAACGTCGAGTAACAATAAATATTCAATCGTTATCTGTACCTATCCATACTTGCGTCACTCGGCTTAGTATTCTAAAATAGACCCCCCAAATTGATGCTCCTTCGAAGATGATATCGTATGTTTGAAATTTCAGCGTCTGTGAAAACAACGGTGGTATAAAAGTTTAGAGGTTAACGCGAATATTGGGGTGAGCGTGAAGGTCGGAAGGGTCGCGCATCTGCTGCAGTTGTCCACCCACACAGCACAATTTAGTTAACAAGTCGCAACAGTTTTAATTGCAACTCAATATTTGCACATATATCATTGTCATCCTATTATACTACATTTCCTTTGTCAATATAAAATAATATCTATTTATATAGGCAGAGCTATTTAACATACATCGATGTTACGACTTTGAAAGGTCAAGGTCACTAGAATCTAGTAGTCGATAACACTTGAATAAGATTAAACATTTTATCATTTAACTCAAATCAGTTCAAAAGATTATTAAAAAAGTAACATCGGGAGTAATTAATATTCGACTCAATTAAACATTGCGGCAGTAGCAGCAAAATAAAATAAAAAAATAACAAAATACCCGCTATCCGAAAAACCGATCATGTGTATCGGGTGGTATGAATAAATCAGATATAGCGACGCGACTGGCGTAGGCGCCTGGGGAGCGAGGGGCGAACTTCTCCCAGCCGAGGTATAAAACCTTTTCAAAGAGTCAACTGAAAGAGTCGCGCGTAAATATTAAGGGTTTACGATGGCTCATTCAGTCATTAGAGTTCGCCTTTTGTTTATAACCGTTCGTAGAGTTGTCACGAATCGCAGATAACATCGTACCCGGCGTCGCTCCTCATTATTTATGTGAATTTTGACAGAACCACAGCAGTATTAGGTTGCAGCGAAACTAGTATAATTTATGGCGAGTTCTGATCGCACAGGGACATAAATAACCGGTCATCAAATTAAGACAAAAGCTAGTGTCGATAAGGCATGCGATTAGGGCACGCCTCATTGTTCCTTCCAATGCAAGTCGGACGTGGATAATATTTTTCCTGCTTTTACGACTCAATCCTGTGATTAATGACACATACAATTCTATGACTATTGGTGAAGTTTAAAATTTGAGATTGTATTTTTTCATTTATGTTATTAACAAATCTTCATTATCAGGGAGTAATGAATACTAATAATACCAGTAATACATACATATGTATATTCGAAAAACTGAGCTATGATTATCCACTTTTAATAAATAAATAAAAACATAATGTAATTATATAAAGTATAATTCCCCAAGTATACATTAATTTCTAGAAGCCAAGATGGCCCTGTGGTAAGAACGCGTGAACCTTAACCGATGATCGTGGGTTCAAACCCGGGCAAGCACCACTGAATTTTCATGTGCTTAATTTGTGATTATAATTCATCTCGTGCTTTTCGGTGAAGGAAAACATCGTGAGGAAACCTGCATGTGTCTAATTTCACTGAAATTCTGCCACATGTGAATTCTACCAACCCGCATTGGAGCAGCGTGGTGGAATAAGCTCCAAAACCTTCTCCTCAAAAAGAGGAGAGGAGGCCTTTAGCCCAGCAGTGGGACATTCACAGGCTGTTACGGATACGGACGGATACATTAATTTCTATGTTTTGAAATATAATATAAATTACATTTAAGTGTAAAAGTGTATTAATATTTCATTATATATTGTGAATGATATGTACCAGAACATTGGAAATATTTGAACTTGTAAAATGATATTAACATTAAATATTACTAAATTGATATTTTTATATAAAATTTATAAATAATATAAAATTAGCATAAACTATATCGTAATTAACATTATATTATGATAAATAAACCAGTTGTAACGAAATATCTCAATTTATCAGTGAGAATTTATCAAAAACATTATTATAAGTGTGGCCATAAATAATATTAGCAGTTAGTATTATGTTTCGAGGACAACCGAAGTAAATAACCGTAAGATATCAACGGAAATAAAATTAATACAGCATAAAAGGCTTTGTAGATCGGGTGAATGGAATACGGTTAATGATAATTCCACAAATGAGATTTGCCGGACACGCGGCACTCAAAAGCAATTCTCTATTGTCATTGGACACTCACCTTATATTACATGGATCATAGGAACATCGTACTGCACAGGATGATCGTGTAACTATCTAGATCATGTTCGATTTTGTAATGATGTTAAATTTGAAAGCTACTATGCTTATATTAATATGTTAAGCTAAAGAGTATCTTTGTTTGAACATACTAATCTCAGCATTTTTTTTTTTATAGAATAGGAAGTTGGACGAGCATATGGGCCACCTGATGGTAAGTGGTCACCAAACGCCCTTAGACATTGGCATTGTAAGAAATGTCAACCATCGCTTATAGCCAATGCGCCACTAACCTTGGGAACTAAGATTTTATGTCCCTTGTGCCTGTAATTATACTGGCTCACTCACCCTTCAAACCGGAACACAACAATATCAAGTATTGCTGTTTTGCGGTAGAATATCTGATGAGTGAGTGGTACCTACCCAGACGAGCTTGCACAAAGCCCTACCACCAGTATGTAATGGTCCGATCTGAAAAACATTTTTGTATTAGATAGCTCGTTTACTGAGAAAGGTTATAGGTTGTATAACAGCATGCTACGACCTGTGTGGGCGGAGCGGTAACATTTAAACACCGCATGGATCAGCACTTAGAAGACTTTTTACTAAAGATCAAAATCTTAAAAAAATAGTTTAATTGTTGGATTTGTAGCGATTTTGATTTTAATACGAATATATAAAGCTATGAGTTTGATCCCGCTGTTTAAAAAGTTTATAGCATTTAGATAACTAGAGCAATCATCCTGTAGCAGGCACATTGGTGTAGGTGGTGATGCTCCAGATGGACGGGGGTCAGCAGCTGTGCGATAATTAAGAGGTGGCTGAAAGTGGCATGCGCCGGCGCACAATGCGGTTCAATTGAATGAAAATAATCTTTGCACCCACGCTTCTTTTGTGCGTGGGTGGACCGCTGACCAGTCGGGACACGACGACTAAGTGCTCTACATTATGATTTTTAAAATTTTGCGAATTTCCTCTTGTACAATTATTTATATTAAATTAAACTTCTGTTTTTAAAGTCGACATAATTAAAATAAATTTGAATAAAGACAATAAAATGAAAAACATATTTAAGTGTAAAATATTAAATAATGTGTGAATTATAATGCTATTTTATTTTAAATTAACATTATAAAATGTATTATTTATCTTTAACACATAACGTAATGTGAAATAATATAATTTTGATGCATACGTACATCCTTACTTTATTCTTACAACGTGAAGTAAACTAAGTAGAGCATAATCCAGTTGGTAGCAAGCCGATAAAAGCAAACAATTATTGTAAAAATTGCTTTAATGATAAATTGGTGACCGTTTCTAATGTCCACTGGCGAGTGATTCGACCCGGAACCGTAGCCTGCAGTCATAACGTCCTTCAAACACAATGCCGCGTTCTCTATGATTTATGTCTTAATTGCGAACGATTCTTCTTACCTTGAATGGAGTTTTTATATTTATTGTCGTCATAATTCTTTGATATTATATTATATTTCAATTCCGCGTACAATATCTCTGAGTAAAAGATGACTTCTATCGATATGATG
Organism: Nymphalis io; assembly: GCF_905147045.1. Lineage (NCBI taxonomy): Eukaryota > Metazoa > Arthropoda > Insecta > Lepidoptera > Nymphalidae > Nymphalis > Nymphalis io. The sequence continues at coordinate 8,103,695 of NC_065890.1, read as the reverse complement.
TAGATGATTTGTCTGTCTGTTGCTTTTAATTAAAATTTTAATTGTTATATATTATGTAGAATACATTTCTGATTCTTACTTTACTTACTTACTTTATACTTTATTGTACACCACGAAGAGAAAAATACAAAACATGTATACAGTCTAAATAAAAATACAATTATGGCGACCTTATCGCGACATAGCGATCTCTTCCAGGCAACCAACGGTGTAAGTAATAACTGATAGGATATGAGGTACGTGGTGGTATTTAGGCTTATAATGCTGTAGATCTTGAAACCTGCGATCGAATCCCGGGATAATAAAAGTTGTTTTTTTGAGAAAATTTTAGTAGTACTTTTTAGGAAGTTGGCAGTTGTGTGCAACTTCCGTGCGTCAGAACGCAAAGTATAGGCACGTAATCAATGGAGCCTGTCTGATCTTTCCAGTCGTGTCAGGTTGCCGTCCCGATTATGATGGAATACAGAGTATGTGTTTTGCGCACGAACTGGTGCACTATAGTATCCCCTGCAGTTGAGTATCTTTCAGAGTGGACCCCGTGGAATAAGATGTTATAAATAAGCTTTTTCATATAACGCTGATTTCGCCTTTCCTTTAATTATCGTAAAAAAACTTGTATAGGATAGATGAAGTTTTACTACATGCGTGTCCACCAAACCGCTTTGAGCTTAAGAGGAGGTGCTTTTTCCAGCAGTTATAGATATTGTTACTCAAAAGCAAGTTATTGCAAGAAAACATTTATGTTAGCAAGCAAACATTTAAACTAAGACATTAACCTTATGGCCAAATAGTTATCTGTAACTGTGATCGAACCTGCGACCGGAAGAGCAGCAACCGGATGCTGTGATTTCAACCATATTGAATTACTGTATATTTTAACTGCATCATTCTTTGTAAGACAATTAACAATATTGATTCATTTTTATTTCGGATTCGGAATGTGAAAATCGCTTTAAAAATATACGTAAAATGTTTCATATAAATATTGAGAATAAAGTGAATGAAACATTGTTATGGCTTGCAGTATTACATTTTTGTTCGATTAATTTTTTTTTTAACCAGCAAATTTTATTTCCATGAGATGACGCAACTGTTCAAATATTTTAATAAAACTTTTAATGTAAGATTAGATGATAAATTATATTATGATAAAATCGAAAATATTCCAAATCATCGTAAAAATTTGTCACGAATATATAACGGGTCTGTGGGCGAGAATATGATAACTTATTTTTTATATCGTTTTTTTACGTTGGCACGTAAATTTTAAGATTTCGTGTTTGAAATGCGTGGAATATGAAATTCTATTTCCGTACACCTGTTGTGTATGTGTAGCCTTGTAAACAAATGGAGAAAGCAGGTAGGCGATACAAAGCGGGGTATCGCGTCACAGATGACGAACATACGAAACTATTGTCAATACTTGTAAAGAAAACTAATAGAGGTTTCCTCGGTGATACGACTGTTTCACCGTTTGAGAGATGAGATTCCAGGTATTCGCAACAATTGGCATGTTTTATCAGTGTTTATTTTATAACTTTGATAAAAACTATCAAATTGAATAAATTACGTACTTATGTGTTTGTATATTTATTGCTATGTGCGTATAATTGTTAGGAAAATTGAGTGCACATAGAGTGTTAGTCGAGATGGTCCAGTGGTAAGAACGCGTGAATCTTAACCGATGATCGTGGGTTCAAACCCGGGCAAGCACCACTGAATTTTCATGTGCTTAATTTGTGATTATAATTTATTTCGTGTGTTACGGCGAAAGAAAACATCGTGAGGAAACCTGCATGTGTCTAATTTCACTGAAATTCTGCCACATGTGTATTTCACCAACCCGCACTAGAGCAGTGTAGTGGAACAAGCTCCAAACCTTTCCTCAAAAAGGTAGAGGAGGCCTTTAGTCTAGCAGTGGGACATTCATAGGCTGTTAAGGAGCACTATAATATCTGTCTCGCATTTTGCTGTGCTCTGTGAGAATGGCCGCTGTGACCGTAATCGGCCAGAAGGACGTTGCGTCGTACCATTATCATTATGTAAGTCATTATGAATGTTCAATAGAAATATTTATTTATCTGGCTCTTACTGTGAAATTAGAATTGTAATTAGTAAAAGCTTTATTCATGAGAAGTAACTGCCCATTTATATCGTTAACAAATATGAAAATGTGTAGCAAATCTGAAACCGCCGCGAGCGTATGGGTTGTCGTCGCTCTATTGATATCAATGTGGGGGAGGACTTTAATATTGAAGTTATTTATTGTAAATCGCTTCCTTTCCCTTTGTAATAAAATAATATTATCTATCCGTCGCTGTAGTTTGTCATTGCTCGGAGCTCGCAAAAATATTTCCAACCATTATTGAAATATTAGCTTATTAAATATTTGATTAGGACAAAAAATATATCGAAGTGAATGAATATATGTTTATATCTTTAAATTAAGTAATAAAGATTCCATTTTAATTGCTGTTTTTATGTTTATACTCAGCATAATTGTAATATAATTATTTATTATTCAGTATGGTTCACCCCGAAGGTTTCGGGTTCTTAGCAAGCAGTACTGATTTTTTATGTAATTTTAATACCAATTGATCAACGGTAAAGCAAATAATAATAAAGATTTATCGCAAAGAAAATCAATTCATAAATCATTTAGGTGCACAGATATTCACCCACTAACCTGAACTGAGATCCATAACAAGATGCTTCGGTATTTGCCCAGCTGTGGGAAAATTAAAGTCTACTCTTTATTTTTTGTATGTCACCTTTAATACAGTTGTAACTCTTTAATGTATTGATATAAATTCAAACAAATTTAAATTGATACATTATTCATTACAAACATTATATTCGATAGTGTTATTAGTAAAAGCATTATTATAATGCGGAGGGACATGCAGAGACAGTAAGCAGACGTCCCGCGCGACGACAATGCAAGGGGACCTTGTTTGCAGTCGCGGTATGAATAAAGATATTCTCCGTTATTTGTAGTACAGATGTCATGTAATTTCATTGTGTCGCAAAATATTTAGAGCAAACAAACGGGGAGACTCCGCCGGAATACGATAACATCTCATAGTTTCAATGTGTTCCGTGTATCAGCTAATAAAAGTGCGATTTCATATCGCCACAAAGAATATTCACAGTAATAAGGGATTTGTTTTTTTTTTTTTTGCGGTTTCATAATAGAGATTAACCGCTCTTTATATAAACACATTAACGGTAAAAATTCGATCGAAATTAGGGTGTATTTTTATTGAATATATAAAAAAAAACATTGAATGATATAATATACAATAAAATATATTTCTGTTAATGATGTACTTATTTCTTTTATAAAATTAATAAAAAGTAAAACGACAGTAATAGTGAAACTGTTTGGAGCTTACCCTGCAAGCTGCTTCAATGTGGGTTGGTGGACAGATGAGGATTTATCCGACATATGCAAGTATACATCATGTTTTCCTTCTCCGACGAGCACGCTTTTAACATGAAAATTCCGAGGTGCTTGTCAGGGTTTGAATCCGTAATCTTAGATTAGGATTCACGCGCTCTAATCACTAGTCCAGCTCGGCTCATTATTATAAAATTTATCTTTACATCCATAGATAGATGAAACAAATATAAATACTATAGATGTAAATCTATAGTATTTATATTTGTTACATCTTTTATTAGTCTTTTGGGACTACGTAAGTTTATATTCTAATCAATCAATTTATACATCTACATAATTATATAATTGAATTACTTTCATTGCCTGTTGTATGTACGTATCGTGTGTTGTTTATTAGTTACCTTAATTACTAAAACTCATTTACTTAGTATTAAAGCCACGATTCTTTGATGCGCTCCGAAAAATATTTTCATTAGTTTTGCTTAACAAATAGTTTTTTAAGCTAAGCAAAACATAAGTCAATATTTTAAAAATGTATCTAATTTTAAAATTATATATAATTTTATATCGGTTAATATTCCGGAGGTTTGTCGATTTTATATTCTAGGAAAAAGTAATAAAGTCCAAAATAATTTTATATTTATATTCATACACGCGTTTGTATGTGTCGTGTATGACACACGATCACCACGATGACGCGTAGTCACTTAGGTTTAAAGTAAGATTAACAGTAATGTACCTAAATTCGTATTCGCATAGTATGTCCTGTCGGTATAACTATCAATTTACAACTTTTTGCCAAATAAATTAAATAAAAATAATAATAATTATGAACTATGTGAGATTAAACTACATTTTTTTTTAATAATTTGGGGGTATATATATTTAAGATAGATTATACCAATTAGAACAATATTTTGATTTAAATCATTCGATAGATATCTCGTTGATCTGATAGATCGTTTAAAGTAAAATATTTATTTCACTTAGGCTTAACTCGCATTGATCGCAAATAATATAAATTTGTATCGACATCATTTTTATGTTTAATAAAATCATGTCAGTCATAGGGAATCGGGACAAGCCCAACGAACATGAGCCCTCCATTAAATGATAATCCCTCCAATTTATCGGCAGAGCAAAAAATATACGGCATTGTGTCGTGAGTTGTCGAACATGAAAATTATTTTATATAAACACATTTAATATTCTCGGGTCGCGACCTCCCCGCCGCCCCGACCCGAGCTCGTAGCAGATTATTCTCGCTTCCCCACTCGTCATCAGTTGACATATTTTTTTAAAATAGGGCGACCGGTAATGGAATAATAATAAACTGGAATTTACTTTTTGGTCATCAGAGTGAATCAAAAACAGAAAGGGGTGTGAACATATTGGTTTTTGTTATTCGTTTCACATTGTCGTCCAACGGACCAATACTATATAATCAGAGGTTCGATGAAATTAAATGGAATTCGACTATTTATCGCATGCTTGACAGCAATAACAGGGTTCGCCACGCATTGGAGCCAACATATGTCGGTCATATCAAATTTATTTCTATTATTTTATTGGTCTGGCCGTCGATGATTGCCTTCATTACCTTTATAGATTGTCACAGAGAGAATTCAAATTTATGGTCCTCGATAGCTTGATGACTATAACGAAGTGAATAAAGCAATAATGGTAATAAATTGTTGCACGCTATCGTCTACCACCTATCATTGTTTATACCAATTGTAATCGACTCCGACCGACAACGACTACTCTCATTGATTAATTCTATGAGAATTATAACCGTAAAATTACATGTATTAAAATATTGTAACCATATTGCTATTAAATGTGATTGTTAACGTTCGATGTCGCAACGTTTGTAAACGTATTAGACGAGGACAATAGTCGCATCGGCTTAAAATCATCCATTTAAATAACGTTTTTAAATAAATACCGTGTAGATAATAGGAACAATGCAATATTTTGTCAACTGCCGACTCCGGCCGCGGAGAGTGCACTACAGCGTGAAGCAGAAAATCCTGGGGACATTCGAGGACGTTTTTTGTGGGTTAATATCCGCACGACATTGTCGACCGGCTATTTAATACATCAAGTAACACAATACTTTAAATACGACTAGATTTGTGCAAAATCTTAAATGTTTACACTCAGTGATTTTCTATGAATTTATTGGATTAATTTGTTCTATTATTGACAATATGTCCTTTGAAATAATATTCTACAATTGCTTTTTGTGATATATTTTTTTTCATTTTTAGAAAATTAGCGTCAGCGTATGTATTGAAATAATATATATAAATAAAATAATAAAATTGATTATTAATTTATTAACGAGCAATACCATGTTAATTTATGTGAAATTATTTACCATAGACTACATAATCTAATGTATGTAGAGTAAATGTCTTTATATTAAAGTATTTTTATTTTTTAGGCTGTGAAATAAGTCAAAAGTCGTATGCTTATAAATGAATATGTATTTGTATAATTACGTTTAATATTGTAGTAGTACTGAGAGATTTCCAGTCTACCCTCTTGTGCAGACATTGAATGGCTTTTCTGAACACGCCAGTAACTCTATTCATAAGCAAGAAAACAAGATATGACAAAAATATCAGGTTTCATAAAGCTTTGGTTTCGTGATATATAATATTATATTTAAAGGACATTATTATGTTTTTTGTCTGTCATTTCATGTCGTTCTTTACCGTTTATGTCATACACACTACTACACGCACAGTACGACAAATCTCAACTTACAACTAATTATATTTTTGGTTCCAAAAATCTTTTCATTGTATTGTTTTTCCCTGGCTGGTTTTAAGTAAATTCTTAAAAAAAAACATAGTTGAACGACTTTTGAATTTAGTAGACGAATTTAAATCGATTAATTCGTATAATTAATATGCGCGACGCTTAGCAGTAACTTACCAACTTGTAATATATAATTTTATAGAAAAAATAGAGAATAGCATTTATAGAAAAAATAGCTGTAATGCATCTTCTCCATATTTTAATACGGAATTTGTAGAGATTAAATAAGACAATAGATTTTATGAAAATAAATGTATTGATAAATCTTTTAGGAAGAATGATATCTGGTAGAATATCTGATGAGTGGGTGGTATCTACCGAGACTGCCTCGTTGGTCTAGGGGTTTGATGTAAGGCCGCAGACCCGGAGATCCTGGGTTTAATTCCCAGGTCGGGCCAATAAAAAATTATTGGGTTTTTCTGTCAGAAAATTCTCAGTAGCAACCCGGAGTCGCAAGTTGGAATTATGTACACTCCTGTGCCTCGAAAGCACGTAAAGCCGTTGGCCCTACGCCTGAACTCTATCCGGTCGTGTCGCATTGCTGACCCATCGGATTACGAGAGTTCGGGAATAGAGAGTGCACCTGTGTTTGGGCACACACTTGTGTACTATATTATCTCTTGCGCAGTTGGCTAATCTTTCTCGAGATTGGCCGCCGTGGTTGAAATCGGTCTGGATGATATTATTATTACCTACCCAGACGAGCTTGCACAAAGCCTTACCACCAGTAGACCTACAATATACAAAAGTTGTGGTGACATGATTGAGTTCTCAGAAAGCGTATTCCAAACTAGTAAAACTTAAAATTTGTAATAGTAATGAATTCTACAAAATACATTTAAAATTATTTTATAATATAATACTACAAAATTTTATAGATTTGATTCCCGTTTTTAGTTTGTTACATAAGTATAAAAAAGAATAAAATAAGAAATAATGTTTTAGATTAGATCAAAACTAGGAAATGTGTATCCAAAAAACGTCATTGTTAATCACAAGTACAGTTAGTTATGCGTAAAAACGAAGCCGTTACGTATCTCATAGTGCAAGTGGAGCCCTTTTGAAAAAGTTTTTCATCGCTTATTTAAAAAAAGAACAGAAAAATCCAATGTACCGAAGATGGCACTCAATAAAAAGGAAATAATACCACAATTAAGTATTAAAAACGCACTCGGCTTTGACAATGACGGTTTTTTACGTCGTTCATGTAAATTGTTAAGGTTTTTTTTTCTCAAATGAACAATATACATTTTCAATAGATTCTTTAGATTGGGTTGTTTTAAAAAATATTGCGTCAATTTCCTATATTTTTTAATGGATGAAAAAAAAATTAAGCGATATACTGGCAATGTCCGACAAAAGGCATTTATAATATATTTAATATAGTTAACATTATGTCATTAAGCTGACATTTAGAGGTTAGGAATAAGATCTTAGATTCCACAGCTGGCAGCGCATTGGTTGGCAGAGGTGACCTCTTACGTTCGGGTGTCTACTTGCCCGTCTGTCCATAAATTAACAAACATGTTTTTAACTACAATCCACATGAACCTTTGAAAACACTCTTCAAAATATTTTATTCATAAGAAACTGACTAAGGTAAATATTTGACCTTTCAATTAATGTTCAAAATTACTGATGTTTACAAGCAGAGATGCATTGCTGACAGTTTTGATAAAAAACCAATGACATTTTTTTAAAACAATTTTTGTCAATTACACAACAATATAATTCACTCACTTTTATTTGTTCCATAAAAAAAAAAGATAAAAAGATTTGACAAATAATTAGCAGACAACATTTTTATAACATAAAATATTATTTGACAAACAATTGATTTAATAATTATATATATTTCACACATTAACCCAATTTCATATTCTGCAAAGAAAAACACTTTTTTATATTATATAACATTAACCCAACGAGTTTGTCTAATATACAATATTGTTACAACCACAAGGATTTCGGCTGTTTGTCACAGGAATAGTTTCATAATTTTTTTTTAAAAATGATCATTTACTACCTACATGTTAAGCTGTCATTACTTTATAACCGATAGTTTTATGTTTTATATGTACATAATATCTTTGAGAAAATAATCAAAAAAATACTCGTGTACCTTTGATATTTTTTCCACGACGCCGTTGTATAATCGCCTAAAGTTAAGTTTTATTACGACAATAAGATTATCGCTAACTCATTTAGATTTTTTTATTGTTCTTGCTTTTATATCTACTGTTTATTGGAGTCTCATCCGGAATCAATTTAGGAAAACTTTATTATTGCAGCAACACGAATTCGATTGAGTTGATGTTTGTTTAAATACTGTTATACAGAATGTTTGAATTGTAATTCATATTGTTTGCGGCTTGTGGCTTATGATATGGACTGTCCTGGTATACTCATAGGTCCAATATTTATTTGTCATTACCTTTACGTTTTACAATTATTCGTACATTAAAATGACTAGTGATATATGTATGTGCTAGTATAGCAATTATTTTTACAAAATCTCATTTTCCGTGACGAAAATTGACCAACTTTCGTTAGTGCATATCAATGGATCATCTTTCGTAAAATATGAGATTTGAAAATATACGACAATATTCGATATTTACGTACATATTTGATCAATTGAATAAAATAAGTACAATCCTATTTCGGCGTATAATAAAATTCTTGCATGCTACGTTCACTAATGTCAGAGGAGAGATATTGCAGTGGCTTGTTAGTTTGCTTCTTACAACTTGTTATAACGTTGTTGTAAACACGCGTGACGGCGTGGTATCACGTCATCGTGCACGCGAGCCGCGAGCCTACATCGAGGACTCGATGACTCCCTGTAATAATAAATCTGCCATCGCCATCGCCCATCGGACACTTCGACTTTTAAACGCGAATATCCACTCGTTATTAACGATCTTTGACATCTTAATTTTGCCTGCCAAACTAAGTTTAATATCAACTATATTTGCATATCGACACGATTATAGATCCTGCGACTTCTTCGTTACGATTTATGATAAAAACTAAGGTAATAGTTATATTTTTATAGAATTTATGTCGTACGTATATTTAATTATTTTTAATAACAGTGATGGCTATTGTTTGATTTTATTGATTTATTGATATTATCTAATTTAAATATATATTTTTTAAATATTATGTTCCTCATGCGGCGTAGGCTCCCTTCGACAGTCTACAGCTCATACATGAGTCAATATTTATGTAGCAAGTGAGTTGCGTGCAGAAGCTGCGTGCGGCGGACACATTCGCCTCCTCGCCTCACATTGAACCCTAATTAATATAAGATCTCAATTAAATTGCGACACATAACGAGAAGCCACTTTTGTACTGGTACTCATTCAAATAAATATATTTATTTCCCTGTCTCGAAAACATGTGCGACACGGGACAGATAATAGAATCTTTTCATTTCGAAATCATTCTGGTATTTGGAATCATTTAAATATAACGATGAAATTCTAACTATAATAAACAGGCGGTCCATATCAACCTTCTATAAATCAATACGATGTTCAAAATGTACGGTCACACAGCTCTGAGGTCCTTTAAGATTATGATACCTCGGTCGATACAAAAAAGAAACGGCGCATTAATTTTCAACTCTCCTTAATTAACATCGGTTTATTATGACTAAACAAATAAAGTATTTCGAGCTCGAGTTATAAATGGCCACTTTTCCCTTTAATGGTACCCAAAGTTACTATATTCAGGATATAAGGTCTTGACCAAGTTTTGAATCGTAATATTTTGGGTTCTGATTACCAGCGCCGATAACGCTTCGTCTCACCTTTTCTCAGGGACGTATTTATGTTTTTTTTTTAAATTTCTGTTTGTATGATTGAAATATTATTTTTTGCAATAGATATCGTGACAATGCTCACATTTTAATGAAGAAAGATTTGAATTTGTAACTGTTTATTAAAATATAATATGTAAAAGTTCTTTATCGACTAGGTTTATTTTGTAATTTATCAATTTAATTTGAAGAAAAATAATAATTGATTTCGATGTCTATAATGTTGGATTTAATATATGATAAATTATTTTGATTTCTTTTTTCCCGTTTCAAGTCCGTCTCTGCCGGGGCAATGGTAAGGCCACACGCGGTCGGTCGCGTCGCGGGGCGAGGCGGGGTGCGGTTTCATTCATGTTGTTAGATCGGCCCGCTCATAACTTAACTTTTAATTTATTCTTCTCCACTCCGAATCCAGTTTCTCTACAACCATCCCTAACACCTTGAATATCCGTAATTATACACAATTTAGAAAAAAATATATATATACTTAGAGTAGAGACGTCGAGAAAGATTACGGAACGTTATTTTAGTTAGATCATAAACTTCATGTCATTCATTATAAAAACATGTTTTCAAGTATAAATATTAAATAAAATCTGTAGGTTCTGTTTAAGGAGCAGCATTTTTATATATAGGTATAAACAACATTTTTTTATATCTTTTATTGCTTTAGTCGATATAGCGGTTCCAGTCGGCAATAATTCAACCAGTGCCAATGTATGAATGACATTGTTAAGAGTATATAACAAACATATTTAGAACAAAGATTTAATTGAGACGACACATTAAATAAAACCTTTTTATAGTATCGTTTGTTCCTATTTGACAGTGCAACGCCTACGTTTAATTTTAGAAATATCGAATTTCATTCCGATCATCAATCGAATGTGTGAAAGTTTCAATGTTGAATCATTTTTTTTTCATCTAAATTTATCTTTGTCTTTAATTTTTACTCTTTCCCCGCTGTCCATTTAATATTGGACACGGGTCGCGTTAACGATCACTATATAAAATTTTATTTCAACGCATCTTACGCTTCTCTTTTTTTTGTATTCAACACATCGTTGGTTTTACTTTTTATTAATCACTGCTTTTGAAGTAAATTATTGTTTATGTGTTTAGCTTGTGTTATGAAACACACATTCGTTAATATAAATGAGCTGTTTATTTCAAACATTTAGGATTTCATATTATAACGTAATGATAAAAGATAAGAATATGTTTTTTTTAACTTTTTTTCGACTTCTTTTGACTGAGCATTTAAGAAAAAGGTTTTATTCGTTCAGTTTTATTTAATATAAAACTAGCAATTTTATTTAAATTCTAAGCGTCGTCTCGGCAATTAAATATTTTATTTTGTTAAAAAATAATTGAAATTAATTTTTTAATAAAAATATTGGCATAAATAAGCGTAAAGATACTGTTAACATAAAATTCTTTGCAATATATTTGTTGATTGCGTCAAAAATAAATTAAATCAAGGAATGTGATTGAAATGCTTAACTTTATCACCGTGTTCAGTAAACCCGTTCTGAATTCAGAGTACAGCGCAGCGCACAGCAACTACGTACTTTTTAGTAATTATTATTAATTTTACTCCCTCATATATTCTTGTAACATTTGGTTAATTTTATAATAATAAATACACTTGAAGTTATAAAAGTTACAACTGCTTATTTGTGGGTTACGAACATTATTTTCGAATTACGACTAATTAATGAGTAAGGTTGCTAATTTGATATCGTTCACATGAAGCAAATCACTGATACGCAACTCGATACATCCTTGGTGTAGATCGTGCGCATTTACCTTTATATTTATTATTTCGTTTTAAGTAATACTTATTTTCATTTTATATTTTTGAATTTGAGACAAACCATTGAATATTTCGAAAATAATTCATAAATCTTGAAAGCATTGAACGAACAATGCACCAGCGTAATGCAAAATGAAGTGGCGACAAAGGTCGAAAGATTTGCGCGCTATCTCCGGAGAGCAGGCATTCATGTAGGCAGAGATAGGCCGCGGTCGGCCACCGCCCGGCCGCGCTGCCCGCCATCGCGCCGTCCACCTCTACACACATTAAATATATCCTTTTAATGATTACAATTTCTCGTTATAATTTATTTAGGACGAAGCATAACAAGTTTTCGAATCAAATGTGTCGCCCATAAAGATGTTGTCTCGAGGGTTGGACCACGGATCGGTTAATTCCATATAGAGCCTTTGTACTAACTAATCTCGGTCGCTAAATGGTCCTTCGTTACAAAGCCATAAGAATTAAAACTGGTTGCTATCACAAAACATACACTGATCGTTTTGAAACTATTCAATGGCTGCTCGCGAGAAGCTAAAGGGTTTCATGAACGAACCGAGACGTGAAATGAAATATTTCTTCCATAGAATAAATTAAAGTCTATAATCGAATTTCGATCAGGTCGCCGCGAAAGTCTATATAAAATGGTTCTTAGAGGGGAACGGATAGATCGAGATCGGCCGAAGAGTGTGAATGAGAGCATTACAATCAAAGGGCGAGCGGGTTGGGAGGGGGAGTCCGTTGTCGTCGCTGGATAATTCTTTATTCTTTATGAATATGTGAGCTCGTTATCTCTGAGCTGACGTGGCTCGAGACATTCGCGCTTTTGGCGGTGTGCGTGCGTGTGAGGAGGCACACATAGGCACAGGCCGTGTCGCGCCGCACTCACTCTAGTGGCGGTACTAAATAATACATAGGAATCGACAGGCTCGTCTGCAAAGAGCGGCGGGTACACGACCGGATCAACATACGGCATCGACGGCAGATTGAACGATAGTTCCCGAGGAACTGGTTATCGTTATGGGGCGACTGGCGGATGAAATTTATTGGCAGCGCGTTGGAGAAATGTTGCGAGCGGAAGGGGCTTGCGATTTTAATTAGGTAATGAATGTCGATGTTGATCTGCATATCGCCTGAACGGTTAGATTTATCAATTCGTTTGCTGTCCGACTCGAATATTAGGCAAATTCTTGATTTATTGAATTTAGACACGCATACACGAGTACGATAGATCTGATTAAACAAATATTATGCAATACGAACCACTGATCAAGATAATCCTGTGTATTGTAAACACGTTGTATGTTTGTGTTGCTAGTTGCAATACAAATGATCAGATGTAATTTAATTCTCAATATTTTGAGATTTATTATAAGTGAGTTAAGTGGAGAATAGTGTTCAAATATAGTTGTAATTTCAAAACTTACGCATCTTCACAAGATTAAACTTTTGCCACTTTACAAAAATAAATATAGAGCGTGTACACTTAACCAGTAAGTACTAGAACTATATAACAAACCATTGGTAACAGTCGTCTTACAACAATAATATAAACTTAGATGTGTGACATACTCCTGAATAGAACATCTTAAATATCAAACCTTGTAAGGTTAAATCAAATGTATGAATTTCCTCTGCTGTTAAGGAGGTTTGGGGTTTATTCAAGTATCCACTGGGGTTGGGGGATACATGTTGGAGAATTCGACACACGCCGGTTTCCTTATATTTTGATATTTTTCTTTGCCGCCAAGCGATTAAACAATAAACACGAATTAAGCATGTATACTAATAAGCTCAGTAGTACTTGCTTGAATTTGAACTCGTGATCTGCGGTTAAGACCTAATGGATAGGTTACTGGGCCATCGGCTCTCTTAATCTGCATTTAATTTGTTTCGTGCGAACAGATTTCTTAAAGGACTTGTAAAGTTTTCCATGTTAATAACTTAAAAACGTGTTTTAAAGATACACATACGAACGTAATATCATAAATTTCAAAGAATTTGTTGAAGAAGCAACAACAGTTAACATTAGAAGAAATTAACGTATAACGTGTGTAAACGACCTTCCCACTGCTTCTACCATATTTTTAACATTCGTTACTGTACGCTCAAATTATAAAAACAATATGAGAAGAGATGCTTTAGATGGCACATATCTCTTCGAAATTGACGTTTTTCAGAAGCGGTCGGTTTTTAACATTTTAATTAGGGGCGCACATTACTGCGCGCCGCGCGCCGGCACGTTCGCCCCTCGCTCTTTGCCTCACATTTTTGTATATTTCCGTCTATTTGGGGAAATTTTTATTTTTCGACAAATGTGTGCTATTTTTGTGTCGCGTGCAGCCGGCTTCGTCTCGATGCTAAATCTCTGTGGGAAAAACGTCTCACCACATTCTACATTTGATCTATTTATATCATTAAGATTTGCGACTATTGAATACAGAAATAAATGTATGTATAGATATATAGATATATGTAACTGAGACTGAACGTATAAGTGAGTAAGTGTTGATATGTTACATGTTTCCGATTTCTCGATAAAAAACTTACCGGCGTAAGGTATTACTATTTTAAAACGTTATTTATATGTCGTGAGTCAAAGGAAACGAATAGCGTGACGGATAGTGGCGAAGATTGACACTTTCCTTCTGGTTAATAAAAAATATGCTTCGTCCCCTCAATACTTTCACACCTGTCATCGGGTACACTTAGTGCAACAGGCCAACTCACCTCTATTTTTTAATGTCATTTATTAACGTACATTGATAATATATATCCAATTCCGATTTATATTCAACGTATTTTATTTTAAAAATCAATTGTTAAAATTCTTCAAATTTCAAACATGCGTAATTTATATAAATAAAACATCGACAATTAAGTGAGTAGGAACGAGGGCTAGTGACGCGGCCCCAGATATTCTGAGTCGCGTCACGTCACGTCATTTGTCGTCGTTAGCGATGACGCATGGCGCCGCTGACCCCGGCTCTGACCCGCTCCTTCGCTCTTTGATCAACAACACGATCTCATAGCTACTTCGCGCACTAGCACGTCTCTGAATATTAATTTGGTTACATAATAGTTTTACCGAGTATCCCAACTATATCACTAATATTTCTAACTTACATAATAAATAACAAAAATATTTTTTAAGAAACGAAATGGTAATAAATCAACAGCAGGTGAAGAATAAAAATAAAAAGCCATCTCTATAATTAGCTTTCTTTTCGTAGAAAATTTCCGCAATGCGAAATTTTTTAAATGAAAGACAGTTTTATTTTTTGTCACCACCCACAATAACTTTGGTACGTGCACAAATAACTAAAATCTATATTTGTGTAATGATCTTGTATTGAGGCTACGGTTTCCATTCATCCGTTATTCTTCTAAAGGTGATTTATGACGATATGCAATTTAACAAAGGATCCATATTGACTTATGATGGGCACTGAGCAAAGTTTCACTGACTATCCTTTAAGCATCGTGAAACAAACCCTTTGAGAAACGGGGTAATAAAATTGTATTATTATATTAGCAAAACCCAACTTAACAATTATATCCTGCACCCCGGAGCGGCCCTGCCATAGCAACGCCAATTAGTCATGACTATTGGGGCGATAAGAAAAAATCAGATTTATTGGAAATATATTATAATAACAAAAAAAAAATGACAGCTTGAGAGATGTAGATTTATGAGTTAACCGATGACCAATGTTTATTTTTTGCTGCACGTTGAACTTTAATAAAATTTTAACACTTCTATATTGTATTGTTTTTAGTATAGCACAAAAAAGTAATTTAGAATATTCTTGTTAATAATGTATTTGGAACTTAAAACAATCGTTTCTTATATCTCGCAAATTAATTTCATACAAATCTAATTTCACGCATATACCCATTAAACTTTTATTAAAAACAATTCCGTTCCGTATTTTGGAGACACGATATCGGAGTGTTCTGCGTAGCGATGGTGGAGAGACACGTAAAACGGCACGCGTCTAGAGACATTTGATATGACATTATACTATTTCTGTTGTGCGGAGATCGTCGGGATGCGGCGGGATGCGACGGGTTGCGCTCGGGTGCATGCAAATGGTGCGTGGAGATGTGTGACGTTCACTACGCTCACTCGTCTACCACCCTTGTTACCAACACAAAGTATGTTGTGGAGTCGGTTTTATCGTTGAGTAAATATTATTTATTAGAAAATAATTTTTAAATTATATGCAAACAAAAAGTGTCGTTAACTGATGTGTATACTAATAACATGTTTATTACTGTTAAGTTAGTTAGTTGATACGTTTCAGAGTAGATGTGATATTTCTTTTATTTCTTTTTTTAATTAGATTAGGTACTTTCATTTTAAAATGTTAACATTAGGTATTATTTTTATTTATCATTTAAAAAATTATTTAAAAAGCGATCACGACTCTAAGGATTTCATATTCGCCCGTTTAGTAAAACTAAAAATCTTTTAATTTTCCGCCGTATGCAAACTACGACATTCCTTCCATTATTCTCCGGTTTCGATTTCATGTACGAGAGAAATAACTTTTTGTCTCGTCACGACGTGCTTCGGTGGCTCCTGCCGTTAATACATTGTTTCACTGCAGACTGCGGCTTGAACAATTTCCATATCGACTTGAAGTCTGTTCAATAATTTTTAACAACATCACCAATTCTTTTATAAAACACATAGCAGCAATAACTGAAAGTGAAATCTTGTCAGAAACAACTGCTTTGTTATTCTAAATCGGTATCTTTGTTATGCTAATTTACATCGTTTATAGCTTTATTTCAAAAGGACATACTGACAACTAGTCATTGTTGACTAGTGTTATTAAGAACGTTTGCGCAAGTAGCACTCTTAGAATCTGAATTTGGTGAATATGATGTCAGTGTTATGTTTTTGATGTAAAAAAAGTTTATGGCGACTGCTAGGCCCGTGTCGGGACTGCGGCTGCTCAGAGTGCGGGCCGGGCGGTGCGTCGTCGTCGCCCGTCTAATGAGCGACCGTGTTCGCCTCAATTGCACACAGCACTCTTATTCAGTGGCAATTTATTTCATTTTTGCCTGTGATCGCGCCTTATTGAGCGTCTTTTTATCTTATTGCCTTCGTGGGTCTATAATACCCGTCCTGTTACTTGCAAATGAGACGCACCGGGAACGTGTTGGGTTCGCTCGGTCATGACATACATAGGAATAATTAAAATTTTTGCTTCGAATTAACTTTTTGTTGATTTGGAACAGAAATCGAACTATCGAAATGGAAGAATGTATTTTATTGTTTTATTAACGTCCGCTTCATTATGCTTTTGTATTTCACGATGGTAATTATTTTCTTTCGACCGCGAGAATAAATCAAAAAGTACATTAGACGATTTTGTATCAGATTTGACGTTAATGTTCAGGAGTTATAGCTTATAGAGGATACGAAGACATTTGCCAGGGCAGTAGTGTTATGAGTAGCAGAGCTATTGCAATAATAACAATCTCTGATATTTTGCCAAGTGACTGTCAGGGTGATAAGACGCAGTTGTACGATCACAAGAATCGTTCTGAATATGTTATGAAGCTATTAAAAAAATATTTTTTAGAAGCACAGATAATAAATAAAGTTGTTTATAAATTATAAACTATAAAATTAATTGATATCACTGTAATATCATATAATTTTTTTTATTTTAAAATTAGGAACACAGTTTTTTTTTATTTACTTGTTGTGTAAAGTTTTTAAATATGTTTCATACCTCCTCGCTAAATAATTTTGAAATAATATTTTTATGTCATTTATGTATTTTACGATTAACAGCTTATTTCCAAATAAATTTTACGAAATATTTACCGGCATAGTGATTAAAATCATGTTTCCAAAATTGTTTTTAAATGAACACATTTATTACAACTTTCAATCAAAATTAAATTGCCTTATTTGCATTCATAAAATGAGATATGTAGCTATACGAAATGTTAGCACAAAATAGTGGATATACACTTGAACATACTTTGATGTTGAAATGATAAACATTTCGATATAAATACCCATAAAAAACGTACCTATATTTAAAACAAATTAATAATTTTTGTTCGTATTCAAATATTTTCTTAAATGGAACTTCGGACTTGTCGTGGCAATTTTTTTTCTCGTTTTTTTTTAAGTTTTATTACGTTCAGAATACTAGGGTTAAATCGTAAATTAAATGAAAGATCCATCAGTTCGGGAAGGAGTAAATCAAGGCGGACGGATTGCCCCTAATAAAAATTATAAGAGGCACAATGGCTCGAATGTGAGCCGAGACCGTCAGGAGTTGTAAAACTCTTGCTATGTTTGTTTATGGTGCACTAAAATATGTTATAAAGTAGATAAATATAATCTAAATAAACTAACAAATAATTACTCCTATGATATTTATATTTATTTATAACTATTAGTTTAGGTTATATGTTATACATTTTGTTTTCATTATTTGGATGAGCCTTCGATATTAATTTATTGCAATGACGATATTTGAGAGCAATGGAATGAAATGTCTTATCGTTTTTAAAATGAGAAAGTTAAACAATTTAAGTTTGGAGAGCAAATATAATGTGCGGCTATATTTCTTTGTTCGCGCAGCCAATGGAGCGCGGCCGACGTTGACGTGTCTTGCTGAGCTTTTTGTATTGCTCTTATTATATTTTTTGGAGGCATTTTTTGGATGATCTTATTTGTTGGTTCAATACCTGGTCGTAAATCTGTTGAAGGGTATGGGAAAGAATATGTGCAGGTGTGGCAACCCTTTCCACTGATACATATTTTGGTACATGCCTCATCTCCTGCGTATACAATCTCAACCGCCATCTTTATTACTTTTGTACTTTTTATAAGGTGTACTTTAAAAGTTTTTAGGTTGAGTTTGAGGCAATAAATAGAGGGTCTATTCGAAAAAAATATTCATATTGTCTTGTATTTATAATACGTAATACAATGTTAAAAATGGCTGTGAATAAATTAACAAGTTAGAAGAAAAACTGTTCGTTTGAAAAATGTTAAGAATTTAAATATATAAAGATCGTTAAATAGTTCTATGGAATAGTGAAATAAAGTTTTATTTAGATATAAATGAACGTCGTTATATAATTGTTGCCAGTAAATCAAAACCAAAATAAAATATAAATGCTCGACAAAATATTTCGCTTGCCGAAGTTTTAATATAATAATATTGGGAAACCTGTATTCGATCCGTTTACTATTTTATAAAGCGCACAGATGACGAATTTATTTATTCATAAAGTATTTAGGTCTGTGTCTGTTCTAATTGAATCAGTTTAGATAGACTCAAACAAAATACGATCTATTTCCAGTTTAAATTAATTTTGTATTTAGAGTATGCCCCATTTATTACATTCACAAATGTAAATGAACGCTTTCGAGTTACTCGTTTACGTGAGAATATTTGTATTTATTTTATTTATGGAGAGAGGAGCGAGGGCGATGTGTTTAAATATCTTTAGATTTAAATTAGAGTTCACTTCGAGTAGCCGAAGAATTCATTGCAGTGTTATTGGTTATTCTTCGTACTATATGGACTAACTATATTATGTAAATATTATGTTACAAAGTTGATAAAGTAAAAAAAGTGCCTGAAAAAATTAAACAATTAGAATATTTATATCGCTGTCATAATATAAAACATGCATAAAAGTGCTGTAGAATATTTTTCATCAAACTATAATAAAGTCGAGATGGCCCAGTGGTAAGAACGCGTGAATCTTAACCGATGAACGTGGGTTCAAACCCGGGCAAGCACCTCTGAATTTTCATGTGCTTAATTTCTGTTTATAATTCATCTCGTGCTTTTCGGTGAAGGAAAACATCGTGAGGAAACCTGCATGTGTCTAATTTCATCGAAATTCTGCCACATGTGTATTCCACCAACCCGCATTGGAGCAGCGTGGTGGAATAAGCTCCAAACCTTCTCCTCAAATAGGGAGAGGAGGCCTTAGCCCAGCAGTGGGACATTTACAGGCTGTTACTTTAACTTTTTTTTTTTTTATAATAAAATATAGGATAATTAAGTTTTTTTTAAATGACAATTGAATCTTTAAAAACTTTACGTTTTATATAATGAAGATATAATATATACAGTGGTTTTTTTATTGAATAGATCGGCGGACGAGAATATGGGCCACCTGATGGTAAGTGGTAACTAACGCCAATAGACATTGGCATTGTAAGAAATGGTTAACCATCGTTTGCATCGCCAATGCTCCACCAACCTTGGGAACTACGATGTTATGTCCCATGTGTCTGTAATTACACTGTTTCACTCGCCTTTCAAACCGGAACATAACAATACCAAGTAAGTTTTGCGGTAGAATATCTGATGAGTGGTTGGTACCTACCTAGGCAATCTTGCACTAAGCCCTACCACCAGTACAACAAAAACCAGTAAATAATGTTTAACACTAAATACAAAGTTTGTGTTTTTACACCAATACAGTTTTTTTATTAAACACTTTCGTTACATATATATTCGTTATTTATTCGTAATAAAGCTTGCATTTAATTAGATACTCGTGATAAATACTCTAAGGTATGTATGTATGACACAAACTGAAGAAGGGATTCATTTAAAATGAAGCTGAATTATGGCTTTATAAGATGTTCTTTCTGATGTCAACTTTATAATTTAATGCGGTGAATTATTGTTGGTATATTCGTGACGATTACATGCGCGCTAACGAATTTATGTTTCGCTTGTCTGTGGCGTACTCCGCTAAGATCATAATGTCTGAAATCTGTATTTCTGGATCTTTATTGGTTTTGTAAAGAACTGTGAAAATTGCGAACGAGGATTTGGTGAGGCTTATAAAGTGTAATCTCAAAAGAATAATGTTCCCTCAGAAATTTTTACCTTTATGCATTTTGACATAGATAGGTCAGTGGAACGGAGCTTAATATAGAATTTACAAGATAAGTGCGTAACAGATAACGACCTTGAAACTTCAGTGATAAAAATTACATAAAATCCAAGGTGTTTCGACTTTTGAAGAGTAATATATTTTCGATTGTTAAGAAGTAAATAAATATGTAGGTAAATGATGTTTCTGATGTACGTACATCAACAGATGAATCTGACTCGTCTGCCACTTCGTAAAACATAAATATTATCGTTTAGAAGGCCGTTCTCGATCGAACTTATTTTTCCGACTGCCGACAGTTATTTCATATAAATTAATGGCGCGAGTCGTCACGGCGCAGACGCCGACTTCTATTTATAAACTGACGAATGAGACGCGCCGAGCGCACGCGCACGCGTCCCGTCATATTCCAATTACAAATAGCTGTCATCATCTCTACATACCCAACATGTTCTGTTTCTCGTGTTTCAAGTAAACATTATCTTAATTCTGTTATTTTAACGAATAATTTGAAACTAGATAAGTCAACACAGACTTGTATTGACAAAGAAAAGAGATTACTGCTAGTGAGAGTGAATGAAAAGAGAACTTTTATGTAGGCATGGCGAGCGGTATTTTAAGAAATAAAATTATGAATTATGATCGAGTGGGTGTTGCTGGGCGTCTCTCTTCCACTCATAAAGATAACTTGCGAGTGAATGAGACGCAGGGCGGCGCACCGCGTCGCGCCGACGTCGGAAGGGTTATTATATATGAATTATGATGACGCCGCAGCACCGTCGGCAGTAATATCGTTATGAATATGCTGAGTTCTACTCGCCCATTGGTGGAAAGCACATCCGCCTCGACTGCGCGGGAACGCCTCCGGTGGCCTTTTTATTCCTTTATTGACATTCAGATATGCACGTTCTGAGTAGCGATGCACAAACTGTAATATTTTGCCTGGAAGAGAGATAAGTCGGACCAACGAGCGGTCGCACCGAGCATTTGGGATGCAAATACTGCAGACTGTCGTATGTAAACGAACTTATGCTACTCATGCGGTATAGCCGCCCGCTATGAGACCCACTCAGACGTTTCCTGCATTATATGAATTTGCATTTCAGCGGGGCTAACTACAGCATAATAATAGCTTACGTAGCCATATAAATCTTATCGTCATTTTTAGTACATAAAACAATATATCTATACAACTAATCGTATTTATTTAACTACTTTAGTTCGTGGAAAAGTATTTCAACTTGTATATATCTATGTATATATATGTATATGCTATGGCTGTACAATATACTATAAAATACTAAAATACTAACAGATTACAGTTGAAAAGCATCAAATGTTGCATCTTCCTTATGACATTTGAAAAAAAAACATAAGACTCGTCAAAATCGATACTTTACTTAGATAAAGTACAAATCAAAACAAATATCTAAAATTTAATTAAGTTATAAAATTACTAAAGTAATTAATAAAACTTAAGAACTAATCAGACTATAACTTAGTTCTACTTACTTTTAAATACTTATCTACGTCTAACAATACGAATTATTGCAGTCGTATCAAATAGTTTTTACTTTCATGTGAACAATAATTTAGCGTTCGGGAATGATCGAACAATTTTGATTAAATATGACGTAGATTGGATATTGTAATACCCACATAAGACGATGAGCTAAGAACGCTAGTAAAAGCAATCACAAGCAGTTTGAGAGTCATAAGATCGATCGAGGATAGGAGATGTTTCCGCGTATAGCTGAAGTGGGTTGCGTGGCAGTGCGTGGCGATCGTGGCATTCACCTTGTTGGCTCCGCGCCAGGCCCGCTTGTGGCCGCCTCCGACACCCCTTAAAGGCCCTCTTCCATTGATATAGAATAATTAGATGAATATTCAAAATAAAAGAAATATAATATAGGTACATGTCACTAACAAATAATACCTCCCCCCCATGTCATAGATCATGCCTTGATCTTGGATCACAATTGCATATAACTAGATAGTATTAATTTAATAAGCAAAGAAGAAAAAAATCTTACGTGGAAATTCTAAGCAATTTACGTAGAATTAGAAATAAATTACGATTTTGAAAATGTTCAATCTCAAATCAAAAGGACAAAAATAAATATCATATATATGTTGGTAAATTATGAACTATGAGTATGTACATGTGAATAAAAATATGCCTAGTTTTCGTTCAATAATACTTACTACTTTTTTGTTTTCGTTTTAGACAATGTTAGTGGTGGAGCGACCTAACTAACACCATTTTAAATGCGGACATTCTTTTACTATTTATCAAAATTACGTTATCCATTGTAGTTTTTTTTTAATTCTTTTTAGTGGCACTAAATTAATTGTCGCTATTAAAAACTTTTATAGATTCCCATAAAAAATAAGACAGTAAATTTTGCCGTACTTAATATCAACTAGGCTATGTATCTATATAATATCATAACATATGAACTGCTGGTTTAAATACAATGTTATATATTGTACTTTAATGTAACCATTGATTTGGTTATCTATTGTCTACCTACAAAGAAAATTTAATCAAATAAAAATACTTAATCATGCAAAAATAAATAGGTAGGTACCAATCTAACAAAACATGCATTTGATTAATAAATATGCAAACAA
This sequence comes from Nymphalis io, assembly GCF_905147045.1. Lineage (NCBI taxonomy): Eukaryota > Metazoa > Arthropoda > Insecta > Lepidoptera > Nymphalidae > Nymphalis > Nymphalis io. The sequence goes on along the minus strand of NC_065890.1, from coordinate 8,080,283 downwards.
AAATAATGAACGATTTAAATGCACGGTTTGTTAATGGCTACAAGTTATATAATAAAAAAGTAACAATTACAAGGCTACGTGCGCAATCAGCGTTACCAATATAATGCTCAGTTGCCTTCGCATCTTAATTTGATAACTACCATTCTCGATACGCCTATTTGCCCGCGTAAAACATTTACAAAAACCTTTTATTACACGCGTACATATTCATTAATGTATCTGTATTCGCAACACACGACCCGATGAAGCCATTCATTTGGTGGAGCCGTAACGTTTTGATGGCTGTGGCCACAATCTTCTAAGAAAGCTGTGAATTTATAAGAATTAAAATACAAAGGCCTCGAAAGCCCGAGAAATGTAATTAATAAAAAGCATCGAGGTATATAATTGGGTATTGTTGGCAGCGCACCAACAGAGTGGCGAGGCTCTCATACCGATTCTATTTACTTGGCTTTATGTTATTTGAAGGTTCACGAGAACATGGCGGTTGGTCGCGTCATAAAGTTTGATACTATCACTTGAAACAAAATGAAAAATTATAATATAGCGTAAATCTGCTAATACATCACTGTCACGCCGACTTATAATTAACATAACTATGTGTTATTATACCTTAATATATAAACCAATTTATTTTCCAATAATAGTTAAATTTTTCAAACAACCGTTCATTTATATATATTTATTTTTTAAATGTTAAATTCGTTCTTTATAGAATTGAATAAGGTTAAAAGACAATGAATGTTTTATTATTTCTGATTTTGACTATTTCAATAATTAATGCGTAAATATTTATAAAAATCATGCATGCTAGTTTAATCCTTAGCGTGTTATTTAAAGAGATGATTGTACAACTAGCGCGTATATGGTCCATTGGGTTGTGGGACTTGTGGGGTAAGGAGGCGGGCGGCCTTGCCAGGCACCTATGGTAGGCCTAAGCTCGCAAATCTGTCGTGTCGTCTGGCGTACCTCGTGGCTCGAACTTGTAAGCGGCCCAAGAGCATGTAACTACCTACTCCATAGTTTATCGAAGATTGCGCCAACTCCTTATATTAACTTATATTTATGACGACGACTGGAACAACATTTAAAGTCTGCGGTGATCAATTTTTGCTTGTATAATATATATATTTATATATTATTACCATAATGTTTAAGTTTTTTCATCATTAGCGAAACCATAAATTTTTTAAGTTGCACTTTAATTGTAACTAATTACGTAGCAATGGTAATTAAAAATGAAATAAGGTCAAGATATTTGTATAATGTACATTAACGTAAAATCGCAGAAGTTTGTTTTAGGTTTAACTAAAAAAGTGCATTCGTTCGATCGCCGTTGTGAAAAGAAGTCGCTAAAATTCGATTCATGTCGAAACTTAAGCGATTAAAAATTCCTCTCCTTCAATTTGGACAATGAAATGATCCATTACAACCAGCCTTCATACAATATACCCGTAATCGAAACTGTAAAAACGTAATTATGATAATTTTCATGAACGCATTGCTCTTCATTCAAATTGGAATACAAGTAACAGAAAAAAGTATAGTATTATGCAGATGTATTTTACTATAACCTCTATAAAATCTTGTTCAATTTCATATCGATTTCTTATAAAGTGTCGAGAATAAATATATAGACCGATGAACCTTTGTATTGTATGTAAAGCAAAACAATAGATACTTCTAAATTATTTAATGTAATAATCTCGATGTTGTTATTTTGTTGTTTGTTTGTTTTATAAGAATTTATTTTATTTGATTTGACATTATATATATATATATATATATATATATATATATATATATAATGTCAAATATATATATATATATATATATATATATATATATATATATATATATATATATATATATATATGTCGCAATCGTATCATCATTGGAACGCTAGCGCCCTCTGTCGGCGCTCGACGGAGTCAATGATTCACCGGCTGAGCGGCGCACACGACACTTCTTGTGCAGCAGCCGGCTAGTGCGGTCGAATATTGAAACCGACGCGCGTTCCTAGTTATAATGCTGAGTGATTGAACATTATAAACGAGTTCATTAATCTAATGTGTTTCGTTGCTCCAACATTACCCATCGACGCCTGCAACTTGGAAGTTAGAAACTATGGACCATACTGATGAAGCTGAGGCTCATCCTCCGTCATATATAAATTAAGAAATATTATACCGGTTTTTGTTTTGTGAGAAATTTATAAAACCGCCGTTTATGAGATAATTATATTTCTTAAGCTAAAATCATGTTTCGATATTTCACTTAAATTTTCTCAACAGTAAATTTAATTGAAACCATACACCTGCAGTATAGCATTAAGAAACGATTTATATTATAGTCTATTAACTTAAATACTAAGTTATAAGGGATTGGGTTTTGTTTATATAAACTTAACACGACTTAAACAGTCACAAGTACTTCAGGATAATGATTTTCTTTTGTGAATAGGCACGTGAATAATTTTATGTGGCAAGTGTTCGGAACGATTCAACTAGGGCGATGTTCTGTCGGAAGTTAGCAAATTATCACTGGCTCGTAAAATTAACGCTTCTTATCGATCCAAAAATAATTTCGATGTTAAAACTTTCGTACGAATTTGTACATTTCGAATCGAGAACAGAGATCAAAGTTGTTTGACGAGCGCAGTCGACAACGCGAAACTTATTTCAAACGTAACAAAATGTTTTCAATTTTATTGCTAATTTTATGTTGAATTCTTTAAGCATGTGCGATGGATGCGTGTGTATTTGATGTTTGAGTACAAGCGCACACTAGTGCTGAGTCAGCCGTCAGCCGGTTACAATCCATCGGTTGAAGGCGGTAAAGTGCAAAATTGGGAACACCGTGGCGGGCAATCTGAAATTTGCCTGCTGGAAGTGGCAGTTTCAAGATAAGATCTCACGATGCCGCAATAAAAAGCGCTCGTAGCTCGTCCGTTGTGTAATGTGCATTCAAATTGCATTGTGCGAGAACTAATTCGCTTTAGGCCAATTCGTATGTAACGATAAACACATGTTTCGATTAGCGTCCAGTAACCTTGACCAGGACGTCTTACTATTTGTTAAAATAACTATAAATATTTAAAAAAAAAACGAATAAATAGGTACATAATACAATCTTGTAATGTCTTTTACAGATGAATTATTTTTTATACACAATGAATTAAATAATGTTAAGTACATTATTAAATTATTTAATCTTGAAATTTACCACTGTTTAGTAGGTAGAACGTGTTATAAAATAGAAACAACATGAACAATGAAGATTAATATGTGGTTGTTGGAAAATCCACAAAATTCGAAATGAATGTCATGCAAATGTTCTCAAGACGGGCTTTGAAGAGAGACAAACGTTCTATGAGAGATAAGGATATGACAAAAGCTATTGTTCTTTAGACCAATTACTCGTGGCTCGCGAATTACCTAAGCCTCATAATATAAATTAACCGACGGCAAACAGCGGAAAGATTTCTCTAGTTATACGCCAACACAACAATTATTCGTAAATCACTTTACTATATGTTGAAATTTACGAGAGCTCGCCCGCCGAAGCGCCGACTGCCTCTTTACTGCTGCCCATCAACTGTGCGATTTCTAACTGTGACCCTGTTCCATAAGGTCCACATTCACGAGCTGGTAACGAGTTCGTAGGGAACACGAAATTCTGTAACAAAAGAGAATATGCATGGCGATTTCGTGATGAATATTCATTTCCTACGGGGCATGAAATTTATTGTGTTTTACATTTATATTCAACTCAGCTGTCTTATGTAACGGTAGCGGCGCGGGATTAGCGAATACTGAACGTTAATATGCAAGCTTGTTATTCTTTTTAACTACTCAATTCAGTCTATGTTACTATGTAACAGAATTAAAACATTATTAAATGTTAAAAAAAATGTTGTACCTATAATAGGAATTAAAGTGAGTGAAAATGTATATAATAAGTTCTAGATTTATCTTTAAAGGTTGGTTCAATTTCAATATTCTATTACATATTTACACAATCCAACTAGCATAACATGTGTTTCTAATAAGAAACCATGGCAACGAGAACATGACCACTTCAATGCAATTTAGCTTCCTACGTCATTTTACAACAATATAGGATAATTTTACTGGAACATGTTTTTTTTTTCAGTGCAACTTTCCTCTTTATAATTCTTATTGAGAGCATCCTGATCACCTTACGCCGGTTGTGGTAATGTATGCAATTGTATAATAGCTGCCAAGCGTGAAGCGTTACGCCGCATCCGTGCTGGGTGCAGGGCAGATGCTCAAATTATTTGACATTTGAATATCATTCGGGGCATTGTTAGTCATCGAACTCTAGTATCGACACACTTGGCACCTGTCGAATATTTAACGCATAAATCCATAGCGCTTGTTCGATCAAGTCGTCCGCTTGATGGAATCTGAGCTATATTTAATCAACAGACAAGACGCGACGTCGCATTGTTTTCTCGATTGAATAGCATTGGCGTGTGGCTATTAAAATATGTCTTATAGGCAAAATGTCGTGCTAAAATTTAGTAGACACTTTTTAACTGGGATTTTATAACTACAAACATGCAAATATTTACTACTATATTTTACGGTAAATATAGGTATTAGTTTATTTATAAGTATTAATACAAGTTAGGTTTGTTTTATTTTTGTGGTATTTATTTCGTGTGGATTTTTGTCTTATAAGTAAGTAGAAGTCGTTTTCTGATTAAGATAGTGGAAGTTCTTTTTTGAGGCAAAAATACACTATTATTCAAACAATTTACCCATGAATTCAAATTGAAATGAAATTAATTATTTGTTGTCGTCTAATTTATGAGAGAACAAATGTTAGTCGGATCATATATTTAGAAAAGCTATGTTCACCTCGATATTATAAACAATGCTATTTAAAAAAAAATAGTTTCAGTTGTATGTGTATGGGTTATTTATAAATGTAGTAATGTTTATGACGAGCCAGCAATGATTGTCGCGGACGCGAGCGGAGCGTGCGGCGAGTGATTGCAGCGGCCGCGTCAAACAATTGATTAGTCGCATAAACTCGGTTTGGCGCGTACTAACGATGTATCATCCAGACTGATAATTAAATTGTAAATTAGCTAATCCGATGCTAGCTCGCAGCCTGCCGTGGTCACTCGCAGTTTCCGATTGTCGTGGTTTCGTGTTAGGCACTAATCAAACATTATTATATTATTTTATTAATATATCTAATATTTTTATAACGTCTATAAATAATAATATTATATATATTTATTAGAATATTATCCGTCTGCCTGTGAACCATTTTATACACATGCATGTAGGTGTTGGATAAAATTACATAAATTCGTTCCGACCAACCCCGCCTGTGCTGATTGCGAAAAATTCAATCTTGTTTCATGGAAATTTAATTTAACATACAAAATGAAAAGCTGCCGTCGCTCGATATGAATCGATGTCGGCCGTCGACTGAGTGACTGCTCGGTGTTCGATGCTCGCCCGTGTTTGTGGACGCGATAGCGCTTTGTGTGCATATTGTAATCAATTGTCGAATTGTATCAATTTGTACTTTCAGTTTGCAATTTTGACGTGAATTCATTAATTTGTTAGGACTGTTAATGCAATCATGCTCGTTATATCGTTCAGGTATGTATATGTAGTTCGTTAGCATTTATTTAACATTTCGAGGATGGGTAATTCTTAAAACATTGAAACATAAAAATTGTCTAACTCTTTTTTGGATAATAAATGAATATATTAAATTCAAATGTACAATAACGAAATTATGTATTTCTTTGTTTTAGATGTATGGACTCAAATAAACTTTATACTAATAACTACTACTTATATATATATTTTTTATTAACACTCAACAATGACTGCATTACTACAAACACTCGTAAAAAAATATTTGTCATATGCGGGATTCGAAACCGTGTCAGTAAGCGAACCAGCCAGTTGCCTTGAACACTGCGCCAACCGGTTATTTTCTTTATCACTATTTTATTAGAACAAAAGATAAATAAGCTTATCTGTCCTAGCGTACGTTTACGAATTAATTATACAGATCGATATATTTTTGTTTAATTAAAGAAACTTAATTGCGTCTTAAGAATTAAACAATATCATTCCACTTAAATGCACCCGTCTCCGGAACATAGCAGTTTGTCACATTCAAGTCCGCCTATTGCGATGTGTCCGAATACGAAGTATATTTATAGCAGTTCGACGCTCCCGCACCTACCGTGAGGAGAATTCGCGTGCCGATGCCTTGTCAATAATCGCTAATAGATATTTCAGAAGACAATGCAATCGGCTAAGTATAGCTCTCGTGACTAACGTCCCGTCTGTCGCGGCGGCCCGCGTCTACGCATCCTGTTAATCTTATTATATTCAGAATATTTATCACCAATGAACTCTGTTTGACACCCGGTTCGATTCTACTTACTGCTGGCAATTTTCGTATCTTTTTGGTTTATCTCAAATAACTATACTGATTGATAGTGTAAAGTAACAATAAATAAGAATCCCTTTCTACATTAAATGCTGTGCATTCTTTCCGTCTTTCTGATTTAGAGATAAAGATGTTAGTAAGATAATAGTGCAGTCGCTATTAGAAAAAATTGCCATTCCGCATAAAGCCCATATGTTGGCAGGCGTCGGAAGTCGTAACTCACCGTTATGAAGCGAACGACACCAGTTTCATAAACATTGTTTTTCTTCATTTCGCCCCTAATATTTATATTTATCAATCCATCTACACATTTATTTATAGTTCAAAATAGCGAGCTTCCGAGGGAACCCAGGGGGCGCCCTGTCATTAGAATTTATTGTTTTCTTTGGTCATAGTTAGCCCCTAGAACATGTTCTCTTAAATGGGATTTTGTATTTCAAATTCATTGACCACCTTTTCTATAATGCTATATCATATCAGAAGTGCATAAAAATCATTCTAGCAAAAAAATCATACTTTTGTCCTTTTCTGGACACGATACCTAAACACTTCCTTAAAACTGTTTAACTACATATTAAACTAAAAGGATACAACTAAAATATTAAAAAAAAAACTATCATTTATTTTAGTCCGAGCCAGGACTTGAACCTTGGGCCATGGGATCTATAGTGTAATAAACTACAAATCAATTATTTTTATGAATTTTTCATACTTTATATTTCAAAATTATTTTTTATAAAATATGACTGCAAATATTGCGACATAAATACTATTGTATTGCATTGGCGTGAAACTTTATTAATTACACAAATTTTATTGGGTTCAGTCATTATCACAGGAATAAAATTTGTAATAAAATAAAACCGATTTTTGATTTTGCTTCGATATTATTTGTTCTAGATGTATAAGATATTTCAACGTGATATAATTAATGAGTCGGTCTTCGATCAGGGCACGTACCTGATAGGGTTCCGCAGATAGATTTTCGTAGTCGAGTACTGGGAAACAAATGTATTTCTGCAGTTTATGTGTTCTTCAGATATATTTTAGTCTCAATTTTTAAAGCTATTTACTTGGTTATGGCAGCACTCATTATATATTCTACCGCCAAACAGCAATACTAAGTATAGTTTTGTTCCGGTAAGAAGGGTAAGTGAGTCATTGTTACTATAGGCACAAGGAACATAACATATTAGTTCCTAAGGTGGCGCATTGGTAATGTAGGGGTGGTTAAGATTTCTTACAATGCTAAGGTCTATGACCGCTTGACTACATAAAATAGGTGGTCCACTTGCAAGTCCGCCTATCAAATACAATAATTTTATAATTATAGTTCTTAAAAAACTTCAAGCCTTCAATCATAAAATCTGATATTGATAAAACAATTACCACGTTTAAATCAAATAAGCGATAAATAAAGCTTTTAAAGTTACATCCATATTTAAGGAACCTCTTAATGAGGATTTATTCTTTCACAATGGGGCCCTAAAGTTATGTAATTTCTATCAAAAATCTCATATTTTCATCTAGTTTGTTTAACTGAAATTAATTGTACTATCGTTAATTGTGTTACTTGCGCGTGAGTCTATCGACGGCAAGCGACAAGAGGACATTGAACTTTTACAATATTTGTTTTTAAAATTTTATTTTATACGTGATAAATATTGAATAAACGATTGATTTATTATGATTTATTATTATTATTACTCAGATAATAATCGTTAATTATATTTAACAACTACATTTTATATTAATTTAATTGAAAAAATATGTTATAACGCAAAAAGTTTCTTAAATGAATAAAATATTTAAAAAAAACTGGTTGTAACTTAAACGTTAAAGTTTTCTCAGAACCTAAAATTTTAATTCGATATTAAATATTAATCCCATCGCTTTTTTACTATTATTTAGAATATAGGCAGACTGGCAAATATACCACCTGATAGTAAATGATCACCAATACCCATAGACATTGGGTCTGTAAGAAATATAAACTACCACTTACATCGTCAGTACGCCAACCTTGGGAACTTAAGTTGTCTTGGGCCTAGCTCACTCACCCACCACCTCGCTTACCAAAGCAGAATACAACAATACTACGAATGCTGCTTGGCGGTAGAACATGTGATGAGTAGGTGGTACTTACCCAGAAGGGCTTGCGCAAAGTCCTGTCACAAAGAAAAACTAACTTTCGTTTAAAATACCTTAAAGTTTTTTACAAATAGTAATAGCGACTTAAGACGTGATTTACGTTGGCTCTCTGAAATTACTTCATAGAATGAGTAATAATAACCGAATAATGCGGGCTTTTCTTCATTATTTGACATATTTATATACACAGTAGGTGCAACGCACGGGGACATATGGCGAGGCAATTTATGAAGTCGAGACCCCATTACCATTTTAAATATTATTTTTAGGGAATTTCGTGTCAGATCTCACTCGTCGAGTGGCCGTATATTAAGAGATGTGATCCTCTGATTAAGTCTCCCTGATATTTGTGAAGCGGACTGTTTTAAATCGTTTTGTTCATTAAATTTTGTTTTAACTAGTTTCTTATATTCTTCATTAAGGGGAAATTATAGGAAATAATTATGTTTAAATTTATAATACTTTAAGTTATCTAAGAAAAAAATATTGATGTTTTATTTATTTATCTTTCTTTATTTATTAATCTTATGTTTTACAATTATAAGTAATATACAATAAAATATATTTTTATTTTATTTGAAATGTTCTGGATCGTTTAATTCTCTAGGTGTGCTATCATCTAAAAAAGTCATGGGTTTATAATAGCCAACCTCATAACGTACACGAAAAGTAGTTGGTGTATAGCTGTAGATGCAATCATATATATGTATACAAGAACTATATATTGAAATACTACATTACTTATATGTATTCGTAGATAGATTGTACTAATCAGCTGATACATTGCTAAGAGGCAATTGTTTCACCTGACTTTGTTTGACTTAAATTACTTACAGCAATTCAGTTTGAATAAGACAAAGATCGAGTAATAGTAATGTGTATCTCCAAAATAACTCCTAACCGAACTCAGCTCTTCTTTAAACAACGGACGAGCAGTAATTGCAGCTAAGCAATTAATAGTTAACCAGAATGGCTATGAATGGTGCAGTTGTGAACTCGGCTAAAGTAAACACGGCTGGGTCAACCACGCCGTTAAAGTTTATGAAACGGAAGCCGTCAACTCTACCGACATGTGCGGCAGCCTGTCCTTCGATTTGTCAATAACAACCGATCGACGCGTGCGCAGTGCGCAGACCTGATGTCTGAACCCATGTCTCACATGAAATGAAATCTAACCCTTATATCATATGCTACAAAATTTAATTTTCAACACCAATCACGGTGCCACAGGCATGGCTCGTATTTGTTCATCGCTAAGTATTACTTACTTTAACACATGGCTTATTTAAATTAAATTAGTATCTATTAACAATATTGTATTTCCATTACTGAGTAAATAATAATCACAGATGTCTTTCTTTTTAAGCTCTTTAGATAATTTCTTAGTTAAATGTTTATAATATCATGTTAATAGAATACATGGAAGAATCTTGACCGTAAAGAAGTGTGGAATGAATTTGTGCTGCATATTTATATAGAACTCGTTGTGGAATCAGTTCGCAAGCTTCTCCTTAGAAGAGCAGGTGAAGCCTTTGCTCAGTAGTAGAACATTTACGGATGTTATTTTTTTATGTTTAATGAAAATTTACCTATATGACACTTGGCAAAAATTGTTAGAAATGTCATTGTCATGAAATGAAAAATCAGCTTATTTCTTTAATTGTTTAAACGTTTTCTTATATTCTTTCACATGATACTTCGCCTTGTTTTTTAATTTCTAATCAACAAATAATTTGAATATCTTAACTAAGGCTCTTAACATTATGTCCACATCTTGCGCAAGTAATATAATCCATACGTATTTAATATCGATATTGTTACGTTGTACGGATGTATCGTGTGTTGTTATTATGTTGAAGTTTAAGGTACCGCGGTTTGTGAAATGCAATGAGTCGTGACGTTGTGTCCGCCGGACACTGCGGTATTTGCTCATCGCTGTACACTGGATATCACTTTCATTTATTATATATATTTTTTAAACTTTATTTTACACAGAATTTTGTCCATTTGACACGGGGCTTTATTAATAAAAAAGAATTAAGAGCCTTTGTCGAGAATTACTTATGTTTTTTTTATTTTTTTTTTTTATAAAATAGGAAGGCGGACGAGCATATGGGCCTGATGGTAAGTGGTCACCAACGCCCATAGACATTTGCATTGTTAGAAATGTTAACCATCGCTTAGGACATAACATCTTAGTTGGGAACTAAGATGTTATGTCCATTGTGCCTGTAATTACACTGTCTCACGCACCCTTCAAACCGGAACACAACAATATCAAGTATTGCTGTTTTGCTGTAGAATATCTGATGAGTGGGTGGTACCCACTCATCAGATATTGATTATTGAGTTCCCGAAATCAATAATACTGTTCGCCGCACCAACACATAATTTACATTATTAAAATTTTATTGTCTTTAACGAATTTAGTATGGACTTTTGTTTTAATAGTGCATCTACTTTATGATAGTGAAGGGAAACACCGTAATGAAGCATGCCTTGAAAAATATTGATGTGTTCCCTTAATTCTGCAATTAAGTAGCATTTGCATCAGTAATATAGTATACTGGGCCTTTTGTCTGCCTAATGGGTACCACTCACTCGCTAGTTAATTCAACCACCAACTTTAAATATTATGTACTTGGGGTCTGGTTTCAACTTTAAGTGACCCAGGGTAATTACAAGCAAATTGGACATAACATTTTACATCTTGTGGTTAAAATGGCATTGACATTTCTTATTGTGCAAGTTTTTATGGCGGAAGATGGCCACACAACATCAGGTGCCCCATTTGTTCCTAAAATAAATAAAAAATAGCGTCGTTTTATTTTATCGTATTACATTATGAAGATTTAATGAATCATTGTAATAAGGGATTACCATCATCATCATATTCTGCTCACGTTAATCCACAGCGGGACATAGGTTTCTTCTATTGCGTGTCAATTCTCACGATCCTTTGCTAAGCGCATCCATTGAGCACGTTTCATTTTTCTAAATGCATCTTACCACCGGGCGGGCGGGCGGTCGGTGCCTTCTGGCCTCCTCGATTCTCTGGGTTCTAATAAGGGATACAAAGGCTTTATATGATAATATCCATACACAAGATAATTACCATATATTATTCTTATATAGAAGGATTTCTTTATATTAGATATTATACTTGAATCATTAAAATTACAAAGTAAAGTAGGTTTACTATTAAAATAATACTATTAAACTTAGTACGTAATGCAGAGCTAGTGTCATTTTACGACTCTATACGGTCGTAATCTAGGTTAATTGAAACTGAATAAGCACGTAAAACGCCTTACATGCTCTGGAGGCCTATCGAAAATAAGCTAGTAACTGTTGTTTATATTTCACCTTCCAATCGCGGTAGTCAGATAGCGATTTAACAATTTTGTTAACGACTGTACTGAACGAATAATAAATAGCTAATATCAAACGGAAATATCGGGTTCGTCAACGCCATTATATTCATACAACAAAGGTCACATCGTTTATATTATTCAAGGAAGTTTCATTAATTTCGAACGAGGGTATTACGTATCATGTTTTAGTTGAACCTTATTGATAAGAAATGCATTGAAGCCCACGAATGATAAAGTTAGAGTGACGAATATCGTAAGCTTATTTCGATGGTTACGCTTTCTTATGATCAAATGAGAAATTCAAATATTCCCCTTGATAAAAGTATCGTTCAAATCAAAGAAAATATAAATGCTGTCCAAAGGCGAGCATGCGGCAATCCCTCACACAAGTGGGTAAGACGACTTGAATTTTTAATGTTACACTCAGACCGTTGCAAACCGTAACAGTTTTCTTGTCATTGGTAGAGTGGAGATGTGAGATAAATTTTGCAGAGTGGCCCCATCTTTTCGTTTGACATTAATTTTTAATGAGAACACGCTTTATCAGTACCTCATACGTGGCGTGTCTAATGCCACTTGTGTGCATCATATAAAGCTTTTACTGTTTAATTTCTAAACGACCGTCCTAATGTATGCGTAAGTTAAAATGGTTTATTCGTTTACGTTTAAGCTAATATGGAGTATAGAGATAACGTTAAATACAAACTAACTATTGTTCACCTTGAAGCTGAATCAACTTCCTTGTAGGCATTGATAATAACGACGAGTTTAAGACAATAATGTTGGAGCTATTAGTTTTTATTTTTCGCTGCAATCGAAGGCCACTTAAACAATACACAAAACAAAGTTGTCGCGATTCGTTTCGCCATATAATTTCAGTTAATCAAACGCCGCGTCACCACGAGGTTTAGAATCGATTAAAGCGTTCTACTTCCGATGTTTTTATTGGGAATAATATTTATAAAAAATCGTTTACAAAAATTAGAAATCATTGGTTTTCTATTTCTTATCGTTGAAACTGTAGATGATCTGTATGAACAGCCAACTGTAACAACTTCCGTAATAAATCTGTATTTCTTCTCCGATAATTTGTTTTTATGTTAAATGTGACGGTTCTTATAGTTTTTTTGGTAGCTCGTCGTCGTCGTTCTCTTGTTGGCGCATGCTTGCTGCACCTGCTCGCGGCCTCGATGAAAGCAATGGTTACTTAAAATTATTAACTATCTTTTTTATAACATTTAATATCTCGATTGGGAAATAGATCACCTCGTTGATTACGAGTATCTTTTTGTTATAGTTTTGGGCTTTAGATATGCGCTGAAGCGTAGCGCCATTTTTTTTTAGTTCGTTATTTATGTCAGTCATTAATACAATAGTGCTTTATAAACATATTGTAAAATAGTACTCGATGATTTTTATCGTTTATTCTATATTTTGTTAAAATATTTACATAATGATTAAAGTCATAAAGATTCATCGTCACAGTGGCTGCAGTCGCGAGAACAACGAGACGCTTCAGTTAACTGTGTGGTGTAAATGGATATGTTCTTAATGGATTGTTAAACTCCTGCCACTAAATATTAATATTGAATTCCAAGTTGAGTTATTTCGGATTCAATATTAACACAAGTTATTAATTGTAATAATTTACTGATGCTTAATTTCTTATATCGGACAGTTAACTGAATGATCAGCTGTAAATGTTCTAAATGTGTCTATAAAATGAAAGACATTCTGACACTTATTTAATTTTAGATACACGTGCCAACAATCGTTGTTGGCATGTGTGACGTGACATGATATTAATAATTTTATAGTTCGATTCAATCCAGTTTAACGACCACTTTCCGGTTATACATAAATCTGTATTTTATAAACATTTTAACTAATTATGGTAAAACAATTTCGTTTTAATAAGTCTTAATGGCCTAAAATGTATTACTTACTTAATTATTGTTTTAAATAATATACTAAAAATATTAAAATAGAAATGTATTGCATTCTCGTTTTACAAAATTGTTTATTACCATCCGTCTTGTTTTTAATTTTTTTTTATGTATTGTTATTTTCTTTTAATGGTTGATTGGTTGTATTGATTCTGTCAAACACTGCTGTAAATTAAAGTCTATAGTGTTTAACGTATGTGAAACTAAGGTTTGTAGGTTCAGGTTCCCGTAATAATATTACCTCGAACGAGCATTATAATATTATATATCTAAAAATGTTGAGATAATGCGTATATAATCAATTAACGAATGGTAACGGGTTTGAACTTTTCATCCAGAGGCATTATTGTCTTTTTTTATGTACTATTTCCATTTTTATAACACTCGTGCTCAGCAACATCAGAAAACGTTGAAAGTTGAAACTTGCATATATCTTACGAAATTTAGTCGAATAGGAATGTTAACCAACTCACTGTTATTGTTGATTTGTACTATTTTCCATTTTAATCGACGCTTTGTTAGATAATATGTTACGAGCAACTTAACATTTACTCATCATTTTCGTACGTGATCTGTCAAACTCATCCCTATGTCAAGGGTTGACAACGGTGCGTGCCATCCGCTTTACCTGAGGATAACCCACTTATAATCACATCACTCATACATCACATCCGAAAATCACTCCAAATGACTGAGCAGTTTTGTACGTTATCCTACAAATTCATCTCAATACATGTTACTTTTTTGAAAACAAATTATCTGTATTATTAATTCTAAAACGTCCTTTGCAAAATTTATAATCAAAGGAAATTCAACTTTATTCTTTGTGGCATAAGGTAGTTTTTAATTTTAATGTTGGAGTCATACTTTTACAACGGAAGGAATAGCTTAGTGTGTGGCTGCACATTTGTGTTATTAAATGATTTATGGAGAAGGATTACAGTGAGAGACGTAGTTCAGTCAATTTTAGCGGTTATTATCGGTAGGATTAGATTCATTTTTGTGTATATATAGAGGGCGTTAATCATGCACGGTAGTCGTGTGTTGATCTCGATGTAATTGAGTTAACTGACACGCTGATGACTTATTTGACGTGTTTTACTATTCCATATCAACGTCGACGTCTTCCGTTATGGATCACGTCATAATATTTGTAGAGAGTTAATGCTTTAATTTATAATGTGATTTAATTATGTTTTCGTGTTTCGGACAAGTTTGAGAGTTTTTTAATTTTTATTTTTTAAGTTTTTGAATCGTGGAATATACTTTTCTGTATGAAATGATTATTAATGAAAACGAAACGAAAAAATGGCTAGAAATTCCGTATATTTTTGAGCTGGATGAAGTATACAATTATTGTTTAAATAGATAAAAATTATTTGTGTGAAGCCAGCATCTAGCTACGAATAAGTTTTTCAAAATAAAATGAAAATAATGAAGACATTGCTTTTACAATAGTTGCTACGTCAGGTAGGAAGTCCAACGTCGTATATATGTTATGGATAGCACATTCATCGGCGGTGCATTATTTTCTTAGATCGGGATATCAAATTGATAAGTGAGCCACATTCGAGGCGGGCGGAAGGCTGCGGGGCGGGCGGGGGCAGGCAAGGCATTATGAAATTGGCTGTATGTTAGGCGCCGTTACTTCCGATAAAATATAACCGGCTGCTCCGCTCATATCTGTCGAACGAACCGCTGAACATTTCCTAGTAACCGACTCACGTCTCCGCTGCAACCATCATTTTATCTATTAGGGCAATCAATTATTTATCGTGGCCCCATTAGCCAAAATACTTTTGTATCGTTATGTTTCTTTTAATATTAATAAATAATCTTACTGAAATACGTCAATTATAAATGAAATATGGTCTTTGCTAAATTCATATATAATGTTTTAAGAATAAACATGAGATTGGCTAGATTTGCTTATTAATATAAAATTAGATTTTTATTTATGCTTTTATTCATTATGTATTAGATTATTAATTAACATACGATGATTATTTTAATATAATTCACAAAACAAATAAAATAAATCATTTCATAATGCTGCTTTCACACAAACACCTCAGCAAGCGTGTATTAGTGAGGCAATTAATATTGTAATTAAAGATATTATATTACTTAAGTTAGTATATTTCTCAAGTATGTAAAGATTGAATAGAATTGATTAAATTATTAATAACATTATATGTGTCCGTTATTATCATTAATTTAAAGCTATTAACACACTTATCTTTATGTTTATTAATATGCCGAAAAATATTAAAACCTCACATTAACAGGTTTATACAATTTCAAACAAAGTTTTCGAACGTATTGAACACTTAGTAGTTTTACTCGTTTTCGTTCTTGTACATTTTCATGCATTCTTCGGTTTAATAACTATCTCTACTTATGCAAAAAAAAATACATCGCCCACCAGCACCGTTGGTACGTGAAAGACGGACAAATCAAAGAACACTTTTGTATTTATAATATTACTAGATGTTAAAAAGTTAACTTTCAACAGCTACACCGAGTTCAAATACATTGTGTATCGCTTGAACACTTCATTGGTAATGGATTTTAAATGTAATGAACAAGCTTCAACTATACAACCAGTGCCGTATCTCAGAGCGTTTGATGTGCTATACCGCGGTATTGGTCTCGAGCAGAGAGTAGTACTGGCTAGAACGGCGAAGCAGGCGTAAACTCAGAGATTTATGTGCGCATAACCAGACGTTCCCTTGCTAAACGATCAAATATATGGATCTCAGTATTCATTTTTAAATAACTGAGTACGCTTATCGAAAACTAGAGTTTTAAAGTTTTAGATGTTATTTCGTAACCTATAAATTAATAGTAAAATAACGTTAAGCATTAAAACAAGTTATTTATCTATATTTATATATATAATACGTTCAATTTTTTTTTATTGATCCATTATTTTTGTCATTGTTAATAAAAGAAATGCTGCTAGCATTCTTGCCACCATTCCACGTGGTCACGATTTGCACAGTAACTATTTCTAATTTTTATTTATATAAGGTTTTCATGTAATTAATTTGTATATAAGATATTTAATAAAGATAATTTGAATTAGAATATTTATTTATCATTTATAAATCTTTTAAGACTTTTAATAGTAGATAACTTTTATTTTTTTTAAGAAATAAGGAAATACACACTTAGTCAGAGCGTCAGTTGCGAACATCGGTTCACATTGTTTGTATGCGATATGTTCATTGAATAATTAATTATGATAATGGATAGCTAGAAAACTTATCAGAACATGATTTATTCAAACGCTTGTCAATAGGCAGGCAATAGATATATAAATTTATTTTATTGACATATATAGAGATTCTAAGTATAAAGTTCTATTTGATATTTACGTAGACGAGCAAATCGCAGTTGATGGTAATATAACCTAACCACTTTTTTCTTCTAGCTTCTATTGCTATACACAGTATTGCGTTATACAAAAAGTTTTAATAAAAATGTCTGTTCTAATATATATGTTTCACGAAAAAGAATACTAACTACTGAGTTTCTTGCCGGTTCTGCTCGGTAAAATCTACATTCAAACCACCGAATCGATGGTTGATTTATACAGTAACTGCCTGTGAATGTCCAATTGCTGGGCTAAGACCTCCTCCCTTTTTGAGGAGAAGGTTTTGGAGCTTATTCCACCACGCTGCTCCAATGCGGGTTAGTGGAATACACATGATATAATTTCAGTGAAATTAGACACACGCAGGTTTCCTCACGATGTTTTCCTTAACCGTCAAGCACGAGATGAATTATACTCGCAAAATAAGCACATGAAAATTCAGTGGTGTTTGCCCGTGTTTGAACCCACGATCATCGGTTAAGATTCATGCGTTCTTACCACTGGGTCATCCCGGCGTCGGATTGATAACAAATTTAATATTATAAGATGTCGGTTTAAGAGTGCTTGCAAAAGACTAATAATCTTTTAAAATTTTCTTATAAGAGTATACTTGAATAAATTATAATTTGTTTTGATTAGATATTGCTGTTTGTAGTATACGTTCATGAAAATACTATAGAAAGAGTGATGCATGCATTATTTCGGTTGTTATTATTTCTTGTTTGGTATTATACGTTTGTGTTGTAGAATCGTTTTGTCCGGGAACTGTGGTCCGCTATCGAGTAACTAAAAAGGTGTCGTTAGTAATGTTCTTTGAAACATCATAAAGATGTCAAGCAGGCTGTTACCTGATTGTGGCTATCGGTTGGTGTAATAGAGCGTGCGTAAAGCCGACCGCGTACCGTGTGCCTGAGCATTCTAAGACGAATTCAAAAATTAATCCGCCATTCATCATGACTTTACCTCAATAATTGCCCACTGAAGCCGTATTTCTGGAATATATCTTGATATTTATATAGAAAATAAGATATTTATATCTTATCTGTATCTTTTAAATTAAAATGTAATTTTTGTGATTAAATGGAAGCATAGAATGTCGCGAATGATTTGATAAAAAAGTTTAATGACACAAAAATTGATTTTTTTTTTCTATTTAAGTCTAAGGTATGTTTAATTGTGTTTACATTTGTTTTGCTGTCTGTACCTCCTTTTAATCACTTCATAAGTCACGAGACCAGCATTGTCAAGGTTTATCTTGTAATTTTTGATAGTCAATGGTCACTTAACACTTCAAATCGTTTCGGATAGTTGTTTATTTATTTTAATGGCACTTTAGCCCTAAAGAGCATTCCACTAATCACGACAAGTGCATTGTCCAATGAATATGACGAGATCTATAGTAATTAACGAGCGCACATAACAGATTTTTTTAAACATTATCAGTAATTTTTAACGACGACGTGATTAACAATTAAGGTCACTTAAATAAATTGTCAATTAAATGGCTTTATGATTTTTAATAGAAACTAGACTAATATTAATTGAGGAACTGGTTCTGCATATGCCAAATGTTCCTTTAAGTATATCTTATTTATCTAAATTAATTAATTAATTTACTTTAAATTTTGAATTTTATTTCTAAGTATTTTTCTATATTTTGTTTTCTATATCTGATATCTGAGCTAAAAAATTTTTTGTACAATTTATTATAAATCGAGAGAAATAAATTTTACACAGTAGTAGTAGTATATACAGTACACAGAACAAAAAAATGTTAAATATTCCAAATTTCGACCACATAACGGTTTGTTCAATAGAGAGATCAACATTACAAATATTCTGTATAAACAAACTTAAAACTCGACGCAGAATACGATACGACAGAAATGTCAGTAAGTGATACGCGGCATTGATTGTAATAGATAATTATAACATTTAAAGTATACACTACACGGATCAAAATAGTGCATCACCGTTTTTTAACATTTTACAAGTGATATAGTTCATACAGTCGATGTTTTTGTCGATTTAATAAGTATTGCTTCGGTTGTTATTATGACATGAGGTCAAAAATTTCTCTATTGTGTACTATTGATAATTTTACCACATTTGGTAGAGTCGCGCAAGCGCTTGCGCGATTCTACCAAATGTTACAACAACAACAAGACGACGACAAGAAATAAGCGCTTGCGCGATTCCCACCGACTCATCATATATTCCACCGCCAATTGTTGTGTTCCGGTTTGAAGGGTGAGTGAGCCAGTGTAAGTAAAGAACAAGGGACATAAAATCTCAGTTTCCGCTTTGGTGGCGCATTGGCGATGTAAGGGATAGGTAATATTTCTTGGCAATGTCTATGGAAGATGGTGACAACTTACTATCAGGTAGGTTTGCCAGTTTGTTGACCTATTTTGTATAAAATTAAGTCAGATACAAAAAATAATCATGACTATCTATAATTTCGCCATCAGGCTTTAATTTCCTTTAATGTTCAAAGTTTTTATTTGAATATAATACAATAATTTTTCATCAGTATTGAAATATTAGTCGCCCGTCCATTCGTCGTTCCCCCAATAACATTTATGCTTGATTTGTCACCGTCATCGGCGAGCGGAAATTTTAATTTATGCGCTTGAAATTGTTTGTTTTTATAGGAACATTGTTTTTGTATTCGAAATTTAAAAAAAAGTTGATTTCACTCAATTGAGGAAGTTACGTAGAACATTTTTGTTTCAATAATATAATATAAATATTTATAAGATACCTCACAATTAATGGCATTCGCCAGTATACTTTGGTAAGAGAGGCCAATGAGAGGTTATTGGGTTTTTTATCGAGGATTCTATGTAGTATCCCGGAGTCTAAAAGAAGGAAGTGTGTACACTCCCGTGCTTCGGAAAGCTTGTAAAGCCGTTGGTTCTGCGATTGAACTTTTTCTTCTTGTGCTTCTGTGCCTATGCACACAGTGGTGTACTATAATATGCGCAGTTGGCTAGTCTCCCTTGAGACTGGTTTTTGTGGACGAAATCAGTCAGGAGGGCATCATGTCTAGCTTATGCCTCTTTAAATATTGTTGTAATAAATACCCGCTGCGACTTGTTGTATGTTGATAGTACTATTCCAGAAACTTTTACGCGAATGTTAATAAAGAATGTGTTGAACATTTGTTTTAATTCAATCACATAAATTACATAGGGAGTCATATGAAACTATCAAAGAAACATTTATTTTTAATTATAATTATATACGAGTATATATATTTGCTTTATGTGTTTTAAAACCCACGGCAGACATACCTAAGCCTTCGAGGCTAGTATAGTAAATTTACTAAATATTTTCCAAATAGAAATGTAAAGTTATTCTGTCTTATGTAACTCAAACTCGAACAAATCATGCAGCAGATATCAGAAACTGATACGCGGCATTCTGCATGTATCAGATGAACATCTGATAGTATGTATATCTACCAATCCGCATTGGAGCAGCGTGGTGGAAAAATGGGCCCGCAGTGGGATATTACTATTGACTGTTCATTTACGTTAGACATTATAGTTTTACACGTACGAAGTTAGTAGGTTACCTACGCTTACGATAAGATTAAGATATCCTTTATTAAATAATAAGCTGCCATCATAAGAAATGTCTAAAGGTCGTACTTATAAACGTTGCTCCGCGTCTGTTCAGTTAAACACAGATTTCGTACTTTCTGTCATAATTGATTTGATATTAGAAAAAATACACAGCAATGTTTAACTAATCACCCACTTAACAACGGTTATAAATGATTAGTCATTTTTCCATTTAGTATTATAACTATTAGGTCCTTACATATAAAATTAACGTTTTCTCGTACTGACCACTTTGATCTGAAATATCTCCTCTTTGGTTAAGAATTCCAAATTCAAATTTATAAATTCATTTAGCTGGTACATTTGAGTTAAAAAAAAAACGTTCATTTGTTTTTTCCTCATTATTTTTTTCCTTGGCGTCGCTTATTACCGCACAATGGAAAACATGAAATATCGGTATATTTACGAGTACGAGTTCTACCGTGGCACCAGTGCTGCAGAAACAGCTCAAAGGATTAATGATGTGTACGGCGCTGGTGTCGCAAAAGTACGTACGATTACGTTACGTTTTTGGTTTCAACGTTTTCTTTCTGGAAATTTCGACCTTCAGAACCAACCCCGTGGACGGCCGGAGACCAAAGTGGAAAATGAAGAATTAAAGGCTATTGTGGAAGCGGATCCATCACAAGCACTTTTGAAGTGCAGACTTTGGGATAGGTGATAGAACTGTATTAATCTACTTGAAGCAAATCGGGAAAGTAAAAAAACTTGAACGATGGGTACCTCATGAATTGAGTGAATCGAACTTTCAAATACGCGTCGACTGTTGTGTTACTTTGCTAAACTGACACAATAATGAAGGGATTTTAAATCGAATCATTACTTGTGATGAAAAGTGGATACTGTACTATAATCGGAAGCAACTCCTGCAGTAAACGAAAATTGATTCAGAAAAAGTTACTTGTGAGTATTTGGTGGACTAGCGCCGGTGTCGTTCACTTCAGCCTTCTAAAATCTGGCCAAACGATTACGGAAGATATCTATTGTCAGCAACTGCAAACCATGAAGGAAGAACTAGCTGCTAAACAACCGAGATTGGTCATTCGCTCTAGGCCACTGCTGCTTCACGACAACGCAAGACTACACACTGCACAACAAACAACCACTAAGTTAGATAAGCTACAATTGGAATGTCTGCGACATTCACCGTACTCCCCGGTCCTTGCTCCAACAGATTACCATTTTTTCCGGAATTTGGACAACTTCTTACAAGGAAAAAAATTCCCCCCTATGGTTTTGTTAGGGAATAAATGAATAGGGAATGAATGGAAGGGATAAATGAACTACCTATGAGATGGCAAAAGTGCATGGGTAACAACGGTGCATACTTTGATTAATTAAATATATTTTGCAAAAACAAAAATTGACTTTATATTCCTCCCGTACAAAACGCCAACTTCATATGTAAGGACCTAATATAATTACCTCCAGACCGATTTCAGTCTCAAGAGATTGGCCGCCGTGACTCTTATATATCTCTTCTTATATATCTTATATTCTCTTCTTATATATCTTACAGTGCAGAACTGTGTGCAAACACAGGTGTACTTTTATATATTCCCTAACTTTCATAATCTGATGGTACGGCAATCTGATACGACCGGAAAGAGTTCAGGCCCAGGACCAACGGCTTTACGTGGACACTCACGTAAGGCACGTGAGTGTCCACACTTCCAACTGAGAATCGGCTGCTACTGAGAATTTTCTGACAGGAAAACGCAATAACTTTTTATTGGCTCGACCTGGGAACTGACCCCAAGACCTTTGGGTCTGCGGCCTTACATCAAGCTACCAATCAAGCTACTAGACCAACGAGGCAGTCAATGATAACAAAAAAAGTAATAGGTGTAATGTCATGTTTTATAAATATATTTGAGAATCCCAGCTGTCATTTAATTGTCAAACTCTAAATAACATATTCAAGTGTACAAGTTTAAATTGAATATTAAGCTATCACCGGATCGGAAATATAATCTATAAAGAATCGGCAAGAAACTCTATCACTTAGTACTTACTCTTTTACTCAAATAAAAAATAGTCAACTATATTAACTAAATTTATATGTTTTAAATGTTAATCAACGAATACGAACTTCACACATTCCTATCGTATATGTAATCGTGTATTCAAATGTGTAATAAGCGTTATATCTATTAATATTTATTAATAGCTAAACTCTAAGTTCTCATATTAGAATTACAAATATTTAGGTATTATCCGCGTGCCAAGAAACTATATATAACTTTTAATATAGTTGAGCATTTGACCAGTCTATCAATACATTTTTTAAGCAAATATGCAAATTCTGTCGTTTATCAGAAGGTTAAGTCTCATTTAATACCGATAGGAGATATAATGTCGCCCGTTTCAAATGTATATTGCTTAATATCAAATGCTAATCGCCGTTTTATATGTAACATTATCGTATCTTAAGAAAAATCATCTTGTTTGTCCGTTCAGAATTAGGAATTTTCGAAAGTGGTGGCTATTTGTGTACTCGTTATAAACGTATAACTTAATTAACAAAATTCTAAACATTGTGATTATTTGTTTACGTTAAATCTGTTTAATATACTTGTTACTTTTAACTTTATATATAATTATCTAAATAGGGCTTAAAATTTTTGGGCTATTAATATTGTGAACAGATGCTGTGGTGTTAAGATTAACCCAGAGTCGGGCCAATAAAAAGTTTTTCATTTATTTAGACACTGTAGAGTCGAGTTGTTATAAGATTTTCAATGTGCGATTTTATTATTTATTTTATACTAATATTATTAGTGTTTTTAAAAGTCAAACCGTATTTCAAAATATAACCGTTTTATTTAGGTTATTAAACGAGAGATAAAGAGAGAGAGAAACGTGGGGCATACTTGTAGAATACTAATTACTTATGTATATAATAATTTTATCAACAATTGTCAATTGTTATATATATATATATTATATTTATTGATATAAAATCGAAATGTAAAAAGATTATAAATTAGTTTAAAATGCTAAAAGTACCCTTAATTTTTATACATCATGTTTTATTTTTATGTAGACATACCTATAGGTTATTTAATATGAATTGTTAACCACGAAATGACCTTTTTTTTAAATATATAGGCTAGCGCTTGACTGTTATCACACCTAATGAAAAGTGATGATACAGTCTAAGGTGGAACGCGCTTGCTTAGAAGATGCCTATTCACTCTTGACTTGAAGGTACCCATATTGTAGGTGGTAGGGAAAACGGAAGTCGGGAGGTTATTCCAGGCCTTACCGGTGCGTATTAGAAACGAAGAAGCAAATCGTTTCATACGTGTCTTAAGTACGTCAACTACGTACGGGTGCAGATCTTGCGAATGAGCCTTCTAGCACGACGATCCTCTGAATCCAAAGCATCAACCTGGTACTTAGCAAAGCCGTCCCATATATGGCTGCAGTACTCCATGCACGATCTAACTTGGTCTTGATATCAGGTCAGAAGCTGGTCCGGTATGAAGTACAGTTTGACCTTATTGAGGATGCCAATTTTTTTTTGCCAGCAGTCTTAGCTTTGGATTCAATGCATTGTCCACAGTTTAGATTGGATGTTAAAGTAACTCCTAGAAGCTCAATACGTCATGTAATCAGATGCCCCAAGGTGTTTCAGGCGTTCTTTTAATCATATTTTAATATCGTCGAGAATAATGATCGAAGCTCGGATCTCTTTAACAAATAAATTAGTATGAACTTAATAATTACTTTTTATCGATATTTATATAAGACGAAAGTTATAACTGCTACTTGTTAACACGATAGATCCAAGAAGTTACAATAATGTTTGCTTTTTTATAGATCGTTAAGTCGAAAAATGTTTTTAGAAAATATTTTTTTGACAGTCTTCTTCTAAGAAGAGTCCTGATGAATGATTATTAGCATTTTTGCACTCAATCAGTCACAATCACAGAAATGTTTTGGTGGGCGATTAGATATGTAATGTTGTTTTTGTATGCAGTGTCAAATAAAGTCATAAATGAAATAAGAGGAATGTTGATTATACGTCTGCATAATAAACTATGTATGTCTCTAAAACTTTGCGTATAATAAGCAAATATAATATCAGCAAATTAATATTATATGAGACGTGGAGACTTTTATTGTACTTAATTGTTATTATAATTCATCTCGTACATAAATACATAAAGACATGGTATTTCGAAGAAAATATGTCATTTTTTATACTCTTGTTTTATTAAGGCTATAGTCGAAATATTACTTTTTACGCTTCCAATCTAAATATGATATATTTTCATAAATGCTTTAAACTCCTATTATTGTCTCTAAGGTTAGAATTTCCTTAAAAAAAAAAACTTATTATTGAGTGTATACATCATAAAAAGAAGCAAATTAAGTTATATTATTAATTAGTTCAGCGGTGACACTTAAGCCAAAAGGTTTGGGGTATAATAATAATAATAATAATAAATATATAAGATTTAAAATAAACTCAATAACTAATAATAACTTTGATATTTGACACATTTTATAAAAAATGGTTGTGAGATGAATAGTAATCAGAAACTTTTATAATTTTGGGTATAACTAAATTAATTAATTGAAAAGTATCTGGAACCGATAATGCCCATAACTATTGGTTACGCTTCAAGAATTCTAATCTACGAACAGTGACATGGCAAAAACCATAGAATCCGGCGGTTGGTTTCATCCAATTACCTGTAATCATTTATCTTTTGCAGAATTATAGACAGCTCAAATTAGTGTCATCGTTCTATTGAAATTTTAATTACTAAACAAGATTGTTTGGGATAACGTTGTAACATAAAAACTTTCTTTGAAAAATAGCTTGAGCTCAATGTCAATATCTATGGGCGTGGTGACCACTTACCATCAGGTGGTCCATTTGCTCGTCCGCCAACACTATAACGTAGAATTTTTATCAATGAACTAGTTAATGAGATAATTTTTTTTTTACAATCGTAAGACAGCTCGCAAAATACTCAATTGAGTTACCTGGTCAATTCGTGTTAAGTGATCACCTCTGCCTATTTATAAAACAACACTTACTCCATTGCCGCCAATGCGCTGCCAACCACAGGATTTACATTGTGCACATTGTGTACATCAGACCAGTAAATATCTAAGATGGGTCTGCACAAAATCATATCATGGGTAATTCGAACCTGGTGAAATGAATTCGTTACATTTTTGTTTAGGGTTTTATGTACTTACTTTACTTTTTTACTTTTGTTAAGTATATATTTATATCATTTTTAATAAGTACGATGATTTGTATATTTTTTATAAAGTTAACAATATCGATTGTTCGTGAATCAAGCGGAAGTGGAATGTGAGTCGCGGTGTGTCGAGGGCCAGAGCGTGACTGTAACCACAAATGGTCCATAGTCCACGAGAGGGGTGTTGTCCATGCCGTATTGTTAAATTTAGAAAATTTTCATTAATAACATCTAATCTTGTAAATTATATGTTGAGTACAAATTTTGATAAGGTTTTTTTTTTATTTAGTTGTAGATATAATTTACAGAAGTCAATTACAACCTTGCATTTAAAAATGTCAGAGTTTTCTTAAGTTTGCATTACTTACCTTTGAACGTAAATTACGATAAATTCCATATTAAAAGTATCAGCTGCTGTGAATTCTTACAAACCTTTAAAGCATTCTTAAAATAACAAATTGAAAGGTAATAGAGTCTATTTGTACGTGATGTTAGCACTGTCTTTAGTACATCTTGATACGTAGCAAAATAAGAGGAGAACAGGCGTGTCGTACAGCACTTATCTAGATCTGAACATTCTCAGAACAGAGGGCTCTGCTACCAAATATCATGACTACCGTCTTACAAATGAGAAAATTTCGCTCTAATTATTTATGAATGTGTTATCGTCATATCTTGGGAGCTCACGACCCGGCGTCTGTGCGCACGACAAGAACAAAACCGTTGGTAATTAGCAAATGTGGCTTTCTTTGTTCTCCTGGCACGTTTTGCATTGGTCCCCAATCTATTACTATATGTAAATGAATGTGTATGTGCAAGAAGAGTCGCCGATGTATCGTTAATAAACTTCCATTACTTTCATTAAGGCTATCTGCGGACGGTGGCCGTATCACGACGTCGACCGTCATGCCAGCGACACATAACAAAATTAAACGCGATGACGCTATCGGACGTCGCGTAACGCGGCCTCTGCGCATCGTCTTCGCGCCGCTATCCACGACTTTACTTAATTGCAAAGTACGCATAAATGATGATAATACGTTTTAATCATTACACGGAGTACCGAGCTCAACATCATTCTCCGTAATCCTAAATCTTGTTATGGAAATGTCTGGAATACCTAAGCATCTATAATAAATTACGTTTCAGATTATCGTATGATCCAATCGTAAATTAAGACAAGATACATAATTAAGGCGAATAAATAAAATGGTTGGCATTTCAACAGGAGCACGTTCGATTCTGCCGAGCGATATATATACCCTCCATTTTGAGCTATCAGGCCTCTTTAATAAAGTGTAGTTTGATTCGTTACATTTAATTGCGATTCAATCGCCAACAATATTGAAGGAGGCAGAAGAGTGTGGAGGTGGGACGGGGCTCTGAATGTCACGACAAGATTTTTAATTACGGCGAAGATATCATCTAAGAACTGCACTCTCCACTATAAGATGGCGACACATTGTGGAATTACAATTCAATAATTATTTCTTAAAAGGTTTATAATGAGTCAAAGCCATAATTTCGAGCAGTGGCAGTTTTATTGCATATGACCTTTATCTTGAGCAGCTTAAATGGCGTAGTGTACGTAGAGGCAATAAAGTAATAAGTAAGCTGGTAAGTGAAGCCGGCGCAGGGAGCCGGAGGGAGCAGCGCAGCGCGTGTCGAATATGATCCAAAGTTTATTTTCGTTCTTCTAATGCGTCTTCGCTGTCGTCCGGACGACAATTAAAAATACAAAAAGTGAAACGTTTGTTTCAGACGTTCATTGTCTCCGTTATTAATAAATTCATTTTACTGAGTTGAAGTGGACGTGTATTTTATTCGCTTTAAGTGGTTTCACATTGTTTTGTATTTATGTGCGGTTATTTTCGGCGAAGACATTATAATGCAGTTTGTGGGGGAAGATGGAGGCGCTGTACGGCTCACTCCTGCTCCATTAGAGATATTTGAAACCTCGAGAGTGCACTCATAAATTCACTTTTGTAGTAATAATACGCGTTCTAAGAATATCCATTGTTGGATAGTTAAATTTTAGTCATCACTTTCTTCCATATAATAAATCGTAATAACACGCATCGTTGGACTTTGTATATCTCAAAAAGAAAACATAATACGCTTAACTGAATGATTGTACCTACTTAAAAGATACATAGTATATAAAATAAGAAAGAAAGTAGAAAATTATGAGGTAGTATCTTTAGTTGGTAACGGCTGCGGCGCGGGCGGCACGTATCCGCGGCTCCTCCTCCACTACTGCATTTACTTTACAACCCTGATATTTCACAGGTAGAGCTCTTAACTTCCATATGTCCGTTTTTATGGTCTGCTTCACTCGTTATGGCCTCGTGTCACGTGATCCTTTGATTTCACAGGGTTTTCATAATGTAGGTGGTAACTATTTGTCTTTACTAGTTTCTATAGTTCTAAATTATTATCAGACAATAACTTTTTACTCGTACTATTGTAAAGCAAATGTATAGCAATAATAATTACTGTATTATTTAAACTTGCATTAATTTTCTTATCTTTTTTTATAAAAAGATAGAAGAGGCTCCGCAACAAAGTGAAACAAGATCCACTCTACTAATCCGACAAAAGCGAGCCTTGTTACCCTTCAAATTTATTTATAAGAAAACTCTCGGACAAGTCGTTAATACCTATAAAGTAGGGGCGAGAGAGGCGCGAGCGAGTTTATAACTCACGTACCGAACTTTACTCGCCGACACATAAAATAATAGGTGTAAAAACTTACACGGGAATGTACTCAGTGAGCGAGAAGGCCGCGAGATGGACGACGCCTTCGCGGCCGCGGGATGCTCTGAGCTCGCCTTGTGCCTCGCCGCCTCGTCTTGCCTTACTCCAGACAGCCTTGACTAACCACCTTGCTTGTCTAACGTTCGATCGACACGCGCATCATTAACAGATCAAAAACTTATCTTTCACATCGATTTTTTATTAAAGTAAAAAATAAAATAATAAAGTTTCATTTTTGATAACAGTGGACACACGAGACAACAAAAGAAATTATCTTGCATAAATCATGGTAATGAACACCTTTCGAATGCTTTTATATCGTTTAATTCAGATATCACTGCGGAAACAAACGTCGGTTTATCCAACCATCTGTAGCGCATGCGCGCACCGGTAATCGTTAACCCCGAGGTGATATTATTTTGAATATCAATTTCCTTTATCATTATTGTTCATATGGTCCGTACGCGAGGGTCCTAGAGTCCAATTTACGCATAATTCCTTATTAACTAAACGTGAAGATGTATGACACGAATTCGAATTCGGAACAGATATACGTAGAGTAGCCCCGGGCGATGGGCACGTGCGCAGGCGCACCTTGCAACACGTTTAGTTCAGAGCACAAAATTAATGTCTATTTTATTTAAAGTGCATTGTTCTTTTATTACAATTCTATTGTACCAAGTTATTGCATCCAGAGTGCTTATCTGATGTACAAGTTCAAACGAATACCTAGTCTATTCAATTTGTTATTTATACCTATATTCGTTCAACCTTTTATACTAAGTATGATAATATATTACCTAAATAGATCATTATTTTAGTTCAACAATGCAACAAATTCTCTAATAGGCGTTTTAGATCAGAATCTGATCTGTTCTGCTGCGGATAACGGGCATAACTTGTTTCCATCGATTCATATTTGCATGCGTTACAGTCAGTTATCCTTCCAGTGACCGAGGTCAATCAGCTATGCCCCAACTATAAATTTCTTTTAATAAGACACAAATACAACTGTCTGCTCGTTTTTGTATCTCGACGCAAAGAAATTTAAATAAAACAATTTTATCAGATTCGACAGGTGGAGTAGTTGTTTCTGTTCGTTTTTGCTTCGCTGTAGGTTACGGATTAGCCGGCAACTAATCGATTCCCGATACGGAAGGGGAAGAGCTTTATTAGTTTCATAGTTTCACTGACTTATACCTATAGCTTGTTATTAATCACGCTACTTTAATTACTACGTACATCACGGGCGAATTTTGCATGTGGTATTTAAAACCTTTTCTTACCATGAAGTAATTATGAACGTAAGACTTATATGTTGTTATAAAATATAATAATAAAAATATTAGAAATGTACGTATCTATAATATGTAACTACAAAAAGGCGTTCCTTATTCGACTTAATTATATATTGATTGTGATTAAGATCATTTATGTGTTTGAAGTAAAAGCAAAGTGAAGTAACAGCATCTAAATCTTCCACTACTGGGCAAAATGAGCTTATTCTTAAATGCAGCTTCAAAGCGAATGGATTATGAATTAAATGAACATTTTTATTTAGTAAACATACCATGAAAGTAGGTAGGTGGTTTCTATCATAATCATATGCATAAGAAAGTAGCATGTAAATCAATATTCATCAAGTCGTTAATCAGTCTGAACAGCCCACCCACGTCCGTTGTGGTACTTACCGTTTTCTTCACCATCGGTGTACTCATCGTCATACTAATTTAGCACAGCTCCGTCTACCAATAGACTATGTGCAATAAATATTTAAGATTAATCTGATTGGGACCCGCAGCTAGTTAGTTTGCAGAATACTAACGATCACTAAAGACTCGATTCTGTTCGGTTATAAAACAGGTAGCGGGGAATTCGTTTTGTTTTGTAATAGTAGTTTTGTTTATTTTACTCGGCTAAATTAATGGAGAATTGGTTTGAACGAAAACATTATTTATTTCGATTCTTATTTTAATAAATTGGAATGTAGATATGTAGAATTATGTTTCCTTTAAATATTTATAATATTTAATGTAAGCAGAGTTATTTTAATTTTAATTACAAGGTTGATCTCGACTTTATTTCTGTATGAAATTTCAAAAACACTTCGTATATATTATAACATAAATAAAGTATGAGAATTTACTTTTTGTGTATTTATAGCTACAGGGCTAAGTGATGCACTGGTAGGTGGTAAGTGGGTGTTCTAATGGTAAGTAATAACTTTCTCATGGTCATTAGAAAATATAAGGCATGCTTTCATTACCTATGTACTTTACCGTATAATCTTTTGTCCTGTGTCGATTTTATACAATTGTATTTTATGTTTTTATCATAAAGTTGATATGAAGTATTGACAATTTAATATCCTGGA
This sequence comes from Nymphalis io, assembly GCF_905147045.1. Taxonomy (NCBI): domain Eukaryota; kingdom Metazoa; phylum Arthropoda; class Insecta; order Lepidoptera; family Nymphalidae; genus Nymphalis; species Nymphalis io. Next base: position 8,048,995 of record NC_065890.1, on the reverse strand, counting down.
ATATTTTCATATATAATTCTTGAATAATAACTTATATATTAATGGTAAATGAGGTTTTTGTTTGTTACTTTCCTTCAGTTAATTACAAATTGTAATCCTTACTACTATTTATTATAAATGTGAAGTAAGTTTATCTATTTGTTTGTTTCACGTCTTAACTACTCAACCGATCGTCATGAAATTTTGCATACACCTTGGAGCACAGAAAATAACATAAGATACATTCCCCCTCACTCGAAGCTCCTTGCTGAAATATAATTAAATATTATTATTTCTATCTTAATTTACTTCGTCGTTACTGCTTATGAAACTTTTTGATTTTCAATAATGTAATGTTTTTGTTCTTCAGTTTCTTTATGACATAAGCAAATTATTATATTGTTAATATATCGCAACTATATCGTTGACCTTGGTGAACGTTTCACGGATCCTATACTCGCATACGATATAGCTAAATATTAATTAACATCTATGATAAGCCGTGTAGCTTACATAATTAAAACTATCTTAGTACTACGAACAGTAGGTAGTTGTTAGTAGCATCTGATTTGTTAGGCTTTGGGTACCTATCACGTTACAAATTGTATATCTAAGATCGATACGGGCGTAATGAAGAGGGCTCAGAATTTAAATACATTTGCATATTAGAATGCGCTCAGTCTATCGCCAGGGGGTTGCGAGTGCGCCGCCGCCGTCTGGGTCCGTTTGTGCGGATTCTACTATCAAACGGACGGCTCGTAAACTAGGAAAACGACTCGGTTCATTTAATTATTATATAACATGAATATGAGAAATTCAAATTATAAATAAAATCTTAATTAAACGAGTGAAGTTGATCTTTCATATTTTTCTCAGATTGTTTTACCGAGATGACCCAGTGGTTAGAATACATCAATCTTAACCAAATATTTCGGGTTTGAACCCGGGCAAAAACCCAGTGGTGCTTATCGTCAGTTGTTTCATGTGCTTAATTTAATATTATTATTTATCTCGTTTCCTGTAAGGAAAATCGTGAGAAATTTGCATGTATCCAATGAAAATATGCCGCGTTTATCGTCGACCCACATCAAAGCTGCGCGGCGGATAAAACTTAAAACCATCTCAAAATGAGACGAGGCCTTCGCCCAGCAATGGGAAAAATAAAGGTTGTAACTTTACTTTTTGCTAAATAAAATAATATTATATATTTCTTATCATCACATTATTCGTTAATCAGTAAAGTAATGTCAAGTACGTAATTATTGATAAATTTGTAATTGTTAAACACGATTTAATTTTATTAAAGGTACGAATCTGCAAATTGATTTCAATGTTCCTACTTATAATTTATAAAGGAGCTCATGAAATTTTTAACTTTATTTCGATCGCATTTGCATTTTATATTGCAATTTTAACATTAGTGGACATTTTATGTAAGACTTAATTAACGCTTCATATTGAGATTTCTTATCTTATCGCTTGTATTTTTCTATATAAACTTATTTACAAGCTGATCACAACTCTCGATTATATTATCAACTAATAAGAAAATGTTTGTAACAATTACGTTTATTAACAAATGTTAAAAGTAATCTATTTTAAGTTAAAATTGTGAAAAAACTTCAATTACAATATTCCCTTTGTATTTTTTTATAACTGGATCAGTTGATGATATGTAACAGACGTGTAGCCCATTCCTTAAGTCATTTTATTGTTTGCATTACTCTCGTTTACTCCCTGTAAAAATTTAAACAAAGCAATACAAAGTAATAAAATAGAATAACTAATCAGTGGAATGTACCATTTTAGGAATTAGGCGGTTACCACCACCACCTCTAAAGTTGTACTGTCGTGTGGCCGTAAATATGTAATCTTTATTTTGCCTTCGATGTGTATTGATAGAGTTATAAAAACACATAATTAAAAACATTTAGAACTTATTAAAATTATTCTTCCAAATAGTAGATAAGACTATATGTACATTAGCTACCTATCTTTATATTATATACCTTTAACGCTCATTATGCGATACCGAGATAGAAAGCACAACTAAATACAAACGGAAATGACATACGAATCGTATACCAAATGCTGGTGATTCGCACAAGGTACTATTTTGTGTAATAGTATTTATGTATGAGAACATGTGTCCGTGTGAACACGACACGGGGTGTACTTGTGGGTATGTACTGGAAGCTAGGTCGTACGATGCGCAACTCGATAGCAACACCAATTAATATGCAATGTCGTAGCAGTCGTAAACTAGTCACGAACATATGCCAATACGTGGGTCCCGTTAGTGCTCAGCCTATTTGTATAATTCAGATAAATCGTTCCATTATATCCTAAAATTAAATCTGTTAGATAATAAAAATATATTCAGAGATAAATATTGTTCTTATTTATGTTTATAGTTCATCTAGGCGAGGGAAAACGTCGTGAGGAAACTTGCATGTGAGTTGTGACGTCACCGAATCGCATTGGAGCAGGTGGAATAAGCTTCATATGTTATCCCTATATTTACGGTAATTTCATTAATTGATTTTAAGTCCCTATAAAATACAATTTATGTTTTTTTTAATACATTTTTGAAATAAATTGTATAAAGTTAATAATTTAAAATGAAATGTTAAAAAGATAGTTTTATTGAGAAATATTTAATTAAGTTAAACTAAATTAATTCATTAAGTATTTGAAATAATATGATTTTAATTAGCTAGTATCAGAGATAAAACAAAACGAATGTTTGTAAGATATGATTATCGTTACTTAAAGCCCATATCGAACGCAATGAACTATACGATCTTAGAGAAACAGTAGCGTACACTAGTAATAGAGTTAATCAAAGATAATGAGAGCGGTGCGAACAGTATGGTAATGCGTGGTATCACCCATCGGCGGCCGCGCCGGCGCCCCCTATCGCGACATCGTCGGCGCCGGCGACACAGGTCGCTTCTTTATGTAACTAAACAATAAAAATCATAACTCGATTTTTAACTTTACATTTTACTCAATGAATATTAATTGAACTTTCATACTGATACACTACATTATAATAATACTGATAAGTGATAACCATAATATTATAAACAAGGAGGTTTAGTTTGGTTATTTAAAGTTTCTATATCGCTCATAAATTGTATACAAAATCAAAGTACTTTATTTAACATGGAATCATTACACTTACGTACTTATAGTCAAACTAGAAACTACCTCCGGTTCGGACAAGAAACGCCTACCCCGGAGAAGAACCGGTGAAAGAAACTCAGCGGTTTTTTAAATATTACCTATATTTCGTTTACAAATTTTCAGTATAAAAAAAATAGCCATGAGGCGATCGCTTCTATTATGGTAATAGACACATCTTACTATGAATAGTAACACAAATGAATACAATATTTTTAGATCAACTTATTTTTGTTGAAATATAAATATTTATTAATATAAATAACACGATGTTTTCGTTTCGATGAATATAAGTCGTCCTTTCAATATTACGAGTATAATTTATACACTTGCATGCTTCAGACGTATATGTATATTATACATAATATTATAGACGTATATGTATTGAAAGATCGTATAATAAATATGGTAATATACAGCTTTCGGTACGATGTGTTGTTTTAAAATTGATGTTATAAGTGCTGGTTTGCCAAAATTACAATATTTTTTTGTATTATTTTCAAAAAAATATTTTATAAAAATATACGTGAGAAGTCAGAGCGTTTCGCTTGTTGGCTTCGTAAATGTGAATCAATAAGAATCACTAATTAAATAATTGATTGCACATGTTATTTTTAATCTGTTTTATTTTATAAAGTTGCTTAAAACAGTGATTTGTATTTGAAAAATAAATTAAACTCGCATAGCGTACTTATAATTGAATATTGAGTTAAAATTTTAGCACGCGAAACCCTGAAAAGGATAAGCGATAAAACCAGTCATGTTACACCGTGTAGATTGATGACCTACCGCAAAGTCGAGGCCAGAGCGCGCGGGTAGGTAAAGGTATAGGTATAGCCCACTGACGTTAAAGCTCGCAACGCACAGCATAATAATTAGTCATTAGAAAGTAGGCAGTGAAGTGGAGGGGGAGGCGGGTGGAAGGGGGCGGTGCTCGTCTGTTTCAGCTTATCTGAAATTACATCTTTTATGGGTATCCGTGATTATTCCGCGCTGCAGCGACTTGCGGCACGTTAGTGCCGCCCGGAAAACAACTTGACGGTACCATCGCTGTTATACATAATCCCTACTATATATTTTTACGAGATTGTTTCTGCTTTTGCTCCTCACATAGTATCGATGTCGCTACCGACACACTATCTAGTTTTGTGCACAAATTAAAATGATGTACTATTTTATGCAGTTTGTTTAGTTGTTTTTTTTTGTTTTGTTAATGTATTTAATTAAAATTCTAACAAAATACACGTATTTAATAAATAGCCACGTTTTAGTCAGCCACGCAATCAAGTAGCTAGCTATATTAAAATTGATGACGCCTCTTTTAAGCAGCGGCCATGGGAAGGCAGAGTGGATAAAATCAAATATCTTTGTTTTGTTACACAAAAGCGGTGTCTACAACAACAAACGAATAATTCAGTGGAGTTGAATTCATAATCAAGTAATTTATGTGCACGGCGAATAAATTAGCCGCTACAGCCCGCGCGCCGCCCATAACTTACCCCAATAAATTGCCCAAAGCGGGCCAACTTCATTTTATCTCCAAATACTAATAAGTACTGATACCTACGTACTCGGTAACTCGCTTTTTATTTCCATTTTATTTTTAGTGGTTTGTAAATTTCCACCTCACTATGACCGTTTTATGATAACGTTAGGCGATAAGCCACTGATAAGTGTCATAATGGTTGTAAACGGGCGCTGCTGACGAAACCTTACACAAAATGTGTATTAAAACCAAATAAGTGTTTTATTGTAATATTGTTAACATATTTAACCTGGTTTTTATGTATATATATATATATATATATATACACATATATATACTAATAAACTTTATTTACTGTAATTAAATATGTTTGTAATAGTTGTGAAATATCCTAGTCTTTATAAAATTATAAAGTTACGGCTAATAAAACTAATTTTGATCAACTCCTTAGGGTATACTTACAACCTTTTAAATAACTAAGATGGTCTCAAGTATCAGGTAGCACCTGCTTTGCATAAGGCGTCATGCCGAGAACCCCACGTTCAAAGTGTAAATTTTGCGATTATATGTAGAAAATCGAGCATAAATACAGGAAACAAAACGTTTGCTGATAAGATTAATAAGTGTACTACATAATATGTTAAAGGAAGGTCGTATGAAGGTGTCCTTATAAACGATTACAATTATAAATGAATTCACACAAACAAATTACTTAAATTTAATTAAAATATTATAATGCAAATTGAATGCGAATTATTTCAAAAAGAACACCACCGTATATTTCTTGAACATAAAAAAAATCGTTAACATACTCCGACGACAGTTGTGTAGCTGTTTCCATCAACAAAAGCACGACCGCTACGGAAGGTGCTATTCACGCATACCGGCCGAAAAAAAATCGAATATTATAATATAAACACAACAAAGGGCTACTTAGCGACCGAAATATACAATTTGAGTGTATACAACCCTTACAAAGATTGTCACGGTGTCCAAATTGTCCAATCGAGGCAACGATAAAATTAACATACGCCGAGCGATGTCACCGCGCAGGAAGTATGGCGTAATTTGTAAGCTTTGTGATTAATAAAGTGTACTAAGTGTGACCCGAATAGGACAGATTAGCGACCACTTTATCACTTCAATACCGAGTTAACGTCGCGTGACGGATCTCGTTTGAAACTCATAAAGAGTCCAAAGCAAAATACGCTTGTAGATAACGCTTACTTTACGTCTTGGGGCCTTCCACTTGCCAAGTTTAGAGCGAGTCACGCGGGAGGGTCAACTTTAACAAGTTTATTAAAGTTTAACATTATTTATAATTGAATTCCTACTTTAATTAGATGAAGAGGACAATTTTTGGTAACCGATTCATTTTCAGGTCAATAAATTCTTTAATTTGTAATATATTGATATTTTACAATAGTTCTTTGACTCAAAGTCAAATATTACGTCTAAATATTTTTAACAAAAGTTTTTTTATTAATATTCTTGAATGAAACTGAGCTAAAAATTTATTAAACGTTGCATATATTAAGTACATAATGTTATTCGCGAGAATGTTATTTTGCATTTACTTATGATCATGAATTCGCTAATTTGTTATTTAGACGCAGCATTGTCTTATCTGCTGGGATAACTCACGCTTCCTCCATTATCCCGCCACAGGCTCACATTATAAAGGTGTTCGCCCAGGATTATAGGCACTTTGAATTTACATAACATTTTCTGTCATTTGCTTATCTCTCACATGACAAGACTTGCGCATTATACATGAATATATTTGACAAATTTTAGTGGCAGCGTCGGTGCGAAGTATTCGAGAATGTCTGTGCGAAAGCCGGCTATAAGCCGGGCACGACGGGCGTGGGGCTATGAGCATTTGAATAATCGCAGTGCGCTCAAAGCCGGGGTATTATATGATAATAATTTCACGCGCGAGCGCTTCCCGCCAGGCGCGGGGGTGAGGGCGGCCGCCCCTTGACTCGCCGTATCGCCTTCGAGGAATGTGTGAAAAAATTTAACCGCATTGATGATAATAACCAAGTATTATTCATCCCCCATTCGACTCGCTGCTACTTTGACGTCACGCCTTTATAACTAATGTTATCTACCTACCTGTAACTACTCGCCTCTCCCCTAATTTTATTTAATTAATTGCTACTACAAACGGTAAAATCAGTGAGGTGAAAAATACATTCAAATGCTACATGTTAAAAAGACAACATTGTTTGAAATAACTTTTTTAATTGAAGTTACCAAAATCGACATTCGCGGAAAACTGCTGAATTGAATTTTTATAAAGATGTAATCAAATATTCAATATATAATTACACGTTATATGAACATATTTATTTATCATCCATAAACACTCACAAATATATATATCTAGAACAAAGAAAAATAATTAATTACAATAATTTCCGAATGAAAAGCTTACAAAATATACACAGATATAAAATAAACTTTATTTACAAACCAAGTTAATGTGTGAGGTTGTTAAATGATCATAAACTATTACTATAAACTTAAAAAAAAAAAACAATTGTTTTAAAAGTGGCGTCATAAAATTAATAATTTATAACATTGTTGTTTTTAGATGGCATATCGCTAATATAACGTAATTATTAATTAGTTCATAAAGAAAACTAACACCACGGTCAGTGAGCACACGTGCCTGCCCTCAGTAACAATTATGTAATGTAATTAATTTTATAATCTATCATTATATCATAGCCATAAATGTTAGGCAAAGTTGCTTGTCATAAAGTATTAGTCAAAAGTATATATTAAACAGTTAAGCTATGTTTTGATGTCAAACTTTCAATTGATAATACTCGTAACTTATAAATAGGCATAGTGGGCATTGGCAATTTTTTTTCACTTAGTGACTTTGTGCATTTACTACCACTAAACAACAAAGCTTATTATTGGTATTCCGGTTTGAAAGGTGAGTGAGCAAGTGTAATTTCAGGCACGGGGGACATAACTTTTTAGTTCCTAAGTTTGGTACTGCATTGGAAAGTAATTAGCATTTTTATAAAACAAATACACACCTTATTCAAGAAGGCAATTACTTTAAAAGGTAAACTTTGAACGTACTCTGTATAATATTAACTCTTTAAATCGTTATTTTACAAGAACAATTAAATAAATTGCCATCGATTCAAAATATAGATGTTAACGAGAATAACTTGCGACATACTCTTTAATTTTTCACCAATCGTTTATATATATCCTGTATAAGTAACAATTAAAAATAAATCAAAGCTTTATCATCTACGAGTATGTAATCTTGTATATAATGATATGTCTAATTCATTAAAATATTTGTTTTAAATATTTTATTAGGTAAATGTAAAATTATCTAGAGGATTAAATTATATAATTTACACGTGAATAGATATTTTATTACCGACGTAGTAAGTTAAATGTATTATAAAAATATGTTACGCACTAATGTACTTAACGTGTGTAAGGTTTCATGTTTGTCATATATAGAGAAATACATGGTTTTAACTTATTGTATTGTTTCAATAACATATATGTATATCTTAAAAGGCAATGTCCTGACTGACTATCAATACATAGGTCATACTACAAAACAATATAATAAATTTAGTATTAATATTAAATATAATTTATGTAAATGATTCCATTCTTTAGAATATTTTGTAGATGTTTAATATAAATTATAATAAATTAACAATCGTTGTAAAAGATATGTTTTAAGCAAACATGTTAATATATTAAAAATAAATTTCATGCACCATATACATGCATATCTATTTGAGCATTGATAAATGTCTCGATACGTCTCATGATACGGGCTAACAAAGCATAAATAAAATAAATGCACTTCCTCCCGAACTGATAATGGTTACCCTTTGTAATACTAATAAGCATTTAAAAACGTGGATAGCTATAAACATATAATTAAGTATAAACTTCATGCACCAGTAAATGTAGACATTAATTTCCACACTACTTTATCTATTTGGGCGCACAAACCGCCTTTATCTGTCATCGTTCTCTACGTTACCGGCGATAAATAAGACCATGATTAAATTCAGCGTTTTTTATTTCAGCTTCTAATCGCATTAACATAGAATTTATATTTGACTGTCCGAAAATGTCGCATAGGTTGTACAGGAAATGGCCCAACGCAGAGGGAAGGCGACTCCATGTATTGCGTTTACTCGAAATTATTTTAATATGCAAATAAGAAAATGTGAATTGGAATTGTGTTCGGAAGACGTCCGTGGAGTCAGTTACACAGATGTATTCTTTAAATTAATAGCTGAACGAGATTAGAGAACTGTTAACTGCTTTACATGGCGCGGGCTTACGGCGCGGTTGGCTCGTTTATACCGAGAAACAGACAAATGAAAGCACATAATTACTAGGCCGCCCCGTTCTAAATGCAACAAGGATTAGAATTTACATGAGAGCGTTAACAAGCACGCGTATGGCATTTATGACTGCAATATTTAAATATCTTTCCCTTTTATAAAGGCAACAGGATGTTCAAAGTGCACAAACTGAAATATTGCCTCTACAGAAACTTCTAATGTATAGCTTCACTTACACGACTTACGCTTTCTCATTAACGCCCTGTGTGGAATGAGCTTTACTTTAAAAAAGAAGTAATGAATGTTAACGCATATCACCGCTGAAGGGACTACTCATCTCATCGTCGGAGACATTACGAAAATATCTTATAGACTTATTTCTTAAACGAAGTGTACTTAGTTTTTATTTGATTTTGATAAATATTTAATAATAATACTAATATTTATTCTTTCAAATAAATATTCTTTCATTAGTAAATACTTAATATGATACATTTATTTTTATGTTCGGTAAGAAATACTGTGCACATTTTTGGGTTACATTTGTAAGCGGGTTAATATTATATTTCAGTATAATTTTTTTTATATAAATGTATAAAATAAAAACATTAAAATACTTTTTCGAGTATTTGTTTTATCTTTAACGTATCGTGCTGAAACAATGGAATAGTTTTTTTAAAGAGCCCTGTACAGCCGTAGTTTTCTTTTAGAAAAACATACGGGACAATTTTCATCCCGAGTTGAAAAAAAATAATTGTAGAAGATGACCAGAAAACTATATCACTTTATCCAATCCAATTCAAGAAGGCGGATTATCAGCCGCAACTCGTGTGTACCTAAAGTTATCAATAAAGATAAGTCGAATACGTTTATTAAAAGCTAAGTAGCGGTTAGTAACTCGGCTTGATAAAGCTTTTAAACATTAATCTATGTGTATTGATTACAAGGAAATTAATATTCATTAAACAAAAGTCACTAAGTAATTCAAGATTGTTTTGATTTATGCAATAGATCTGATCGAGATCGAAGCAAATAAGATGTAGTTGCGCGGTCTTTTATCTCCAAGGATATTAGATGATAATGACTGTACGTGTATCTTGATTGGAAGACCATAGATTTTATAATAATGATGACGTATTAACTAACACTACGACACAAAACGTATAAAATTTAAAAAAAACATCTCAGTTGAATTATCGCGCATTGTTCTAAATTCAAAAACTTTGTAAATTTATTTGTGTTGTTGTATGTAATTACGTTATGAATTTATCGACTTTGTTATATGACAAGACCTCGGGTTCTCTTGAAACCAAAATTTTATGAAATAACTTCATAGTAAGTCTTTATAATGCAAAGGTCTCTTTAATATTTCAAATATCTATTTAATACTATTACGGCATCGCGTCAACAATCAGTCTGAGAGGACATAATTGCCTTTTATATAGATTATATATACACTGGCCTCCAAAAAAATCGACCCACCTACATTTTTTGTAAAAAAGCTATCGTATGGTTTTAAACTACCACATATTTATATTTTTAAGATTGATAATGAAAAAATGCAATTGTAGGATTGTACAAAAACAGAAATAGTGCGCAAAAAATAGGTTTTTAGGTAAATATGTGACAAAACACGAAAACACAAAATTTTACGCAATTTTATTTTTTTGTGTACAAAACGATTATGCCGTTTGTTTTTAAATTTGGGTGCCTAAATCTTACTTTAATAGGGAGTGTTTCCTCCTCTTGACCTAATCACTGCCTGCATACGCCTATTAAGTGACCTGATTAGCTTTTTAATGTCTTCCTGTGGGGTCCGTTGCCATTCCTCAGTTAGGGCAGCTTCCAGTTGATTCAGGGTTTCTGGAATTGGATTTCGTGCTCGAACCGTACGTTTTAGCTGGTCCCAGAGGTGCTCTATCGGGTTTAAGTCCGGACTATTGGCTGGCCACTGCATAACTGGAATTTCGACTTCCCTGAGATAGTCTTTAACAATTCTAGCGACGTGAGGTCGTGCGTTGTCGTGCATAAGTTGGAAATTATCCCCAATATATCCAGCGTAAGGCATCACATGAGGCTCCAGAATGTCCGTTATGTAAGTTTCAGCATTAAGAGCACGATTACGGAAAAAAAACCAGCTCTGTGCGCCCCGTCAAAGAAATACGGGAGGTATTTCTTTGACAACATTGTAGAGCCTCCACCAAATCGGACTGTTTCTCGAATGCAACACTGAGAAGAAGCGTTCTCCTGGCCTTCGCATGACGTTACGTCGTCCATCAGAGCCTACTAGAGACATTCGGCTTTCATCACTGAACAATACTGTCTCCCATTGGTCCAGTGTCCAATCGACGTGCTGCCTAGCAAATTGTAGTCTTGTTTGTCGATGGGATGCTGTGAGTTTTGGTCCTGTTGCTGGCTTGTGAGGGGTTAAGTTTTGCTCTCGAAGTCTTCTTCTTACAGTATTTTCACTCACAGACACTCCACGACTTTCTAGGAGTCTACCTTAAACGTCAACAGCCGAAAGATGTCGGTTTCTTAAAGACGTCAAACCAATAAAACGGTCATCGGTCGGGTTCGTGACACGCCCCCTGCCAGATCCTGGTCTCCGGCGATACTCCCTAGTCTCCAAGTAGCGTTTGTACACTCTTCGCACCGCTGAACGACTTAATTTTAGTGTTCTAGCCACATTTCGCTGACTTAACCCCTCACGAATAAGAGCTACGACTTGAGCAGCTTCTGCTTCAGTAGTATCCATTTTTTATGTTTAAACTTATTAAAATTATTGTTTCAACAAAGTTTCATACACTTAATCAATAATAAACATCGAACCGAGATGACTCCGCGTTAAGAACTGGAAATAAACTAACCATGTACTTTGTGCACAAAGTAACGTTTTCTTATCAATACTTTAAAAATATTCCAAATATCCTCAATAACACTTACAACTCCTCCAAATCAATATCAAGTGGGTAATAAAATGTTAAATGTATGTCCCATAAGTAAAACAATCCACCTAGGTCGTCGCATAGTTAAGATAACAACTTTGTAAGTAAAAAAATACGGGTGGGTCGATTTTTTTGGCGGCCAGTGTATATTATTAATAATTGTGTATATATTATTAATTTTGTGTTTCTACGAATTTCATATTTTGTATGATACGTTGAAATTACTGTGTTATTTAGATGAATATAATTTGTATTTTAGACTATCATACGACTATGACGCGTGATTTCTAAATATGGCCTAAGTATAATGATAATAAAGGAGAAAATGTAATAAATCTGTTTAATAAATGAGATGAGTGACTCAACGCTATCTTAGTGCAATTATAGATCAACTTATTAAGTGGACAATTTAAGTGCTTATTTTGAAAGTGATTACTGATGTAGGAGCATGCCAGGCATACATGGATCAGTGGCGGCGAAACGTGAATCATAACCGAAGATTGCGGGTTCAAACCCACGACAGTATTTTCATGTACATAAAATAACATCTCATCATAACTCTAATGTGGGTTGAGGATACATTTGACAGATTTTCATTTGTCATATGCAGGGTTCCTCACGATGTTTTCTTTGATCGCCGAGCGCGCAATGATTTATAAACACAAATTAAGTACATGAAATTTTAGTGGTGCTTGCCCGGGTGTGAACTCGAATCATCGATAAGATTCACATCTTTTTATCACTGGGTCATCACGGCTCCTTTATATAAATTACTTTTTTGTTTATATTCCATTATGTGTTCGCAAATATTCTACAAAGGAAAACATCCTACAAAGATCTGCATAGGTCTTATGAAAATCTACCAGATGGATATCTACCAACCCGCATTATAGCAACATGTTGAAATAAGTTCCGAACCGTCTCCTCAAAAAGAGGCTGCCTTAGCCCAGCAGTGGGAAATTTATAGGCAGCTACTTTATGTATGCTTACGGAGATTATGAAGTGATGGATAAACGCATGCGCTGTTTAACATACAATGGCTAAAATAATAATAAAAAAAAAATACAACAAATGCTATGTTTCCACAGACGTTAATTAAAACAGCTACGGTTTACGGCGTTGTGTAACATCTCAATTTATGCGGGAAATAGAACGTCTAGCAATGTGATTTATACGTCGCAATGATTCAACAGAGATATTAAAGTATACTTTCGAATGATATTGATTAGTATTTGGTACAGTTGCCACGGTCTTACCCACTACACTGACAGTTGACTGGATGCCCGGTCACAGCAGACATTGTATTGGTCATAATGCTTCGATAAACCTCATTATCTTCCAATCCTTTTTAAACGCCATACAAATAAGGCTCTGATATTTTACGAATTCTATGGGCGGTGGTGACCACTTACGAGTAGATAGCCCATTTACTCGTTCGCCTCCCTTATCTATAAAAATAGATTGACATTATTTGAGTGTAAGTGTCAATGATGTCCTGACTAACTTCGGTTAAGGCGGTGGATATTGCACAAGTGTGTGCACAAACTCGGGTGCAGTTGCTATTCCCTCACTTTCTTAATCCTATGGGATAACAATTCGACATAACCGGGGAGTATTGAGGGGCACGACTAAGGTTTAACACGACAACTTCTAAACTGGACTGCTACGTAGTATTTCTTGATGGTAAAACTCAATAACTTGTTATTGGTCAAAACCGAGGATTTAACCCACGAACATATTATATGCAGGATTATAAGCTAGACACTAGATCAACGTTAATGTATAATATTTTGAATATTCGAATATAGTACTTCTTTCACAGCAATTCAGTTTTAATAACGACTTTGATCTATTCTATTACACATTTTTTCCAGATTTGGCATTTAATAGAACAGACTACATATGACCAAGAACGATCGTTTAATAATAATATTGATGCACGAGAGTACCTACTTTATACATTTTATATTAATTTTATAATTATTAGTTACTGCAATGCTAAAAGAACACACTTCGTATCTCACTTATCTTATTCTTGAAATGTTGAAAAAAAATTTTCTCTCACTCTATTCTAATCTCTAAAAATTTATAATGACTATTAGTAACATTTCACAAAATTCTGATCAAGATTTAAAAAATATAAAATATATACAAATTTATTGACTACTGCTTTACTTAGTAAACGTGTACAAAGGTGTATAAATGAAATCGTTAAGTTTCAATAAAAAAGAAAATAAAGAATATTGGTATATGAAAAATATATATTTATTATTATTAATTTTTTCAACTATAATAACCTTCTCATATTTTTTTAAATCAATCATAAAATAAAATTTGAGATTTGTTACTTTGACTTACTTTGAGAAACATTTCCTTTACAAGTTAAGCTCCAATGTCGTATTAATTCAAGGTCAAACTTATTTATTTACTTTTTTTCATCTAATTTAATTAGTCTTAGAAACCACTACTTATTCAGTGTTAATTACGATTATAAATATTGATAAAATGCTAAGTAGAAAAATGTCTGAAAACTATGTTTAATGAATGCAAACGAAGTCACGGTGTATTCACCAATCGTTGTACGCAGTACGATATCTATACGCACATAATGATGATTACGAACAGGAAACACAAGTTTAATTTAAAAACAAAATCGCTATTAAAAGGGATTGCGTCATGATATACTCTATATAGGTATCTTCAAAATATAATTACACGAAAGCATTTAATTATCGTTCTGTTCCAACTTGTTAGGGGTAATCGTATCGGTTTTTGTATTTTATTTTTCAATGGATCCAAAAACTCCCAGACGTATTTAAAAACGGGCGATATCGCAACGCGTTAAAATTGTTGTAGCAACATTATAAGCGTTACGTGAGCCTCCACGAATTTGTACGCGCTTCAGCGTTTTTCTCGTCCGATATCGAAGCGTAATTATAGGCAGAGCCGATTAACATCTGTCGACTATTAAATAAACTCAGATAAGGGTTCAATTGTGAGTAATTATTCTTATCCGTCGGATGTTCTCAAAGAGCTGCCTGCCTCGTCTCGACGTGTGCTCCGGCATAATTTTCTCATGATCCGCAAGCAAATCAAACCTACCCTTTTATTAAGCAGTCACATTGACTTGACTGCCTAATGTGCCCATCCATATACTCGTACACATTGCATAATTGTTTAATCGCTATCATAGATTGTTAAAGAACTTATTTATATTTTGTTATTGAATAAACAAATACCGGCTGTTAACGTTTTTTTTTTCTTTCTTCAATTGTTAATGTCAACGAAAGTATTTCTAATAATAGAATATACTTGATTCTTAGAAGATATCCAATCATGTCGATCAATCGCATTGACCGTAACGGGGTGTTACAGCAGAACTATGAACACGATCAAAACGCGCCGCATCGGCTCTCGGAGCTCTAGCAAAAAGCTCAGTCGCTAACAGAACGATTATAATATATTAGTTGGTCTTTAATTGCGTCGATATAATTACGTCGGTAGCCGCGCATACGTGACGATATCCCGGCCGCTCTCCGCTCTGCCCACGCCGCGCCGCGCTGATATTAAGAGAAATAACTCGGGCTAACCGATCGAATGTTTTGCGATAATGAGCGGCGGCTAAGATCGAAGTGTCATTAGGAAGCTGTAACTGACGATACGCACCTTAAGTAATCTTGCTCGTCGCTCACGAGAAATTTATCCGATTATAGAACTAACATTGCCTACATTGATATATGTTTGTTATCAATTTCTTATGCATTTTTGTGCGGAATAATATTTTTGAGGAAAATATATCGACATTTTAAATTAATATAATATTGAGAAATTACATGATACAAAAAAATTAGAGCACTAACTTAATATCGAACCTTATTAAAATACACAATATTATTCGCAAGAGTAGACTGTAGTCATTTCAAATAGTAACTAAGTGTAAATGACTATTTTCTGAGACAATTATGTCGGGTCTTGACAATAGAGATCATTCGGCGAGGCGAGGAAACGGGGTAATTTCCTAATGGTTCAAATGAGGTGATAGTTAACCATCGTGGGAATCAAGCCAATACTCGCGACGCCTCGAGTTATTGTGACTGTTTCTAGCCTAACACATCTAGTTCTCAGCATTATCCAACGATACGTACATTTTCAGTATCCGCAGTTTGAGTCCATCTGAGTTTAACTAAGACGGTATATATTATAGTATTTTATCTTGAAATATTTAAAAAATATAGTACATATATTGAATCATTCTTATAAATAAACAATAGAAAAAGTAAATTAACATTGAAAGCAGAAACAAGGATAAAAATTATGAATTAATTCTGATAGGGCGGCACCTCTCAGACGCGCGACATACTTCGTCCAGATAAGGGAAAAGCGTCGCTGGCTTATAAATGACTCTTTATTAAACGTGAAAGCAGCGACGTCGGCTAATGGGCCGATCATGCGCTCCCATTAAAGATTATTTAATATTCAAAAGCGGCCGACGATAAATCACGATCGCCCGCCATGCTTCTTTGACTGTACTGCACTTTTGTCCAAATACTTCCCATAACTTGTTTTGTAAATGTAAGTATTATCCTTACGCGGAAACGCATTGTCTTTTTTAAGAATATCAATAAGTTAAATATATGAGAAAAACCCTTTATGTGATGAAATGTTCTTCTGCGACGGCATTTATAATATTTATTTTTAATTTAATAGGCTTTGTTTTAATTTCTTATTTTTCATTTCGATTTACGGAGTTATAGGTTCTGCTTAAGGTAGTTTAGGTAGGTTGAGCTACCGCGTGTGGTCGTTAACGATTACTATCGGAGTATCTTCCAATCGTATAAGGAGGTGCGCGATGCTATAACACTTGTATCTTGATATTCTGGAGATAGCGTGGCTCAGATAGTTTCTCGCTTATTGTCGAGATTGCTATTATTAGTTCAGCAATCCATTCGCGTCTTGTCTTCATTAAGACTGCTAAGATATACAACTGATTTTATTACGCCTTTATATACATTTTCTCTGAAACTTTGTTTTTGAACTAAAATATCAGTTAAAAACCAAAATGTTGTGTGACGTTTCACCATTTTAATATTTTGTACAATTGCATTTTTTTAATTAGCTGGTACCGTATGGTAAATATTGTTATGTTAGTTCTGTACTTTACTTATATCCGATGAATGCAACGTAAGACAAACTATATTTGTCTGTAATACTAAAATTTGTTTTTCGCCTCTGCTCCGATAATAATATCTGCCCATATTAATATTTTCAAGAAAATATTGTATGTATTATATATGTAGTTGCCAACGAAGATGTTAAATTATTTATTATATTGATTTGAAAATCCAATTTTTGGCCCGCAATAAGCAATGCTGCCGATTTTTTGCGACAAATGGCAAAACAATAACTCGTACCCTTACGCGACTGAGCTAATAACAATAAAATAGAAAGGCGATCACAGGCGCAGGGCGGCGACTGGTTCAATCAACGCGAGTCAGATTTATTTTTATGAAAATTGGCATAAAATCGGGCGGGTCAGCGCAGTGGCCCCGCGAGACCGCACGCCCGACCGTTTACTGCATATCGTTTCCTCCGACGAGAGCTCGGCCGGCTCTCGCAAATATTGCCAGCGGTCATAACTTTTTATATGCAGCGATGACATTGCAGAAAGTGTCGGGTATCTTGTGGATTCTTTAAAGCTGTATTATTTCAAAAATATATTATAATTGAACATATATTGTATCTTATATTGGGCATACGCATCCGCGGCCTCTCCCGTGCCTTGCTCCACTCGTGGCTCGGCAGAGCTCTCATCAGCCCCGCACTCTGGTTTCCCTTCAAAACGTATAAATCTTTCGCCTTTTACATGCAAAAACTACTTTAAGGTAACTTATTTCGTAAGAAACTTTTTTCACAAATAATGATATAATTTTTTTTAAATTTTGATTACTTATTTCGATACGATGAAATGACATTAATCGATCGAGGTGTGCTCAAGTGTGTTCTATTGCCTTTACTTTGTCGTAGAATTAAGTTATTGACAACATATTGCTATAAAATATAAAGAAAAATAATCATTAAAAGAAAACAACCTGATTCACTTTTACCAAAATGATATGAAATATCTATAACATGTAATTCATTATAAGTATACGCATATTGTACATTTTTTTTATTGTCACACATATTTTAAAGGAATCACACTATACGCAGCTCTTGAAATTGTCAATTCCGTGTGATGGTGTGTTGATGTGCCGACAGTGAGTGGAACGGTGTCACACTCGTAAAGGCGTAGCTCCATTATTGTTCAGACTTCAAACCTCACCTATTGTCTGCTATTTTAGTAGAGTTTTACGTTTGATATTCTCTAAGCCTTTATTCTAATGATTGAGAAAGTACGGTTTTGATGAAAAAAAATTAGTAAATAATTTTTTTTAAAATAAATTGGATTGGTTACCTATTAAAGATAAAAGGTACTTTGGCCTGTAATAACACTGACTCATTCACTCTTCAAACCGGTACACAAAAATACATAATGTTGATATTTAGCGCTAGGACAACTGATTGTAGTAACCGGAGAAGAAATGGATGGGAACCACAAGGCCGCGCTTCCACTTTAATTGATTAGGGATAAAATATCACAATCATACTTGACACCTTTAAAATCTCTCGGTAATACTAGTCACCATGTGTCACCGCGCAATTGGTTATAATTAATATATTAGATTATTCCGCATTTTCTAACTAAAATAAAACGTCAAAAACAAACAACAACAACAATGTCAGCAACGCTACGTGCCAATAATAATATTTTATGTCTTATATAAAGCCTATTAATACATTAATCAGTAATACTTTAATAAAGATTTTATGATAAACTTAATTACGATCCAAATTACACGAGGTATCCAGATAACTAGCAAGAATACAATTTAATCCAAGGTGATAACGTACGACATACACAGAAAGTTATGTTTATAAGTTTGAAATAGGGAAAGAACGACATAAAGTTTTACGTGTACCATAAATCTGAGAGTTATTCTCGTGGGATGATAAGATGGGGACTGCCGGTGCAAACCTTTGGCCTACAACTCTGCATCGATTTTGCAATCCATGCGAGATTCTTGTTTAATGTTTTAATAATTTAATTGCAATAAAAAATAATATTTATTTGATAAAGAAATAACAATATAAGTGAATTTCCTTTAGTTCCAATTTATTTCATAAAACTATTTTTTATAAGTAAATTTAAAACTTTTGCTATTGCTAGATATTTGCCGTCCAAATATTTAAAAACATACATTAAAGTGTCAATCTTGTCTTCTTTAAACAATATATTAATTATTTTAGGCTGCTCGTGGGCAACCCTCTCAGCTTACTTCTTCTATATTATACTTTATTTTGATGCAGTTATAAATTCGATTTTTCTTCCGTATGACTCAATAAATATTGAATATATATTATATTCATAGCGAAAATCAGATATTTGCTTATTTAGATGAGGCACTTTAAAGATATATTTATGTTTAAAAAAATGTTAATAAATAACGTTAGTTCAATTATTTGTCACATAGTATTAATCCTTACCAAAATTTGAAAAAAATACATGGGACATGCGGTAAGTTGTTGTGCGGTAATTTGTGGTTATAATTCATCTCGTGCTTTACGGTGAAGGAAAACATCGTGAGGAAACCTGCATGTGTCTAATTTCACTGAAATTCTGCCACATGTGTATTCCACCAACCCGCATTGGAGCAGCGTGGTGGAATAAGCTCCAAACCTTCTCCTCAAAATGAGGAGAGGAGGCCTTTAGCCCAGCAGTGGGACATTCACAGGCTGTTTCGGCGGTAAGTTGATTAGTAAAGCACGAGCGGGCAGATCGCTTATCTAAGCGTCTTTCTGGACAGAGTATAATATTTGTTCACATCTCATAAAAAAACCATATTTTTTCCATAAGGAGTCGGGTCGAGCTATAATGCTTTAATAAAATTTACGTAAACACTGCAAGTAGTCGACAATATCGAAAATAGTTTGGTGTCTCCTTTCAATGACGCAAATATATTATTCAATAGCCATACCATATTACTCGGGGCTAAATCCAAATTTTCAATTTTGGCGGTTATCATTTTACCAAAGCAAAGCTCACATAATATTTACTCGTTCGAGAGAAGTCTTCGAATTTCATATTTATTCGCGGGAGCAAACAGCGGGCCGCACCCACGCCGCCGGAACTGATATTATTGTGCATTCCGTATAATATTGTTTGCTATTTGGCACATTCTCTGTTTGTTTTCGTCTTTCATATGAAAGGGGAGCTATAGACGCGCAAACAAATGGGTGTGAAGTTTCTTCGCACTCGAGTTTGTATCGGGAAATGCTATTAGCTTGTATCGGAGTAAATTTATTTATGCATACATTCGGAGTTGGCATGAGGTTAATCAATAAACTAGAAATAGAATATTAGATCAGTGTCCGTGATTATAGGAGCGCAAACATTGTACGTCGGTGAATATGAAAGCGAGCAATCCATTAAAACGGAACGAGAAGTGAATAGCGACGGAGCCCGGAGCTCTGAGCTCTGAGACGACTCGCTTCTGATAACCCATAATGCACGGATATTTTTGCGTTGCTCATATGTCGGAAGTAATGGCTCGTGTGCGCTTCCTCGATAGAAACTGCAGGACTTTACTCAGAATATATTTTTGTTTGACGCAAATGAAAAAATGAGAATTACAAAGTTAATCATTTCAAGCTATGTTTTAATTAAATATATCTTCGCATTTTTTCTAATTGAATCGAATAATAACAACTTTTTACTGTTAGGAACTTATCATTAGAATAAGAAAAAATGTCATTCCTTTATACGTATGTTTATTTTATATCTGATATGAGATATCCATATTTATCTTTCGTAAGAAATGAAAACCATAATATATTATATTTGGCATATAAAAGGCTCGCTTATCTAAGGGGTTTGACTGGAAACGAACATAAAGGGTGATCCTCTGTGACAAATACCGTGATATACAGAGCGACAGTCGTAAGGGAAATATTTTTATAAGATGAAACATTATTATTTTTGGGGGCGACGGGATCAGACAGTCGTATTATGAGTTTTGCGATAACATCAATTTTCCCATACCAGACAACTAATCTTTAAAGATGAATGTCATTTTAATTCAAGTTCTAACTTTAAGTAATCAATTCATCTTGTCTGAGTTATAACATTTTGCTGTTTAACTATGAGCGTTTTAATTAGAGTAAAGTTTACATTTGTTACCAAAAATAGCGATCAATAGGAATGGTACGAAAAACGGTCTCTCAGCAGGAAACGGCTAAACGATAAACTGTTAATAAAACAAATTAATGCGTTAACCCTAAAATTGGACAAGTTCAATGCAGAGGTCGTTACCACTATAGGAAATAACCCGTCGTGTATTAACATTGAAATCTGTTCGTTGTATTCGATGTCATTAAAGTCGGGAGGGTAATCCAGGATAGTGTATTTTATTGTTGGGTACATTAGAGCCGGTTTGTATTGTGTGCGCGAGCGGCATCCAATCAAAACATACAAGGAGCATATTGATTCTGAGAAGTGTCGCTGTTAACGTAGAGGCTGAAGTTGAATACATTAGCCAGCGGCGTAATGAAGTCTCGTTGCTTGTAAACAAACATCGGGCGTGGAGCGGGCGGTGGTGCGGCGCGGTGGCGTGGTGGCTGATGGCGGCGTGGCCCGGGGCGCGCGCGCACCCTCACTCGCTTACAGGAATTCTATTTCCACGACAAGCGTCATGTGTTAATTAACTCACACCTACGTTATTGAGATATCTCCGGAGATGCTACTGTTGTTATTAGCTGACGAGAAGGCTTATTGCTTACTGTTCCTCTGCATACGCTACCTTGTGATTGTTTATCATGTTCACAAGTATATTGTTCTATGCTAAAGCGATAGCATGCATCTTAAATAGGATGCGAACATGTCTAGGTATACCTAAACATATTACCACTTATCCTAGGTGATCCAAAAAAACATATCTTTAGTTGGAGTATAAATATGTATATATAACAAGAAAGTCAATTTAATTAAATGTTACCCTGCTGTATTAATATAGGGTCGCTATTTAATTTTTTTACATACTCGTTGAAGTAGTCTTGCGTTTAAAAATAATCCGTTCAGGGATTAAGTACAACAATGCTAACTTTCAGTGAACGACACGTCTTAATAGGCATCTTCATATGATGGGTGTTCCACTTTAGAAAAATAAACAAGATTATTAAAGAGAAGCCGTTCTGAAACCACATAAAGTGCGAGCGCCAGCTGCCGTTCACCGCGCCTTTATGATGAAAGACGTAATTTTTAATACCCGCCGGCCACTGTATCATGTTTCCTGTTATGACTTTAGTATTTGATGGGTCTTTGTTAAATCTCTTTCGTTTAAAGAAGCGCTAACAGTTTTGAGCCCGTTAAAGTTTTTTATAATTAAAGTCTCTTCCTCTAAATGTATTTTAAAATTTTAAGTATCTAAGTGGATGCGCAGTATGACTTTGATTAACATATTTCGAATAATTTTACATATAAGTAGTTTTTCTTATATAAAATATATATAACCTTAAAGTTACCTAAGAAGATTATTTTTCAAGATAATAGCGGGATGTATGACATTCTCGTATCATGCAAATGGAAAACGCGACGAATCGCTCGTAAAAATTGCCGTTTCTTCTGTTTACGATAACCATGGTTTTATAAAATTTTATTACACGTTGCAGAAATGTCGTGTACGCTGTTTTGAACGTCATTGATGTCGTAATATTGGGATTTCATTTGATATATTTTATGATCGATATTTGCCAGCAAACACATCACTAAGGAACAAAAATAGGGTCTAATAGAAATATGAATTTATTATTATATATTATATTATATTTTGTATCTATGTACATTTGTAAAAAGTAACGGCCTCTTAGTTTATAATGAAGTTGATACAAGCATATACAACTGAACAGCATGTGACGGAATATTATCTGACACGTAAAATTTTTCTTAAAATTTCCATCGCTTTCGAGCACAAGACGAATTTTTACTATAGGAGAACTCAGCGGTGCTTGCCCGGGTTTAAACTCGCGATTTTAAACTGAGATCCACTTGTTCTATTCACTGAGCTATCTTAAATCTCGATCTTGGCTTTAAGGGATATGAGGAAACATATTAGTTTTTTTCTAACTCAAATGAATCTAGCTATTATTTTGATAATTTTATCATATGTTTTTTGCGACAATTTACTTAATTATTGGTGGACTTTAAGTGCCTAGCGTGAAAAATGTATAATAACAAAAAATACAAAGAAATCATTAAACGAATACGAACAATATTTTGCACAGAACTCATTAATTACATTAATAGTATGACCTTCCTGAACTGTAATCTAGCATCGAGAAAAAATGTGATAAAAAGAGAATGACGGCCCGCTACCGCGAATTAGTCATTTTGGCAGCCGCTCAAATGATTCAAATTAAATTACTTATAGCTTGAGATATTAGCTATTGTTTAAAGAGCGTTCATCAGAATCGCTAATGCGTTGTTACGAATTTTAAATATTAACACTTTCTATAATGAAGACACATCATTAAATATTTTCATTTTAAACAATTTGTTGAGATTAAGATTGTGTTGTTAACATTCCAGTCGGGATGAGGTTGATTGGGCATTTAAAAATATAAAGTGTAGCAACATTATAGTCAAGACAAAAATTGTATGCCAGCGTGTTGAATTGATGAGAAGGACAGCTGCTGCGGCCGCAACCGTTTTCTCATTTTAAAATATTAATTAAAAATCTATTCGAATTAAATAATTAAAAAACAAGATATATTATACTAGTTTTTGGTCGCGGCTTCGCCCGAGTGATAGGGAGTCACGTATTAGGTAAATAAATGATATGTCTTTCCTTGTGGTTCAACACAAGGAAAGACATAGGCGACTTTTTTAGCTTACATCATACCATATTTCAACAAAATCAGTTCAGTAGTTACGCACATATAATATTAGTATAGATAAACGTATAATCACGTTTTAGCAATTCCGATAGAAAATACAAACAAATATGTAATCAGTTATTTCTTTTTGTTAGAAATAAAGATTGAAATTACACTTTTTGACATAAACTTTCCCCATCTGCTTCTTCCAAAACATAAATTCCTTCCCAGATTACTATTTGCATGGCGAAGGGTTTTTTCGTCGGTTGTTATAATAATAAAGATAATGTAGCTACTTTATAGCAATACAAATAGAAACAATAATTTAGTTTTTATTCAAGCATTTTCTTTAATATAATCAAAATTACAAACTCGTGTTTAGTTCATTATGAATGTGTAGTCAAAGCTAATGTGTAAGTGAGATAAGATGAATACAGATTTATGATGGCGAGGAGCAAAGAGACTTATGAAGGGAATACTTGTGTGTTACGGCTCTTCTGCACATAAACACATCTTAATTTCTCGTTGACTAGCGGGCTATTAAAATAAAGTTTTAAATTATGGTACGTCTGATTTTATTTATGTCACTACAATTTATAGTGCATGGATGCGTGACGTCGCGGCAACAGGGCGGGCGGCCGGCGCAGTGCGCGGGCGCATCGCTGACACGCATATGACAGAGCGTTGATAGTTATATTTTCCAGACGATTTATTACATTATAAGAGCATGGTGCGTGCTCTTAATATGCTTTCAGGTTCATAAATAGTCGTCATTTTATTTTGATGTCCTACAAGACACTTGATGACACGTATAATTGTTCAGAGGTGTCTCTCAATACGAAAAGTTATTTTTGTTGAAAATATTTATCACATTATTGTTTTTTGTTTAATACAATGAAAATTCGTGGCGATATTAAATTGTTTTAAAAATGAGTGTTTTGTAGGTCATCGCTGAAGATGATTTTTGTGATTGTAAATAACAAGAATCGTACGACGTACTCAATCGCATGTTAGTTAGTTCATCGCACATTATTTTCAGATCATAAATGTCGACGTTTCATTGTTTGAGTTTTTCAGCCGCCGCTAAATCAGAAACTTAATTGATATAATATCACTTCAGCGGTCGCATAAAGTCATTAAACCGATTCGAATACAAACGCCAAATTATGTGTCGAAAGCAAAAATAAATGTAACGAAAGAGCGAGTCGTATAAACAACTCCATTTTTATTTTAATGTAGTTGACGCATTTGATAAACATGGCGTCGGTATTCGTGTGAAACTATCATTGCTTCGAATCACCCGAACAAGAAGTACTTAACAGTATTTTGTCATGGTATTACCAGGTAATGAAATTGAACTATCAAAGTTTTATTGGGGACGAAAGTGGATTGAATAGTCTCTTCAATATTATCTTAAAAAGTTGCCACAAACTTAGAATACATTGACATATATTGCACAAGTGTGTGTGTGCTTACGCAAGCACATGGACACTTTTCATGTCCTGACTCTTGTAGTTATACTTATAGTTATCGGGAAGACAACCTGAGACAAACCGCGAGAATAAAAAAAAAGAGATACAATAGTCGCGTGATTTAAGACTTTATGTGATTTTCGAGGCAAGGGACTAAGTAGTTAATTCGAGCTCTTAATTAGAATTTCTTTACAGAAAGATTCAATAACTTTCTATTGACACGACACGGGAATCGAACCTGGTACCTCTGAGACCAACGAGAGATTTGATAATTCTGTAGTAATTATATGAACGATTTATAAATGAAAAATATTAGATATGTTAAACAAATCTTAGAAGGATCAGAAGCGATAATGGACAGTGAAGCATATTTCATATCGCATAATGGAGAATTTACAAGCTGTCGGAGCGAAATGACTCCCAGAGGTGGTCGCGACTACTCGCCGTTGCCGCTTCGTGCAAGAACATTGCAACTAAAATATTGTTAAGAAGTAATAAGTTAAACAAAATTTTATTTAAATTCTAGTTTATTTTAAATAAAAGAACACCTCACTCTTGGTTACTCAAAAAGATGTAAATAAAAAGAAAGTTTTCTTGTAGCGTCAGAAAAAAAACATTATCGATAAAATATTTTGAATATATATAAATTTCTCACATAATATAACAATAATTCTATATCAATCCAAGATTAGGCTAACGTTACATAAACTTCCTGAACAGAAGATCTGTCATTGTTCAATAATTACGACGTTCTTATTGCTACAACCGCCTGGCTGTATGCCATTGTATTCTTAATATCAATAGAGCTTAGACAAATACATTTGATTCGAATGATTCGACTCGAAGCGATTTCTATCGCATTTCTATGACATACTTGTATAATTGAATACAGATTCTGACATATTACAAATAGCAAAACTTAAATCGAGTTAGAATATAATGAAACAATATATAGGTTAAGAAATTATGTTATCTAAAAGTTATTAAGCGTATTTTTAATTATTTCCATTAATTTTAAAATAATTCTGTAGTTATTAAAAAATCCATAAATGATAAAAAAGACACTTTTCACATTTTACACGTTGAGCGTAACGCAAAATGTTCCCTGAGCGTCCAGCGCGTAGCCAACATTATTATTTATGTCCTCCAGAAAGTACATTTATAACAATATTACGGCTGACCGCGCCCGCCCTCCAAATGATTTTCCTATTTTCCGAAGATTGCAGGTATATTATATTTCATGATCGTTATTTATGGAGCGACTTTTATTACGAATGCGTGCAATGTCTCTATAATATTTTTTATTGCGTAAAAATATTTGATCAACGATGCCTTGTATAGACCACTCGATTCTAACATGCATAATTAATAAAAGTAGCTAACGCTTATAATATCTCACTATTTAAATGAATTAAGCAATCATTTTTTTATATAAATAATATTTCCGTCTAATTATTTATCGCGGTGGTAGAATTCTTGGCTTCATGTGTTCTTGTCTGTGTTCTTGGCTCACTCGCATTCGCAATTATGTTATTAGTTAGGATGTCATTTCTTGATCATGCACTAACAAGAGACTTATGTTATTTAATTGGTGTAATAATATAATTATTGAGTTTTTTGGTAGAATCGAAATTCACATAGTAGCTTTACATTTAATTGGTAAATCTTGTAATATGGCGACGATAGGTCACACGAGATATTTTTAATTCGATTTAAAAAAATAAGTCATGTAAACATAAACATAAAGTATTCTATGTCAAGTGGACACTACGATTTACAAAAATAATAGATATTGTCTCACCGATAGCTCTCAGCGATTTATAATTTTGGATGCGGATAATTCCCCAAAGGTGAATATATCCGTCAGACGCGACGCCCTCAGTTACGAAGTCCGTCTTACGAGGCTCGCGGGAGCCGCCGTCGCTCAACTCTCCATAACCAATAACCGTAAATAACACAGCTATGGACGTAATAATAAAAAGATACCTATGTTTGCGGATTGAATCCTAATTTAACAACCCCGAGAAGTAATCTGTTAGTAATTGGCAGTTGAATTGTAAATCGCTCATAGAATTAGGGAGTTCAAAATTGTTTCAAATACAATCTTAAATACTTTACTGTACTATAAGCTAAACTTTATGAGATATTCTTGGTAACGTTTGTATTTTACATTACATTTTATGCAACGAATACTTAAATGGTTTTTCATGTTTCAGAGTAAGAAGCTGTGGCTTTGTAATATTCAATTCATGGAATTATGTTTATTATCTTAACTGAGCCAATAGAATACTTTCTTGAAACAAAACCTCTCAAAGCATCGGTCGACTGTCGTTTATTTTTACCTGAAGCCCGCGATCCTGCACATCTCTCCCTATTAAATTTTGTTTGCATTTATTTTAAAGGTGCGACGCTCGAGATGTGGTATGTGAAAAATTACACCTCAGGCCAATATTTATGGGTGATATTCGGCAGCGGTTCCTTTGTGCGATGAGGGTGTATAAATAACATCGCTTATCGCGTGGGAGCCTACCCTTAAATTGGATTTATTTTAATTATTTATTGGTACAATTATCTCGCTGTCATTCCAAATCATTTCATATTTGTCATATCCTTAGTCTTACGTACAAACTATAAATGTTTATAAAGTTCTTAAGAAAATATTTCTACTGACATTTGAGATATTTGAAATAAAATTGAAACATTATTATTACTAAAAAAATAGGTCTCGTTAATTAACAAAAAAGACATATTACAATATTAATTAAAGATAGTGTATTATGAATATTTATTAGTGAATTCAAATAAAAGCAATCAAGGTCTCTTTAATTGAGTGCCATACGATATTAGTGGTTTTTATTTCATGAGTATCTATCCTTTACTGCACTCGTTATCTATATTCCTTTAACCCGCCATCATAAACACTTCAGTTTTATCTGCGCGTTTACCTTTACGTTTAAATAAATAAATTATTGTCGGCGAGAGTAACGTTGGTTATTTTTATCTATAATCGCGGGGTATGACCATAAATTAGTTCTATATTTAAAGCATGTTGTTTTGCATACAGACAAGCCGTCTGCACATGCGTGCGACATCAATCTCAATTCTGAAATATTTTTCCGTCTGCGACGCCGCGGCGGGACCGTCTTCTGATCGTTCGCATGTTGTACGTTTTGGTCGAATATTTTTTCAAACTGGTATACTTGAATGAAATTCAAGTTAAATGTTATTTTAATTAGGCTATTAATTGTTGAAATTAAATGCTCTTTCGTTCTGGTATTTTACCTTTCCGTCATGAGTATTAGTTTAATATGTAAATGTCAATTGGAGTGTAATCTTTATATTCATTGAGCACATGAAAACTAATAGTGCTAGCTTTTGCAGTTATGTATAATAAGCCCCAAGGTTGGTGGAGAGGAGAACGTAGCATAGCAATGGTATATTAACAGACTGCTATTTCCACTAATATGTAAACTTTACGATACCGATTGTTTAAATTTTTAGTTTAATAACGTTCGTTATGACGTTATTTTTAAACAAGGTATTTATGCTTTAGTTAAAAATAAAAATAATTTAATATTATTATACGGTGAAGGAAAACATCGTGAGGAAACCTGTTTGTGTCTAATTTCACTGAAATGCTGCCACATGTGTATTCCACGAATCCTCATTGGAGCAACGTGGTAGAATAAACTCCTCAAAAAGGGAGAGGAGGCCTTAGCCCAGCAGTGGAACATTCACAGGCTGTTACTGTATACTGTACTGTATTATTATTATTATTGTTATCATATAGTAAGGTTTGTAGTTTTACTATATAAATATATAGAGATCAATTTTTATTTCAATCAACTTCCGCACATAAAAATATTTATACAAGAAAATTACTGCCTCGTATTATCGAATTTATTATTAGTCAAACTCTCATGCGTTATACCAACCGTACTATTTGAGCGAGGGGAAAATGATTGACGGCATCAAGAAGTTTCATTTTGCGGCTTGTTGAGAAGTCGAGGACACGTCGATAACTACGAGGCACCTACTACAGCACTCAATTGTCTCCTCGAGAACGCTATGTTTTGGCTCCCGTGATGCACTCGAATTCCTTCGTTTCCCTCGCTTAATACAGTCCAATGACAATTTGAGAGTTTCATTGGTTCCAAAAGTACTTCTGATTACTGTTGATTCGTTTTTGACACTTATCTATATACATAAATTTGGGAACAATATAAAAATTACGTATTGCTGAGCATCGTTTTGTAAAACAATTCGATTTATCAAAAATATTAACAACAAGCGTTATTCTAAATTGTAAATTTATTTAAAAATGGAAGCAAACGTAAGCACAGACAATTCGTTTTTTGTCATTCACTAATAGCATAAAGGTCCAACGTTCGTTTTAATACATTTAAAAATAAAACCTAAATCAATTTAACGACAAATCTTAATACGACATTTTTATGCTTATTCAAATGTCATATAATTTTGCATACAATATTTTGTTTGTGAAATGAAACAGTCGTTGACAGGGGAATTTAATAATGACAAAATAATACAAGGCAAGTTTAAGGGCGACCCTTTCTGCTGTCCGTCATACGGCGCTCTATTCATGCACATAATATTTCTGGGATATCCGCCGACCGCCTAACGACTGACTAATTTATTCGCGTGTGGTGGGTAAAAGTTTATACAATGACAGCGCGGTTCTATAATTTGGAAATTATATCCAAGTGAACACTTTTGTTTCATCTAGAAATAACAGTATGCAAGGGATAAAATTACTTTGTAACAGGTAACTGTTCAATAAAAGGTAAATCGATGCCAGTATACAACAGTCATACGCGTTACTTCGTACCTAAAATAGTTTACCATCCAGAATAGGTATGTCATCCATAATAGGCATTATTTTTAGTCGCTGATGTTACTGTTATCCAGTAAATAATTAAAGATTTTTACATTCATAGTACAAATTCGACTATTCGTTTCAAAATGTTTACAAAATCTTTTATTCTTGAAAGATTACCTTAGAACTTTTATTTATGTCATTAATTTTTTAATTCAATTGATTCGATACAATACATATTGTCTCGAGGTTAATCGCAGTCATGATGATAAATGCATATCGCTTCATCTCGAGCGCAGAGATTAATGTACGAGAGGCGAATGCGGCTAGACAAAACCGCCTGTGCGTAAGCAACTATACACTAATTCGACCCGTGACTCCAGTGTTCACGCGACAACTACACTCTTCTATTACCGACGCTTATTATTTATCGCTTACAATTCTAACAATATCGAACATATCATCGAATAGTGTGCACATAAAAGTGACACTCCGAAGTCTTTGTATAGGGGCTAAAGTTCTTTAGCTGATATCGGTTCTTACGACGTCGATAATCATCTTAAACGTTCACAAGACAATGACATGATCTACATGTAAGAACTATGGTTTGAACTAAAATTAAGTGAGATGAAAGAGAATATTTATCTGATACAAAAAAAATAATATTATTAAAGTATTAGAGTATTGTTCGGATGTGATGCTTTGTGCAGACACAATTACAATATTAACACGAGAGCATTCCGCTCGATTAAAGTCATAAATGAGAGAAATGTCGGATCAAAAGAATAGCAGGTGTGCCCTATTATTATAATTTGTCATTTGTTCTCATTCAGCGTTTATATCCTTTTATGTTACAATATTAACCGCGGGAAACTAAATGACATTTCATATTATTCATACGTTTTGATGACGCCCGTCTGGCGCTGTGGCGGAATATCTATCATCTAGCCACAATAACAACATTTTTAACAGCTAAAGTTAATGAATATCGGCTTAAACAAAAAAAACTTTATATTTTACAATAATACCTAGAAGGAATTTGGAATAAATACTATAACAAAACTTAGGCGTATTATCTCCGTGTTTTCTAACGACTATCAATGGATATACAAATGTGTTTTAGAGGATTTTGACAATTAACCCGTCGCTTTGTATTAAAAAAAAAACTGTTAATGCTTAGTTATTTATTATACCTAACATGTTTTGATATTAGTGATGATGTTTTATCCAACATAAAACTTTGTAATTTTAAAATGAAAATCTTTTGACCAGTATTATATCTGTATTCTAACTAAACGTATAAATAAAATATAAATTAGTTAGATTTTATTACTTATTTCACCCGTCACTCCCATTGTGGAATAAATGTTTTATAATGGCGAAGATTCAGTGATAAAAGTACAAAAGCCAAGATGAACACTTTTGAGTTGTTAATTTTAATATACTCAAATGTAAAATTCATGAAGGTGGTCTTCGGCATTTTTGCTCATGATAATAGATATTGATATGAACTTAAAATAGACTATTTCAATATATAATCTCATTACAAATTCCAATAATAAACTTCTTTCGAAATTATTCTCGAAAGTTATTTACTCTCGTTCATTTAGAATGGTCATTCACAAACGATGAACGTATCGTTCATAAATTGTTTCATGATTGTATCCCAATTGATACAAACATTTACAGATTGTTAGCTGAATAACAATGAACGAACATAATCCAAATCTAAACGCCACAACAAACTTGACGGAATATAAATGTGATGGTTGATCCTGCTGGCTTGTGAACCGTGGACGTGATGCGTCGTTATTAACAAACCTGCATTAATGACACATAAATACTTTACCGCACTCGGTCCACAGTGCGCATACACTTTCACGACGTACGACTACGTACGTCTATTCCTCTAACTACGGTCGACGTCATTTCATCCGTTAATCGGGTCTACGAAACGATTTCATTATTCGAGTCCACAGTTTTATTGTTTATGTACATGTATTCACGAAGTACGCAGCGGTGGTTATGCCTTATTAGAGATGGTCGTCGACTAAAATTATACAATTTCATCTGTATGGCATATGTTTTATTGAAACCGAGATAATTAATCGACAATTACGATGCTGGACGTTATAATACGAGACATACCGCTGTGAGCGCCGGCCTCCGCCGCTGCTTAGGACCTAAATGTCGCTTATAAATCGAAGAGCCAGCTCCCCGCGGCCGCGACGTGCCGGATAAATATTGACATTTATGCACATATTGCTCCATATACGTTTTTTATGCTTGTAAAATATGAAGCTAGAGCGGAACGTTTGTTCGGTTTTTAATGTCGATACCCTCTGTAAGTAGCCATAAAAATTAACATAATTGAATGTTTCTCGTTGTAAATACATATTATTCGATCGTATAAGTCCAAAACGTCTCCGTTTATGCTTCTTAATCAATAGGGAGTACATAAAAGGTGAATTAATAAAAATTCGATTCGAATTTTGTGTAGGCGACGTCAATGACAATTAAAGAGTATTTAGTTGAGCAATAATAATTGTTTTAAAACTTCCAGTACGAATGCGGCCTACCAGCAGAGTGGGCGGCATGTGGCGACAGCGACACGTCGATCTGATAACATGCACTAGACAACATCCAGCAGTTATCTGCAGACGTGAAATCAATTGAGCTCGCGGAATTATCGCATTACGATGCCCGAGCTTTGCCTAATTGGACACTTCCTTCCATGTTCTTTTTCAAATACAGTACAGTCAATCGTTAGCTTTACGCATACTATAATGTAACAGGGCGTGTATTTATAAATATCTTAAAATATATTTAATGTCACCCGTATGGTAACAATTTCGTGCCGCGTCTATAAAATGACGCGTCAGAGAATAACAACAGAAATATAAAGGTCTTTATATCACAATTAATCACCACATTACTGAAGCTGAAATTTTTTTTGTGATTGTTAACAATTTTATACTTTAACGTAAAGGAATAAGGTGCTGAATTGTGTTTTATATACTTCTATCATACAGTAGCAGGAAATGCCAGTGTGGCGTCGAGTCAACAAAAAAAGTCTAAAACACGTATTATGCTGTTAACTGCGATTTAACTCATTTCATATTTGAAAACTGTTGTTGTCAGTTGCCACTTAATTTTATTACATAATTTATGGGATTAGATTAAGTGACACGGAGTTCCTCGAGAGTTCATAAAGATATTATGAATGATACATTAATACCGGCATTTATATTAAGCTGTTTCGAATATATTCTGTATCGGCTCGTTATTTTTCGTAGCAGATATAATAGTTTTAACTGTGAATATAAATAAACAACAGCGTTATCTTAGTATTGAAATATAGTATATGATTTTAATGTTAATATGTTATGTGCTTAATGATAAGAATATCTATGTGCTTCCATCTAGTGGCTAGATTATAAGGCCCAAGGTACAGGGACCAAATTACGTGTTTGGCTACAAAAAAGCTAGCAAATGTTACCGTGAAAAAATTCTCAGTAGCAGTTTTCAAAATTAAGTAGTTGGTAATTTTTACACATTACCTTGGATGTACAAAAAGCCGTTGGTCCAACTCTTTTATGTTGGATTGCTATCCCATAGGATTTTGAAGTATAGAGTGCACCTCTATTTTCGCACACATGCCTTTATAATGACAACGCTCTTGGCTACACCTTACGATTGGCCATCGTGACCGAAATTCGATCAAAACGACTTTATACTATTTACTCCGCCTTCGCCTAAGTTCAAATATTTTGACAGTTTTTTTTTATTAAAGAGCTTAAACAAATACTATTATTTCGATTAAAAACATTCTCAAAGTCATTCACATTAAGATTTACGTACAGTAATCAAATAGCCATAATAAGTAATATGTATGTTCATATGTTACATAAAATATAGTTGGATTAACATGGAGATAAATCGTTGATAAGCGCTGACGTGCTTACAAATCGATAACAGATTATAGCTAAACTTCGTATGCGTTAACTAGAGATTTTACAAACATTCTTATAATGGTGGTAAATATTAATATATTATATGTTAAAATAGAAATGTCTTGACGTTGGGTGTTACATAATAGTCTTTACTAAATAATGAAGTAAAATAAAAGTATAATAAAGGCCTACAAATGTCCCACTGCTGGGCAAAATCATCCACTTTTCGCGAGGAGAAGGTTTAGAGCTTATTCTACCAAGTCGCTCCAATGTGGATTCAGTGATACTGGTCGTCAGAATTTCAGTTAAATTCGACACATTTTCATTTGGGAGATACGTTTTAAGTACAAATTAAGCACATGAAAACTCAATAGTGTTTGATTTTGAACACGTAATCTTCGGTTCACATTCACGTGTTTTAACCACTGAGAAATCTCGGCTCTATCGGATTACAAAATTTCTTAAAATTATAGAAAATATGACTAGCTATATACAAAACTAGTAGCTTCGGACATATTAGAATAAGTTAACAATGCCATAGTAAGAAAAAATTGGTACTAATATTTATTACAAAGTAATTACTTATACCTAATATTATTACTAATATTAAATATTATTCTATATAATATAATTTATTTTTAAAAACGCTTTTTATTTCCATTATAAAAATAAGTCTCTTAAATAATTTCGTTTATGATACCTAATAAATTTTGTCTATTTTTCCACTTTAGAGCATCCGAGCTTTTTATATGAAATTTTCAAGCTGGTCCTGCTCATGAACTCTCTCCGGTCGTGTCAGATTGCCATCCCATCGAATAACGAGAGTAAGAGGGAGTGCACCTGTATTTGTGCTCTATTATATCCTGCGCAGTTAGATATTCTATGGCCGAATGGCCGTTATCGCCGAAATAGTGTGACATCTGACGCACATCATCATCATCATTATATTTCTTTTAAATGAATCTAAAAACAAATATCATTTCATTTATAAGCTTATTCGTTTAGTTGTAACAGTTTTTATTGATAAGAGAATATAAATAAGGACAGAGTTGCTTGCCGGTTCTTCTTCGCCTTCAATTTAATTTAATATTATAAAAAGGCGAATTGAAACTGCCTATAGCAGCCTACTTGAAAACATATTTTGATTTTGAATCATAATATATATTTATGGAATCGCAAATCGGGTTTGAGTATTAGTTTTGAGTTGGTCTATAAATATTAAGCAGGTCGACCATATCGAACGCATTCACCAGCCGTCGTATTAGCCATTCAGTGTAAACACTATAAAGTCACCTCATCATATACAACCTCTTTAAATCAACAACTTATATAACAGGTCACATGCGTTAAAATGCTTTTAAATAACATTGTTGTAATACAAAATCGAAAGGCATAAACAAATTTTCATTCGGATTCGAATCGATTTTTCGTGTATTTTTATATGTTTTCAAGTTAACAAAAATGATCATAAAATTATGATAACGACTGCTTTAAAATAATAAATATAAAACTGAGGTAAAAATATATCTTAAAAGAGTTAAATAATATTATATAAATCTTTTGTAGTCCTACCTACTTCAAACGAAAATACTTATTTGGGTTATAATTTTATTAAAAAAAAAAAAAAAATACACAAAATCTTTCTTACTTAACTATATTTTTGTTTTATAAGCTAATAATATAAAATATAAGTATATTTTGTAGAAACAAATCTATTTATTTTATTATAATAAATGGCTTTGGAGTGAAATATATTACTTAGTAACTCTGTATATATATATGTCTCCTTGTAAGTTAAACATCATTATGTTTTTTTTAATAAATTGTAGGTACATCAGTGGATTTACACGATTCTATATTTAATGGTATTTAATCATTGCATGTTATATAATGTAATTAGAATTCTTAAATACAGCTAATGACCACATCGGATGACTTATGAAAGGCGCTGCTAAGCTAATTCATATTTGCCTTTCTTGTTTTTTTTTTTTTAATTTTTAATCATTTACTCCCTTTCATCTGTCACCGATTCAACGTTCAAAAACACTATCATGAAAAGACTCTCTAAGATAGTGATGGCTGTTCATTACAATTTTTTTTAAAGTAAAAAAAAAAAAACTAATTATAATTATAAACTTTCATTGAAATCGATCTTCTCAACCAAAGTTAATTCGTCTTCATACAAACATGGCTATTTTGTCTCTAATGATGATAAATTACAATGTATTAAAATTGAGCAATTCGGAGTGTCTCTATAAATTGTTCAGACTGTCAGAATATAGTGAAACGGCAATTAAATGGTCGAACGAAATTACCACACAATGAGTCGTGTATATCATCAGATGACATCTGTCCGCCACTCTGAAAATGCTGGACTAACCACTCATCATACACTACTTGTAATATCTATACAGAGATGTCCTTTATTGAGGTATAATCGTATAACGTTGTCCTTTTACATATACACATACAACTATGGAAGTATAGAGATGAAGCGGTTATGGCCAATGCATTACATTAAAATATATAAATATAAATAAAACATGGAACTCATGGAACTGAGTTTACTATTATTCAACTTGAAAACAAGATATTATTCTAAATACAAAACAAATAGTAGGTAGAGTAAAAAATAAAAATAATTTTCGCGCTCCAACATCCAGCTGTATAAGCGTGATGCGCTAGAGAAAATATTTATGAAACCCCGGGACGCATGACGAGGAATGTATTTAATGAGCCCGCGGTAACTTATACACTACAAGTTAATTTACACTTTTTGGAATTTCATTCACTCCCTCGTTTGTTATGAAAAAGAAAGCGCTAAATTAATTAGCGGTAAAACGAACGCGCCGTGATATACAACTCTTCAAAGATTTATAACAGCTCAGTGCGTCATGAATTATGCGTATATTTTTATATTTTATTACATACCTCGTCTATATAAAGACAATATTGAAAGCTGAACGAAATATTCTTCAAAAGTATCAAAGTATAATCGGAACCAAATAACTACAAACGTATTCAACACGGTATTCAAATATCGGAATAGATCTCGTTATTTGGTTAAAGGTAATGCAAATCTTTATGGTAATGCGATTTATCGCAGCGGTTACAGATTCATAATAAAATGATGTCCATGCATTTGTAAAATAATGATCCGATATTATTTTCAAGTTTTCACGTGTCACGACAACGTGGAGCGGCTCCTCAGTAATTCATATTAATGCTATTCAATTGCATGAGGTCTATTGGTAAGCATATTCAGCGATGTATATTTCGTAACATTACTTTCAATATTTAAAGTGCTTATACGATCCGCTTCACCTTATAGTTGAAATGTTACGTAATATAATATGGTTTAGGTGATAAAGAAACCTTAAATAGTAATACAATATAATTGATTGGAGATGTGCGTTATTTCACTGCGTTTAACTAAGCAAATAGAAAACATAGTTTTTCCAGTTTTGGTTATAACAACGCTAAAAATATTTAGTTATAATCTTAAATAATAACTTTTTAGTTCATTAAGTTTTTATCTAATTAAACTCACTGAAATTCGTCTTTCAAAAGAATATTAACTTTTTTAAATTTTAAAACATTTACATGTTATCGTAAACTCGATAAAATATTGTGTGTTCATAAAATATACTATTTGCGAAATGAAAATGAAGATAATTGGGCAGCTGTGCATTCATTAAAGAAGTCGGACGTCTCATTGACGGTCGAAATAGAAAATTAATTAGAAGAGTAACGAAAGCAATTATTTACGCGTTTTATATGTTAAAAGCATATTATAGAATTACAGAGTTGCCAAGCTGATATAATTATTTGTATATATAGTTGATACTATCGTTGTTTTCTAATGCCGTTTAAAAAAATGATCATGTACTAAAAATTCGCTTACAACCGTAGAAAGAGACATGCATATATTAATCAAGCTAGATGATACCTACAATCACCTGTAGGTTAACTTCATCTGTTTCTGCTTTTACTTTTAATCAATTTATTGCTATATTTAACTTGTACGTAAAGTAAATAAGGAGTTCTACAAAAGCTATTAAAGCATAGTATAAGACATATTCTCCAAAGTTTTTGATAACATTTTCGTGATTATATAAGATTTTTCGAATAATTTAGGTTATGTAAAAAGTTGAGATATCTCTTTTTCTGTTAGTATGGAAATATCCTAAGGCATGCCGCTGATCTACATGATAAGTTGTTATCCCACAAATTGTATATTCAGTATCAAAATATGTGTGCGAATTGAA
This sequence comes from Nymphalis io, assembly GCF_905147045.1. Taxonomy (NCBI): domain Eukaryota; kingdom Metazoa; phylum Arthropoda; class Insecta; order Lepidoptera; family Nymphalidae; genus Nymphalis; species Nymphalis io. The sequence continues at coordinate 8,010,550 of NC_065890.1, read as the reverse complement.
TTTTCTTTACCTTTTCCCAAAGAAAAAATAGTTAAAAAAAGTTGTCATATGAATTTTTCACCTCGTTTTGTCTTTGAAAACACTAGGTACCTTACAATGTACACTATTAATATAATATTATTATTGAATTGACGTATCTATGGAAAATATTACATAAATTGATACTATGTTATTTGTTTTTAACCCAGATAGTTCTGAGTTATTCATGTTTATATTTGAAGTGGGCAGGCAGTACAAATGCGCCAATTAATGGTAAATGGTCGCTTACATCACCATTTCGCCACCAACCTTGGAATATAAGATGTTATATTCCTATATTTACACTATCTCACCCTTTAAGCCGGAATACAACAATTCAAAGAATTACTGCTTGGCAGTAGAATAACAATTATTAATAATATTAGATGCACAGTGTTTATTAACGACCAAAAAAGATAATCACCTTGATCAAAATTAAAATTCTTTAAATAAGAAATATGTTGATGACTTCCTGAAGAATTTTCGCGACGGCGGCCAATCTCAAGGGAGAATAGCCATCTCCGTAGAACATATTATGTGCGTGCAGTGTGTGCGCAAACAGAGGTGCACTCTCTTTTCCCTCACCCTTAAAATTCGATGGGACGGCAAATCTGACACGACTGGAAAGAGTTCAGGTGCAGGACCAACAGGTTGGGATAATGCCAACTGTTCTATTGAGGTTTGGAGCTTATTCCACCACGCTATTACCAATGCGGATTAGTGGATACACACGTAGAAGATTTTGATCATACTCATACGGGTTTCGTATTTCATAGCACTCAATAAATTATTGTCCTGGGTTGAAACACACGTAATTTTCTGTTAAGATTCATATGTTCTAACCACTGGGTCATCTCGGCTCTTAAATAAACATTTATTGTAGGAAAATGATAATAAACCTCATTTATAAATTATTCACTTCAAAATAGTTTCCATAGAACAGAGAAAACTATGAAGATGACATAATGAGGTAGTTACGATTCATCTAGCACAACGAGAATGGGTAAATTGCGACATTTTTAGGCATGTAGATATCAAAACATCGATTTCAACAAGTACTCTTACGGTATATATCGTTGCCCGCAGCGCACGTACTCAGATCTACGTTTAGAATGTTAATTTCATATGTAGTTACGTTACGCATCGCTTACCGATATCGATAGACGAATCCACGTTGTGTTATAAGCTATAACTGGAACTTCTCCGTCCCCTGCGCGCTTTCTTACATCAAAAGCGAACGAGATCATCGAAGGAAATGCGAGAGTTCTCTTCAAATTGGACGTGCCATTCGTAGGCCTGCGACCGACTTCGCTCGACACGCACTAGTTTTATTACCCTCATGTTTTTAAATGGCCCTCATTTCGTTTCAACCAAATTATTTATATTTAACAACACGGACAGATCGTTTCCCAATCGACTTTCAACCTAAAATTCAAGAGTTGACATAATAAACAGTGATGGCATTACTAACGCAAATATTCAACCGATACACTTTTTAATCGTCAACAATGCCATGTATTTTTTCATTATCTGTGTACTTAGTTACTTGACGTTCTATCAACACGTAATGTACGCAAGGTCGTTACTGTTGGTAAAAAACAACCTTGCTAATATCATAGTGTTTAAAAAACGAATAAATTACTTAATCTCAAACTATTGTTGCCAATTAATGCTAACGGTTTCGTAGTGATAAAATATAATTTTAAACATTTAATGGTGAATATATAAAATATATCTTATATGAAATACAAAAAATTAATTGGCGTCTTCTATCTGTAAACACAATTATTATAACCATATTGTACTTAAGGTTACAATGTAATAAATATATATAATGTTATGTAATGTAACTATTTTAGTTCATTGGATATTTTTTTATTATATTTTATTCTATATTTATGATCTATAAAATGTAAATCCCATGTCACTTGAAATAAATAAAAATAATGTATGTACGATAAGATGTTACCTTAAAATTTCATATACTAGAAGTCTAGAAACTTCCCGTATAAATATATTAATTATGTTAGCGAAAGTTTTAATGAATTCAAAAGTGTAGTTTTTCAAATCAATACGTACTTTTGACAGAAACATAGAACCTTTTCTTTTTGAATTGAACAGCTAGTTTGATAATTACTAATTACTGTAAACGTAACAATTGTATAGAGGAATATTTTCCGTCCGTGGCATTGCCCGCGTTTGTGGGAGTCAGGCGTTAAATTATATTCCTCACTTTACAACTGACAACGTGTATGCGAAATTTAATGATCCTCGGTTGAGTAGTTAAGATGTGAAAACGTAACAAACAAACGAAATCACTTTCGCATTTATTATATTAAGGATAACATAAATACCTTCGAAATGAAATCATCGCTTAGCGGTCGTTTTAAGAAAATATTATTGATGAATTTATTAATCATTTCTTCACAGTGTTGATTTCTGAATCGGTTGTCGTTTTGACAATTAATAAGCAAGTGTAAATCTTCCTGTTTGAAAAACAATTCAACTTTAGACGATATTGCAATTGTGAGTTATTCTAACACGACAACACAAGGATTCGTTTATACCAATTAAATAAATGAAACGGTTATAAAATTCCAATGACAATAAATATCCTCTATTACCGATCGTACAGTATTTCAAGCCTAATTGTGTTTACTTAAATCGATCCAAACTTACGACAATAAAGTGAATCATCTATACGTCGGGTGACCATGGTTCGTATACACAACTAATATTTATTTAAAATTATAATAGTTAAATTAAACTTGACTTAAACGTATAACTTTAAGAAACAAAGTGTTTTAATTGAGTATTATTGTTGTATAAGTGTGTAGTAGTGGAGTTTCCATAAATTTAACAAATTAAACACTAAAATTTATAATATATACAAACAAATATACATCTTATAATGTGTGTGTGAGTGTAATTTTACGTTTAGTAGGATTTTGTGCTGGCCCAAGTGAACGGCAAATACCCTGACCAGATATTCTACCGCCAAACAATAATGCTTTATGTTGCTGTCCAGTGTAGTTTGAATTATGTGTGAGCCAGTGTAATTAAATGCATAAGTATAATAACATGAGATGGTCATATCATGGATTTCGGCGTATTGACGGCGGAAGAAGTGTATATATTTTTGAGCCACGATAAATGTAGAAATATCACATACTATCGGGTGGCCCAATTGCGTTGCAATCCTAAATGTAAATAAAAAATGGTCTTGAGCACATCACGTCACTCATGAGTGCCATAGACGAAATTGGACTGGTTCCAACGGATACTGTTAAGTCCGTATCGAGCTTGTGAAGTTGTGAACTGCATTAAAATACACCATAGAGTACTACACTAAATATAATCTATATCCAATCTAATATATACATTGTATCATCTGGAAAGCTGATAAGTAGTTTAATGATTCATTGCCATATTTCCATGTTAGGATGAATAATTTGCATGCAATCCATACCACGATTGATATATTTCATCGAGACAGTCGATGAAGAGTATCTTCACATCTAATATCCACAAGCACGGTCACGGGCACAATAAATCGCTTAAAGAAACTTCTGGACTTCGTCCTTGGTACTTTAAGACGGTGATCGAACTGCCTATCGAGGCACATGTCACAGATCCTGGCAGCTTTTTCATCCCGTTATTCTCAAGTTTGACACTTTGAAGGTAAAATGGAATATAATAATGTCTTGAAACAGGCTTTGTTAATTTACAAATCAAAAATACCTACAGTTTATGTATGTCGATTCTCATTCAATGTAATTTGGTCACAAACATTTGCAGCCTAAAATAACTCGGACAAATCCATTAAATATCGATAGTTTTTTAATTATTCCGTAGCGCATGGGGTTATCGATGTCCGCAGCTGTTTAGAAGTTGATTTACGTCGGTACAGAGCGCGGCCAATTATCTTATTAGTGGCCAATTCATCGTTCATCACATTAACATATAGACGGCGTAGGCTCAAAATGAATCATAAATTTTAAATTCTATTAACAACATTTTTATACTCCATTATAAGCATTTAGGGCTAATTGTATCGACATTAAATAAAAAATAAGTTTTGTAACTCAATGACGTTATAAAAAGTAACTATCTAAGTGGAAACAATAAAATCTTTTACTTCTATCATTAAAATTTATGTACAGACAAATTAATTAAAAAATATATATATTTTAAGCTCAATTAAAAAAAATTAACCGTAGAAACACACATTAGTTATTATTTAATTATTTATTTCCTTAAAAGTTATACAAAGACATATCCAGGCATTTCTGGCATGCAATATTATATTACATAACATATTATTTTAAATAACAATAATCTTAGTAGACTATAATAAATAATATTATTAACCATAAGAGTTAAATTGAATTGTAATAGAATGTATTTTATCGTCTGTTTGTACCGTTGGCTTATTAATAAAAAAAACCTTTTTTAAACTTTTAAATTACGGAAATATTTTGTTGGGTCATTTTCATTAACATAGTCAGTAATAATTCTCTTATTCCACTATCAGCGGGTCAATATTTTCTCGTGAAGCTTGACGTTTTGTCACACAAAATAACGTGTTTTATAGCCGTACGTCGTTCGCTAAATGTTTTACTGCAATAACAATAAAGAAAAACAAAAGCATATTGTTTTCTCTTCCCGTGCTTATTTTCACACGAAAAAGAAGACAATCGTGTCGTTTTATTAATATTTATTTGTTTGACCAAAATACTCAGTGACCTCGAACATTTAGGTACGATCAGTCAATACGGACAACGGCTCGTTATACAATAAAATAAAAACGCTAATGAGTACTCCTAAAAGTTTTAATAAGCCACTTTATCTCGTTATAAATTATAGGAAATATTTATATTTGTATAATTCTCACGAAGATTTCATTGACACGTGTTTTTAATAATATTTCTATAAGAGCTGCTCAACATTCGTGTTGCAGTGAACAAGTAGCCCTCTATGCGCTTCTGTGAACTGTACGATGGCCATCGCAATTACAACCCGCTGATGTTCTCATAAATCAGTACATATCTACATATCTATGTACCGATATGTACTCTGAAGTCTCGCACCGATGATCTCAATACAAAACAACTAAATTTTATAACATAAATATTCAAATTTATTACGATATGAAGTGCTAAAAATTATACAGCCGCTATACAGCATAAATACCATCTTTTATATTGTTTGTTTTGTATTCTTTAGATTGATATCTTAAAAGTTTCAAGTCGAAGTAATTATCATATTTGTGTCAGCATTTTATTCACGTATACGTAATAAAATTTAAAGGAAGAATATCATAACTGTTCCAATGAAATATTACCTAAATATGTTTGATATTCAAATAGCAGAGGGGACTTCCGCTGGGAACGCAGTGGGCCCCCGACGCATCGTCAGATCTCAGGCACAAATACTCGTATTTTACTGCTACAACCGATCTGAATAATAACACGCTACATTAGTTTCCCATTATGCCTTCGAGACAATAAAATTTGCCCAATTTTACGATCACATTAATAATTTTATGAATGGAAGCAATCGTTTTAAATCTTTAAATGCGATGAAATGAATAAAAAGTGCGGCGGAGAGGGCGACCGAGGTCAGTTGGATGCGTTGGCAAGGTGTTAAAAGTAATGAGATGCGTTTTCATTGGGCGTACGTCCGCGGCGAGACCTGCGTTATATCGGTGGTGCAGCGACCGGCGAAGAGCGGAAGGCACTCGATTCCCAAGGTATCGCTTGCATACCGCTTGCCGGATACATTCAAACCCAGAGTAATTAATGATTTCAATAACGATATCGTGGCGATGTTCCTTTGTGATATATCGACTTATTCGTTAACACATAATATTCACTCATACCTCGTATATAATTAGTTTTTTATACGTATATAAACTTTAATAATGCGCAGTTTAATTAAAGGTAAGTCAGGTTACTGGGTGACGTGACGTTACTTGAAGAAATGTATTCAGTTAGTTTTGTTTCCTCAGACGCGGACACGGCTGCCTTATAGTTCTTTGTATATATTCTTATAACTAATTGACCGATACGGCAGGCGTTTTGTATATATAATCTTACTATAAAATTAAACTTAATTCTGTAAGTATTGCGTGTCGATAATCAAACCTCAAAGATAAGCCTTCTCTTAAAAACGTAATCATAAATTTACAATTAATAATGATATTTAATTTTAACTAATTTGGATATCATACTCTACTTAAATTACATTTTGCTATAGTACTAAATAAAAGAAAAACATTTATAGACAACTTACTTGGTGGCATGGCTTTATGCCAACCCGTCGGGGTAGACAGATAAGTGGGTACTCATAGCTCATTCTACCGCTAAGCTCAGCAGGTCTAACAAAACAGCAACCAATTATAAATAAAAAATAATAATAATAAGAATCGATAAAGGGTGTCACATCACTGGCTCATTGTAATTAACTTTAAGGATGTGTAAGTGACCAGTGTCTATCGGGTTACGCAAAATGAAACCACAAAATCAGCCACCGCCGCATAACATCGGAAGCCAGGCCCCGCGCTCTCACGGACTGTGATATATTGAGATATTCACATTTTGTACTAACTTCACAAACAGACGTATTTGATATTGTATTTATTAGAATAAATAAATTGAGCTGATATTATGAACTAAAAACAAAAACAATGTCCCTTTATTAATTTTACGTTTTAGAAAAAAACTGTTAGTTTTACTTTATCTGTATTTAAACATTTATTATTATAATATTATTATTTACTTTACTTTAAAATATAATAAATAAAGTAAAATTAATAATATACCTATTAAAATCGTAACCAAATGGCAGTCATAAAAGTATAAGCCATCTACGAGTAATCAAAGGCATATCAAATCAAACGCTCTCTGTGCTTAATACACTACAGCCCAAAAATATATACCTATTTCGTCACGTTGACTTCCAATCCACTTTATTATTTATTCGTTTTTTGTGTTTAACTAACATGTGTGTCAGGTATGAAAAAAAAAGATTAAAATGCGATATATTATTAAATTAACCTTAACATGTTATAATTGAGGAGTGAGTTAAAAAAAATATCTTTCGCCTGACCTAGTTTTGATAATGAAACTGAATAATTTATTAAAAGTATACACAAAATATAACCTAGCAAAATTTAAAAAATATATATTACTGATATAAATTTATTTAAAATAAGCTAATAAATACGATTTGTTATAGGAAAGCCGATGGTGCAGCTCTTGAAAATCAAAGTCAAACTTAACAAATCTACCAATGCAGTGATATCTTCATTTCATTCTTCATTTAATAAAGGTTAGTAAAATTTAAATATAACAAAAATATTTATCTATATCTTTCTGCGTCATTATTATGGCAAGAAGTGTATATTAGGAGTTATAGGTTTCATTTGCGGGCGATAGACGACAATTTTCAATTTTCTTGCGCGTGCGTCCCATTTGAATATTTTAATTTGGGGGGCGGCTCGACTATTTCAATTTATTTTATGAGTCCGGGAGCAGAAGGGGTTCGCGAGACTCTCACCGTTCCAGATTAGTAAATATTTGATAGGTTTATTGCTGGCTGTGATACACGCCCGTGGAACGATTGAAACTTGCCCATTAACAAGGAAACGGCTTTAGAAACTTTGTGGCTTTATTCACGTGTTAAATAATTATTATATATTCTGTTATTTATATTGTGATGATTTATCACTTAACGTGACAAGCGTATTGAAGTTTTAACTTTATCTGTTGGTGATCGTGTAATTTCTGAACGATTTAACCGATATATTTTGTTGAGTAGGCTTATAGTTTAGCAAATATCCAATCTGTGTCACAGTCGAGTAACATAGCTCATATGACATAGTTTAAAAAAACAACACAAAATTTTGGACCCCGTAGATAACCAACCTTATCTATCACGTGATCAAGGCATCTGTATCATGTATAATTTTAACTAGTATATTTATTTAAAACTAGCAACAGCCACGAAAAACATTTAAAATATGCCTTTTTTAATTGACTTTTTTAAACGCATAAAATTACTAAAATAAAAAAAAAATATTATGGTATTGTCAACACACAAATAGCTGCACTAACTACAAAAGGCAGTTATTTTGAAATCATAGACAGAACTTCAGTTTTATTTATTCAAATAGACAATAATGATAATTACTTTTTTTAATCGTTAAGATTTAATAGTTGGGTACGAAACACTCATTCGTTGATAAGTAAACGACATATTTCACATAAGGAACGTTTTAGCATAATTAAAGATACATATTGTCATTGTTTAACTTTAATTGAATTTTTAATTTATTTAAACCTTGCTTTACATGTAAAAATGATAAAAATGTCTGCTTGAATACATTCAAATCGACCTTAACTACTTTGTTCTCAATAACCCGTTCAAAGTTTTTATATAAAAATAGCTGCTTAGTGTTAAAACGTTTATTCTGCTGTACGAACATATTTGATTGTCATATTAAAGCGTATCAGTTATAAGGGAGGGTCGCGACTCGCGAGTGCGCAATGCAACGGGGGCCGGCGTTTTCGTGTTTAACCTCACATAGCTATGTTTCATCTAATAGAATTGCGAGCTCGTTATCTGCGCAGATTAAAATATTCAGTATTTGAGTGATTTCACGAGCGAGTGAGCGGCAAAGGGTTGTCTAGTCGTTTCGCCCGCTTTGAACACTTGTGGGGAGCAAGCCTCGGGTTAGGTGAAGCTACCTACTTTCATACGGGGAAGTTACGTTATAATTTAATATTATTTATTATTGAATTTGATTATTTCTTAATTTGATAATACTAATAAAATCAACTTACATTCATAATTGGTAGGATACTATGAAATTTTGATTATCATAAATATATTTTACGTATTAGTAGCTTAATTACATTTGAAATACACAGATTACATGTAAATGTATTTGCTACCTGAAGTCACCACCACAGTACTCGCGCAAGCAAATAAAATTTCGAATTTAACTGAATTTTTCCAATATTCAAGCTGCATGAATAATTCCATTTATATAATGGCGTCGACCGCATCAAATATTTTATTCCGAATTCTGCATATTTAAGAGTGACAAAAACAATGTTCGGGAATATTTAACAGCCAATTTGACGCTCGCTTCCATTGCGGTAGTCAATTATTTTCATAATTGATTGATTCAGAAATATATGTCGCATAAGCGCGTAGGTACTTTGCGCGGACGGCACAATAAATAAATTTTACAGAATTAGTTACTGACTACAATAGCCCCGCTGCGCGCGATCGGTGCTTATTCAATATGATGTAAAGTAATCTGTCACGGCAATATTCTACATAAATAGACGGATGTTGCCGACGGATAAATATTGCACTCCACCCATGGAGAGCTAATTTTACGAGTGAAATTAGTTATTCACCTGTTGTTGCCATTTATTTATAGTGACTACAATGAGACCGGCAGCGAAGCGCTCAGCCGCACCCACCTATTATTTGCGGACACATCAAAACCAATTTGTTGATTTCATATCTAGTTCGGACTATACCGCGTACGGACACGCCGACTGTTTTGATCAGAGACAAACTTCTGTTATTGAACAACTGAGGCTGCATCATGCAAGCGTCTAAATCTTATTCTAAGAAAACTTATGTATTTTCACTTCTTTATTAAAAATAAAATGTATTGCCTTTTATTTTAACAAGTTGCTACAGAGTATGTAATTAAAATAAGGAATCCAATTTTAAATTAAAATACAAAGTAAAGAAGTTATCACGTCCGCGGCTACGGGCATTCGTTTTACCGTAGATGGTTCACTTTGTACAATTTTTAGTGATTGTCCAACCAGTCCATATAATTCGTGAAGTACGTGAGCATGATTTTTTGTAAAATGAAACGCTACGAGCGGATCAGAGGCGTGATGATATTCCATTGAACAGGTGCGCTATTCAGAGCGGCTCAAATAATGTTCACGTATTCTGACAGCCGAATATAGATAAACAATTTCTAACTAAAAGTAGACAGAGATGAATAATTATATTTCTGATAAAAATTTGTAAAAAGAAAAATACCAAATACCTCTCTAAATTAACATTACTTCAGCGGTACCGTAATAAGCAGTCACGTAATTGACGACAAAACACATATAAACCGTTTGCACGTTATAATTAGCAATTATTGCAATATATGGAAAATGACATAACATTTTTAGTAAAAATAAACTACTTAATAGGTACTAAAAACTATAAGTAGATATGAAATATATTTAAACAATAATTGCATTAACATCTTGATACTCTCCTTGAATCGTGTGTCTATTTACATATGTCAGCAACTTAACCGTTAATTATGACTGCTTGTAGAATATATACTGTAATATATATATGTTATTTAATATAATATGTGCCTCTAGTTTGAGGTTCAATAATCAAACAGCCTACTTGCATGTAATTTCTTTAAATAATTTTAAAGAAACATTAAATAAAAGCGATTGATTCGATTATAAATTATAGGTATGGCCAATAAATTTAAGTACAATAAATTTTAGATATGGTACTACCATATGTAAAAAAAAATTCTTTTAATTTCAACATTTCATTACTAATAATAATTATGTATTTACTAAAATTAATTTGGAGTAGCTGCTATCATTTATATCGAATATCGATTGGTGCTAAAATAAAAACCGACAAATACAATTCGATTTTATTTTAAATTAATATATATATATATTAAGTAAAATACAATCAATTTTAAAAGTCATAATTTTGATGAAATGTATAACTATATAACTATCTATAAAAACCGAGTGCGATCGATATTCGGTCGAGCCGAATCGATTACACCGCGCTACCGGAGAATGTATCTGTTAAAAAAACAATTTTAATGATTTTAAGTCTTATTAACTTACTGTTAAGCTTTCAATTTGATCAATCATAGTAGTAATAGTAAACATCTTAAGGGATAGTGATTAAGCATTTTCCTTGAATTATCATCATAACACGCAATGGAATCTTCTCATTAACACAGCTTTATTACTCTTGAAGAAATTGCTTATAACGTCTGCCGATTTCAAAATCGATTATTTCCATATAATAAATATATGGAATTTAATTTTATGATTATAAACGGTTAGTGTAAATATTACTTGAATTGAAAGTTCATGTAATGAGTAAAAAATATAACAAGTTTGTATACAGCTTATTTGATTACAGTAATTATCCGAATTACAATACATAAATATATTTATGTAAATGAACACAAAGCAAAAAGACATTTTCAAACCATTATAATTTTTTAATCGTTCTCATTTGTTCGAGTTACCATATACACGCACAATAATGGCTTGTAATGGAATGGACAGTAATTATCACCTCGCGACAAACGGAAGCACGTAGGAACGATGATGGACGGATCGAAAGGAGTCAATAACATCATCACAATGAGCCTAAATGCCAAACTGTCTCGCGCTACGCCGCCTCTGATACCTACGGAACGAGTGATCTTGATACTTTCCAAGAAGTGGTCGCGACTTATCATAAAAATAACTTTTAGGGTTTTAAAATGGTAATGAACAATTTGACCAATAAAAAGGAAAATAATATAAAATTTATCGTTTAATAAGCAACGCAATGCAAATTCGATTTTTTATTAAAGCAAATCATTATATTTGTATTAAGTATAAATTTGTACATTTGTGGAAAAATATATGCCAGATAAAATTCTACCATATGTGCAACCACCAATCCGTGCAAGAACAAAGTGGTGTAATAAGCTCCAACCCTTCTCCTTAAGTGTAGAACACCTAGATCTACCAGATCAGAGTTATATTTATAAAAGAAAATTTGCGATATTTTAGTACATATCTGAAGATTTTTATTAAATGTAATTAATTATATAACAGGTAACATTTTATATCATCGTCCTAATGTCATTTAGTTTAATGCACCAACATAAAGCAATAATAAAAGAGGCAGACATGTATAATAAATTATTATTAATTTATAGCGGTCGACTAAGATCAAAATTGTTTAGGTGAAGTCTTATCGGTAGCAAAAGAAATGTTATTATTTTTCTGAACTATGATCATTAAAATTTTTGATTAACAGCGTTTGATCCGTGTCGATAAGATGACTCGGCAACATGCTCCGAAAGTCCTTTTCTATGAACCGTAACTAAATGTTTTGTTGTACTTTTTATTGGTCATAAATATATTAATAAACTATTATCCTGGGGATGCGTGGAATGCCTTTAATGATAAAATATATTTTTTTTATCTTATAACAGGTAATTAAGTCTAGAAAATTACATCAGATGTACGATTAAAAGAGGTCTTCAATTATTTACGTAACATAATATGATATAAGTCTCAATATATTTTTAAAGTAATGGTTTATGATAAATTCATATTCACAAATAAAAATAAACTTTTTATTTTAAAAGTAAAAATGATAGAAGCATTCTTGATATTAGATTTTTTAAACATCTTTTTTTTATAGAACAGGAAGGCGGACGAGCATATGGTAAGTAGTCACTAAAGCCTATAGACATTGGCATTGTAAGAAATCTTAATCATCGCTTACATCACCAATACGCCATCAACCTTGGGAACTAAGATGTTATAAACCTCACCCTTCAAACCGGAATACAACAATAATAAGTACTGCTGTTTTGCGGTAGACTATCTGATGAGTGGGTGGTACCTACCCCGAGGAGCTTGCACAAAGCTCTACCACCAGTATCATCTTTATCAGGACCTTACCTATTGTAGATAATATTATCTTATGAAACAATATTTTATATAAAATAGATATTAGAAATAAACTAAGAGTATCTACGAAAACAATCTTGATTTGAAACCCAGTTAATGAGTAGGTACACTCTCCCATACATATAGTACAATTGTAACCCCCTCCATTGCTCGAGTTCTGTATAGAAACTAGCCATTCGTCATCCATTATTCACGGCCTAAATTGCACAACTTTAGAACGCCATTTCTAAATGACATCTAAATCTGTTACTGTATTAACATTGTGAATAAAATTCATACAATCAATCTACATAAATGTCTGTGAGCGTCCGTCCATTAGTCAGCCCGAGCACAAAGGGCACACGCTCATCTCGTAAATCAGTATGAACTCGTATTGAGTTGCTTGCCCAAATCGCACTCAATAACCGACGTGCGAGACGCCCGCGCTCGCGCCGCTTGCTTGCGACTCTAGTTTCCAGCCATTAGCTACCCTCGATAGCCATTTATCAATAAAAGAAAACCTTGAGAGGTCGTAATACTAGTTTTTCCTAGCAAATAATATTTACCTACTACTGTATAATTCGATAGTAGAAATATATTACAAATTATGCTTGAGCATGAGTAATAGCTATGTTATTATAACAACCCACTTAATAATAATAACTACTTAGCATAATTATATGTACAACACAGGGTATTAACAACTGTCTACATACAAATTAGATAATCAGTGCGTCGTTTTGTCAGACATAAATTGGATAATTATTCAAAGTGTTGCCTAAACACACCCTAAACGGTTATTAAGATATTAAATATGAGCGTGGCGTGGAGCGGCGTCGGGCGTCGCAGGCGCGCGCGACGGGGCGCACAGCAGGCGGCGCTACCGGCCGCCGCGTCGGCCGTAGGACGTGTACAGGCGATCGCCAACCAGTATTTACTTAACGAGACATTTAGAATTTACAACCTACAAATACACATGTCGACTTGTTGTTTCAATTTTACTTGTAAACAATACAATATTTAACTTCTTTATTTGAACTTTCAAGCAGATCATAGTCAGCGCATATATTCATAAGACACATGTAATTTTTCTATACAAATTTATACTGATTTTTTACGAATCTCAAATAGTTAGTATCGAAATACTGATTATTTGGGGTTTATAAAAATCTGCCTGATAGAATAATCACATCCTATACCTTGATTAACGGTACCACCTATTTGTGACTATTTCTATATATCTATATAATGTATGAGTAATAATAATAATATCCTGGGACATTATCCACACACGGCGATCTGATCCCAAATTAAACAGAGCTTGTACTATAGAAACCAGACAACTGATATAATACATATACTACTTTTCTTTTGAAAATCATACTTATATAGATAATTACACCCAGACTCAGGACAAACAGACATATTCATGCACACAAATGTCTGTCCGGGGTGGAACCCACAACCTTCGGCGTCAAAGGCAAGTATCTACCAACCTCGCCGAATGTATGTAATACGGGACTGACGCGAATGTATGTAAGCTGCCTAATTCCACGGACTATGAAATCTTATCTATTTGATTATGTATGCTAATTATATGACACATAAATAGGGTCCATTATATGCTAGTTGAATAAGTTATTTATGTTTTACACCAAAATAGTATTTTAACATAACATAAAAAATAACAAATTATATATCTCATTTAACAAGCATTTAAAAAAAAGGAAATTAAATGCTTCATACTTAATGAACATCAATGAATGAAAATGAATACTCTTGGGGAGTTTAGAGTTTATTCCACGACGCTGATACAAAGCGGGTTAGTGGATACAATTGTGACATGTACATTTCTTCACGACGTTTTCGTTCCCGACAAATACGTAGTAAATATTAACGCAAAAAAAGCACGTGTTTTGTGTGTTTGAATTTCTTCTTAAACTCTAGTTTATTCCACGACGCTGATACAAAGCGGGTTAGTGGATACAATTGTGACATGTACATTTCTTCACGACGTTTTCGTTCCCGACAAATACGTAGTAAATATTAACGCAAAAAAAGCACGTGTTTTGTGTGTTTGAATTTCTTCCCCGGGTTTGAAGTCGCGATATTCGATTAAGAATAATGTCTTCTATCTAGAGAGCAATTTCAGTTAACTTTTCTGGTTTGCTGGTTATTATTGTTTAATGTTGAATTTACATTATATATTTTAATTGAACTAAAGGATGAGGAAGGAACTACTATTTGAGTCACCAGGGCTGTAGGATTAGTTCCTTGTTTTTTATCGCTGGAAAAATGCGTTACGCATTTCCCCCACGGGAACAGTGGGGGGGTATGTGGGGCTCGCCGGTGTCCAAGGCGCCGAGTGCGCCCCTAACATCGGAATACCCACTTAAAAACCAGCGGAACCCTTTCCGTCTTAACGAGGAGCGCCACGGGATCGCTTTCGCATGCTGCGTGAGTAGGATTAGTTCCTGCATTAATTCTACGGAACGAATTTCAACGCAGTGACTATTAGATATACTAGTATTAAATTACATTTTATTTTTTAGGTTGATTAATTTTGAAAATCTGAAATGAATCGTTGAAATATCTTGTAATTTGTAGTTCATTATTTGCCTTCTAAATGTAGCGTAAATAATAGTATACTGATTGGTTTTCATAAATATAAATATATATATATATATAATATATATGTATAATGAATAAATATTATTCTAAAATATTTCTTTATTAAAGTAATATCTCTTCATTTTTAAAATCGTTAAAGGCGCTTCAATGTTGGTGTTACGGCATAATATATTTGTATCAATTCACACAAATCGTAAGTTCGCTGTAAATCGTAAGACTTTGTCACTGGGATTATTCATCATGACACTTCCCTTGGAGCTCGAGAAACATGAAAATAATGTTTGTAATTATTTTACTTATTTATGGTGCATTTTCGAAGTTGCGGATTTACTTCTTGACCTTATTCGTAATCCCCAAATAAAAATTTGTGTTTAAAAAATACAAAATTTATATATAAAAAAAAATAATTACAAAATGTTACAAAATTCGACAAAATCAGAAATTTAAAGCTATAAAAACTTACTTAAAGTCAATAAATATAAGCAATTAGAAGAAGTACACACAATAAACATATGCACCGCGAATGTACCGCTTTAAACGTAGTGGTGCCTTATTGTAAAATGTTAGAGCAATAAATAGAGTCTATTGATTCTAATGTTCTTAGATTCAACAAATTCACAATAACCCCACATCCATATTTACTCATCACTTTTCGTAATGTCTTCCTGGTCGAAATTCAGCAATACATATAATAACATGACGACCAATCTCAAAGATAAGATATATATTCTTATACGCAAAAATCGAGATGATAGTTTGAAGAGAAACAAACAAACAATCTACTTTAATATTGCTAACGATCATATAACTCTAAACTTAACTCAAAAGCCTTCATAATGTACCTGCTAACGTGTAAAAAAATAAGATTTATTACATCCCAAAACAACATACTCGCTTAGTGCACTCAGTGTCATAAATATTACAGATTCAGTAAAGCATCGAGTTACATCAAACGGCTTTAAGGAGACCTTATCTCCCTATCTCTTCAATATTGTCGCCACATCTCAAAGCGACTAACACGCAGGTATAAGATAGGTGACGAAGTCAGCTTCGAAACCGAACATATTAAAATAACGACGAGGATAAAATAAAGAAATACTTATATATGCATAATAATGATTTTGGGTGAATAAAAATGAGGGGATCGGTACAAATATCTAAATAAAAGAGTGGGACATCATACGGCGGCCAGGCAGGCGAGGCCTAGAGAGCTATGAGTAGATGCCGCGGCGAGATTGCGCCCGACCGAGACCAGCTATCATTTATATCATTTCATTGCGACTGTTTACATTTCATTCATAAGATCAACTCAAATATTTATTTTTTATAAATAATACCCTGCGACCGTTCTACTGGACTTTTAAATATATTTTCCCAAATCGTTCAAGCGGTGTTACGCAGTTCAATGGCCTTTTTTTTGTTACAATTCTTGTTTGTATTTGAATAACATTGTTTAAGTGATTTGATTCCTTGTCTATTATGAAATTTTTACGGCTAAATACGCTGTGGTATTTTCCATTTTATAATCGACAAAAACTCCTGTTGTCTTTAAAAGGACCCCCTAATGCGAGAGTATATGATAACTGCACAATAAAAATTTGTTGCAAAATGTTATTAAACGTGAGTAAATGTTAAATTACTTCGTATACATGCAATATAATAAATGTTCATGTACAAGAAGCCACTGTTCATTGACAAAAACTGAATCATACATTTATGCAGATAAAAACAAAATTATGAATAAAACCGACCGGAGGTAATATTAAAAACAGCGATCGTTTTCATTTTGTTTTAATAAGCCCTCGGCATGTATGTGTCGCCGAAGCTCGCACGTTGCTTCTTATTTATTGACCTATTAGAGATAACATTAAGATCAAGATGCACGGCCAAGGACCTTTGTTATAAAAATGTCTACCTCATTATTCTTAAAAAAATTAAAAGCAACTTAATATGGACCTCTATAGATCGATCTCCCATCTTTAAAAAACCATAACGTATTTTTATTAGGTATATTTTAAATTATTTATAGATGAAACTAAAAATGTTTGGCATTAATTTGCATTTTATAAGATAGCATATAAAGTTTAACGACGATATATTGACAGTAATCGATTTTAAGCTGGATAGTTGTTTAAATGCAATTTATTTTGTTAATATTAGAATAGTAGCTGGTAGGAAGAAAATGACGTCGTGCTCAATGGAGCGTGTCCACACAATTCTCACCGTCGGCCTGATGGCGGCATCCTGTCGTTATAATTTTTCCCAGATTTTTAATCTAAACCATTTAAATCAATACTCATTATAGGTTTCAAGGGACACTCATCTCGAACTTTTAACGCGATCCAGAACTTGTTTTATTATTATTATTAAAGACATTCTTAATTTTATGACTTTCGGCTCATGATAAATGATTGTATAAAATGATATAATGCGACAAAAACTGGTTTTTTATTGTGTAGTTTTGTATCGATCAAAAGCATAATATTAAATGAGAAAAACTGACAAACTTAATTGTAACGATTATCGCTTAATACCTTGTGGTAATAATTTAAAACTAAAACCGTGTTTGATGTTTCATATCGATTTTGATTTTTTATTATTATCAATGTATAAGTGCTACACTTCTACATTGAAATTGAAATTTATAAAAAATTATAATATACTGACGTCTGACAGACATTTACGCAAAAACGTTTGTAGAAGGCGTGCTATTGAAGAGACGAAAGTAAAAGATGTGAGTAACATCTAATGTCGTGCCTTTGAGTTAAGTCCGATTCGTATGCCATGATGGGAAACGGCATGACGCTCACTTATGACGTCATGCAATCTATCCGATGCCGCTCTCTACTGCCTTATAACACATGGAGTTTATACTTCGTTGCTGTATATTATTAGGAATAAGAATAAGAAAATATATTTATTTTAATAACGGCTTAATGTTTTTATTTAAACCATAAATTCTTTCAATAATCAATTTCAATGTTTCACATCTGCCGGACGTCCCGTGAACAACACATTTATTTTCATAAAGGTAAAGGGCTAAGTGTACAATTAAAAAAAGAACAGAATACTGAGCAAATAATCATCATATTGTACGGTCTTCCAATCATGATCCGGTCAGTCAGTGTCTATCTTTCGTACCTCAATAAGTAATAATCCAACAGTCAACATCTCCTATTAAAGAGCGGGCTACGTAGATTAGTCACCACACTACTCCACTGCAGATTGGCAAGTATACCGTATATCTATCTAACAATATTTAATGAAATACCCTATCAAAACCTGACATACACCAGTAGTAGCTATCTTTTTATTCAATCAGTATCTAATTTTTAAATTGTATTGTAAAAACTTTTTTAAGTACTCAATACAAATAAACCTGTAAATAAAGTATTTAAATTGCGATTCTTTTTCGAATGCATTTTTTTGAATTATTTAATTTTGATGACTATTCTTACTATTTCCTATTTAAACAAAAATTAAGATTGAAAAATATCGAATACTCTCAATGGATTAATAATATCTCTGTTTTCCTCTCCAACTGTGCAAAAACTTGTGCAAACAAGCTTACGACAATAGCCCAAAGGGTCCGGACCAAACTTGTAAGTTTCATGTCTTTATTGCGACTTGTAAGTTTCACATGTGTAAACTCGCGTGCCATCTATACTAAACTATACTAATATTATAAATGCGAAAGTAACTCTGTCTGTGTTTCGCTTTGACGGCTAAACCATTAAACTGAATTTGATGAAATTTGATATGAGACATGCTTGAACCCTAGCCATAGCCTATTTTTTTACGCCTAACGCTCTTAAGAAACAACGAATAACATTAACTAAATATAATTCAATATTATTGTAATAGTATTGTAAAGTGATAAACTATTTTCTCAGCTCTAAAATGGAGATTTATAAATATAATATGGCTATTCGCGTTCCTTTTGACCCGTAGTTACCATTTAAGTTCACTTATTAGCATATGAATTTAATCTAATTACTGCAGTAATTGTATATTTTGCGACATATTATTTAAAATGTAACACGTTTAATTTTTCGGTCCCTTTATTAACATTGTTCGCTTTTAATTAGCAATTCCACTGTTACATAATGTATCATTGTTGTAATTATAATTAATTAACTTTAAACAGTGCATAATAATATCTTCGGATGCAATTTTGACAATATTTCCTTTATATAATTTTTTTTTTAATAATAATAAAGTTTCGTGTTAAAATATTAACACAGATAAAAAATTAAATAAAAACAAAAACAAAACTTTTTTTACACAGTCTTTCAATCCTCACGCCTCAAATTATAATTAATAAAATACAGACCAATAGATCAAATTTGAGAATGTGCACGAGGCATATGAATTGACATTTTTAAAACAAATTACTTAAGAGCTTTAAACTTGTAATCAGTTAATAATTCAAATATGGACTTTCAATTTAATCCGATAAACAAATGGAATCGAACCTACAACAAAAACGTATTAAAAGAGTAAGACTTATTAAAATTCTTCAAATTGACTTTGATTCGAAATTCGAAAGAAATAATTAAATTTTAACACAAAAAGATAATTCATGAAACCTTTAGGATTCTAATCAGCTGAGAGTTGCTTCTTTTTAAATTCACTCCTGCAAAATAAGTAGCGTAATAAATATTCGTGAAAGTTGTTTTAATTTCTTCTTTACACAGCGTAGATTACCAGACGCGATCGGAAAAACTTCCTTCTTTTTAATTTTCTTTAAAACATTCATTTTGTTTTTGTTGTTTTTTTTTTACATTTTATTTCAGCGAATAGTCTGAAGGCTTTCTTAACTTCAAAACGCTTATCTCTAGAAGAATATATACAGTTAATTGTTTCTACTATTTTAGACTTTAACACGATGCCTTAAGTGCTGTTTTTAATACGTAAATTCCTTTATTGTTAACTTTTTAATTGCTTGGTAGAATTCAAACTTTTCAGTGTATTTAATTCGTATTTTTCTTTGTTTTTGGAACAGTTTTCAGCTTGCTTGTTTAAGTATATGAGGCATAAGAATTTCAGAATTTTACTAATTATGCAATAAGATTTTTATCTTTAAATATTGTAATCAATTCGTATTAGTATTCCATATTATAACGTTTATCATTACAAATTCAGAGAATGTAGATAGAAGTTTTACGTCATTTCCTTTTTATATAAACTAACAGATCGATGGAAATATTGACATGAAGTCTTAAATGAATTCTTAAAGGAATTTCTCATAAATTTACACTAATAACTTTTAGGAATTCGTTCGAGTGTATCATGACCATGAGAACAGTCTATCTAGGTTTACAATCTGGTTACGCTTGCAAATATCTTAAAGCGACGACAATCAAGAATCCCTAGTTGGATGTAATATTATTTCTATTTCAATATATCCTCTATTGTCATAAGTAATAAATTATGCTCTAACATTCGAATTGCAAGCTCTATGAAGATATTTGTTAGAAAGCGGAGATATCGTAATACGAGGTACAACAATAGTGATAAACTTGAATGATCGCTTCACGAGCGGGATACAATGACAGCATATCGGATGTATGGGCTCGCGATCATGGGAAAATTACCGATCCTTGGACAATCAGGGAGACGCGAGCGAGCTGCACACGTTATCACTCCAGTCGGCCATTGTGCCGACCAACGATGCGCCGGAATACACCTCACATTTGCAATATTCCATGCCGTTCGACAAATACCTACTTTGTAGATTAAAACCGTGATTAGAATGTTTAGTGCCGCTTCGTCCGAATATATTCGCATGCGTCCTATACTTCTGACTTAATGTCAACTCTGTCACGCGATTTTTCGTAAAAACGTTTTTGAAACGAATATTGATACAGATATATATTAGGCGGCGGCTCAAAAGAGATTTAAAGCGAACGGAGATGACTAACAGTCAATTTATCATCGCCGGGAGTTATGATATAAAAATAAAGAATTGAAATGACCGTTCAGTCTCGTCTCATGAGAGGGTATGCTGTAAAAAGTCATCCTCTTATAGTTTGCGATTGCAATTAAGTTATAAAATTTAGAGGTCTCTACTGTCTTCAAAATATTAAACTTTGATTATTATTATTCACGTTTAACATTTATTGGAGAGCAGTATACGAGTATGTGATCGGTCTGGAATATATTATTAAATACAGCATGCCTTAAAAATGTCAATTAAACATATGTAGGTATTTATAAAGATAAATAAAGAATCATTTAAGAAAAAAGAACTTACGACAATTGTCTCATTTTTATATTTCTTGAATAGATTATTAAATAGATACAGTTTTTGATTAGCCATCTGAGTCTTTTACGTCAAACAAGAAGTAAGACGAATTTTATTAAAATCCATCGAGTTTTCTGTGTTGACCACTACCACAACCACGTTTAGATAAAATAATAAATATTATGAAAACGAACATCCACTTCTTACCTATTGTTTTGTTAAAACGACATTCAAACGTAACATTAAAAACAAACTAACAATATAATTTCAATTATGTTCCACAGATGTATCTAGAGCAATTATTGTACAATTCTTTATAATATTTTATTGATAATTGCTAGACAGATATAGATTTAAGCATCACAAATCGATCGATACAAATATATAATCGCTTTATGTTTTAATGGGTTATAATATTTATTGCATGCGCCATTAAATTTATAATATAACGACCTATATGTTACTAAATAATAACATAATTATGTAGGTCTAAGATATCCTCCACTTAATATAACTTTAGGTTCGAATTATGGATTGTAAAGTCATAAGCGAGAATAATAAATACCAAAGCAAAGCGATTCAACTATAATTTTGTTGCAATAAAATAATAATAAGTTTTAATTAAAAAGCTTGAGAAGAATTATATACAAAAAGTCCACAAGGTGGTCCAGCATTCATTATATCAAAATAAAAGACAGTTGTAATTGTATAAGTGCATTTATATTTAGAGATGAGAGTTTTCATGTTAAAACTACAAAGAAATAACATGGCTCCTACTAATTAATGTAAGCACTGAGGAGTTAATTAATTGTCGGCTACTCGTGTAGAGCGCATGAAATATTTATATAATTCATAACACAGCTAATTATGAAACATCGACGCGCCTGCGCCCGCGCCACCCGCAGGCATTCGTCCGCTCGCTGATCTACACTGATGAAAAACCTAATAATTCCCTGCCGGCTTCACTTACTACCCTTTTTGTTTCATACTCAGTATCCCGACAACGCACCGCGATCATAAGCACTTTTTGTTCAAATGACCAAATGCGTCGATAAGTATGTAGTCGGTAATTGTCGGGGCACGTAGAGGGTCGCTAGCAACTACTCATTGCGAATAAATAGGAATGTAAGAGTCATAAATCGTTCTAATCTCGATCGAACTACCGCACTACCGTTTCTCATTCACAGACGAAAGTTAGCAATGAAAAAAAAGAAGCACGCGTATAAACTACATAAGCCGGATTGCGAGGACCATAAAATTTTGTTATTGTAAAACATGAAGCAACGTGCCATCTGTAGAGGAACCTATAAGGCAGCCGCTAAATATTTATCAGTAAATTAGTATGCCTAAACTAACAAAATCAATTAACTTCGCTTTTTGCTGATAACAGGTTTGGTACGACATTCCGGTATTCCGCAACATGGATGATGTCGAACAATCCCATTGCCATGACATAGTAATGTTTTACGTTCATATCTGTTCAACGTCGGACTGTTTTTATTAAGCGTTGATAGCCTTCCGATTCTTAATTCCTGGCAAATTTATGTTGCGTGCATTACTCGAAACATTATTCCGAAATGTTAACGAAGACTGTTTTTCTGCTACTAAAATAATATCTAATCATCATTAATATATAACTTAATAATAATTTCTAAATCAAGAAACAATTGACGTGACATATAACGTCTATATAGTTTATTTTTTTTTATTGTTATTAATAATAAATTTAATTAACCTTATGCGTGCTAGACTCGATTGCAGGCAAAGATTAGAAAATAAGGATAATATTTTGATCAACCAACACACAATAACATCAAACGGAACCAACCCACCTGAACAATCGCAAAGAGCCGAACGAATTCGAAACTCGAAGTTGACGCTAAACTTGTGACCCTACAAGAGGAATATCGAAGTAACAAGTCAAGTTTTGCATAGAGTCGAGTGGCCGTACATCAAAACAAGTGGTGTCGTGGCAATGAGGCGAGGTGGCGGCGGGGAGCGGGGTGGGGGCGTGGGGCGTACCGGGGGCGGGCATGCAGGCTGCATCGCCTCCCGGCTGCACTCCGAACTAACGCATCGTACGATGCACTGTACTCAGAATGCATCTCTTATCAATATCATCAACTAAGATCGATACACTTTAGATACTACTCGCGATCTAAGTAAAACCTATAAGCCAACATGCGTTACTGATAAAGCTTAATATTATTATCATTAAAAGTAGTATAAATCCAAAATATTACTTTTATAACCTTTATCGTTACTTTGGAACGATAAGCAATATATTTGCCACCGGTGTTAAATTTGTCGAATGGTTGTGGTTTATTGTGTTACGCCTTGCGCCATCTATCGGCTGATAGCAACACTACTTAAACCGTTTACAACTGTTTACATTTAACTCAGGATTTTTCTTATACTGGCATAAAAAAAATTAAGTTACATATTTGTTTTATTACTAATTTAGATTGATAAAAAATGGTATTAAATTAGGACATAAGAAACGTATTACGACTCAAGGTTCGTTTATTTATAAAAAACAAAACTTTATATCTATTTACACTATGTTATGCATAGGTATAATAAGTGTAAAAATTTTTTTATTGAAAATTGGTGCGTTATAACGAGAAGATCAAACGCCGTGCATTTTTATGCCTGTGACGATGCACATTACAATTTGTAATGTTTACATCCGCGGATACGGACTTAATTTACATGCAAATACATCGACATTATTACAAAAATGAACTTCCTGTCGCAATACGATCGATTTGCATATTTTTTAATAATATATCAGGAAAAATAACAAAGGCATTCATTTATTAAATAGATGGCGAGCCATTGTTAGCGTTTCCGTTGAATTATACAAAAATTTAAATCAAAGCGTCATCATAATCTACTCCCGACTATAATTACATGTGTATTATGACGTGACGGAATGAACGTACTACTTTTAAAATGTGCATAAATTATAATATTGCTATTATGGTCTCTGTCAACAGTTTAAACGCATTTCATATTGTTTTTTTTTATTATTTCCAGAGACCCCACATTATAATGAAAAAAATGATAATTAATCTATATATCGACAATTTAAAAATATGGCAATTATTTCAATAATACTGAGTACCTACTTCCTTTTGCCACACAATATTATAAGTGAAATTTACATTGTCAGTATTTGCCTTGTGTGGATATAAAAAAGTTTCTTACTTTCTAAGTTATGTATATTTGTATAATAACAGTTTGATATTTTTCTACGATATATCGCTTGTTTATTGAGGTAGGTTAAGACTATATAAATTTACGCTTCTAATCGAAAGAGTGGAAGCCATATACTTTAATCAATATGGAAAACTTACTTACTATGGTAGCCATGTACTAATCGTGTGTATGAAGCAGGCATGTACGTTTAATCCAAATTAAAAAAACCGCGGGACACAGCTAGTTATAATAAGGTCATTTAGAGCATGAAATATGGATTCAAAATAAAGCGTAAATGATATTTAATATCAACTTTATCTTTCTGTATAGCTCGAATATATTAAGTGTACTTACATTAAGTTCCCATAACTGCATCCAGCGTTCAGGAAAACAAAGCGGGTGGGTACTTCAATAAGTTAATAAAATTAAAGAGTTACGTTATATTACATTCGCATGTACGGGTTCATAGTAATCTTGACTCTGATGTAATTACTCCCTTACTTGTATCTGATTCGGTTAAGGTACACTCGCAAGTTCTAGGTTTTTTGTACGAGTATAGTAACTTGAATGAATTAAACATATTAATATAATCGATATGAATGTTCGGTAAAAGCGCTGTCGATATATAACAAATAAATTCTTATACCTTTTATGGGACCCTTATTAACCTCAGGAGGTGCCTTTATTATTCTTCATACGATGTCACAACAATATTTATTTAGAAATTTTCAATAAGTAGAAAAGCTTATTGACCCCTTTCGACAATGTCAACCATTCAGAGAAGACTACCATGAGAATACTTATCATGACATATTTTAGCGCACAAACACAGGTGCACTCATAATCTGAAGAGATGACAACATAATACCGATATTAGATGCTATCGAAAGGAGTTCAGATGCAGGAACAGATTTACGTGGTTTTCGAGGCATGATAGTTTAATCACTGCCAACAACAAGATTATAGAACGGTAGATTCTATCGAAAAGCTCGGTCAAGAAACTCTTGATTGGAATTTTTTTCTCGAATCAATTACTTTATATAATACACACTGCATGAAAATTAACGAATACCAACTCCACGCGATCTTGCTCATCTATAAAGAAAAGTAGGCCTTATCACTAATGATTTTTAATAAACTTTAAATTAGTTACTTGGCAAATGTAAGAATATCTGCAGGCTTTTGTTATAGAATCAAATACCTTACTGGATATATTGACTTTGCAGAATCTAAAACTTGGTGTTATAAAGTTTATATTTACTTTTCGTGTTTATACAATGATTGTCAGTTTCTATTAAAATAGTAAATACTATTGACAATATTCATAATTATTCTTGTAATTATAGGGTGAAACTTAGTACGAATCTACTTTGATAAAAGTAGATAATAAATAATGACTTCAAAATAAGTAATAGGGTTTATAATGTACGTTTCATTCATACGATAACGATGATATAATATAAAACAAACGTAATGTCTAAAATATGATAATAAAACTTCATCAAGGAAACAACATGTCCCGATGTTCCTATTCTTATGCAAATGAAGACAAAACGCACACATCGCTCGCTCACTCGTAAACAAAACAACAGCCGGTGACTATTGAGTATTAATTTGATAACATCAAAATATCATTTCAACGCCGATGTTTGTTAACGAATGCGTTTAAGGCTCCTCTATTGAGGAAGTATAGAAACAACACATTATTGTCGAACGGTAGGTCAAAGACCAAGTATTATATTAAGGAGAAGAATTTGGAACTTCTACTATGGTGGATCACTCGGATTTGGAATATACATGTTTTATAACTAATTATGTGACGTACGAAACTCCCCGCTATGTTTACTTTATGCCAACTATGAAATAATTATAATAAACGAAAATTTAGAAAATAAAAAGCTCATCGGTGTTTTTTTTGTTAGGTCATTTGTTATAACGATTCACAACTAAATTGATTACTAATTAGTAATATTTTTACCAAATAAAAACTAATATGTTGATTCTTTTTACAAGAGCACATCTTCTGATTATCTTAATGTTATAGAGTACGAAATATACGTGTTTGTTTAAAATCCGAAAGCAGCTGCTTAACATTTTATAACCCAAAATATTAGGATAGTGACAAATTATATTGAAATGGTATAGATAGTATCAGGTCTCGTCACCTGAACGGAAGCGAAGCGATGCGAGGTGACACAAAAACTGCATTAGTTTTGTAAACTTAATTATAATTGTGTTCCCTGTTTATACATAAATTAAAATGCAACAGAAACTTAGATAATAATCAAGTGTTCTATAATCATTTGTTTACAGTTTTTTTCTAAAACTCGGCTATAAACTTATTTCTTAATATACAAAGTATTTCAAAATCTAGGAAATAAGAAGGATTTTTTGGCGTTATTGTTCTCAATGTATATAGTATCATGCTAGAACACAGGATATATTATAATGTATCCAAAGGAGGTTGCACCTCTATCTCCATAAGTCTCAAAGTCCGAAAGGAAGATAATTCTACGCAACCGGAGAAAGATCAAGCGCAAGATCCACAATTTGACTCGCTTTTAAGGAAAAGTATATCAATATAGCTCTTAATTTAAAACCTGTAATAAAATTGTATCTAATTAAGCAGTTCTATATAAACGTTCGCATGTGTGTAAACACATAAATTTAATTTTTTAATGTAAATAAGTAGAATAAACAAAATGTATTTTGATTATATTAAATTATGGCAATATATCTTAATGTTAAAAAAATATTTTTTTTTTAAATTAATTAGTTAGATGGACGAGCTAGTGAATCACCTGACAGTAAGTGGTCACAAAATAATATAAAATATAAAAAATAATAACATAAACATTGGCGCCGTAAGAAATATTAACCATTCCTTACATCGCCAATGCGCCACCAACCATGGAAATTATCTCCATCATGCCTGTTGTTCCACTGACTCGCTCACCCTTTAAACCGGAACACAACAATACTAATAGCTGTTTGGCGGTAGAATATTTTATTAATTCTATTATATTTATAAATCATTTTAAAGATATAGTTCATTATAAAAATAATAAAATTACGCATTGTTTCATAGAAGCAATGGTTACTATGACAATTTATATTTACAATAATTTATGTAAGAAATATAACCATTTGCTATGAACAAGTAATGAATAAGGAGAGCTCTGCCAGATGTTTATACGGAAAATTATTTCTTCAGTGCGAGTGTATTATTTGAAATAAAGTAAACGAGTATTATAAACATCTGATTCTGGATAAACACACACTCAGGTACATCGGAATGGTAAATGAGTAACTATAATATAAATATCTGAAATAACAAAACTAGCAGATTTTATAATCAAACAATCTTTCAGCAGCTTCCACAAAGCTTAGAATTTTAAAATTAATCTGGTGAAGATCGTAAAATATTCGATAAACAGGGCGGGTGTGTTTGCTTTCGCCAACTTTAACATTGCTATTAAACAGTCGTGAAATGGACAGAAATAATCGGGTCGATCCGTTATAACGCGTCATTCGTATTATGCTGGCGTCCGCATACATTGCGATCGTACTCACGGCCCATTGCCATGCTAGTCTCCTTTCCGCATTTTCCTACTTCGCCGTTCACTTAATAGTTAATTCATTTAACATTACTTCATTACATTTGGCAAAATAAGTAGGTATTTTAAATTAATTATCATATCGATGACTTTTCGCGTGGAGTCTATCGTTTAGCATGCACAAGCGCATACGGCGATGCGAGGCGGCGTGACGGCACGGAGCGCGGCGCTCGGGAGTCGGGACCCGCTCCTGGGACGGCGCGAGCGGCCGCGGGCGTGCGGCACACACGCGCACTCTGCGCCCGCGCACCAGACGGTTCTGTTTTTGTGAGTCGCGACGCGCGCCTCGACCCTTTGCCGCCAGTTCTTCAAATTCACTCGGACGATACTCAGAACTAGGACGTTTACTCTGCTCGAACTTTCTCATCGCATTTTATGCTAAAATAATTATCTAAATTTTGCGTTTTTAAATTCTTTCTGTAATTAGTCAATAAAAAAGTTAGTTACAGTCTTCTAAAAGAATAACTATCTCGCAAAATAAAATAGCGGATACATGTAGTTTTTCTAACTATATAAAATCTAAAACATTTTTTTGCATATTTGTGCGAGTACTAACATGTTGCATAACAAGCTTAAAGTACACATATTAACTTCGATTCGACAACATAGAAGTATGCAAGGAGGCAGCGAGGAAACGGGCGCGGCGGCCAGCGGGCGGCGCGGGCGCAAGCGGCAGTGCGCAGCCTCCCGCGGTGCAGCTCTGGCCCCGCTACTTTTTACCAACGAATGCTTGGCTCGTGTCTTTTTCGCTCTTCCCGATTGGAATTCGTTGAGAGATCGCCGCTGCCGGTGGCAGACGTCTTGTGACATGTCAACGGCAGTACGTGCACTGCGTACGCGCTAATTAACCAGTCATCTCGTCCCAAAACAACTTGGTGGGAATATCCCCTCAAACATTGAGTGCTTTGCGTTAATTCATCAAGAAATCGTATATTAATTTGGCACGTAAATTTTAGTGATGTGATGATTTCAATATTTTAAATATATTATGTACTATTTCAAAATATACCTATGTAGTTAAAAATATTTTATAGTTACAGAATATTCATATATTTGATCTCAGATAAAAAAATTCTCAGATCTGAGGAATTTTTATACCTTAGCAATATAATTTTGTACCAACCAATGGACACAAACTTGGAGGAAGCTCTGAGTTTCTCAACTTTTCTCCTACAATTTCAACCCTTGATTCAGTCTCTTTCCCTAAAGTGGATTATACTACCTATTTATAGTAAGACGCAACACTTCTCATAATTTTTCAAAAGCTCTATTTATAGTACTTCTCACGTTTTTAATTACAAACATCGCAATGAAATGTTGGAACACATATTAAGACACTTCTACAACAAGAGTACCCGCAAAGGCAAATTGGATGTGTGCTTGATTATCGCACACCCAAATATTCAAAGACTATTTTCATATATGTATGTAGCATCCTCATTTTCTATCAGTTGCAATTTTATATATCTAATTGATACTTATCAATTTAAATGCGGTTTATTTATCTTTCGATAATTAAATACACTTAAGTACAGTACACACTGTACTACATTGTACATTGAACATACAATATACACACGTATATTGTATGTTCAGAAGTTACATATATTCAATGCACATAGTATTCGACTTGATTTCCCTTTTTATTCAATTTTATTTTTCTTACCCATTATATGTTATATACAAGGATTTCTTCTAACAGAAAGACCACATACGTTATATGGTTTTGTTTTTTTTTGTTATGTATAATAATACTGTATGTAATAATAAGTATGGGGGGGATGTTAGATACTGTGCCCTTTTCTGTACTTCTGACAACTTGTATACTCAATTTCATGATGATCGTTTGAGTAGTTAAGACACAAAAGTATAACAAGCAAACAAACAAACTCATTTCCGCATTCATTATAGTAGTAAGGATAGTATAATATTGCAATAATATTGGAACTCCAACTTTAATAGAGAATTCAAGGTTTGTGAAATATGTTATACTTGTGATAACAACGTTTTTTAATTAAATTAGGTGGCAATCTGGCAAATGTGCCATCTGAAGGATAATTTTCACCACGACAGACATTGGCACCATAAGAAATACAACAACTCCAACCTGGGGAACCAAAATGTTTTTTCCCTTT
Source organism: Nymphalis io (assembly GCF_905147045.1). Classification (NCBI taxonomy): domain Eukaryota; kingdom Metazoa; phylum Arthropoda; class Insecta; order Lepidoptera; family Nymphalidae; genus Nymphalis; species Nymphalis io. Next base: position 7,979,943 of record NC_065890.1, on the reverse strand, counting down.
TGCATGACTTAATCACCTTTTAAATCAGAACATAACAATATTAATATTGCTGTTTAGCGGTAGAATATGTGATGAGTGGACGGTATCCATTAGGGCTTGCACAAAGCACCACCCAGTATACAACTACCACTTACAACCAACACTTTTTATTTAAATATAAAATAATGATTGAATGAAAAATAATTATCTGAAGTTCTGAAAAGGCTTAAAATATGCGAATTAATGGAGTACTAAATTTCAAACCTAACTAAAATTTAACCTTGTAAAGTGACGATTCGGAAGCTTGTTGGACTTGGACTTTCACAATCGTCATTTCTTCAAGTAGGCACTTGAATAAAGAATATTTTTTTTTTATTTTTAAAACTGTTTTTTACGCACGTTTTAATGGAAATCGCTGGCGATAACTTAATAAATAAACGATTATTTTTAAATATAGTTTGACGTAAATTACTTCAATGTTTTAAAAAAACGTGTGATAGTATACAGTCCAAGTATAATGTTGAGGCAATTATGGAAAAGGCTGCGAAGGTGTATTGGGTAGCGCGGGAGCCAACTACACGTGTTAGCGACCACTTGCAAAATGCCATTCAGGGCTATGCTCCAATAATACTATTGTTTGGCCTATTTTAGATTTATTTACATCGTACATATTAACTTTAGTGTGTTAACGCACTTAACTAATAATATTTAGTAATTATACTTTTTCTTCATAACGTTTCGTAAATGTTTTAATTATGTTCTACGTGATTACTATATACATTACTTATCTAATATATAAAGAAATGACATAATTGCTTTAATTTTTTTAAAGTTTTTTTTGCAAAATTTCTACTGAATATATTTTGAGACAAATAAGAACATAAACAATAATATCTGTCATTGTCATAACAAAATCTATTAAAAAAATTGTAAGCGTAATTCATATATATCTATTAAATTAATATAAAGATAGTAATTAGCTGGGCAACAGTATGCATGTTACCTTTCTGTCTTATCTTTATAATTATTGATTTCTCTATCTGATTATTATCAGCAGTCTATTTCTGATCATCGCTTAGCTATACACATGACAATCACAAACAGAAACGATATTATGTTTAAAGACCTTTCGAATCGAGCATTTCATTTATATTACATTTAAAAAATAGTAAAACGACGTCATTTTTTGTATTTAATTATAATGGGAGTGAAAATGCGACTTTGTTACTTTCAAAGCAATTTATATAGTTTTTAATTAGATTTTTTGTTTACTGATAACTCCATAGTAAGACTGTAAGAGATTTATCATACTTAAAAGATTTATTTTGAAACGTACCTATACGTATATGTCGTTTGTATGAGTACATATGTACAAGATCTATATAACAAAAACTATTATTCCTAAGTATTCTCAGAGCATAAGCCATTTTTTCAACATGTTAAAACAACAACAGTTAAAGTTGCATGTACATCTTACTTCTATGTAATATTCTGTTAAAGTCGGCCTTAAAAACGTTAATAATAAAAAATCATAGTAGTTAGTCTTAATAGCTATTCAAACTTTTTGGTAATCTTAAATTAAATCTTTTTTTAATAAAAGATTAAATATTATGTTATCATAAATACTAATCTATGCACGTCGTCGTTCGGAAAGCAAAATATGACGGAATATTTTGGCGAAACGCGCATAATCTGGCCATATATAATATTAAAAATAAAGAAATGTGCCGAGCGAATGCCCCGGTGGCAGCCCTTTGCAATCACAGAAAGAGAAGCCGCTTGCCCTTCCATTGAATCAAATTCATATATTTTGAGATTCAGTCGCCAATTTTATCTGTACAGTCAGCAGAAACATGTCTTGTCTAGATATCCGACTCTCTATTTCACCCAACACTGTATATATCTTAAATAATTCATTTTAATTAATGTTATGTATGTCGTATTAAAAAACGAAAAATTTATCATCTGCCCGTAAATTAAATTACATGTAAAAAGTTAAGATATTAACATAGTTAGCTAGCTTAATTGCACTCGTTTGTAATTTATTGTTTCTCGTTTGTAATATAATTTTTATACATAAACACTATGTAGTACGTATGTTTTCGTTAACAGATCTAAACCGACAATGCGTACAGAATATTAAATAGAATTTTAATTACTATACGTAATATAAATATTTATACATACTTTTAAGTGGCTCTTTTTGTGTCACATTATTTACAAAATCAAATAAATGTCTGAAAAAAAACGGTTTTAACGATGTAATTAAATTTAATTATACCTTTATTTGTATTAATATGCTTAATTATGTCGTTTTATCCTGTTGCTATTACAAAAGTTAAAAGCAACAGGTTAAAATGAATAAACTAGATCCACTAAAGAAATATGCAAAGGTTTGGTCATTCTTTTATAAAAACTATTTCTAACGTAGCCAGTAGCCGTATTTACAATTAGTAAAATATTATTCAATTAATTTATTCAAATTATTTTATTCAAATAATATCAGATTTCAATTAAATGCGATCGTAATATAGACTCTACCGACAAGAAACTTAGTAGTAACTCTTTTCTACAAATTAAAGTACATAGAGAAATATTTAAATAATTATGTATCCTGTATGAAAATCAAACAATACCAACTCCTCGCTTTTTAATAAGACTTATTTATTAATGTTTTTTAATATAAGGTTTAAATTTATTGACAAGCAAAGTTAAATAAAATAGTTTTTGTGTTCTCGTGTAACGGTAGTGTAAGCAGCGAACATTACAGCTCTCAGATATCAGACAACATTGTTTAATGTAAAACTGGAACTGATAAAAATATTAAGTATTCTGACGGTACCTACATTCCGAGAATTGTTTTATTGGATTATGCGGCGAGGACGCGAAGCAGCTATAACTATTCAGTGTCGTCTTTTGTGTTATGGAAAAACTTGTTCTTGAACCCATGTAGTGTGAAAGTGTTGTTTATTTTTGCAGTTTAATGTTACATATGTACACATATTATCGCCTGCGCAGCGCGACTGTCATCTCAACGCACGCCGCGCTTGCGCAGAGCTCTTGTTAGCGGACAATGCAACGCCCGCTTAATATTTGCTATGTTATTAACCTCCTGTTATTTTTTTGCTACTTTATCATTTTGTAATAATGACCAATGAGTTAACAGCGTTATTACAATTTCAATTTTAATATTGTTCAATTTCGAAATATATTTGAATCATCACGAATTGTTAGCTTGTTGGTATAACCAACAATGGTTAATTAAGGTAATAGTTTTTATAGATATGAAATAAATACATATAAAAGCTATAGTCCTTAGACGCGGCAAAACCCTACCAAGCTTACACTGCCCGTTGAGACTAATGTTTATTTGGACATATTTATGGCTATAGTTCCGCTTTTTGTGCAGATGGAAATATGTGTGGCGGATCGCACGTCTGCGTGAGATTTCGGACACCTCTCCGCTTACTAAATTTAATATCGTCGGCCTTTACGGCGAGGACGAAACAAAAAAAAACGAAGAAATCGCCATTGTGTCGGCGACGCGAACGGCAGTTCGCGCCTACCGCCACTCATGAAAATAATTTTGTTTTTATTTCAAAATGTATGTTTATGATAACACCTGTTTCGTTGATGCCTCCACGATCAGTGTCACTCGAAACTTGTCGCGCTTTTTGCCAATTTGAGGACTATAAAGACGCCCGCATCGCGAGCTAATTTAACCACTGTTCGCTGAATTACGCATTCAATCGCGCTCGCTCCGACAAAAGTATGCGTTTTCTATCTTTTTCTACAGAAATATAAAATCGAATGCTTGAAAACAGCAAAAAATAACACCAACGATTTATAATATATAATTTCAAGTCATCCATACCTTGTTTTTATATCATTCATTATAATTTTTATATTGACCGAAGTTCAGTGGACTAATCAGTGTTGTTCCCATGAGTAGTTCATGTGACTAATGTCAGTGCATATTACACACATATTGATTTCTTGAAATTTTGGATGTTTTTCTATGTCTTTTCGAAAATATTTTCAAGATTATTACTACAAAATTGATACTTTATTAGTACACTGATACTGGTGGTAGGGCTTTGTGCAAGCTCGTCTGGGTAGGTATCACCCACTCATCACATATCCTACCGCAAAACAGCAGTACTTGGTATTGTTGTGTTCCGGTTTGAAGGGTGAGTGAGCCAGTGTAATTACAGGCACAAGGGACATAAAATCTTAGGTCCTAAGTTTGGTGGTGCATTGGCTATGTAAGCGATGGTTGACATTTCTTACTATGCCAATGTCTAAGGGCGTTGGTGACCACTTACCATCAGGTGGCCCATATGCTCGTCCGCCTTCCTATTCTATAATAAAAAAACAAGTTCATCGTGAAAACGTTACTGTGAATGTAGCTCAATGGTTAAAGCCTACTATTTCCTTTATGGTTAGGGCTTTGTGCAAGTCCATCTAGGTAGTTTTCACGCACTCAACAATTATGCAACCTCTATACAGCAATATTTTCTAATTCTGTGTTCTGGTTTCAAAAATCAGTGAGTCAGTGTATTTCCAGCTACAAGGGATAATACAACTTAATTCTCATGGTTGGCGGCGCTTTGGCAGTGAATGCAAAGATTAATATTTCTTACACTATCAATATCTATTGGGATCCTTACTTACCATCGGTTGGAACATTTACCCGTTTGAGAATTACGTTAAATAAAAAAATTAAAAAAAAATTAATGTCAAAATAAAGAATACGTTAGGAAGGAGATTGTAGTTATATTAAATTTAATTTTACATCAATATTCAAGAAATTAATGCAAAATATATACGCATTATTTATATCGTAATGACATTTACGTTGCACGCGAGATTGCTCCAACTTACATTCAAACTGATATTACTATTAATTTATTGATTTAATATTTCCAATGACTGCGTAATATCAAGGTGAACATGAATATCGTGGTATTTCACATTTCATATTTACCTTCTAATAAATCAATCGTACGAATCTAAGTTTATGTCAACTATAATGATGTGGTCGTCAAAGGACGGCCGCCGCGACCACGGTCCAGCTTTTTGCATAATTACGTCGATGGAATGTCGTCCCTTCAATATGATAACAAAGAAAGATGACCGACTATATGATTGCAAAAATTTATGGCCGTCTGATCCCGAACATTTGGTTCGAAGCCGTTGAAAACAGTCGAAGATTAAAAAAATATTTTCGACTCAATTATTGCTATTAACTCTTATAAAAAAGTATTCGATACGAATATATGAAATAATGCTTGTATCGAATAGAATTTCAATACACCTGTAATTTAACAAAGGCAGAAATCACAATTTATCTCGTAAAACAGCGCAAACATTGTCTGCGAGTAAACAAATATGTCTATGGAGTCGTTCAAATTGATAAACCACATGAAATCGCAGATAGTGAAGCCCTCCTTAGCGTATCCACGAGTTATATATTATCGTAACACAATCCATAAGAAAGCGCTACAATAATCGTACGTTTCTCTTGACAATGTTCCTTTGAATATAGAGAGTTAAGGCGAACAGATACAATGTCGAAGATTTGTTTACTCAGCACTATGAGTCCAGTATTCCGTGATTACTTCGCCGCTTCGACCGCTTGAAAAATGAACTTTCCAGCTAAGACGAATAAGAAGAAATTCCCCTTCTCGTTAATGCGGTGCCATATCTATGCGTAGATAGCGCAATGACTCGCAGACGCTCTGGGAAGGCTAAATTAGTATGTACTCAAATGTCATCGCTCACTATAATACCGCAATCAAAATTGACGTGGGAAATATACTTGTTTGTTGCTGAAGCCGTGCAAGCTGTGCCTATAAATTTCACAATGAAATATAGAACTGGTAAGCTAAGCTTAGAGTTGCATAATTCAATCATATTATTCAGATACACCGCAATAAACGCAGCGATCTCATTTGGTCCGTTTGTAAGTACTAACGATGCAATAATCGAATCGATATTGATATTATATTATATCGTTATTAAAAAAGAAACGACTTCAATAATTGCCGAACATATTATAAAAAGAAAAGTGTGCGCGATAAGAGTAAACGTAAAAAAGATGTGAACATATAACCCGAGTAACTGCACGTCGCGGGCTGCGGGGAACGAACAAGATGCAGTGTCCGGGTTCGCATACAAACATACGGGATGTGAACGGTATGGCAAACACTGGCTTCCTGTTTTAATTCCCACTTTTTGCGAAGTGCGTGAGGTCGGATGTCTCACTGATACCTATTTATTGAAATAAACACACGCTTTTTACGCTTATAATTAAATATGGATATGATAAGTTCTTATATAGCGACAAGAGTTGAGAAGACCCAGTGGTTAAAGCACATGAATCTTACATGAAGATTGCGGGTTCAAACTCGAGATAAAATTATTATTAGCCAAATTTGTAGCCATCACTTGCTCGGTTAACAAGTAAAAAATCGCGAGGAAACCTCCTCAGACTGGATGAGAATCTGTCACAGTTGTATCTACCACCTCGTATAAGACCAGCATAATAGAATAAGCTGCAAAAACCTTTTTCTCAAAAGCAGAGGAAGCAGTAGCCAGCGGGATAGACTATATCTCAAAAGTAAAGTGTTAGTGCAGGCTGTTACTTTATAGAGTAACATTTCACTACTATTAGGATTTCTTTCTTATAGTAGTTCGTGTATTGCATTAGCTATAAATTAATTAAATAAATGATCATGACATGCGCTACTTTGTTTTTAATTCCGTTAACATGAGTAAAATGTCAGAGTCAATCGACAACCTGTTGAGGTGGGCTCGTTCGTCAGCTATAAAATGTAAATCCTGCTCTCGGAATAAAATGGAGTAACAAAAGTATCATTTTTAATAAGACAAAATGATGAACGTATAAATCTTCATTGCATCCTTAACGATTGTATCAGAAAGGCAAAAGGGAAATATATTTCGCGTCGCACTCTTGTCTAAGCAAATATACGCTTGAGTAGTATAATGTATTCGTTATTATGCGTCCACAACAGAATGTATAAAAGTCGAAGGGATCATGATTGTATTTTCTTATAAAGTGCCTGCACATTGCTTGCAAAATTGACATCCAAATCAGATTAATCCAATCAATGGAAATTTATGACGCACCCGAGAGCGGGCGCGCTCCGTGCCGTTGAGAGATCCGCTGCCTTCGCTAATCAGTTCCCATTCCGAACCTACAGACCACATCCTGCCTACCGCTCGTTGTTTTATTTTAGATTTCGAACAAACTTTTGGCAAAGTATAAATAAACATTGATATTAATAAGGCTTTAGAAAAATGATATACTGCGAGTATTACAAGCTTTGTGATACATCGTAGAAGCGTCGTGAATCGAGTACATTTATCGGTCGAAGTCGTTACTTATTGAACAATTCGTATTCAAAGAGCAAAACATTGTCACACTAGAGGTATGATTCACTGGAATTATTTCAAAATTTACCATCGAGTTTAAAAATCGCTCAAGTCAGGTTTTTGCGGCAATTACAGAGACGTGCCGCTCCGCAGCCTTCCGCTTAAACATTCTTTGATTTATATGTCTGCTTTCAACTCACGAGATGAGAGTAAAATATGAGACGACCCATCAAATATTCAGGCTTTTTAGGACACAGAAGCAACTCTTCGTGCTCATTATAATAAAAATACGTTCATGTTTAAGGCTCATCTACATAGCGAAGCGAAATCTCCAAGCGTCTTTCAATTATTATTCATAGCTTATTGTTTTGTGACTTTAAGTAAATTCGTATTTTATTTACATAAGGATTCTATATCAAAAATAATGAATACTAATTATTTGATGGGAATTTCCATTTAAAAAGATTAAGAACATTTTTAATTTTAATTATAAAGTATCATAGCTTAATAACTTCTTATTTTTATGGTCTAAAACTATGATATTTATAACAACATATTTAATTTATTTCCAGAATCAATTAACGTTAAATCAATGAAATTAACTTTACTTAAAGTGCATTTTTTATCGTAAGACGGAAGGTACAAAGACTAAAGTGTATTTTATTGTTTTCTCAACTCATTTAATGGAAATTTACTTTTAAATAAAATCCTCATTTACCATGATTGAACAATTACTTGAAATCCTATTTCAAGTAATTGTTCGATTATTTATTTAAATAAAACCAAGTTTAAAATCGTTTACTGTAATAAATTATGCACGAATTAAAATATACAAAACGAGTTTTAAGAAAATTATTAAACAATTAATTTGGTTAACATGAAACAAGTCATGTAATATTATAACGTATAACAGTTATAACTCGAATGTGGCCATATTTGTTATGGATTAAGGCCAATGGCCAGCGCTGATACGCGTCAATCCTCAGCCATTTACGCGACTGTCATTGCAGGCCGGGACGCGTAATTAAAATCAATATTTATGGTCTTATTAGAAGACATAAATAAGAAAAGTTGGACATTCCTCCGGCGATGTGTACTGACACTCCTTCACTGTCATGTGATCATAAACTTAAAATACTCACGGGACGTTTATTAACGGCCCGAGAGACCTTCTACATTGTAATGTATAACAAAATAAACTTGAATGTTTGATCTATATTTCATAGATTTCTTATGTAGATTATTTATTTAATTCTAATTACATAATTATTATACTTCTTAGACACAGTTTATAAATTAAAATAAACTTTACTCAAGTATACTAATAAAAGTTTAATTAAACAAAAGTTTTGAACTGACAAACCAGTTCTGACGAGCAAGATACTTATTTATTGTTTTATACAATGATTGTATATAACATCATTATTATTATAAAACATATAGTAATATATAATATTTAAAATAAGATTTTATATAAACAGCAGTCACTAATTATTCCACAACTGAACAAAGGGTTATAAACAGGGGGCGAAATTTCATCCAATGCAAGCAAGTAAGCTCACTATGTTTTCCTTCGCCACCAGAACGAGATGAATTATAAATACAAATAGTGCACGTGTAAACTTAGTTGTTTGCCTGGGTATGTGTGACCTTCGGTTAAAATACTCTAAACCATCGCGGCTCTGGAGTAAAGTTTGGTATATTTCGCATAAAATGAATGTAAACTGATAATACCTATGTATATATATATGTATATATATATATATTATATTATATGTATGTATATTATTGAATAATAATGATGTGCTATCTATTTAAGTTTTTTACATCACTTAAGCTTTAAGCTTATTAAGGAACAAAAATAAAAGTGTCAGTGGGACCTTATTATAGAGTCGAATACCTTGCCCCAGGAAGGATGCATTGACTTCGCAGAGTCGGAAACTCGATGTTATAACTTTATTTTTAAGTACATGTCGTGTTTTTGCAATATTTCTTTCTGTTTTTGTAAAAATAACAAATACTTTATACAAACATATTACTGCGTATTCTCACACTATTGCAGATATTCCTAATTTGTACAAAATACCCAAAAAATATTATAATGATCCAAAATTTTAAAATCCTGAACCGCATACTTAAATAATATTTTAAAGTGAATTAACATAATACCCCATATTTTTAATATTAAACATTAAGAACGTAAATAGACAATATATTTAAAATACAGATAAATTAAAGACGAATTAAATCTTACACATGGTTATTATAAACATAAACAAATAATATATTTTTTAAATAGCGTCTTTTGTTATTATGGTTTTTTCACATCTAAAGTAATAAAAGGTAAGGCATAATGTACGTTCACAGTACTAACCTATTTATTACTTTTTACAAGTTTAGTTGATAATATAATAATTGCGAAAGAACGCATATCGAAAAAACGACGATATTTGTCGTGAGATAAAAAATCGAATGGAATTAAATATCAAAAAGTTTTCATTCTAATGTGAACTCTAAGCTAAACTTATTTTAATTAGTTTAGCTTATATGCTTCTGTTTAATAATGTACAATTTGTTACCTGAGTTTCTAAATATTAATTATAACAGCAGATAACCAAACCGACACATATTATTGTGTAATGGTTGGCAAAATGGAAAACGTGAAAGGGCCACCGGAAAAAGTATGAATATCCTTCAATCAATAATTACTAATAAGGAGTATTTAATGTATTTGCGTGAGTCTTTTAAATATCAATTAAATTTATATCAGCAATATTTACGACAAGAGGACAGCATCGACGATAACTAGGACTTTTTAAACATATGACGGTTGTAAATTTCACATCGCTTACTCAATTAAGAAACTTCGATTGAATGACATAAAACTTGTGAGAGAATGCTATAAAGTACTTGTTAATTACAGGTCATGTGAAGGTTCAACATTTATTCTCTTATGACATTTATACGTTTAATTAATAAAAATAAAGCATCGGTTAAGTATATTCTCTTTAAGGCAATTATTTACCTATGATAAATTATTCTTTTTTAATACGTAGCTTGAGCCTAGATGCCATAGTGGCTAGAACACGTTAATATTAACCGAAGGTTATGGGTTCAGACCCTGGACAACAACGGAAAACACCGTTAGAAAACCCGCATGTTCTAGATGCGAACATTGTAGAAGTGTGATGGAATAAGCTCCAAACATTCACTCCAATAGATGAAGTTATGACCCAGCGGCGATACAATTACAAGTTACTTTAGTTTAAGTTTTTTTGTAAGGTTTTTTTTTTTTTTTATAGAATAGGAAGGCGGACGAGCATATGGGCCACCTGATGGTAAGTGGTCACCAACGCTCTTAGACATTGGCATTGTAAGAAATGTCAACCATCGCTTACATATCCAATGCGCCACCAACCTTGGGAACTAAGATTTTATGTCCCTTGTGCCTGTAATTACACTGGCTCACTCACCCTTCAAACCGGAACACAACAATATCAAGTATTGCTGTTTTGCGGTAGAATATCTGATGAGTGGGTGGTACCTACCCAGACGAGCTTGCACAAAGCCCTACCACCAGTAAAAGGTATTCCTAACATATGCTAAAGCATAGATGCAAAATGGCACTTCCTTAATAAAATCATAATATGGTATCTGGATACTGGGCGCAGAACACCGAGGACTGAAGTCCTACCGTACATAGAATGAACCCCGTGTCCAGCAGTGAGAAGATATAGATAATAAAGTAATATACTTATGTATTTAGCTTTAATTATTTCTTAATAGAAAATAATTAAGTAATTGTAAAAAAGTTGTGACGGGTATGTATTACAAGTATGAGTCTTTTAGTTATTCCATAGAATACATAGTCAAACACATCAAGTTATTTCATGTAAAGTATGTTAAGCAGCAATCATCAGACAGTTCGACATTAAGTTATGATGATTCTTAGTATCAATAAAAAGGATCGACCGATGCTCGTTATTAACTTTAATTATGACAGTTTACCATATATGAATGCTTTACTCGATTGCGACTGGCGACAGCGCAAAAACAGGCAAGTCCTGTAAAGGTTCTCCTATACAGAGCAACTTGATATTTGACAAAAAAAAAACATTTAAAAACATTAACTTAGATGCTTTTGTTAAGAACGCACCGTATACAATTAAATTCTTTTTCAAATAAAAAAAAAAAAAAAACAGAAATTTAAAATTTCAACTTCAAGCTCTATATATTATAAGATATTAAAAGAAAGAAAAAAGCTAAATGTGTACTGAAAAATAGTATTTCAAATTAAGCTAATTAATATATGGATTGTATCCTTTTTTTGATTCATTAATGTTTTGATTTTTTTTGTGCAACAAATATGTGTGTTCGGGTTTTATGTGAATTTGCTTTTTTATTTCAATCGTTTTTATTGATAAGCATACTTATTGTATTCATCGCACCATTATATGAGGTAAACTAGACAATTGTACCTTTGAATAATTTATGTAAATAAATTAATAGCGTAAGATATTTATAAAAAACGTAATATAGTTTGGCCTGTTCATTAAAAAAAATGATTGCTCAATTTGAAAGATATTTTACGTAACACATTTTTTTGTAATTTGCATAGATATTTTTATAGGCGTCCTCCGATTTCTGTAATTGGCTCTGGGATTCATCTCGCTGCACTTTCAGGCAACATATATCGTATCGATTCTTAAAGCCAAATGTTGGGCTAAGAGTACTTGGAGCAACGGACGGCCATGTTTAATTGTAGCTATTAGAACAGATGGCTTATTCATTTGTAGAGCAGTCGGTCGTTGTGCTCATGTCGTAAACTGGCGATTCGTTCCCGTACTGATGTTATTGTAGCATTTTGTCTATGCTCTGCAATTTTATTGAGCCGTTTCGTTGTCTATGTGACTTAGGATATTTATTTACGCTTATGTTTTTGATAAATACCAATAACAATCAATGTTTCTCTATTTTCTGCCTATTATATTATTTAAACAAATTCTAAATAAGATACATATAAACGCAAATGAAATAGGATATAAAAGAACGGTGGATATTTAAATAAGTATATAGGCTCTATGAGATAAAATATTTTGAAGCTATTCATACGTTATGTTGTAATTGTCAATGTCAGAATCATAAAAAATAAATTTTCGTTTTTTTCTATTAAATATTGTTTATAATTAGTTTAGTTTATTCAGATCTCTGACGCGGAACTAACTTTTAAGACTAAACATGACTTAAATAAATTGAATGTTATATTTAATTTAATGAAACTCAAAAAATACAATAAAATTTTTTCTCTATTTTCGACGTACTATCCAGAACACGTTTCTATCTGTTCCGGCGAACGCAGTTTTATCATTACGCGACCATTAGCATGTGGCTAACCGTACCTATTTGAATTCAATTTTGCTCACGTGAGTGGTAAAAATAAATAAAACAACGAAGCTATGATACGAGGCGGGTTGCGAGTTATAGGTCCCCGTGCGCCGCCGCGGCCACTCAATTTCTCTAATTAATTAACGATCCCATAGATAAGACTCGCTGACAACCTTATTTGTGGCGAACAAATCTTTGAAGCATAAATTTTAACGTACATGCTCCTAAGTTGTAAACACTATGCACGATTACCCGCGCACCAATAAATATGGCCCGATCGTCGCTTATATAGCTGATGCATTATATTGAACCATTTAGCGGAATAAATGCCTCGGCATTACTTATATAAATACTTATCACACAGTAAACTCAACTACAATCTATGATATATTTATTAGTGTCCGTGATTATATGAATAAATAAGAATGTTTACAAAAATTGAAAATTCATACGGCGTGTACCGGAGCGTTCTCGCACTAAATATTCGTGAAAGATTCACTCTATCCAGAGTCCCAACAATTTACATTTGTCACATAAATAAAAGAAGCTAGCGGCCTCATTAGGCACACCGCGACAGCACGCCGCGCCGCCGCCCTCCACCTCCGTTGCTACCGTGGCTCTTCCACCAATAACGTGTATTTGTCAGGAAATTTCCACATAATTGCTAAGGGCTCCAGCACTCGCCGATTATTTTATTCGGTCTCTTAGGGTTAAAAGGGTGAGCACGGCGTGAGATGCTTCCTAATACCTATTTAGTAATATGTTATACAAGATTTAAGGATTACTCGAGTTTGGAAGCCATTAATTTTTTTCTGCAGTGCGTTATCTTTAATGTGAAGCTTGGGTTAAGTTGAGGACGACGTTTTTAAAACGATATTAGTGTATAATTTATTAAAGGCTTCGCTATCACCAACAGCCAGCGAATGGGTCGGTGGCGTGTCGGTGCGGCCGCTATCGAACGTGTATAAGCATTTGGTCAATTTGTTGACCGCTGTCCCGCCTACTATCCTTTATTAACATTTTTGGTCTCCCTATTTTCCACTCTAGTAAAGTTATGAGGTTTTGAGCGGGTATGGTTTTATTGCAGTAATTAAGATATGGTCTTTGTCATGCTTTTAGAGTTAGGGTTGTGTTATGTAAATGAAGGAAAAATATCCTACACGTTACAAGTTTATATGATAACTAAGTTTTATGGCTCTAAGCAACGTGATATTGACTATTCTGGTATTAAAAAAGTAAAAATTATGCAATATCTAAACACGGTTCCATTAGTTTAGGTAAATTTCAAGCTAAGTCACTTGACAAAATATTAAAATCAAGAAATAATAATTATACTATAGAAACAACAAATTCAATTGATAAGAAATTTAATAATAGACAAGTTCAAATTAATCACTTTAAAAATACATTGCCTCATTCAAATGTAATTGGCATATAAATATATAGTAAGTTACAACACGAAATAACGTGTGATCCATATTTAAAAGCAAAGAATGAATTTGGGATGGTGGGAGTCTAAAAAACTCAGACACGAATACCATACCACCGCAATACATTACTCGTCCATAGCAACTGTTTCAAGAACAGCTATTTGACCGACCTCTTACCATTTAATGTATATAACAGGAATTCACTTGCCAAAATATTCAATAATTAATATTTATTACTATTAGATAGTTTTAACTTAATTGAACAAGCATTATCGATGATTATCACATATCATTTGCATAGTACATTACAATATAAGAATTGCAAAACAGCAATACATTCTAATATAAAGCACACAATGCCACGAATTCATATGATTTGTATAACAATTCAATGGAAGTACTTATTTTTGATACTCATGGTTCAGTTCCCATGGTTATTGTAGTCGTCGAATAAAAATAACGACGTGACAGCGCAATAGACATAGTGGACAGGTCATTGCTTAAATAAATCAAGAAGTAACAACTAATAAAATATTCTTCATACACGTTAACGGTCGTGCAATACAGACGCCGGCTACCGATTCTGTGAAGTCGTTTGGAAAGCAGGCTGTGATTTGCAAGGTCACGCGTATAACACGGATGTTCCCGATATTGAAATGTACAGACGTGCTTTATTCACCTACATATCAACATATGCCATTTGAAAAGATCGGAGCCAAGTTGTTGACACCTCATCAAACTCGACCTTATGCGTCGGTTCGAAGCCACCATTTCACTTGGAGAAAATCTCACGTCCGAACGTTGCCCAATGCTGTCGCAGTATGAGAAACAAACACTCATATTGAATACGAAACAGATGAACGGTACGACACATCGTATGGTAAATTCCGTATTGCGAATTATTAAATTATTTATGCCGCATATCGCGGTGTGCCGCCGATCGCTGAACCACAATATCGGGAATCCCTGTTCGCTACTAATGCAATAATTTGGCGTATTTTGCAATCGCGTATTGAATATTGAATAGTTGGTAAATAGTTTATGCTCTCATCGTGGATTTCAGAGTACGTGATCCGCCGTGCGCGGTGGGCTCGTTGTGAAATTGCGCGACTTACAGGTATATAACACGTTAACAAGTGGCCGTTTCGAATAAAATTTTATGTTCTAACTTATCTTAGATTAACATCAGATAACGTTGATAGCTTGATCCATATTTACGCATCATTCCAACTTATTTATAGCCAGTGACTTCCTTGAATCAAAGAAACAAGTCCAACTTTACGATTACAGAATTTTATATCTATATGATATCTATATAATGTGTAGAATTCATCGGAACCGTTTTCGAATCTTTTCTTTTTTAATGATATATGATTATATATGATATATGATTATATATGATATATGATATTATATATGATATATGATTTTGATATTGAAATTAAACAAAATATTTAATATAAAATAATTAATAACTTAAAATAAGTCTCTTTAATTATGAAAGAATATTTTATTGATTAAAGCTTAAATTACAAGCCTAATTTATTAATAATTATTGTATATTATTCAAGGGTTGTGCAGGAAAGAAATAAAAATGATAAAAAAGTATAAATACTTATTATTGAGAGGTTACCGAGAAGGTTATTGAAACAACTGAAATTATAACGAATTCATGTTGTACAGGGAAATGTTAATTCTCCCCCGAGAACTGTCAATCTTCTTTTGAATTCTTTTTAAACGTACATTACGCTTAAATTGAAATAATTCCATGTATTTACGATTCCGCAAAAGTGGATTCTTCATTTGTAACTGTCGTGATTTGTTTATTAATCACATTTATGTCGGCTAACAATTACAAGTATTACAACAAATAAAATTTTCCATGTGCGACACATGTTACATATGGACATCATCATATTAACTAAGAATAATAATGTTTTATGTTTGCCAACTTATCTTTAAGTCACCTTATTAGGAATACATTTACAAAACATATTACTTGGTTCGACGGGCCGGTTGGTGTGGTTGGTAGATAATTGCCTTTCACGCCGAAGGTTGTAGGTTCGATTCCCACCCAGGACAGACATTTGTGTGCATGAACATATCTGTTTGTCCTGAGTCTGGGTGTAATTATCTATATAAGAATGTATTTAAAAAAGAAAAATAGTGTATGTAGTATATCAGTTGTCTGGTTTCCATAGTACAAGCTCTGCTTAGTTTGGGATCAGATGGCCGTGTGTGAATAATGTCCCAGGATATTAATATTATTATGTACTTATGTAATATAAGTTACATAAGACAGTATAATATAAGCAGTCACACAACAAATCCTAATTAAAATTTTATTTTCTTTGCTATGCTGGAAGTTTGCTTGGAAGACAAAACAAGAAATGTTATAGGTTTATTACTTATAGGTTGCAGAATTAGTAACATAGTAATGAATAAATTATGAGTCGACTGGATGACGAAGGTTCTTTGGCTCACTTAATTATTATGATGATGATGATCATTATGTTTTCAGGCTACAATCATGATCATGCATTTTTTGTGTCAGTCAATCAGCCTAGGACTATGACACGTGCATCTCAGACGAAAATTCAGGTAAATTAATAAATAAATGAGCGCGATTTAAACCCGAATGTCATATATAAAAGTGGATAGTATAAATCGCGAAAGTTTGCAATAAAAATGTTCACGTCCCCAGTACGAGCAATAGTTTCTTCCACAGCAAACATTTAATACCTTATCTTCACGCAGTTACAAATACGAGGCGTACATATTCAACTTGTTCGTCCACGCTATTATTTTCTACCCTCCTATTAATTTTGTGACCGCATACATAAACAAATGAAGATTTGTTTTATCCGTCATACTATCCATGTTCTATAATGACAACGCGTGTGTTGCGTGTCTAGTCAATTGCAAGCGAAATAGAAATGATTTAATTTGGCCGCTGAGTGGCTCCGAGGGACGACTTACCTGTGGTTTACGTAGCATAAATAATTCAGCATCTCATCTACATTTTACTGTTATGTTTTAATGCATCGTTTAGTATTTTTGATTGCGTTAGATACAAATATAAAACTAACAAGACCATTATATAACGATTTTAATAAATACTCTGAAAACATTATTTTCTTCATATATTATCAAAGTCGGCTATGACTTAAGTTATTGATAGAACAAATTTTAAATACTACTTTTAAAACTATTACATATTTACATTTTGATATACCATTTTTTTTATAAATAAGCCAAAAACTTGACACAAGAAAGAAGTCTAAGGAAACTGTTTAATATACTCTGTGGCTTGGCACAGCGGCTCCGCAATCGTTCGTCATCGAAACGTCGCGTGACCAGCTAGTGTTGACTTTATGGAGTGCTCGCGAACAAATTTAAACACACCTCGTTATAACCGACAAGGGCCCGCTTTTATGAGTTATTGCACGAATAACTCAAAATAACGTATAAACACGCAAAAACCGATCACGGTTATCAGTATATTTCCTATAATTAAAAGTAACAGTTGAAATTGTTTAGGATAAACATACATATGAAATAAAATAAAAAACGAACATCGTAGGGTCTTGCAAAGTTAACCCCCAGGCGCTCGACGAGACCGGGGGATCGTAATTGAAAAATAAAAGGCCGTAATAATAGAATTTACATTACGTGCTTTTCAATGACAAATTTTGCTGTCTGTGTTTTTGTCAGGAGAGTTAAATTGACTAATATATGTACGTATAGCAATTACATATTGTACTTTAAAAATATTTTATTCCTTCATTTAGTTATAACATATTAAAATGACGAGAAATGGTTATTTCAAGATAGTTATATAAATTTTATAAAGTTTAATTTTTCTTGAAATCTGCAAAAAAAAAACAAGTAGTTCAGTAATAACCCGCTAAATGACCCACAGCTGGAGAAATTCTTGCTCTCCTGTTTAAGATAAAATTTGAAATTTAATTGCTGTATAATTGAATGCGACACATGTGTCCTTCATCCCCAAGCAAGAGATGATTTATAAACAAAGATTAAGCACATGAAATCTTAACAACTTGAAGCAAATTGGTTGCTCGGCTTAGAATCGGTGACCTTCGTTTTAGTTCCAGGTATTCTGACTAGGCCGTCTCGAGTCTTATGTATAATATTTATTACATTATTTTAATGGCGTTGATGAAGAAATAAAGAATCATACCAATCACGATAATCATAATGAAGCATCAGGTATTTTTCCACGTACTCGTTACAGTGACTAGTAAGTAACAGCCTATGAATGTCCCACGGCTGGGCTAAGGCCTCCTCTCTCTTTTTGAGGGAGAAGGTTTTGGAGCTTATTCCACCACGCTGCTCCAGTGCGGGTTGGTGGAATACATATTTGGCAGAATTTCAGTGAAATTAGACAGATGCAAGTTTCCTCACTATGTTTTCCTTCACCTTAAAGCACGAGATGAATTATAACCACAAATTAATCACATAAAAATTCAGTATTGCTTTCCCGGGTTTGAAACCACGATCATCAGTTAAGATTCACGCGTCCTTACCACTGGGCCATCTCGGCTATAACAGTGACTAACTTTTATCCAAATATGTTAACTTAATAAAGTGCTCAGTTGCAGATGTACAATTTCCTCTAAGGCAGTTACATATTAGGGAAGCTAAATAAAGCATAAACACATGCACCGGAATACCGAAGCGAAGCGAAGCACCGAAACATTTGTATGCAGATATTACGGTATACGGTAGAATTGTTTCGTGCTCCGTACCGACATTTCCGTACAATACATTGGTCGAGGCGTGGCTTAGCTAGTTAGCGAGATGTAAATATGCGCTGGCGCAGGACCAGGGGTCGCAGTATCTCTGCCGCATTGTAACATTACATACTCTACCGGATTTTGTACAATTTCACGGCATTGATCTACTATATTTCAATACTATCATTTAATTTTCATTATTAAGAAAAATGAATATAATTATTGTATGAGCCTTTATCTGTATTATTAATTATTATTACAAATAAGACCTTATATATTCGATGACAACATTAACTTGTATAAGCAATTACAAGTTGTAGACAATACTTAGCTCGTTTAAACATGGATTATAAATCTAACTAAAAGTCAACGTATCAATTAACAGTTCCATATGCCATTGAGTTATATACATGTTGGTTATATATTTGACTGCTGTAAATTTATCGAGTACAATAGCTCATAAACATATTGACATGTGGCTTTTAACCGACTGCAGCGTAGTCAAATGTTTTAAGACATTCGTCCTCTCTCTTTGTAAATAAACACCTATAACTCTCTCCCAATGATTATGTTTTAACAGTTTAATATATATTGGCGCCGAAGTTAAATGTGAAAAAATAGTATTAAAATAAAAATATTTATAAAATAGATAATAAATATCGAAAGTTACATGAAAAAATTGAGTGCAATGGCTTATCTTAAATAGTCTGTGACTCTGTCTATCTACGTAATGCTATTCGTTCAAAGCCGGTGCCGTACGTTAATATAAAAATAAGTTTTTTTTTCGTATTCCATGCGCTCACGCATATTTCATCCGATTGACTTAAAACTTACACAGATAATACTTTTGTGAAGGTTTCTCGTACAATATAATCAAAGTAAGGTGGAGCGAATTACGTTTACGATAACCGGAGGATTTGAGAAAAACCAAAGTTTCTATTAACACTTTAATTAATTACTAAATATTATATTAAACTTAATCCCAAGATACAAAACTGCTCGATGCTGGATGCAGATATTGAATTCTACCTTATATATAAACTTAATCCTATGAAACAATACTGATCGTTACTGGGTCACATATTGAATAATAAATATAATTATTCTATCCTAATATATAATTAGAAATATCGGATGATTGTTTACAAATAAATAAGCTTAATAGGGAATCAGCTAGAAGGTAATAAATCAATGGATCAGGCTTATTTTGTATATACTTTGACTGTGCTTATAGAGGCTTCATGTATTTTTTCTATTTCACTGACGAAGATATTTTTTTAACACTTTTATATTAGTTTACTAATCGTTGTAAAAAATGTTAAAAACATTTATAATCAATTTCGGTACCTATATTTTAGTCATAATAATGAATTTATAATTAATTACATTGATAATTAAACAAACTAAATAACTAATTTGTATTGTAATTTTAATTATTTTGAAAAACCGAAATCTACTTAATAACTGATCCAAACCTGTTGCATTTATTTATAAATAACATTAATAAATTTATTGACGTCAACAACAATTTCAACAAAAGAAATATCGAAAAATACTATTGTTAATAAAGAAAACATTATTGATCCCGCTCTGAGAAAAGCTCTGAGTTGGCCTGGTAAGGGTGAGAATGGTTAGAGCGAGATAATTAGTGAGTCATACAGTACGTTTAAACTGCATTTTTATAAATATTTAGGTATAGAGCTTACTCGTAACGTACACGGTTTCGAGATATATACGTATATATTTGTTTTTAATATCAAATATAATATTACAAATTGAAGAGTTACTGTAGACTCTTTCTTATTATATTCAAAATCATAATATATTTTTAATATTTAAATGATATAAAAACTGTTATATATATACATATATTTAGTGTAACTTATACGGTAAAGCCGAAGATGGTCCAGTGGTAAGAACGCTTGAATTTTAATCGATGATCGTGGGATCAAACCCGGGCAAGCACCACTGAATTTTCATATGCTTAATTTGTGACTATAATTCATCTCGTGCTTGACGGTGAAGGAAAACACCGCAAGGAAACCTGCATGTGTCTAATTTCACTGAAATTCTGCCACATGTATATTCCACCAACACGCATTGGAGCAGCGTGGTGAAATAAGCTCCAAACCTTCTCCTCAAAAAAGGAGAGGAGGCCTTGGCCCAGCAGTGGGATATTAACAGGCTGTTACTGTACTGTATACGATATTCCTATTAAAGCGACGTATTATTAATTGAATGGAAATTAATGATATCGCTCATAATAAATATAGTAACCTATTAATGTGATAGACACTTAATTGAAATAGGTACATATTTATGTATATTTGTATATCAATATAATCTTAGTACATATGTGATCGCAAAACGAGAGGTTTGATAAAGGTCATATTCACATATAATTATATTGTTTTGTCGAAACAATGCTATATAGCTATGGTAGGATCAGATAGGTGGCACTGTGGTCGAGATATTTATGTGTTAAGTGACTAATTATTTTGTTCATATAATTTTTGTTTTGTTTTGTAATGCATGATGCGTGTCGTTGCCTTTGCATTATCAAGGATAATATAAAAAATAATGATGTATATACAAAGTATATGCAAATACAAAGTGTTCAATCATTTTGCACAAGAAACAACCCATAAATGTCCCGCCGCTAAGCTTTGACCACCTCGAAAATCAAATTCAATTTAAAAATGTACACTAATATAGATCGAATAAAAGTAACCACTCAGTTCACAGTTAAAAAATACACTCGTGTATTTATAACATTGATATTGTTTAATCAAGAAAACATGTAGTAATTTATATGAGCCTACAATATATTATACAACGAAATGTCAATTGCGCGATCACTGACCCGCTTTACTTGAAGCTGCTTCTCGCGACATTTCAAAGTAATTAAATATTGCGAATAGCACCGATGTCATATTGAGATAAAATATATTGTTTTTCTGCGCTTTTACATTTCTTATGGCTGTAAAATGTTAACATACAAGTTCGCGGTTGTAACAATGTGCTGACAAATGAAGAAGAAACAGTTGACATTTTTTACCCAAATTTGTTTCACATCGTATAAAAACTAACATACTTACTAAACGAAATATTTCCTCTTTAGATAAGATTATTTCACAAAAAAATATTTTAAATTTTTTATATAAACATAGACATCGAACGAGGGAGAGTAAGAATATCCTATAAAAAGTTTATCGATGTTCGGATGCAATAAAATAGTTCCGCAAATTTAATATTATGGGCAATAATTGGTCATTAGCATATTTTCAGCTTGATAATGAAAACAGAGAAGCACGTAGATTACAAAGGTGGCGCGGGCGCATACCATTCTCGATGCGCAACGCCTCACCTAATTAAACGGAGACGTGACATAGCTTCGTTATAAATTTTTAATCTGTTGCTACTGCGCTAATAAAATAAGTTCAATTAAGCAGAAACAAAAGAGATTAACACAAACGATAGTTCGAAGTGGTACTTGATAAAATATTTTAACTAAATGAAGTTGAATTTATTTATAAAATTTGTAATATCTTAACCACTTCTGTGGATATATGGATATATTGTTATCTAAATTTAATATATTATTTGCTTAATGCGGATAAAATATATATTTTTTTATTTGCAATAAAATAAGCACAATTATCAAACAAATAATTTGTTCAATATGTGTAGCGCATAGCGAGTGTTTTCATTTTTGAATAAATACATTCAGGCTATAATTGTATGAGTCATAGGTAAGAAAATAAATTTGCGTTGTAGCCGCTCAACCTACTAACCCCGCGGTTCACGGTGAAGGGCGAAGCGGCTACCGATCAACCAGTAATATATAAATCGAAGCGTTATCATCTTCGCCGATCACCGTGGACTGCGGCGACGGTCGAGACGTCAAATAAATATCCATTTCCATAGTCAAATGTGAGGAGAAGCCTTGCTTCGGGACGTCAGCCGACATTGACAGCCCCCGCTGATCTATAACTCCTTATTATTATTTGAATGAGATCTATTGATTCGAGAGGTGTGGAACGCGCAATCCGATCGGACGAAGATCATTTTGTTCGCCTGGAACGACCGCTTTTGAACTAACTTGACGTTACAATGGCGGTCGGTGACGGCAATGATTTAAAATCTGTTAACAGGACGGTCCTCTTTTTAACGATTGGTATACAATTTCCATAAATGGTTTCCAGATGATCTTAGTGTTCGGAATGCATTACACATAATAAGGTGTAACAGGATCTCCGTCATATATAAAATAAATCTGGACGTGGTAAAGGCCCTCGATGTGGTCTGAACCTAACAATCGTGAGGGATTATACGTGATGAAACTGAAATCCCCGCCCTAATGAGGTTCCTGTTCATAGCTCCCCGTATTATCTCAAGTAATTATCTGTAACTCCCTACTATTGTGAATGGCGGATCATCAAGATGTCAATTAATGTCCAATTTAGATGTACAATAGTCTTGATACTTGCTGTTACGATTTATTTATTTTTAAAGCAAAATTAAATTAACTTTATAAAGAAGTATTTCTGAGTTAATTTAATAACTTGTTATAAAATGTCAATTTTTTTTATAAAAACTGAGAAGGTTAGGAGATATTAAATGAAAAATTTGTTTTGTACGTACTTTGTAACGATAAAAACAGAAACTGTGCCGAAAAGCTATTCCTATTCTTTAAGTTATTCATTCATGAACAATTTAGTTACCAGAAAAAATTACGATCAGGTGTTTTGTTGTTTACTTTTTAAGAAATACTGCGAATGTATTCACATTTCATCTTTCGACGAACTCTTATTATCAAAACAATAGTACATTAAAATTTGATAGTCACGTGATGCACCAAATCCACATACGCATTACTAAGCACTTTCCTATTTATATTAGTAGATTAGTAGTTGAATGCTTGCGTCATCTTGCCATCGCGAAGTGGGTCGCAGTAGCTCTCGAGGTGATTGGCGGCCGGTGTCAATCATCGGTGATAAAATAATGACTCCACTGCAGGAAGCGCAGTTATTCGCTACACCCGCTCCACCCGCCACCGCCGCCTGCGCATAGGGGCTTTTAATCAACACTTTATTGTTTAATGACCCCTCGTCCGACTCGTAAATTAAAAGGGTGACGGCTCAAACGCTATTGACGAATGCGTAATATGTGAACGGATTTAAGACTGAATATTTGATGATACATAATAGCATTGTAGCTCAATACTCGCTATTTGCATTCGCTTCCAACAAGGTTTTAATTGATTTCCTTTTCACATATTATAAGTAAACTTATAATGAAACCGAACCATCTAAAAAATCTCATTAATGGAATTTTAAAGAACTATTTAGTTACAATTAAAAGAAGAACATAAAATAAATGTATAAAATCAAATGTAAGAAGAAACGTGACTAAATTGTTTTAAAAGGTATTTAAATTAAATTGAAACCGAGCGCTTAAAATATATACTTCTATAAGTATTTAAAGTTATTACTTTATTTTATGGTACCTTTTAGGTACAGTATTCGGCCGTTTATATTTAATAGCAAATTACTAGAATCGAGCCGCGCCTTTTCGAGGTATTACAACAGAAAAAACTAAAGCCCACGCAAAAAATAACTTCATAAAACTCCAAAGAAATAAAACGATATCCCTTTATTAACACTGAAGTTCACATTGCATTTTATATCTAGAGAAATATTTATAAACGAAAAGCAAGCCATAAATATTACAATACTCACAATTTAACTATTTCACAGCATCTGTCGTCCAAATCGAATGTGCCAAGTCGTATTTATATAGGTAACTTTGGATGTATGAGCTTATAATATACCTATAATTACAGGCACAAGGGACATAAAATCTTAGTTCAAAGGTTGGTGGCGCATTGGCTATGTAAGCGATGGTTAACATTTCTTACAATGCCAATGTCTAAGGGCGTTTTTTTTTTTGCGTTTTTTGTTTTTTTTCGTTTTTTTTAGCGTATTCTAATCAGGACATTATACAAACTCTTTTGTCAGAAAATTAAGAAATATTTTTATGTGTACTGATGATAATTTAAGCTAATATTAAGTTAAGTATGTATTCATTATCAGTATTTGTAGGAGTAGGTTAAGACAAAATTGAAATTGAATTTATAGTATTAAAAATATATGATATATTTTTAGAATAAGGTATGGTACGCCTCTCTCGAATTAATAATGTTAATTTTTTTTTATAAAAAATGAATGAATATGAACTCATTGCATATTATTATATAGAGAATATATTATGAATCAATATTATTGTGTACATCTCGAAACTGAAGGTTCTATAGCATTTTAAAATCTCTATAAAATGAGGAACTAATATTTAAGCGCCGAGAATGACCATCAAATTGTAAAATCACATTGCTACACAATTGTTAATGTTCGCTAATGTTCACTATTTGTAATAATAATATTATTATTAAGGATTTATCACTATATCGCTCTTAAATTGCGTACAATTACGCAGTATGTCTACACAAATAATAATTACGTTATTAACATGTCCATCAAGACGGTCTAACTTTGGCGTATACAGCCAATGAGCTTATTAGTGTTGGAATATGAGTGTATCTATCAGAAAAGCCGAGATGGCCTAGTGGTTAGAACGCGTGAATCTTAACCGATGATCGTGGGTTCAAACCCGGGCAATCACCACTGAATTTTCATGTGCTTAATTTGTGATTAAAATTCATCTCGTGCTTGACGGTGAAGGAAAACATCGTGAGGAAACCTGCATGTGTCTAATTTCATTGAAATTATGTCACATGTGTATTCTACCAACCCGCATTGGAGCAGCGTGGTGGAATAAGCTCTACAACCTTCTCCTCAAAAAGGGAGAGGAGGCCTTAGACCAGCAGTGGGACATTAACAGGCTGTTACTGTTACTGTATTATCAAGATCGGTCTGCTATCTTTATATTATCATCAATAATAACTCATTTATCCTTGGTGTAAGTATATCGTGTGTTAGTTTTTGTCTACCTTACATGTTATTAAGTACATATCCCGGTGTATATGAAAAATAAATCATTAACTGGTAAATTAAAAGCTGGAATACAAACAAAGAGTTTCACTTTTTATAATTCATTTCGTGCTTATCAATCAATCAATCAATCAACAGCCAATCGTTGTCCACTGCTGAACATAGGCCTCTCCCAAGGTGCGCCAAAGCTCCCTGTCCTCCGCCTTCCGCATCCAGTTGGTGCCCGCCACCTTCTTAAGGTCGTCGGTCCACCTGGCTGGAGGGCGCCCTACGCTGCGCTTGCCGATTCGCGGTCTCCACTCTAGGACTCGTCTGCTCCAACGGCCATCGGTCCTACGACATACGTGACCAGCCCACTGCCACTTCAGCCTCCTAATTTTGCAAGCTATGTCGGTGACTCCGGTTCTTTTCCGGATAATCTCATTTCTGATCTTATCCTTCAAAGATACTCCGAGCATAGCTCGCTCTATAGCACGCTGAGCGACTTTGAATTTGTGGACTAGTCCCGCAGTTAGTGTCCACGTTTCGGCACCGTATGTCATGGCAGGTAAGACGCATTGGTTGAAGACTTTCGTCTTCAAACATTGCGGTATAGACGACTTGAGGACTTGACGAAGGTTGCCAAATGCTGCCCATCCCAAGCGAATTCTTCAATCGGCTTCCTTCTCGAAGTTGTTCCTACCGACTTGTATTATCTGTCCTAGGTAGGTATATTCACTAACAACTTCGAGAGGTTTCCCCTCGACGTATATCGGTCCCGGCACGACATGCCTATTGAACATGACCTTGGTCTTGTCCAAGTTCATACCGAGACCGACACACCGGGAAGACTCGCCTAGGCTACGCAGCATTTCGGTGAGTTGTTCCAGCGACTCTGCTATGATGACGATATCGTCGGCAAATCGAAGGTGTGAGATGTACTCGCCGTTTACATTGACTCCATACCTAGTCCAATCCAGCGTTTTGAAAACGTCTTCCAACGCGTTGGTGAACAGTTTCGGGGATATTACATCCCCCTGTCTCACCCCTCTGCGCAGTTGGATCGCCTTCGTCTTACAGTCCTGGATGTGGACAGTCATTGTAGCGGCGTTGTACAGACATCTCAGTACCTCGATATATCTCCAATCGATATGACATCTCTGCAATGAGTCGAGCACTGCCCAGGTTTCGATGGAGTCGAAGGCTTTCTCGTAGTCCACAAATGCCATACACAGCGGCTGATTGTACTCTTCGGTCTTCTGCACAATCTGCCGAACAGTATGGATGTGGTCCACGGTGCTGTAGCCTGATCGAAAGCCGGCTTGCTCTGGGGGCTGGAACTCGTCAAGTCGTCTGGCGAGACGGTTCGTGACGACTCTTGAGAACAGCTTATACACGTGACTCAGGAGGGAGATTGGTCTGTAGTTTTTCAAGAGGGTTTTATCACCTTTCTTGAAAAACAGTACCACCTCACTCCCGCTCCACGTTTCCGGGGTCTTGCCATGTTGGATGACGGAATTAAAGAGGCTTGCTAGCTCTTTCAGGACCGGAGTCCCGCCTGCATTAAGCAACTCTGTTGTGATTCCGTCATCTCCCGGAGCTTTGTTGTTTTTAAGCTGTTCTAGAGCCGCCCTAATCTCTCCTTGGTCAACGACCGGGAGCTCCTCGGAGTAATGGCGCATAAGAGGGGCGCGCTGGTCATCAATACTGATTCCCACGGGTTTATCCGATCTTGAAGAGAACAACTGCCCATAAAACCTCTTCGTGCTTATAATCGTGAGGAAACATGAATGAATCGGTTGAAATTCTGTCACATGTATATTCGTCAATATAATACGCCCAAAACCCTTTAATTGAGATTTTTCGTTTTAATTGGTATTGAATTTATCAAGAATAACATATGTAATATAAACAAAATTTCTTGCCCAATAGAACACTTGATAGCAAGTGTTATTAGTGAATATGATTGGAGATTAGTCTAAGTCAAGTGCGGATGGCGCAGGTAAGCCGTGTGCGTCGCGTGCGCCCCGCCTGTGTAAATGCCTTACACTTTGTTGTTTAAAAGCAATAGAGATGCCATGAGATGTTCATGCTATTACTTTGCAAATGAGATAATATGGAATTATCGCACTTTTTTTAAACGTTTACTTAAACATTACAACGAAAAATGCTTTGATGATTATTAAGATTTGCAAAAATTTATTTTGTGGCTTTAAAACTTAATTTATGCAGTTAGTGTTGCTAACAGAATAAAAAACTGGAACCAACTTAAAATTCAATTGCAAACATTTTATCCAATAATTCAGTTAAAAATCTAGTTATTGAAGTACATACCAAAAAGTTCACACTTTATTTTTAAACTAATCATACATATATGTGAAATAAAAAGATGAATTAAATTATATATTAATTAATAAAAACTTGTCTTTTTAAAAAGGATAACACTAAAAAACGTTAATTAAAAATTAATAAAGTTCAAAAACAAAATATAATAACGTCTACTCCATAGCTCCCCCATACAGTATTAAAGGCATTTGATCCCTGACTTTTAATGCTTCACCCCGGCATTAAAATTATGTGTATATTTGTATCACGCTAGCGATTGTAGGGCCTCAACAGCTACACAGTGAAACGAACACCGCCCGCCAAGGTCTTCACTTGTACTCATTACTTTATTATTTGTGTGTTCATCGCTTATTTACCTACTCCTTAAATTGTATTCTTAACAATGATTAATTAATTGATTATTTACATAGGTACATCTTATTTTTTGTTTCATTTCAATTGTTCGGTAAATATTTTTACAAAAACAACCCTTTAAAATAAATAAGAATACTCCACCACCCACTTCTGGGTAAATACCTCGTCTCCCATTGGCTTGAAAGTCATTCCTCCACGCTGCTCCAGTGAGGATTAGCGGATACACATGCAGAATATAAACAACAACTGTTCATAAAATTTAAATGTTGTTTGGCGGGATTTGAAGACACGATCGTTGTTTAAGATGAACATGTTCTTACTACTGGACTGGCACTCCCTCTTCTACAATAAAAAAGAACATAGTTCTATTTCAATTTCCATTTTGCATTTTAGACTTTTAAACCAATAATTTTAATTCATAATAAAAAAGCTAAGAGTAACCTAGTAGCCGTAACCGCTTAGTAAACTACCTCTCATTGTACCTACTGCTCGACTTACCGTTGAACAATCGCTTTCATATTAAAAAAAATGTTATAGAGAAAAATCAAGTAAAAATAATTATAAAACATTGAAATTCCAAAATAACCTTTATGCTTTAAGTACAGTAAATTAAAGGATTGCAAAATCTCATATTTATATTTGATAACAAAAATAACAATAAGCCTCTGGCGTTAATTACACGGAACCCGATATCATTCATTAGAAGATCCCTAAATTATTGCGCCAGCAAAATTCTTAATTATATATCTTAAATTTCTAAGTAAAGTGTAGCCCTAAGCGCCGACGAAACAACAAAATAATATGTTTGTAAACAACAAAATTTTACCGTTAACATTAATTATACTTTTTGATAATATTCTGCCAGAGCCATGATAAAGGCTTGATCGGTTAATTCGTTATTAGTGTCAAAACTATGCAAATTTTATATGATATGGAAATAAAATTAAAAAAAAGGTTCCAACCACCAATATCAGGTAATATTCTTAGGACTAGGTCGTAAGTAACCAAATTACACACTTCATAAAGCTCGAGTTAAACGTTTAGGTAATGCGTTAAAAGAGGAGCTCATCGCCCTTCCAATTAGACGGATAATGACGGTGTTCAGTTGGAGTTATTAATTTAATAAATGGGGGAGGTCGGGTGACGCGTCAGGTGCTTGGCGCGTGGCACGCGACGTGATGACACCACGCGCTGACATGTTACACTTTAAAATAACATCCAGCGATAGATTACCTTTGTAATCTTTATCCACTCCAACAAACATCGAGCAAGGAATGCTTGGCGAGACTCTATTGTACAAACTGACTATAAAAGTACTTTTATTTATAAAAAAAGTACATTTATAAAACTAATATATGGTTCTAACACTTCTTTCACTCAAAGAAAGCTTATTTTTCAAATGAACCGCATTTAGAACCGGTGAGGTACAAAGAATCACACACTTTAATTTATACGTCTGGCTTGCTTCAGTGAAATTAATGTGGATTTGTAAGAAACAACCAAGACTTCTTTCATAAAAATTTAATTCTCTAATTCATCCATCTATAGCTTGCTCTCCGAACGAGTAATTACAGTAAAAGGTCTTAAGCATGAATGTTATGACGGCGTTTATGAAACGTATTTCAGAGTAGGTATAACGATTCATTCACGCTTCCTTTTTCGGCATCTGAATGCCCGCCACACAATAAATTTTAGGTCGAAAAGATCTTTTATGAATTTTCAGACGGCCCGCCACCTTTGGAAAAACTTAATGTTCTTTTTCACACACAATTAAGATTAATTAATAGCCATAAGTATCATCATCAAAAATTCCGTTATGTTAAACGATATCAAGTTAAACACACGAGAATCTGTGGATCGAAATAATATGTTACTCTTTTTGTATGCTCGAAACATTTTCGGTGTACAAAATTAATTTGGGAATTCAATCGAAAGTCTGATAGGTTGCTTACACACGACGAGCCTTAACATTTGACATAATGATAATTCGAAGGGAAGAAGTCGAATTTAATAGCAAGTTAAATGATACGTGCCCTGATTGGAAAATGTATGCTTATTCAGGTCGACGAGACCTCACCCTCCCGGCCTCCACACGGCTGATTTGAAATGAATGGTAATAATGCCCGAGAATCCCGCTCGCATCGTTTTGTATGATTATTCCAGATTAATTATTTGTCGGAATTTTGTTGGCTAATTTTTCGGAACAGGATTTTTCCGCTTTGACTGACGTTTTAATTCCAACTCGTCATGGGGTGATCGGAATATCTTTTGTATATATGTTATACCTTCATCTATGCTTTATTACTTGACGGTGTCATGCGTTTCATAAGTATTTCATCTTTAAAAGACTCCAAACTTGTTTCCAAATAAAAAAAATATGTCTCCTTTCAAAATTTGCATTAATGTAACCTTTGCGTTTGTTCAATACCAATATGGGACTACCTTGACGCTATACTGAATACAACATAGAATGCATCATAAACAAAAAGTTATACCAATATATTATATAGACGAATTAGGAATCGTCTCCTTTTACGAACTCGGTATTAAAAAACTTTGTAACTAGTACTTTTTAAATTTAAAAACAAAACCGTTTTTTGGTACTGATACAACAATTGTCATCAAAATCTACAAAATTTATACAAACAACATTCATATAAAAATATCGGTCCCCTATACTTTCAGGTCGGACATTTAAAAAGGCACATGATCGATTTACCAAAGCACATTCCCATATCAGAACGCTTATAAAAAGCCCGTAGTTTTGCTACAGAATCACGTCACAGAGTCCCGAGGGCCGACTGATGCGAATATCAAATCGCTGCCACCCTCGCGCTGAATAATACTCATCCATTAGACGAGAGGGAAAAACGACACCTATGTCCATCATGTACATACAGATATTGTCAATACCTATGAAACCGCTTTTTACCGGATTCGAAAAATAAATTTTGTAACTTTATTATTTTAAAAAAATAACTCCACGAGCAATACAGATAAGTATTACGTATCGTATAAGGCTGTAAGGGTATATAATTATTTCATATACTTATTAACATTAA
The DNA here is from genome assembly GCF_905147045.1 of Nymphalis io. NCBI lineage: Eukaryota > Metazoa > Arthropoda > Insecta > Lepidoptera > Nymphalidae > Nymphalis > Nymphalis io. The sequence goes on along the minus strand of NC_065890.1, from coordinate 7,948,243 downwards.
ATATTACATTGTAAGCAAGAATACTATGTGGTTTATTAATGTATTTCAATTAGAAATATACTATACGTCAGTTAGTGCACTACTCTCTTCATTAACGGATCATACGATTTATATTATTTTGACAGCAGAAAGTAATATCTAATATCAGAGTTGAGAGATTAGTTTAGCTTGGCAAGTAAACGATGTTTATAGCCAAACTGGACTATCCCAAGGGGCCTGAGCTGGCATTCTGACGACTGAACTAAGTAGAAAGATAGAACAGAATTAAGCGGGCCAATTATCCCGTATTGGATTTATTGGTAATCTCTGCACGAATGGGCGCGAGGGTGCGAATCGAACAAACTTTTGATGATGCCTCCGTCGGTATTATGAACAAAGTTGTTGCAATTTTTATGTAGGTGGATTTATTGTTTGCCATCCTCTTGTTTCGCCCTCGATTGTGTTTAGATAGATAAAAGGAAGCCTAGCGTTTCATTACGAACGAATCAATCTTTCATCAAATATGCTTTGGATTAGACGTTGCCTTAAACAATCGATCATAACAATGAGTCCGATTCCGTATTCATTTCAGTATTTTTGTTAAATGCCGCTTTGTTAATCTAAAAACTAATTGATAAGGGTTCAGGCTCATTTACATTGTAATTACAAACATATGTTGCCTATTGAATTGTATTTTTCAAGAAATTTTCAGAAGCTGCCTGGAGCTCTCATGCTTCGGAAAGCACGTGCTGTTGGTTCGTGAGGTATTGACGTCTGATTGAATTATGAATGTATCAGAATAGACTGTATTTGACGCATAAGTTTGTACACTATAATATCGCGGACGTAGTTAGGTAATCTCCATTGAAGAATGGCCGCTGTAACCTATATCGATCAAAAGGTCATCAATTTACTTACTAATTTAATGTATATCCTATTATTTTATCAAGAACAGAGTTGACATAATAATATTTACGGTTTAAATATAATTTAAATAATAGATATTCTAGCAGTTAAATTTTTTGTCAAGATTAACATTATAAGAATATTTTGCATCATTTATATTTACAGAAAAATACAATCAATTGGGTCCTGCCCTGGATTTCAATCTAAAACCTCAGGATTTATACGAAAATATAGTCACTAGACCAACGATATAGTTAAAAATATAAAGTATCTTATATCACTAGATTAAACGGAATATGTGTTCGCAAGATCAAAGGGATACATTTTTCCCTACAACTATAAATATTTTAGAAAAACGAGGGGTCAATCTTTAATAAATATCGACAATCGAAATTTTATTGCGTCCAGCCCCGTCCCGGCTGACCTACTATCTTTGTATCTCTACTGCCATAAGGGAGGGTCATCGCGAGATTTATAACTCTAGCCCCTGGTGACAAAGAGCCAAAAGTATGAAAAGCGACGTACGACTCAATCCCAAATATTCCTTTTTATATTCTTTAGTACGAACCGTTTCGTCTCTGTTATTTGTTACAATTGCGTTGATCGTCCCTTAAAACTATTCTATGGGCATACCGTGAATGTAAAAATATGAACCAACAATACAAATATAAATAAAGACAGTTATATTCCTCATTACAAAATAATTAAAATTATAATTAATAAAAAGAAAAGTTTAAGCTCTTATGAAGTTAATCAAATAGATTATAATTGTCATTGGGTCCATTTTTTGTTTTCCTTACTTTGTATTGTCACACTTACAATATATACAAATAATTATATATGATATTACAGTAGACAGGAAATGGTAATGGTGAGGTTACAATCACCCATAAATATTAGCACTTTAAGAAATTTAACTCATTCCACTTTCACTTCATATATATCGTGAATTCTAAGACATTATATATCCTTTGTTCCTGTGATTATCTATAACTATACTACCAAGTTAAGTAGGTAAGTTAGGGTTGTGCAAATCCCTCTGGGTATGTACCACCCACACAACTGCTAAATAGAAATAAACGATGTATTGCACTTAATGACTCTTACACTAACCTACTATTGTATTCCGGTAATTATTGTAATTACAGGTATAAGGGACATAATTTCCCAGTTCTCAAGGTTGATGGTGCATTGGCGATGTAATATTTGTCTCAAAGCCTATGTCTATCAATGCGGCGGTGATGACCACTTACCGTCAGGTAGCCAAACTGTCAATCCACCCACATGTTATAAATATTAAAAAAAATATAAACAAAATTACACTGGCTCACTCACCCTTTAAATTGTAACATAACACCACATGGTATTGATGTTTAACAATAGAATAATTGATAAGTATGACATATCTAAGCGACCAAATAATGTAAGTTAAAAACTAATGAATTCATTGTAAAACACTATTATCAATGTCAAATTGAAACAAACCCATTTTTTTCTTCCAGATCCATTCGAATACTCAAATATTGCTCACCCACGTCGTAAAAATATCCATAATAAAAAAAATAGTTTTGCCTAAAACGTCAAACGTGACAAAAGAAATTGATGTATGATATAAAAGCATATTTATGTTCTCGATATATTGCTAAAAAAATCCTCAGTGATACGTCATAGCCGTCAATCTTACATAACGTCTCATGGGTATTCGAAAAAAGTTTTTCTACAGATGGCTTAAATTGAACAAATAAACGAAAAAAGTAGACGAAAATTATATTAAAATAAATATGCATTGGTAGTTAGTAACCGTTTATTTCATTTTATTATGATATCACATCACACTTAATCAATCTTAAATACAAGGTAGTGTCATTTTTCTAATCATATTCGGTCGTACTTATAAGCGTAGTTGAGCGGGTGCTTAGTTCAACAATACTGTGTTTTCTTTCTTCAAATGTCAAATCAATAATGACAAAAAGAGCGAATTCAGTGTTTAACTAAACAGCCACTAAGCAATGTTTATAAATAAGGGCAATTATTGTTATGTTGAAAAATAGATTAAAGTTCACAACGAAGTTTGTGGGTTTGATTCCCACCCAGAACAACCCAAGCTCTGCTTACTATGGGTTCAGGTGGCCGTGTGTGAATAATGTCCCAGGTTATTACTATATTATAAACATTAATTTAGCACATATTCATAATAATTATTAATGACTGAAATTTAATTATTTTACGTTTTGTATTTATTATACATAAAAGTAATAATACATTATAATTAAAATCAAGTCACAAATATTCAAAAAACAGAAATTATCGGATATAACATTTATTTTCATAAAAATAAAATCTCAGTTACGTCGTCAATTCGACATTGATAATGAGATCAATGACATTAACAAGTCAACTATTAGTCTTTACAGTAGTAACGGTCAATAAATGTCCCTTTATTGCACAAAAGTTTATAGGTTGATTATTTTTGGGCAAGTTAATCTTCTTTGCTATATCTTAACGCATGTGTCTAATTTCACTGAAATTCAAACATATCTAATACGTTTAATACAATTTAGTTTTTTTTAATTGCTCTGAAATCTTTAGTTAATTCACAATATTGTCATACTGTATTTGATATAGCTATAATAGAATAATTAGTATGTACTGTTAGAGCTACAGGACCTGTTAGAGTTCAAAATATAGTGTAAAATATCAATGAACGCAATTTAATTTGTAATACAAATACAGCGTCTGGGTGTGGATCCCAGGTAATCAATAACGAGTAATAGAGTTTTTCTGTCAAGAAGTTCTCTGTAGCCAATATCACAAAGTCGATAACTCGAAAAGCACAAAAAGCCATTGTTACTGTGCACCTAATCTATCTTCAGTCTATGCTTCTCATTGGAAATTGAAAGTGTACTTGTGCTTGCACACGATTGTGCCTTATAGTAGCTACTGTGCAGTATTATTAGTAGAACTGTTGTAGAACTTAACATCAATTAAGACTTATCGTGATATATAGAAACATTATTTCAGAAAGCAATATCAATATCTTATGAGATAAAAGTTATTTCCCTAATTCCGTCGTTAAGTAGAATATATTGATAATTATATCAGAAAATACTCGTAACCTTTCCGATCACGAACTTACTTGGCCTATTATTTTTGCAGACAAAAATCGTATACAAGAAGTATATGTATTTAATATTATTTATTAAGAAACTACAAGAATTGTAATTTGCAATTACTTTTGTCTTCATTTTTTATTTATTTTAGTATATATACTATGTAACGCAAATAATAAATAGCAAGGTCTAAAAGTTAGAACAATGAAAGTATTTTTCCAGAAATTACGATGTTGTTTCACTTGCACCACCTGCATCGGTGGGGCTTAAAGTTACTCCTGTTGAACTTTCACCACCTGAATTCGAATCAGACGTAGAATTTGAAATTTCACTATCAGTTGAGTTAATACTGTCAGTTGTGCTGCCCTTATCGATTGAATCATCAATCGTTTGATTTGTATCACTACTAACGGTACTTGTTTCGTTTAAAACATTCGTATCATCATATATATTTGTTGTATTGCTAATATCTTCTACATTTTTTGTAACATCTTCCTCTTGTTCACTCTCAGGTATACCTGTTACCTTTAATGTCTTAATGCTAACTGCCCAAGCTGGCTTCGTTGTAGACGGGGGTCCTAATTTCCAATAAGTTTGGTCAAAGAACGATTTCGGTGTATATTTTGCCTTTTCTTTCTTATGGTAGCAAGTACAGAAACAATATTTATCTGAATATGCTATGTCGTACCGCAAATCTACGCATTTTTGGACACAAATATAGGCCTTTTCAAAATCTTTACATTCAGATGTTCTATGAAAACCATATCTCAGAGCTGGTTTAAAGGAACCTAAAAAGTTTAACAAAAAAGTATACATGGCGTTATAAATAAACACAATTTACATATAAACTTTATAAATAATGCTATAATTTAATATGTACATACATATTTGTATAAATAATGGATTGAATTTGGTTATTATAAGATATTTTTTTATTAAATAATGCTAAAATATTATCATATTTCTGTGAATTTTGTAAGTTTTATTTTTTTTTATTTTCAACCAATGCGAAAACAACTATGTAAATCCTCGTATATAACAAACTAAATCAAGAAAAACTTTAACTGATATTTTTTTTATGAATAATAGTTGTTTTCGAAATTCGTTGACTGGTCGAAAACTAGTATTCATCAAAATTTGTCCATACTATATTTTCTACTCTTTTAAAAATTTATTGATAACCCCAAAGTTTATCAAAGACAAACAGCCGAAAAGGTACTGAACTGTCTGCTCGTAGTTTCTACATTTTTTTTTCTATAAATATATGACAATGCAAGTCAAAATATTTATTTATATTAGCACACTCAGTAGTTTCATTCTACTTACTATTTGATACAACGTTAGAGCTTTGTAGTTCTGATGGTGAAAATACTGAAAAATAAAATAGGTAAGTATTATTAATAAATACTTTTATTATACTAGAATTTTTAATTTACTTGCCTATTTCTTGTGGCAGGTCCGATGAAGACTTTAATAAAAGAAAATTAAATGAAATACAAAAAACAATTACAGTGACATCCATTACTAAGACTTTCTAAATGCCTCGGTATTTAATTTTAATCGTGATTAGAAATATTAATTTACAATTTGCACAGCAAAACCTATAAAGGTGATTTAATTGTTATAACGGTTGTATAGTAGTTGCAAAACCAATAAATTGTTATTTTAATTAATATTATACTCTATGTTTTCGTGAAATTGCAGTTTTTTTTTGCAATGGTTAAAACATTTAGATACAATTAATTTAGAATAGATATTTATTTAAGCACTGGCTTTACAAGAAAAAAAATATAAACATTTTTAGTTTTTGATTAAAAATTTAAGTTAATTTCATATCTTTAATCAATTTCAAATAATAATAAGTTATAAAATTTCGGTTTTTGTGTATAAAACTCGATGTTTTTGATGATTATGAACATATTTTGATATTTGATTGTGTGATTACTGTTATATAAAAAAACCACCAAACTTTTGTTTATTTCACTTGTCGCGTTTAATATTATTATTAAATCTCTTCGCCAATTGTTAGATAATATATTAAAAGTAAAAAAAGTACCAATAAAGTGGAGAACTACTCGATATATAAATTGTTTTTAAGGATTTAAATATTTACAAAAAATACGTAAGATCTTTGGAGATTGTGTGTAATATATATTGTCCCCATAAACTTTTCTTAAATGCAATTAAAAACATTATTTTTAAGTTCCGTTGTTTTAATTTTTTTATAACAAAATTTATTGACACGGTGATTGTGTGACATTGTTATCAAGCCCCAAATTATTTTAAAATAAAAAAATCGTTTTAATAAGTTACGCGAATTGCAAATGAACTTCTCAATAATCTTTATATGTAGAATATTTCCTTTTTATAAACCTTTATTTCAATACAATGCTATATGATATATTGAATAAAACCAAAATATTTTACACAAATAGAGATATGTTTTAATTCTTGTACATATGCCTCTACCTTCTATGGGAGTACCTTGACGATCACGATGGTTATCAAGGTGGTAAATGCTGATGGTTTTTATAGATATGTCTACACAAAAAAATCTTTCGTTGACTGTTACGACACCCACAGATTGGAATGAAGTTGCACTATTCTCTTCAACCGTAAACCATACGGCCAATCCTTCTCAAATATAATATAATAACTACACATACAATCTTAAATAGTTTCAAAAGCTTTTACTTACACAAAAGCAAAGTGAACTAATAATATTTTAATAAAATCACATTAAAAGGATAATGGTGAGTTTCAATCGATTTAGCGTGAAAATTGCTAGAAATATTAACAACTAGCTGTTTCCCGTTACTCTGTCCGTGTTATTTTTTTACCCATGTATTTAATAGATACCTATGTCCTTATCCAGGTTGCAAACTATGACGATGTTTTGTGTGTAAATATGATTAAAATATATTCAATGGTTTTTTCGTTATGACGTAACAAACATACACAAAATTTCTAATATTAGTACAAACTTTCAAAGAGAGGAAATATTACCATTTTTTTATATACTATTATTATTATATTAATACGTTTTCTATTATATTAATTCTGAAATAAACTTCAATTTAAAAGAAAATGATTATATTATCTCGTAAAATATTCAAAGTTTTATTTTTATTTTGATTATGAAATGATAAAAAATTGTATCGTACAAATCTTTTATTATTTTATAATTGATGTTCATTATAATGAAGTAGGATTAGTATTGGTTTCTGGGTTACTCGTGTTGTTACTTTCGCTACCCGTATTATTGGTATTACTATCCAACGTGCCATCGGTTACACCTTTGTTTGTATCAATTACATTTGTAGTCTCCTCTGAAGCACTCTTAGTTATACTACTATCTGTAGCTACTTTCACTGTTGTTGGTAATGTGGGACATTCGGGTTGTGTAGACTTTGGAGTTCCAGATGTAGTGGGTTGGGGCGACAAGGTTCCGACCACGTCGTAAAGGCGCGGACTGTGCAACTTCGGTAACTTAAATGTAGTGCTATTTGTCCTCCATTTAAAAAATGGCAAAATAGTACTCGTTTTCATTTCATGACATTTGCACTTACAATGAATATCTAAACGATATATTTGATAGCCGATGCTTTTACATGCGGCCATACATCTGATTACTCTGTAAGGACAACCGCATTGGCTGTAACTTAAACCGTAATGTTTTCTAAAGTCTGAAACTGAACAAATATAAACGTACTTATATTACTAGTATTCACCCAGAGGTCGAAATTCGACCTGATAATTAACGAAACATTATGGAAAATATATATATAATAAAGACATGCAGATTTATGGCTCGTACATTTTTTTCTGCCTTTATTTCCATTTTTTATTGCGTCATTTGGTTCATACCAAAAATAAATTAACAAACATAGGAAAAAAGGTGCTGAACTGTTCTGTCATTGGCTATTTATTTTTCCACCACACCGCATTAAAGCAGCGTGGTGGAAAAAGCTCCCAACCTTCTCCTCAAAAAGGGAAAAGAGGTCTTTAGCCCAGCAGTTGGACATGCACAGGCTGTTACGGTATATAGAAATTTAATTTTAAACTTAAATGGAATTATACTTATGTACAAGGCGGTATTAATTTAATTTAAATAAATGTTAATTAGTTCATTACTAATATATAACGCAACATTTATTTAACTTGTAATGCATACATAATGGGCATAATTTAGCTTATTTTGACTTTAATAATTTTATTTCTATGCAATAAATCATAAAAAAAAATATGTACAAACCATTATGTGAGTTAATCGTAGCAAATAAAAAACCTAACAAGAAATAATTCATGCTAACATAAACTTTAAACAGGAAATTTAATGAGATGTCTTTAAAAAAACACACTTACAACATTAATTAAAAGTTTTATTGATCCATCATAATAAAAAAAAAAACATTAATTAAAATGATTATTAATAAAAATAACAAACGAACAAACTTAAAAAGTAAATAGTTGAATATGAAATAGACATTTCGAAAAATTTCTTTTTTGCGAAATGACAATTGTTTAATATTTAAAATTCAGTTAGTTGATTATTAAAAAAATAGTTCGCCGCGGCTGTCTGATCTGAAGCTATCAAAGTTCTAATTAATAAATCAGGAATGTGATAATGGCGGTGCACATTTGAGTCCGTCTAAAATTCTGAGAACCGTGGATGGTTCTATGGCCACCCAAATGATGATTTCATTATGTGTATGATTTTGATTGATGTATCAAAAGAAGTTTGGTGGCAGCCGAATTCTTTTCATAACGGACATATTTGCTTTGTTTATTACCTGGAACTAATTGATCTGCGGCGCCATAGTTTTTGAGCGCTTTCAAATCCGATTGAAGAATCCAAGACATAATATTTGACAATCCGCAAAAGAAAGTATAGACAAACTCATAATTAAGCAAAAATTCCATCGATTAAACAATTCCAATTTTCAATAATATCTTAAAAAATATTTATTTCATACAAAAACATGACATTTGTACCATACAAATAACAGTGGTTACCTATTTATTATTGTTTTTAGATTAAATTTTGATTGTTTATGCTTAAGAACATTAATAAAACAGAGAAAGACGGAATGACCAAGAGTAAGGTGACAGGTCCCCACGGTTTACGCCAACTACGACACAAATTGCGATATTAAGCACAGGGCGTGATGAAAAAACTCCAACTGAATATAAATAAGGCGGGAGCGCTATAATCAATATAAACGATGCTAAAGAAGATTAGAAAAATCCTTCGCGAAAACAAATTTCACAAGATTGAAAGTATAGAGCAACAGATGTTTTACGTCACGTACCTTTTTTTGTTTTTTAAATACTTTAATCATTGCATGCAGTATGCGGTTTATGACATAATTTATTTTCGACAACACATGTTCACCGAGCAAAAATTTAAAAATGGAACAAATAGATAATTTTAAAAGAAAATAAATTGATAAAATAGATACGAATGTAAATTCGTAATGTTAATCACTGGCGTATCCACAGCGTTCCTTACGCTCGGACGTTAAAGTTATACGGCTCTAAAAAATCGAATATAAAATGCAAAGGCGAAATTCAATTTGATTCCGATACATAAATTCTACTTAGACTATTTGTCTCATCGGATCAAGCGAAAATAAGCCATGTTAATTTAATTTGTTCGTTACAAACAAAATCACTAACCGCTTTTTAATTGTCTCCTTTCGATTTTCTTTTACATTCAGAGTTTTCAATGTTGTCTATGTACTTCGTAATAAAATCTAATCATAGTTGCCGGCTGCCTCAATACAGTACAAACAATGCTTCTGATTGATAGCTTTCGAAATGACTTAAAACAACAGATATAACGGATTTTAATGTATGTTATGTTTACATAAAGATTCTTTGTGTGCGGTGTTTTATGGTTTTCTGTTCAACCGATTTGTATACGAATGAAAATAGATTATAGCCAGTTTTTCTTGTTATTAGTGGTCATAAATCATTGGACATCCGTGGTTCTCGATCCTTAAATAAGATCTGAGGAAACAATAGGATCTTTAAAAGACGCCATTGATCTCTATATTTTTTAAAACAATAATAGTTATACTGTAATACAAGAAAAGATAAAGAAAGCAAAGTCATCAGTCAATTAACATTACGTACATGTCGCACTGTAATGTGGAGGCTAACTCTCGGAGATACGGAGAAGGTTGGCTGATTATTTCATTACTGCTCCAATTAAATAAAATTTCGTGAAATTTTAAGTTGTCACAGGTTTCAAATGTAGATTCTAACGACAAGAATCGGCAGGAAAGTCAGTAGTTACTCTTTTCCATCAAATAATTATTACGTTTTATTTTTTACATTGAACCGGTCACACAACCATTTACAATAATTAAAGAATTTAAGCACACTTCCAGTATTATTTATTATATTTGCATTAAAAAAAATTGCAATCATTTTTCTTAATAGTCGATATATATATTTATATTTAGTCATTTTCCACAGACTAAGCGTCCGCGTCCTATTTTAAATTGATTGCTTTTTTTACTTTGTTTAAAAAGTAAAAATAAATTTAAGCAACAATTAAATAAGCATGCCCATGTAGACGATTGGAGACTTTTATTTTTATTTGCATATGTTTTACTCAAATAACTTTATGGGCTATTTATCGATTTTAGTGATATTCATTTAAAACACACCAGATAATAAATATTATGGTTACAAATTAAAAAAAGCATAAATAAGGTTAAATAAAACGTTATATAAACGTTAAAATATGCATGTTTGCATATACTATGCATTCAAATAATATTATTAACGGCGCGCATATCAATTTACTATTCCTGTAATTCTAAATGTCGTTAAAAACATAATTAAAACATATAAGAGCAACAGTGTGATTAAGAATCGAACTCGAAACGCTCTACGTAAATGTATTAATATTTTCCAATAAAATAATTGACGATATATTGCTCCCAGTTAAACTTAAATACTAGACTTTTTCTGTTGGACCTTTAAAACAAAACAAAAATCATTATAAATGCGCAAGCTCGTAATTTGTATGCTCGTAGCCTGTGAATGTCCCACTGCTGGGCTAAAGGCCTCCTCTCCCTATTTGAGGAGAAGGTATGAAGCTTATTCCACCACGCTGCTCCAATGCGGGTTGGTGGAATACACATGTGGCAGAATTTCTTATATGTTTACCTAAAAATAATATACGCCATTTAACAATACATAAATAATGTTATATCTTCGAAGAGGCTGTATTTATTATATTCACAAGTATAGGTTAAATATGAAACATTCATCACCGTGACAGGTCGGCTGCCTATATTTACTGCCTCCTCCTCCCACCTAAACCTACCAATCCAAGTTAATGCTCCGAATTCAAATCTTCCGTATCGCATTAATCCAGCCGAGGGTCGTGCCGTAATAAATTCCGTATTATACGCACGACACGCGTATTAAAATAAACATATAAACATGTTACACCCCCGCGATGTACACCCGAAGGTGCAATGAAATCAAATCAATGGTTCCGTAATATTGTAAGACCTCAATATTATATTAAGCTACCGCTTATTTAGAGCTATATATAGGTCATATCGAACCAATGGTTCAAGCAAGTGCAACTCAATCGAAATTGGAGTTCATTGCAAGCATAACTGAATTTTCATGTGCTTAATTTCTGTTTATAATTCGTAAGGAAATTTACTTGTGTCGAATGAAAATAAGCTACACAAAAATGTGTACCCTCTAATCCGCATTGGAACAGCGTAGTAGAATAAGCTCCAAAACTTTTTCTCAAAAGAAGGCCTTGTCCAACATATTTAGAGGTTGTTACTTTACGAAACGCTCATTTAACTCTCAGATTATATCCAATGGTCTTTATGCTTATTTAAAGTTGTATATATACCCATTGTAGTAATAAGTGATACTTATAGCCTTTCAATTGTTAATGTCATCAATATGGTTCATAATATAATCAAATGTAGTTATTTATTTAATTATGTTTATCCAGTAGAAACCACTTTCTCGTTACGGTGTACAATAATTCTCCGAGATGGCGTTTTATTATAACAATAGAGTCCCGGCGGGACCCAGCTTCACTTCGGGGCGCAAGTGTATAATTTACATGACACATTGTCACCGAATGCACTCGCGAACACACGCTACATCAATTATATTGCTCTACGAATAATGACTCGAACACTCTTAAGTGATAAGAAATTATGTGCTTAATATGACGTCATAAGTATACTTTTTATGACGTCTCTTTGGATTTTTGGATTATATATATATATATATATATATATATATATATACATATATATTTATTATTTAAGACATTATATACAAGGTCCATTTATCGTTTATTAAATGATTACCGCGTTTTTTTTCGTTAAACTCATAGTTATATATATTTTAGTTTTTAATGTACATAAACAATTCTTATCAGGTAATTAGGGTTATAAGACAATAAGAAATATATATATAAAACATAAATATTGAAAAATAACATTAATTTTGAGAGCCCAGGGATGGCCCTGTTGATATAATCATAGATCTTAACCGAATATTGCGTGTTGAATTCCGTGCAAGCACTGTTTTCATGTGCTTAATTTGTACTTATAATTTATGTCATGCTCATTAGGGAATACATGATGTGTAAAATGAGATGTGTGAAATTTTGCCACATGTGCATCAATTAATTACTGGTGGTGGAGCTTTGTGCAAGCTCGTCTGGGTAGGTGCCACTGACTCATAAGATATTCTACCGCAAAACAGCAGTACTTGGTATTATTGTGTTCCGCTTTGAAGGGTGAGTAAGCCAGTGTAATTACAGGCACAAGGGACATAACATCTTAGTTCCCAAGGTTGGTGGCGCATTGGCTATGTAAGCGATGGTTGACATTTCTTACAATGCCAATGTCTATGGGCGTTGGAACCACTTACCATCAGGTGGCCCATATACTCGTCCGCCTTCCTACTATATATATAAAAAAATAACTCATAGTGGATAAGCTTTGTAAACTAAACCTTCTTAGAATCTCTTTGCCCAGCTGTGGGCAACAGTATATTTAGCAATTACTACATATTTTACAATACAATGTGTCCATAATACTTCTTACTCGTCGATAACTTACAATTCAATACAGTTAAGCGCTGTAATTATTAAATGTTTGATTTAATCGATTACACTAAGAACCGTTTAACTTCTTCCCAATCCCGACTCGCGCTTATAATTTATGATAACAGAGTCGTCCCTTAACGAATAATCATTTTGTAGATAGGTATCTATCAAATTACGCGCCTCCCCCAGAGCTCATTGTTGTCTAACACGGAAAATATTCATTTGAATATTTACTTAACATGGATAATATTTTAATCTTCCCCTTTGAATTATACATTTTCCAACGGAGACAATTTCACGCCTATTTCATCACAAAGACGTAACTTCGCTTTTTAAAGCAATCAATTATAATTCCTAAGCGACTTGAAAACGTGTAATTAGAGTTGCAATTTGCGTGAACATATGAGCAATATCAATTTAACAAGATATTCCTTTTGTTAATATTCGCACACGCTTTATCAAATTCTCTAGCGGGGGTGACAATAAGCCGCTGTAAGTACTCTCCCTGACATATGGATAAAAGCTTTCATTTCACTCTTAGCTCTTTTGAGTGCGATATAGAATGGGATAATGGATATGAGTAAATTAAATAAGAAAATTGAAAACATTAATAAAATCCCAAGTTACCGAAACCAAAACAATTATTATTTTTATTGTTTTCTATCGCTCTTTGTTCGAGGCAATCTACAAAACGGAAATGATTACGAATTTAATCATTATTAGTGAGTATTCCAACACGTATTATATATAACCGAACCTAACCTTTGCACACCCCCAAAGCGCTTTATATAATCTCATGTTAAGCATGGTGAACATCCAAAGGTTGTCTAGAAGAGATTGCTCACTTAACGATAGGTTCTATTTCACTATACTGTCTGTAGTATTTCATGTTTATGTGCGCAATAAAGTATATTTTTATTGGTATGCAATGTATTGCAAAAATAAATCACGAACTGCATCGTTGTTATTATAATATATTCTGTTGAATTTCAACCACTCAGTTGCTCAATATGGCTTAATTTACCAAACAGAAACATCAAATTTAAAAAGAAAAGAATAACTTGTTAATGTCTAACTGCTGGGCTAAAGCCTCCTTTTGAAGAGGTTTAAGCTTATTCCACCACACTGCGATGAAATGCGGGTTGGTGAAAGATTTTCATCTGACACATACAAATATCATAGCGATATTTTTCTTCACCACCAAGCACAATATCAAATATAAAGACAGATTAAACAAATGAAAATCAATTCATCTATCTCTCTTATCGCAGAAACAGATTTATTCCAACACCACGTGCTACTTTTAGTTTAAGCATCAAATCCAACTTTTTGTTACGGTAGGTCACATAATTTAATTTGCAGAGATGCTTGCACGACACCCAAAGGGTGCGAATTCGAATCCCACGTGGGTGTAAGTTGATATATTTATTCAAATAAAATTTAAGTAATTTGTGAACCCATAAGTATGAATTAATTTTAAATTTATATCATTTATTATGAGTTCTTCTTTCCCAAATTCAATTTACTATAATCAATCTTAACATGTTTTAAAAACTGTCAGAATATAGCAATCTTATATCAGATGATGATATATAAGATATAAATTCATTCTTCTTATTATATTTATAATAGTTTTATTTGCGTGTATATTAATATACCTATATAAAACTATGTATCTGTGGCAATTTTTATATGAATCCTAAAAACAGATTAAAGCAAAAATGCATAGTTAAAGTGCGACAACTAACTATACAAAAAATCTAATTATTAACACATATTTTAACTGCGAGTCATTCAGTAAATTAACTTAACCGTCATGGACTTCGTGCCGAAACGCCTTTGTTGTGTCAAATTATATCATAATTCTATTGTGAAAACTGTTAACTGTCTCCACGACGCCCTCCGGATAAAAAATAACTTGAACGGGGTCCTGCCCTCCTCTGTTTAATAACATAATAGCACAATTCCCTCGCCGCATGATTCAATTTGGATTTCCTCCAGCCTCCCCCGTGCAAGCTAAAAAATGACAACTTCATTATATTCTTCGCACTCCCGGGGGCGACTTGTTTGTCGCAAGGATTATAATGATTAATTCCCTAAAATATTAATACCCATCGCACCCGTGTGCACACTTGCCAGCTATTCAGGCTTAACGGATTTTTTAACTCTCTTTTGTTGACAAAGATTTGTTATTGAAAAAAAATATCATAATATTCAGATTTAGACAAAAAACTAAAATGATAATAATGAAGACCAAAACCAAATAAATCTAGTGCAATTAAAAATAAACGTTATTAATAAGACTTATTTATTTTATTTTATTATTATTTATGACTTTTATAATAAATTAAGTATATAAAAGATTTCATGAAAAATGTTCTACAACTAAAATTTTGTAAAGTTAGTATCGCTTGAGCATTTTCTTCCGGGCCTTTGTCTGCGCAGAATAAAAACTTCATTTCTCTCCCCGAGGAATTTAATTTGGAGTAATGGAAGTGTTATATTGACTTAACAGGCCAGAAGCTCCCCTAGCACAGTTACAGTTATTAAAATGGAGAAATTTATTATTAGCATTTCGCTGTTATACTATTTACATTTGAATTTATTTGTTCTGTGATTCCATTAGTCACAATCTGGTGCATTCATACAATGAAGGCCATAAAGTAGTGAAGTTTGAAGACAAGGTTAGAACGAAGGACGTATAATTAATCACTGCATTGTGATCTTGAGTAAAGATCCGAGCAAAATTAATTATAAAAATGACTGTTTTAAATTATAATAATGAACAATTGAAAAAACATTTTCCTCTTCTGTTTGTTAGAAGTTTTTTTCTTGTTTTGGACTGCCTTGTTAGTCTAGTGGCTTGATATAAGGCCGCAGACCCGGAGGTCCTGGGTTCAATTCCCAGGTCGGGCCAATAAAAAGTTATTGGGTTTTTATGTCAGAAAATTCTCAGTAGCAGCCCGGAGTCTGGAAGTTGAAAGTGTGTAAACTCCAGTGCCTCGGAAAGCATGTAAAGCCGTTAGTCCTGCGCCTGAACTCTTTCCGGTCGTGATCCATTAGTAATATTATTTATTTATTATGCATTCCGTGAATTCCAATTTTTTATCTTAAACATTATGTATAACGTTACAATAATTAATTAATTCATTGCTATATTTGAAATTTAATAATTATAATAAATTAATTCGAATTTGATCTAACTTATTGGACAAATAAACGTGGACTTAATTTAAAAATTCGTATAACAAGAAATGTGACACGCACTTGCAGCAGGACCCTTAGCGTATCATTTATAGTCCTTTTGTCGCCGAAATTATATTTACAGAAGTGAGCAGACAATTTCACGCTCTCTTCCCCGCACCCCACGCCCTGGACTCTAATCAACGAGACGTAATGATAGGATGGACATACCAATATTATATCCATATTATTGTCTTATGAAACAATTCAAAAATATTCATATTTTTATTTTATTACTATATTAATCAATACACAAGTGTCATTTTATACATATCCTATATTTTCACGTTTAATGAAGATAAAGGTGTAATAAAAAAATTAATATTTTTATCGAATTGATATCTTAATGTATATGCGGGTGGGTGTATGTTACCATTACCTGTATGACATAATGAAGACATTTGGAAAAAAATTAAAAGATAGACTAAACAAAATTACGCGAGCAGAAATTATTTCAAATATGGAACCGGCTTTAATTACACCGAGAAAGCATCTCATTACGCTAACTTCCACAAGTAACAACATTTTAATTTGAGCAGCTTGTAAAAGTTCCACGTGAGCTACTTAGCTCAGAAGGAGAAGAGGCTTCCTTCTGAGGCGAACGTTTTGAGCTTATTCTAAAACGTTGCTTCATTGCGTGTTAGTGGGTTTGCAATCCGACATTTGCATTTTTTCATGACCTATAATGATACCGCAGAGCACGAGAAACACAAATTAAGCATATGAAAATTCAGAGATGTTACCCAAGATTGAACCCCCAATTTTCGGTTAAGGTGCACTCGTTCTAACTATTGGGCCATCTCCGTTCTTATATTTATAACAATTTTATATCTTAAATATATTTTTTTATTAATCGAGAATCGTAATCCATATTCTTATAACGGTTCAACGTAGATCAATAAAAGGGTGAGCGTACAGATGAGCGTGAAAGATTGTCCACATGTTCGATCACACCCCATACGATCGCGGCCCGTCTTAGCGGCTATCTGCCCGATGCATCAAATTAATAATCTCCACTGTCCTTTCCGCTACATTATCTAATATGTCACCAGTTTTCACGCCTCGACTTACTGTTGTAGTTTATAGAAAATGTTATTGATGACTTTGATCTAGGCGAAAGAAAACTTTATAAGTTGATTTAAATATAAGTTTAATGCAGAAATTATTTTTTAATAAAAAAAAATCTAATTATGCTCTCTACAGATGCCTGAAAAAAATACTTTTGTTCTGTTGCTTAAACATATTCTTAATCAAAATATATATTTTTTTTAATTTCAATAATGTCCAAAAGCGATACTCAATACTTGCCATGTATAAGTGTATATATTGTCTATATTAGATAGCACTGGCCATTATTTTACATAACACTTAATACATATTAACTATGTACGTAAGTATGATTTGATAAAAATCAAATAACAAAAATTATTATATTTAAAAATCTAACAATTAAGTTAAGCAAATTAGACTTTTAGACAGTGGAGATATAATAATAAATAATAATAAAAAAGATATTTAGACATTGTTTCACAACTCCAACATTGTGTATTACTAAAGATATCAGCACTTCTTGTGAAGTTACGCTCCGTTTCTTCACAACGCATTACATTTACTCACGACAACTTTTCAAACAACAACTGAAAGCACTGATACAACACTTTAAATACTCAGAAAAAGCCAGATAGTTATATAAATCAAACCTGCGATCTTGCGCATTAATTAATCTACTATTTGTTTAAAACTTGAAGCTAAAACCTAATGAAACATTTCCAACATTTAGTAATAAATAATCACGACAAGAATAAAAAATCCAGATCGTTGTAATAGGTTTTTATCAAGATTTAGTCACACCATTTAACAAGATATAGTATTGCTGAATCATGTTAATATTATTTACAGTCACAATATTGATAAGATTTATCGATGCGATACGAGGCACCCAGCGCCGCGTGTCCTTTTCCTGAAATTGACAAGCAAATAAATTGCAAGATCAAAGCTCGGTACTCAGAAAAACATCGTATCGAAAGGGGCGGGCCGTACGTCATGTATCCATGATCGGAAACGGAAGCAGCGATGGAGGAAGCGATGCAGAGCAGCAGACGAGCCCACTTCCTGCGTATTGCCTTCACTTAGCTCAGCAGGGTAGACAAAAATTATCTTCATACTTCCGTAAATAGACGATTTATTAGCTTGAGTTATTTGTAAAAGTCACTAATGTTATTTTTGCAATTAAAATATATCGAAATATTAACAAACATAATATATAATTTAACTTAAAATCATTAATTAATTAACACTACTATTTTTCTTTGAAACCAAAATAAATAAATAGTATAATAGCTTCTGTGTATCTTGTATATAAATAACTTTCACAAAAATCACTTTTGCAGAATTATCTGCAAAAGTGATTTTTGTGAAAGTTATTTTTGTGCAAATATAGTAACATGCCTTAAAAGCCTTCGAGTTAATCAACGAAAAAAAGGACTCTCTTTCTTTTAAGAAGAAGGCTTGGAGCTTATTCCGCCAACTGCTCTGCGTGATGGCGTATATATTCCTGTAACAATTAAGTAAAATACTCATTTTTTACCTAATTTTTAAATAAGCAAACGTAAATATATATATTTTGAAACTGAATTTTAACCAGTGTTCGTCGACTAAGTTCATTCGTATTACATCAACTAGGCCATCTTGGCTTATTTATAAGTTTATATGTATTTACATTACAAATTATTTGACAACGATTTGGTTTAATTGTAATATTTTTCAGCGTATCATGATTATATCAAAACATGCAACAGCTGTGAAAATTGTGATTAAAAAATTATATATTACTCAAACTAATCCCATTTTAATAAAGTTGGCACCGCAAATAGTAACCTATATTATAAGTTGATAACTATCTTAACGAGAAATTGAGTGAACAAAAACTGAGTTAAAAAGTTAAAACCACAGAAACCGGTACGATAATAAGTGAGGGCTATCAGGAAACACAACTCATTTATGTAGTTAATAGTGTTGCTATTGCGTGTTTGGAAAATTAATTTGTTTGGAGTTGGTTAATGTTAGGGTTCTCTGATGCACCTATCTTTTTAAAGTTTTTAATAATATTTTTTCGAATAAACATTGATGTTCTGTATCTTTTAAATAAAAGGTACAAACTGTATATTGATGTATTTTACGAGATATTATACCATACTGTAGAAACAAATTTTGTCATGGATATATCAAAATAATTAAAACATTATTTATGTGGTTTGTTTGAATCAATAAGTTATATAGGGTTCAAAAGACCTTCGCTTTATTAAACGCTTTTAAAAAAAGTTGATTTTAAGGTCGCTAAAGTCGATCCTTTACTTCATCTAACCGTTCAAAGTCATACCATTTTAATCACACATCACAGAGACAGCAAATGTCACATACGATTTTGGATTTAGACAAAATTGTCGCGTTGCATTGTTTTTACTTTTTGCCGAGACGGCAAACTACAAAAGGCTATAGTGGATGTTATAGTAGATTAACGAAAATATATTCAAAATAATTTTAAAGAAATAATATCCTTAAAAACCCTAATTTAAATATAATTTTATAATACTATTTTTATTTTTATATTACTTTATATTACTGATATTATTTCATTGTTGTTTTTCCTGTGACTAGTTACCTTAAAGGACCTTAATCCCTTTCTTTAGATTAGATTATCACGCTGGTAAATATACATATATAGCAAATACATAAAATAAGTGCTAATACTGAGAAAAAAGAACAAAGTAGCCATTTATTTGGAATAATACGAACACATTAATTACTTTTAAAATATACAAATTCAAAGTAATTGGATAATATAAAAAAGAAAAGTAGAACATTCTAATATCAATATCTAGTAGGGTTTTGTGCAAGTCTGGGTAGAGGTACCACCCACTCATTATAACATCAATGATGGTAGCATATTGGCAATATAAGTGATGGTTAATATTTCTTGCAATACCAATGTTTATGGGCGGTGGTGACTATTTACCGCCAGGTCCCACTTGCCAGTCTCTACCTATACAATAAAAAAAATATAAAGAAAATAAAAAATAAAAATGTGTTTGGCACTTCATGAAGGTTTCTGTCATAGTAGTTTCTGTCATAGCACAATCAGTGGTGCGCGAGTTGTATCGGATAATTGTTAAAAAAATTAAAAAGGGCTTGCCACACATGATGAGCTAGTAAATAATATTAAAATGAGAACAAAGACAAACAAAAGCATTGTTAAAAAAAATATGAGATATAAATAAATAGGTAAATTAACGAATTAACTAATTTTATAAATACTTACATTTATTGCCATCACAACAAAAGCTTAAACGTTACAAAATTAAAAAATGACAACTATATGTATTTTTTATCTGTTCTATTTTACTTCTTTCTACGGGACCCACAAAATTAGCAAGTATTCCAAATGATCGGTTATTCCGGGGTGCATGGGCCCGGACGCGGCTGAGTGCGGACTCGTGTTGTATAAACGACTTCTATAATGAGTTCGGCTAACTACCAACGACATAGGCAGCTAATTTCCAAACTCGCTATGCTTAAATTTCGATACCAAAGCTGTTAGATGGAAAATGATTTCGTAAAGTTTTAAATGTCACTTTTAATAACTATTTATAAACAAAAAAATAAAACTTCGAATAGAGTGATAGCGGTATTGTAATTTCGTATTTATACGAATGGAATACGTATGGTCACATAATTTTTTATTATAAAGAATAGTCAAGAAATAGTGTTTAGAAATATGATAATCACAAATATATTTCATGTTTATTTCCACAAATACCATTTTCGTATCCATCGCCATTAACTTCATTAATTATTACACAAATGAAGTTGAAATCAACGCCGTAACTTTCAAATGTAGATTTAAATTCGCCAAATTTCTGACTCAAGAGCATTCTTTGCATAATACCCACAAATTCAGGGGATTCAATCGCTCCAATGAATCCCGCTACTTCTGGGTAGTTTTCCACTTTAGTTTTCAATAGATTTTTCATTTCTTGCAGGGGTAATTTTCCAACAATGGCCGCAATGAATCCAGAAACTCCTGCGTCATTACCTGCCTGCCTCAAAACTCTCTGGCGCTTATTGAACTCAGGTAAATTAAAAATTTTATTTACGTAATCTATTACGGCTTTTATATCATAACCCTTAGTTGCCAAAAATATGTAAGCCTGTAAGGTAAAACATTGAGTTAATAAGAGGATTAATAATAAGAGGAGAAACAAAAACATTTTTTGGTAGAAATTTCTTTTCCTGTTTATCATTTTGTTTGTTATTTAAATATTTCGTATGCTGATAATCAATAACATCATTTAGATTTTGTACCCTTTGTAGAAAAATATTGTCTATCTGTGATATTAAGTTTTTTCTGAAATATTATAATATTAACAATAAATATATTTATTACTAGCTACCCGTCCCGGCTTTCCACGGGTTAAATAAGAGTATAAATGTTTATATTAAAGGACAAACATACAAAATCTTGACGAAACGTACAATGATAAGCTTACCAAATTTAATCCACAATCAAATCAATGGCTTAGGAATATATAGAGGACAATATATTATTATATATAGAAATACATTTTTATATAAATTTTAACATAAAAATTATAACGATATTTTCGCACCTCCTTAAATTCCTCCAAGCTTTCGAATTCCCAGACCATATCCTTAAATTTTGGGCTTAAAAGGAATCCAATAAATCTCATCACTTCTGCGTCATCAATAAATCGTACAACAGTGCTTAACACTGAATCTGTATCTACCAAGTTTATGAAGTCCATAACATGAGTCTGCCACACTGGCGGTTCATTTTCAAACCTCAGAAGCTGTCTATCCTGTAAAATTATTTGACCACTTGGGAATCTTATAATCGATCCTTCACAACATAAAACCGCCATAAATATTACGGCTAAAGTAATCGTAATTTTCAACATTGTGATGATTCAATGATTCCCTTCGATTTAACATAGTGAATCAATTTTACTCGCTTATTATATACATTGCTATTTCGAAATATTTATCTTTATGTGGTATTTTCGTAACCAATAAGTGTTTATTTTATAAATAATATTTAACCTACAATGATTATCAAAGTCAATACTGATAAAGACACGATGTATCTAAAGCTGTGAGTTAATTATTTTAAAATAATATATTATTTTTAAATTATTTATTTTTCGAAATTTATACATAACCAGTGTATGGTACATAGCCCTTCTCACTAAACAGATAATCTAACGAAAAAAGAATTACCCAAATCGAACAAATAGATTCTAATATTAGCTCACTCAAAAAAACTCTAAAGCTATCTTATAAATAAACTGAAAGTCTATTAATATCAAATATACCAACGAAGAAGGGTTTTATAATATCCAATTTGTTGTATTTAATATAATGTAAATTTATCTAGATAATATTCAGTTTTTCAGAAACTTTATATTAAGAATCTATATTTAAATTTACTTAAAACGCGACATGTTAAGACAGTTACACTGAATGTTGTCAAAATGAAGATCTAAGCTACAAGTAAATAAAAATAATCACTTAATAATTTCTACATCGTAAGTTAGTTACGCTATTGCTTGGAAAATTCCAATATACTTGTATAAAATTAGTATATATTTTAAATTCTAAGACGATTTGACGCCTGAAGCCATAATAACAATGATTGTTCTCGGTGCTTAGGCTGAAATTGGAGGGAATGCACAATTGTGCAATGTACGCAATGAGCAGAACTGATGGACGTGTGACGGTCGGACGTTGTCCGTCGAAACGTCGAACACATCGCCTACAGGCTGTATTTATTAGCATTGTTCCATCGCCTTACTTAGACAATATTTTAATCGATGCACGAACGATAAATAACATAATAACAACAGTCAAATTAAACAACTTGCACTCAATATAACTAAACTAAAACAGCAGTACTTGGTGTTGTTGTGTTTCGGTTTGAAGGATGAGTGAGCCAGTGTAATTACAGGCACAAGGGACATAACATCTTAGTTTCCAAGGTTGGTGGCGCATTGGTGATGTAAGCGATGGTTAACATTTCTTACAATGCCAATGTCTATGGGCGTTGGTGACCACTTACCATCAGGTGGCCAATATGCTCGTCCGCCTTCCTATTCTATAAAAAAAAATCCAAAAATTGCATAATGTTATGGTGTTGAGTAATTTTATAGCCCGAGGAACAAATTCAATTTAAATTTCAAAGTAATGTGACCATTCACCTATTAAAATTATCTATGTATACTTTGTATCAAAAAACATTCTAATAATAAAAGATAAAAAATATTTATGACCAGTTGTCTCCAGTTACTAGATTTATTTGTAAATGAAGTAGAAGTAGAAATAATTCAACGATAACGGACCGCTATTTTTTAAGATCTCAGGTTCAATTATAACTCCTTGCGGTACCGTACAAGCTTACCGCTTAATCTAACTCACAAAAAACTTCACTTTATTTATAAATTATAAAAAATCGACGGAAGACTCGATGTCTGACAGCCAATGTATAAATTAGGCGAGTGAATTGCTTCTAATATTTTGCGATTAACATTTTTTTTCCTGTATAAGCAAACAGCTTAACATACAATATTAATCAATATTTTTTTATAAAATTGAATATATTATACATTTTAAAATACCAGATTATTTTTATATTCATATAAAAAATCATTTAAATACTGCCTAATATAAATATACTTTCCATCTATCTTTTAAATAAACTAACAGCGATCCTGGTAAATACTCATTACAGTCCAATGCGTCACTTAAATCTAAATCGCTACAATTAGTAATATTGTATATGTGTACTATGTATACAGTTAGCACGATATAAAAGTATAAAGGCGAAACAAAATTAACTCACAAGTTATCTAGATTAGTTTAATAGTTTCTTAGAAATTATCGGTACGTACCAACCGCAAGCAACGGCGATATAAAGTTCAAATTGGCTTTTTATTTTCAATGTAATGGAATTTAAATCGCTGCAAAGGATAGTTTCCTTTAAACAATTCCTAGCTCGTTTGCTTCGAACTCTTTCCTTAGTCACGACGGTTAATTATATTTATATATTATTCGTGGCTGACCGCGATCGTTAGATACAAGTGTTCCAGGCTGATTATCTAACATAAACACTAATGTTTTCCAGCCTCATAATTTTTGATCAATTTGGAGAGTTAGAGAGTAATTATATGTTTTATAAATTCGAAGTATTACATTATATAATAGGAATAAGAAAGACCTTTTGTTAATTCTATTAATAATTACTTATATATTTAAAAATATCAGACGTTATTTAACGTATAAATTTACTTAATGGAATTTATTTATTATGAATCGTAGCACGCATACCTAAAACGACAGTTCTATAAAAAGGAATAAATTGTCATTTATATTCAATAATATGCTGTTTTTCAATAATGTTTTTAAACGAATACATAAAACATATTTTATTCAACTAAGTTTATAAAATTAATATTCAGTATATAACTAAAATGTATTAGCATATAACTTTTCCATAATGAAGTACCAACCGGGCACGTTCTATAAAAGGTCCTTAGAATGTTGATATTATTAAACATGGTATCACGCTGGTTGTTCTCACAGATTGTGTATGGAAATGACAAGTCTATTAATAAGTAATATATGTTTTAACGGATAAGATCCTGTTAAAAGTTTTTGCGTTTCGATAGATGGGAAGCCAGCACCAAGATCCCGCGATAACCAATGTGCCCACGATTACACATGCTAAACATGTACTAAGTTATTTCCTTTTAATGCGGGTAACTTATTTAGCATGGCAAAATTTTTTTTATTAACGCTAAAAAGTTTAACGATTTCAAGAAATCTTTGACGTTAAGTAAAGGTACGGTGGCGTTTTAAGATTATAAGCGGTTTCGAAGTGGACTTTGGAGAATGCAATATCATAAAATTCGGTGATGGTGGTGGTGCGGTGGCAAGGTGGCAAGCAGGAGGCAACGCGATGCACGCGCCTCGCAATTCAATGAGCTTGAAATGGGCGAAACATTCAAATTGCACCGCCCGCGCCTGCCCCTATCAAATGTTGTTTTATAGCTAATTCCCAAATTCGGTTATGGCCTATAAACGATCCGCTGGAATAATTTAAATGCGAACCAGCCAGCATAATGTTCGTACTTTACTTGAAATAAGGTATTTGTATGTGAAATGCGTTTTGAAATAGGATTATCCGTCGACTTTTATTTCTTACGAGGATTCCATAAAGATCAATAATAATTTGTTACCCGCATAAATGTTTCTTACAAATTATAATATAAACGTATCAACTGTATTATTTCAAAATCCAATTTAGAACGAAAAAAATAACCATAAAATTGCTCACGCCTTAACTTGTATTTTTTTGTCATAAAATTAAAAATGTGTAGCAACTTCATCAAGCGACACGCTAAATACATTAGCCCGGCTAGTGTCCGACGCTTTTTACAATTTAAACAGTTCAAATATAATAAACGGCTGGCTTTAAAGGTTTTCTCTTGTTACGAAGCTAATTTCCAGACAGACATTTCCTTTCATTCAATATGAGCGATTGTTTATTGGCGGGCTTCGCTTTGCGAGACAATTGAACAAAATTACTTACTTTAACGGGACTACGTGCCGGTACAATACGAATTACCTGAGTTTTCTTTTACACACATTAAACACTAGTTTAAGAGCCTCCTGATAAAATCATATACATTACTAGCAAATAATATAAACATTGGTAGCTTTTTATCGAATTAATAATTTATTTTTATAATTGGAAAATAATTAATCATTATTGAGACTATATAATTTAATATATCTTTAAATATATCTATTAATTTAAATTATCTCTAAGTCTACTTTCTGAAAACTTAAATTTAAATTAATAATAATACTGAATTCGAACTCAATCAAAACTATTAAATATAATTCGCATCTGAGCGATATGCTATCAGTCATTACATCGTATCAATCACTCGAAACGCGATACCACAACAAACAACAATCGCGGGCCCGAATGATGTTTCCATAACTAAATTATCAGATAACGGAAAGCTATTTCGCAACCGAAATTCTATTTGCCGGATTATTGTAGGTGCACATTATCCGCTTATATCTATCGATCGACGTAACGGTGTCCTGATGGTTGAAATTTAATCACGACAAACCGAATGCCACCCGTTTATGAAGTCGAATGACTAAACATCTTTTTAATACGATTCACACGTTATAGTTAGTTAAGTTTTTGTATCGACACATTTCACGGTGCGATGTATTGAAGTCTTATTATATGAAATGTGATGCCACACGGGCTGGGAGGCCCGATGTTACCACATACCAGCCACTGATGGGATCTATTATTGTTGATCCACGGATGAATATTCAATCATCGTTCTACTTCGGCGTGGATTCCGTATATTTATAAAAAGTGTAACATTTGTTTCGCTACTTAATTCGTATAGTGTTATAACTGGGTTTATTCATTGAGTACGTAAATAATATCAATCCAATTCACAAAGCAAACGAGTTCCTATCGCTAAAAACAATACTACTTAACGACGGAAGGAAACAAAACGAAAAACAATGTGAGAGCACCTTAATTATAAGGCACCTTTGAATAATCTACGAGAACGGAAAAAATAAAAAAAAAAATCCCGGTAGAATAGTCCGTTCCTACCTTCATGAGATCGAGAGAGTGCAAAGTGCATACAAAATCGTGATGTGGCCTTTTAATCGGTTTCACGTTCGTTCCCGCGCTAGTTTTTGTATTCGAATTTCTCCCGGTTCGCCAATCTGCGTTCGCTGGACGACCGGCTGTCCTAGCGACTTTGTCGAATGAAAATATGCTATAAGACGCTTACTTAGAAGCTATTTTAAGAGATTAAGCCGAGGTATGGAGTGGTATAGCTCGCAGCCAATACTGAAGTAATAAGATAAAGAGGCGGACGCATTTTGTTTTGCAGCAAGCTCACTCCAATTTACGCGGCGCAGGGGCCATTAGCATAAGTCCGGAGGTAGCAGAGCGTGATGTGCGCGCGATTCGCCGGCGCCCGGTACTCGGCGTGACGCTCGCCGCGCCCGCGCACCTGCCAGTGTAATTGCATCCGCGCGACACATTTGTTTACTATTGTAAGCCGTGAAGATGCCATCGTACACCGACACTCCGACTGACTCTCTCAAATTAGCGCGCCGAACACTTAGACTATGTCCCTTTTTACGACGTCCTCGTGTAATCGACCGGCAAACTTCTACGCTGAATTAGTTCCTTGATACTAGTGATATTGTATGTTAGAATAATTTGAAACGTAAATTATATTGATAACATTTTTTGCCGGAAATACATTTTCGGTACAAAAGTAATGTATAATTAATAAAATCAAACATATTTTTAATAAAATGCAAAAAATATATAATTATTAAAAAAGCAAAATCATTGCATTTAGTACTGAACAAGTTTTTATTAAAACATAAAGATAAGTAGGAGCGCCATACCCATATGACCACAAAAAACTAGGGCTGTCACTTTACAGTACAAATAGTCAATCTTTAAGATAAAAATCTATCAACGGTTCGTATATAAGCACCTCAGTTCCAAGGAGAGTCGGTAAAAGATGCTTCACATGGTGTGCCATAAACAAAAATAATTAATAATTTCAAAGATTTTTGTAATTTGCGAATGTTAACCACCATATTACCATACCATATTAAACATTTTTGTATATTTTAATATTTTTTTTTTTAACAAAAACAAAATAATATATCCGATTGTAAAATAAATAATACATTCAGTTTCATTAATCTTTTAAAAACAGAAGCCCTAACAGCCCTACCAAAACAAGACACTATCAAACAGCTTTATGTGGCATACAAAACAGAAATTTTATTGGCTGTCATTGGTCTAGCATGTATCACTATAAAGTTAGTATGACAGCCCTAATCCCTCTGAGTAGCGGCGCACGCGCGGGCTTGCAAGCTGGCATTAGAATGTAGCATCCCGATCGATTTTCCTACTTTAGATAAGGTAATGACAGTAAAAACAGCCGCTAAGGAAAAACGAACAGCATAAA
Source organism: Nymphalis io (assembly GCF_905147045.1). Taxonomy (NCBI): domain Eukaryota; kingdom Metazoa; phylum Arthropoda; class Insecta; order Lepidoptera; family Nymphalidae; genus Nymphalis; species Nymphalis io. The sequence continues at coordinate 7,919,780 of NC_065890.1, read as the reverse complement.
AATATTGTATCCTTAGTGCCTATGTGCCACAGCCATTTCTGAAAATCATACGGAGCGAATAGCAAAATCAAGTCGGTGCACATATTTTGCCATACAGAGTCGCCACTAACGAATGCAGAGAGGATTTTAATGTCACTAATGTGATTCTCGCAATACATACATTAATGTATCGTGATCGTTTTTGCATAAGTACGGTATTTTAATAGCAACGCCAATTTGATTTTCGATATGGCTTATTCCATGAATGCTTGTCTTTAAATTTTTCATATGAAAATCAAAACTGCTTATTAAATAAGCGAATTATTGCATTATACTTAAAATATATTTTTACTTGTTATTTATACACCAAACATATCTTCCATTTATAATTATCTACTATAAGCTTTTCCGCGCTTTTTCCTGCATTAATCATTACGGATTGGACCTGTGGGTAAACATTTATTTCAAATCAGTCTGGTAGTTTCTGAGGTTAACGCGTAAACAAACAAACAAGTTCTACAGCTTTATAGTATTACACCAAGTTAATTGTTAATATATATAGTGATTTTTTTAATATATTACCTTTAAGTACCTAGTAACGAGGTTTTTTAATATATTACCTCGTTTTTTTATTTTTAACTTTCTTATATTGTCACTCGATTCTAAATTATGTATGTACAGTAACTGCCTGTGAATGTCCCACTGCTGGGCTAAGGCCTCCTCTGCCTTTTTGAGAAGAAATGTATATACATATATTCAAAATTTCAAATAGAGATACATTAGGAACTTAGTTAAAATTTAAGAATACATAATACCTACCTTCACTGACATTTCTCAAAGGAGTTAATAAAACTACTTCATATAACTAATTTTGGTCAATTATAAATGTTTCAATATTGTAATTCAATGTATATGTAAGTCCTCGTTCATTATCTTTAAAATTAACATTATTCTTATCGTTAAGCTAAAATAAATATAAAAGAAAATCAGTTTTAATTAAATAAAGCCATTTAAGCACACGTAATCAAGTACAAAATGGATAACTGGAATGCAATACAATCCAGTAGACGCGCGATGCTAGCGAGAATTATAAAATTGCATTGCATTATGTTATGTTCGTCCTCGAGTTCATGTGACATGAATATTTTTAATCTATGCCTACTATGAATCATAAGATGTATAAGTTTCCTGTCGTCTCCGTTATGTGCCCGTACTCGGTGAGGTAAGAGCGACAAGAAAAAAGATAAAAACTTGTATGCGAATGTAGAACCAAAGCGGGATGCGATCATTAGACTCTCGCCATAATCGCTACATCCTGAATAGGTAGGTGGTGAAGCGTGCTCGCTCCGGGTTCCATCCTCGGTTCATAGGAACCCCGTTCATTCATCTTAAACAGCGGTTATATATTTACAAGTCATTCAATAAATTTAAAAAATATATTTTTTTTTTACGGAATCTAAACATCGTAATTGCATTAGTATTAGAAATAAAATTAACGAACGCGAAAAGTGAATTTTCTTTGTCCATTTATAGTAACAACATCTAATTAAAATATTCCAATTAAATGTATTTTTTAATTACACATTATGTTACATAAATCATGTTAAAACCATACATGACGGTTTTCAAATTAAAATTCCTTTTAAGGTTTTCGTTTATAGCCATAGGAAATGTTATGCAAATGTTACCGGCCTTAATGAACACATATAAAAAAACCAATCAACTTTACAATAAAGTCACGACGTGTAATATTTAACAGGTAAACATGTGTTAGTCGGTTAAAAGGTAAATAATAATTAGGTAAGACATAAAAGTGGCGTGAGAACTTGCGGGGTGGGCTGCGGTGGCCGGCATACAAATTGAAATTGTCAGGTCGCTCGATCGGGACTCGCTGGTCTCACGGAAGCATTTACCCTGAGACAATAGCCTACAAGACATGCATCTATTACCCTTTTTAAAGTTAGAACTGACTGCCCTTTAAATAGCGGCCCGTCGTAAATGATATGGTCTGATTGCGATGCTTTCTCTATAATTTGAATCCGTTTTGTTTGCGTTAAATAGCAGTTACGTAAATCTCTACTGCATAGGTATCATTAGGTAACCCTTGTTTGTAAAGGTTAAGGGCTTAGTTAACTTCTAATTAATATTCTCGCCCATCATTTAATATTTATAATTAGTTTTAACTATATCAGTAAAGTGCCTGTAAATGTCCCACTCCTGGGGATTCTTTATTGGTTGTTGGATAAACATGTGGCATATTTTTATCCAAAAACTGCAGATTACCGCACGATATTTTCCTTCACAGCCACCCATTAAAACAAATTAAGCATTTGAAAATTTAGTGGTGCTTGCCCGAGTTTGAACTCGCAATCGTCGGTTAAGATTTGTTCTATCCATTTAGACATCTGGGCTATCTATATTAGTGTATTTGTCTGTTTGATACTTCTGAATTAACATTTGCGGATCTGGATTTGTATTGATAAGGTTTTAATTAAATCAGGAAGAAAATTAAAAAAATCACCAAAACATTTAATTTTTGCCGAACAACCCTTCATTCATTATAACAAATCTTGGTTTACAATTATAACCCTATCAGTTTATTACTCTGTGTGTACACAATTAAAATATCATTTGATATGCTGTCAAAAATAAGTGCAGTAGATGCAGTGCGAGGGTGTCCCGGCGCTAACAGATGACGTAGAGCGAAGTGTACTCGCGCACCCTTGCCGCTAAGCCCTATGCAAAATAAAACACACGATTGACATCTCTTTAAAATTTATTAAAAATTCACTCGGCTTACACTTTAAACGGAGGGTTAAACGCCCAAGTGAAAGGATTACCTTACATCCGAAATGTCGCTGGCTTTATCCTTGTTATTTATAAGTGCTTAGGCAATGGATGCTTAATGCATTTTCAATTATTTTATTCAACCGATTCGTCTTCGCACTGTTTGTTTATCACATAAAATATATTTCAACCGGTACTATGCAATATATTTTTGTTTTGTGTATGACAAACACATCTTTTGCAATTGCCATTGTTTTTAATCTTTATAGATCGAGGAAAAGTAAAAAGTCCTATCAAAATCAATATAATTATATACATACAATACAACATTAATAAGTTTTTAAATGATAATAGTTATAATAAGCGAATTCTACATAAGTCACTCGCCTAGTCAGTCCAACATATAAGATGGCGAGTTATCTGTTTATGATGATTAGGCGGTTGCCGGGCAACGGGGGTGGTCAGCGGGGCAGTTCCTCATACAGGCGCACGCCACCCCTTCCGACCCTGGTAATTATTCTCGTTGACCACGTTAAGTTTAATGTTGCTTTATCGTGTTATATGATTTTACACTGTTTGTGACTTTAAATATGTCTGCGTCGGACAACATCAATATTACTAACATATTTTTAAAAACCAACCTAAGGATGTTTTTATTGGAGAGTTTACGTTTGTATACAAAAAAAAAACTAAATTAAAAAAATAAAATAAGTGCTTCAGTTATATTTGTTTCTTAAATTCTTATAAGTATAATATTTCTAATAATTTACAATAATATATTAATTACATTGATTCTATAGAAACATTCCCGATCATAATCCTGCAATGGTTTTTTCTCATTAAGATTTTCCTGTTTTTACCTCATTCTAGGCTTTAAACGAACGAATTCAGTGAGCAGATCTTAATCAGATGCCACAGTTAGGGGCCTCATCCGATTCTATTTGGAAGCTAAATAGCAAAGGTTTATTTTGTGGTAAGGAGCTTTTTTAAAATGTTCGCAAAATCTGTGAACAATTTCAGGAAACGAAAACAAATGCATTAGAAATGTTTTCTTTTGAAAATAAAATATTAAATTCTGAAAAGGATGATGCCAGGATTTGTCGATGAACTCTGGTCCCACCTCCAATCATCGTTATATATCGTTGGATAGGTATTTTTAAGCTGAACAAAAGTTACTATAGCACTAAGTTCCACATCTTAGTCCATTGAGAGTTATGCTTTAATAAACATGGTATTTTAAGTAATAGGCCAATAATGGTTTTTAATAATCGTTTGGTACCTAGGGTTCGCTAGGCATGAGGGATTTGTAGCCTTTAAAAATGTGTGATTTTTTATAAACAAAGACGTTACAAAATAAGTAAAAACAACGTAAAATATCTTATTTTTATAATATTTTACCTATTTTAATATGAGAACTTGATTTTCAAAATTATCTTTTTCTCAGAAAACGTTCTACTACGCTGTTTCACTACGATTTAGTAAATATATGTGGCAGCATTTCACGCGATACTTGCAGGTTTCCCTGTGACGTTTTACTTGATCGCCATGAGATTAATACTAAACACAAATTTGACAGAATTTAACACAAAAGTCAGTGACGCTTGCTCAGATTTGAACCACATAATATTTTGTACTTAAATATCACATTCAGACCATCTTAGCTAAAAAAAATTAAACTTTGCTTAAATTTTAATTTTAATTTGTTCTACAATAAATCTTATTTCATAAAAATACAATTGCAATGTAAACTAGAATGAATTAAAAAATGAACTAAAATATTAGTTATGATAGACAATATATACGTTATATAAAATGTAGTATCACAAATAAATAAATCTATCCAAAATATATTTTTTCTCTTATCTATCCGTTCAGCTAGCATTAAATAATATATATATATATATATACATATTTCAATTCACACATTTTTTTATTATTTCCTATTGATGTGAAAATGATATCAGAAATAGTAATTATCCACCAATGCAACAGCCTTAATAACTAACTTTAATAATAACTACCGCTTGCATTAAAAAAATCGTTCAATAATCTTTCAAAAAGTCAAAACAAATTCTTGATACGAACTCTAATAAAATTTATTAGTAAGAAGGCATTCTAATATGAGATCATTATAATGTCCACAATACAATAAACTATCGAACTATCAAGAGTGCATTCAACTCTAACGCGGTACTATTATTAAACGGAATTCGATTTAAAACCGAACCCTCCTCGTCGTTTGTGAAATTGACATTTATTCTTCGTGTTTCATTGTTGTGCGTTCGGATTCGATCTATTGTTAATTAGCTTAAACGGCCCATGCGCTATCCCATGCCAAAACACCGCTGTTCATTATTATATCCATATTTCATTGATTAATTCAACAAATAACCAAAATAAAATCAGATCTTTATAATGTAAACAGAATACTTTAAAATAATTGATATAAAAAGTAGCGCTGATAACGTGACGGAAGTCGGAACTATATAAACACACATTCTTCTAAACTAATACGTGTCGCGCCATCTGTTATCGAATAGTAGAACTTCATACATTCCTTACACAACAAGAAATTATAATGTTTTGTAATATATTATATTCAATAGACAATTTAACGAATTATTTATCTAATATTTATTTTACCATGTAATAAACAGCAGTCGACCTTAATATACTAATAAAATGAAATGACTTTTATAACTTTTCTTGTATTATCTAACTTATTTTCATATGTAAAAATAATAAAATATTCTCTCAAATTTGCGTGTCTATAGTTATAATCGAATGTTTCACATGTGATCGTATCACGCAAAGGTATATGTCAGTGGGAACGTTATTACGTACGAAAATTATTTGCCCCCATCGGGCGGGAGTGCCCCGATTAAAGCCGTAAATACTTTGAGATTAATTATCTCGTAAACAGTCGCAGTGGCGCCGCTCCGCGACGGAAATCGCTCACCTACGCCGTGAGCGCGATACAAATTCAACTTTTCCAATTAAATTTCGTGAGGCATTAATAATTATTTGGGTACATCAATTTGTTTCGTCGCCGGTTGCCGCCTTATAAGGATTTAGCGTACAAGGTATAACATATCGGGACAATTCTGAAGATAAGTATTTCTTTATAAATCAACGTCTAATAATTTTATATTTCATAATATGTATGCAACATATTATGAAATATAAAATTTAACATATTAAGCAAATACATTGTATGATTTATGGACAATTATATATGAAATTTAAATTAAGTAAATATTTTTTTATATTAAAATATAATACTGCATTGTTCATTCATTTAATAATTACTTTGTTCATTATAATATACAAATTAAATGTACTTATTATAGAAGTTAAGTCATAAGATTTGTCATAGTAACCCTTGCGTCGCTTGCGTTCAAAAGATTCCAAACTTTAGAGTTAATTTAATTAAACTTGAAATGAAATATTAACACTTTAACGTATAAAATTTAATATCGTTAAGTTATAACGTGATTATTCAACTCCTCGGCAATTTTCAAAAACATCTGGGAAATTGGATTGAAGCGACGGCAGCGCCACCTTTGAGCGCTTCCGCTTTGTCGGAGCGAGGCGCTCGCCACTTCGCACTGTGAAATTAATTTTCTTCGTCTTTATGTAATTTAATTATAAACATTTCAATATGGCGCCCCGGGAATTTGTGCCCGGGAGAGAAGTTAAATAGAAACGTTTGATACTTATCTTCTAATACACTTCAGAGATAATTGCGCGATTTAACTTAAATTAAATATTTCGAATGCAATATTCTCTTAATGTATAAATGTTAATCGAACATTTAATCTATTTTTAGAGATGGATTTATTTGTGATTTGTTTAATTAAAACGTTTTACGAATATTTAATAAATACATTCCCTCTCTTCAGTCATTCACAAAATAGTCGATATAAAATGTAACCTAACCTAATAACAATTATTTTTTATCAAAATAACAAAATGTCATCCATCTACGAAATTAAAACTATTATTTGTGTGAAGTGTACATTTAACAGATGCAACAGAGAGTAGCGTTTGCAATTTTGCTCTAAAACGTTCACGCTCCGACGACGAGAGGCGACATCAAACATACGCGCTGCTCACAAACCTTTAGCCAGCTTATCTCCCATTCACTATCTGAATCTTCCCAAAACTGTCTACAATCCGCCCCATTGTTCGATGTTTATTAAATTTCATTTTACGTTTATACAACAACACTTTTGTCGGCTACTTTTTGTAGTGATTTGGGACATTTTACGGGTGGATTACTCTCTGACGTCTACTCTTCAAAAGCACGATGCCTTTTTGTGCGGGTCCGGCATTATGGTACGCATTGCGAGTATTATGTCATAACAGACGAGCACTCGATGCATTCGTTTGCGTTTTGTCGCGCTATTTTATACCAAATTGAATTCTGTGTTGACAATGTCGTAAACATCCTGCCTTTTTATAAACGTAGTATTTTTAATAGCGTTCGAAGCATTATCTAAAATGTGGAGTGTTCGAATTGAATAAGCCGGATCAGTGGGTATTATACCTATGTATGGGCTAATATGTACGAAGTTATACATTCCGCTAGTGTATTATTATTTATATTTACAGGCTGATTAAAAATCACAATAAACTAACAATATAAAATAAAATTAATCACAATATAAATAATAGTTTTAAAGAAAAACAAAAAAATGTTGCTAAACTTTAAAACAAATAATACATTATATAATATAATACAGAAGTGAATACGAACTCTGTCTACATCATCTATCAACGGAGTCACAGTTTTATTATTGTTCTAACGTATGCCTTTATTTTCTTTGATAGAGTCAACTCGAAAAACCAGTAAAGTACTAACGGCGCATCTAATCAAATTCATAAGCACCGCTTTCCTCACCATATTTGAATTCAATTTATAGTGAATTATGTATGATGTTATTGGAAAACTTTATGCGTATAAGATAAGAGAATACTCTGATATGCATAGCAGGGGCCCTATTATGAGAATCAATTTATGAACACGCATAGCGGAGCGAAAGCTGATGCGTTATAAATATTAATATGTCAAAATTGTTTAGTAAAATTTTAACGTAGCTATTTCAATCACATTCAATGAAGCTCATATTATTCACGTGTTTGAAATATTTAAAATTCATAGTCGCAATACATCGATTATAAGGCAGGAGCCACTTGCAAGGTCAGTGCCATAATTTAAAACTGTCATAGTATTATTTTATTTAATCAAAATCAGATTAAATTAAACTATTCAGTAAGGTATTACTAAAAGCAATAAGCTTACAACTCCACTTCTACGAAAACAATCCTGTATCTCGGTGTCTTCACTAATGGCGCAAGTTCGACAGTCGAAGTTAGTTGAAGTGTTCTACAGCTGCAATAAAGATAAATCCAGCAATAATATGTTCGGTTGGGCCTTACGTGGAGGATTGCTTGGGCACGAAATTGAATTTGCATGGAGTCTTAAGTCGACACCGATTGAGACGCGTTGCGCATTCAGCTGTCTCGCTCGGTGGACAATTACGAGTTCCACAACAGTTAGACGACGATTACGCGGTTGAGCCTGTTGAGCCATCCCGAACTTACAGCCCGGTCCTCCCGATACATTGAATATCTAATTTTACAAATCTTCGACTCGGTTACTCTATTACATTGTGTGATACTGCTGTTTTAGATACGTGATTGTCAGTTTAATCTCCACAAAACAAATAAAACGCTATCTTCGTTATCGATAATGTAAAATCGAACTGTGGGTGTAGATATGAGAGATATCAACATTTATTATATTTTAAGTTGTTTACTTTGTGCAATAAAATGTCTTAAATAAAAAAAAACACTCATAGTCAAATTGTTAATATTAATCAGCATAATATACAGGACCATGTAAGTGTTTGAAGTACGTAATTCGTTGGGTATCTAATGCTTACCTTCCTTATTTGATTAGTGCTTACATATTAATTATATAAAGCGGAGACTTGGTTAATATGTGGGACGCGAGCAGCAATCTTCCTCAGAGCGCCGGTAATCCACGCCGGAGGGCCAGCATGGAAGGACGCTCCTTATCCCTTGATCCCGTTGTTTACCAGACATTAAACAGATAACAACTCCGCGCCCTGATACTCTCTCCAGATTAAGCCTCGGCTCTCGTAATCCGAACTTCGATTAATTTCATCCAATACTTACTCACGGGTTACTTGCTTTACTAAATACTACATTGCTAACTTCTTGCTCTAACTTCGCCCGACTTACTATCATAATCTATCTAAAGTGTAATAACTCTTAACTTATATCTTTGCCTGTATTTAACGTCACCTGTTAGTGTGTGTGTGACACAACTAGGGAGATATCAGACATAACAAAAATATCGTTAAGACTTTAGTTCCTAACCCCGGGTCGTTGCTGAGATTTTATTGACAGAAAAAAAGTAGGTATCCTTTATGATTCGACACCGAAACCATTAGACCTCGAAAGACCGTATAGCTAGCCACCAGACCTATCCTGGAGATATCTATTTACATATTGCCTTTATTACAAGATGACGTAATATTTCAAGTAATTATTGTATTATTTACTAATCATAATATAATTATTTCACCACGAAATAGTATTAAATTCAGTAGTCTTGAAAACAATACCATTAAACAAGAAACTTTATATTATATAATTAATAAGAGTTATTATAAGATAAAATAATATCTCAATATTTTTAAAATAAATTTTAAATTTATTATTGTAATTTCATAATTAGTGTATTTCCTCCGATTAGACTTAAAATTTAATGAAGCAATATTATCTTTACGATACTTGAATCTAAAATAAACATAAATATTTTTGCCGTTATAATAATATATTCATATACATGACATAAAATATATTAAAATATAATGATCGCGACGGACTCACAACCAGATTACGTAATCTGTAGCGTTGAAACATGCAGGTAGCTAATTTAAAATAGCACTATAATTCACTTGGTTGTGTTATGCTGCATTAAGCCGACATGGATTAAGCCAAGTGGTTAAAAGAAAACAAAAGATCAGATACAGATCGAAAACTTACTAATTTTAAATTATTTAAAATATATAAAGACTTTAAAATCTTCTTCTTCGTCGAGACACTCTTGTCAGAGCGGTCGTGGTCGCCATCTTCATGGCGACTTTAAAATAGAGTAAGTGAAATACGAAAGACGCAAGCCATCTTCCGAATTCGGAATATTATTATTGATATAAAAAATAAATAAATAAAAACTGTAATTTTTGCTTATTTGCATAATTGGTGAATAAATAAAGAGTATCATATGATTATAGTATATTATTTTATATCTCCCGTAACGGAAGGTTCTACAGCACTTTGTAATTTTATAATTAATTCTATCTAATTAGCACCTACTTTTTATATTGTCTTCAATTACCTTTTTCTTCAAGTAATTCGCCTATTTTTAGAACGTTTACTGAAATCTAAATAACGCAATAACAGGCTCATCACTATTCGTATAGGTAAAATCATAAAAAGGAAGTAAAAAGTTTTGGTTTAATGGTTAGTAAATTTATATTGAAAAATTTTTTTTTCTTGTCATCGGTTCGTAATTATAATACATAGATTGTAACATGGCTTGTCTTTACTAAACATTAATAATATAATAATGTACTCAAATACTAACTCCTACGCAGGATATATTATAATAAAATGTATATTCACTCTCACTGATTGATTGTATATGCATTCCTACCGGGTTTTTCTGAGGCAGGCGAGTGAAATACTACCAAACTCTTAGTTCCGGGCTACAATTAACAATTTATCCGAATAATAATGTCTTTGATCCATGACTTCGAACCCAGGACCTCAAGATCTACAGTCTCATAGGCTAGCCACTAAACAAATGAAGCAGCTAAAATTAATTAACGATGTGACGCATCTGTCGCCGACATGAAGTTACATTTCGGTTACAACTTACTGATGGGATGGCTGAACAAACACGAGGCAAAGCAAATAACGTTGCAAATGATACACCCTCGCAGCCCAGTCATACACATGCTCCAACGAAGAATATGAAATTTTATTACAAATCTAATAAGATACAATATACAAAATAATCAAAAAGTTAAGTCATTTTTACATTAGACACGTATATTTACCAATTTATTTAATTATAATAATCACGTTTAGATATTTATGTCTATGTAAATATAACATTTTAAATAAATTAAAAATATTATTTTAAAATTCAAATTTTAAAACTTGAACAACCAAAAACTTCGCATATAATATTTTTATTTAAAAAAAAACCATTAGCCTTGTAATAAAATATATCTTATTGCTTTGCCATTCAAGAGTATGTATTCCAGTCCCAAGTGGATTCATTGCTATTCGCTTTGAATATATACTGGCCTACCTAATTAGGTACTCTGAGAGACCAACAAGAGACATTCCAATATTTGTAGAGCGTCTTAAATCACATTTACTGGTAACAAACGGCCAGGTATGTTTGTTAACTGATAAAATTTAGTTTGGTTTGATCAAATTCAAGTCATGTGTTCGTCGTTCGAACAACGGTAACCACATATGTAACCTTATGTGAATCTTTGTGAAATAATGTTTTAGTTTTGTCTTATAAGGCTAAGAGATGAAGTGTATTTATATTTTTATATCCTATTAGAAATTAAAACCTTTTTGGTTACAAGAGTTGTAGATTTTTTTTTAATAAATATTCTTCAATCAAGTCCACTTTAGTTGTAGAACAGCCACCATTTTTTAATAAGACACAACATTTAACATACAAAAATAACAGCCTCCAGTCAAAGGCCTTCCCTCTTTTTTTAGAGTTTATTCTACCAAGCTTGGTGGAATAAAATCAATGAAAATGTAGGCTTAGAGGATCATATGAGGCGCACTTTCATCCAATATAAGCAAGTTTTTTCACGATGTTTTCCTTCACATAATATTAACGTATATTAAGCACATAACATTCAATGGTGCTTACTTGGATTTGAATTCGCAATCTTTAATTATAGTTCATGTGTCCTAACCATCTCGGACTGAGAACATTTAATACACAAAAATATAAAAAGTAATATAAAATTCTTTAATGTATGCTATATCTCCATTAAAAACATTAAGAAACCTTTAAGGAATTCAAACGACATTATTAATATATAACTTGAAAACCTCAACCATCTTAATGATAAACCGAGAGGCGAAGTCTCAATCTGCAAACACAAATATAAAGCTAATTAAAAAGTTTCAAACTGAATTATGAGAGGGGCCTCGATGGACTTGGTACCAAGGTTGGAGCGAAGATTTAATCAAAGCGGGTGTTATCGCCAGCCCTGCAGGAATGTTACCCCGTGTAACACAACATGACAAAGTTTCGTGGTACCAAAGCAAATGTTTGTTTGAAACAGTTGCGGCAAACATCGCTCTCACACTCCGAGAATTCCAAATTTAGATTACATATTCATAACAGGCGCTGAGGAGCTGTTCATTTCGTAAATCCCGACGGGTACCGTTAGTAATAGCTACCAGGATGTAGATCTGTCGCGCTTGTATAGTCGAATCGAGAACGCGCATAAACAAATTTTGGTTACGGCACAATTATTAAGAGATGTGCTAAATATAGTTAACGTTTTAAGGTTTTAGTTTCTACCACATTTATTTCATATCATGATTTAAAAACATAACAATTGTAACTGGTTTATTCATAGATCTTAAGAAAAAAATAAACTCTATTTATTTAAATCTTTCCTTCCGTAGTAACTAATAGTAGTATTTTTAATATGTGGTTAATGAACTACCAATGTTTATGGCATTTGCATAAAACACTGTAGAAATTGGTGCTGTAAGAAATATTAACCAATCTTTACATCGCCAATGTGCCACAACGTTGGGAACTAAGAAGTTATGTACTTTGTGCCTGTAATTCCATTTGCCCTTCAAACCGGAACACAACAATACTGAATAGTACTGTTTAACGGTAGGCTGGAACAAAGGCCTACGAATAAAATATAAAAGAAATACTTTAATTTCCATTCTGTTATTTAAATGCAAAAAAATTAACAACCTATAATGTCAACTATTTATAATTATCCATGTTCAGTTTGTTTATTGAAATTCTTCGTCTTTTAGCACGATGTGTCCATCGACATGACAGAGTATTGAAGTGTCAAAATTTCTACTGACCTGGGCCTATATAAAAAGTTTACGTATTCTTAGATTACGCGTGGCCATTGAGCTGTCAGCGGGCAAAGAGTAAAACTTATAAGAAATTTAATGATACATTAATTGATTAAGCTACTGTAAACGATTATATAAATAGATATTTAGGTAGTTATTTATAAATAAACGCAAACAAGTATCCTTTGTAGTTACGAACTTTTGTGAAGTCTCATCTCCACAAACTAATTAGTGGGAGTAAAGAATACTGGATATACTTCACTGTGCTACCATATGTATATGGTACATATACGGAAAGTTGTGACCATTTACCCTCAAGTAATAAAGTGGCTCTTTTGCTTTCTGATTATTTGTAAATAAATAAACTAAAATTTATGTTTTGAAGCTAACTCAAAAATAATTCGAAGTCATACATTCATAGCATAAAATTGAGATTTTCATTTGTACTTTGACAGCTTTTTGTCAACGGCGGTAACATCTGAGATGTTTACTATTCTTGTAATATATTTAACATATTGATGTTTCTTTAGCGCTTTATTAAAAGAAGAATCCTCCCATCCCACTCCCATTAGACTATTTATTCAAGTCAACGTTGAAGCGACAAAACCGAGTCAGCTTATAAAATTTATAGTCGATCGAATGAGATAATATGGTCGACGTTAAGAGCAGCTTAGACAGTTTGGAAATTTAAATGTGAAGTAAGTTTTGCGAGATTACGCGGTATAAATCAGTGCAAGACGAGCGCGCCGGGCGGCAAGCGAACGGCAAGCGGGCGGCGCGGGCGCGGCCTCTTCTCGTCAGACTGTGGCGATAAATCCGAGACTCCCTCGGGCTTCTACACCTCGCTTCGTCTTCATGTAGAACACGCCTCTCTTTACTCAACTGGGTATGTCACACTTGACTTATGGTTTCAAAGCGGAGGTATGCTTATTTAACTTGGTTATACCATAAACGCTCTCCACAATTACCTTAGATGGAAACTATTCGATAGAAGAAAGATTTTTTTTGTTTAAAAACATAATTGATTAAACAGATAATGTAATGGACAGTTAAGTTCTAAAGTCTTTTTAAAAATAAATATAATAAACATTTTTAAACACTGCTTTCTTATTTCAAGTGTCAGCTGAAGCGTTCAAGGTATTTTCCGGTAACTTCACCTAATTCTTTTTCACGCTACATTTCAAGAATCTTATTTTTGTAATTACAAAAATGTCTAGTACGCCGACGTTATCCTTAATTGCTGGACATAAAAATTCCATTTAAATTTCCCTTTTAACGATCGAGGAGGTCTGTCTAATTGTTATAATACACTCGTTTACGTATTTTTATTACCGGTACAATAATTAGAATATAACGGTACGTCGCCTTTTTAGGTATTGTTGTAATTAAACTTTCCTGGATTAAAGTTAAACAATATTACATAATAAGAACTCTGCTAAGGGTGGAGGGTGAGATTCGGTTATTTAAGAAGAGAAAAAAAAGTAATTTATTGTTTATTCTGAACAGTAGCGTGGGCCCGGTCAAGAAGCTTAGAAGCGAAACACTTAAATATTAGTAAAAATAGGCTCATTTTGATTCCAGTATCGTTTATTATTCATTGAGAGATCTGATTTACTCTGTACTACTATCGGAACGGATAAAATAATTTCTTATATATTTTTATTTTAATATGGTTGGTTAATATATATAGGTACGTTAATATTTTATTATACATGAAAAACATATTGGTTTTTTATATTTGGCATTTAATATACATTATTTATTCATTTATTTATTTCACGTAGTTATTGAACTGAGCCATGAGTGAAAATTAAAAGTTTAATTTATAGTTATTTTTTATATCAAACATTGATTCTTAAGCAAAATCTTAAGCTTAATAGCAATCATGAATCCTTTAAGAAATTAAGAATTATTTCATTCCTTTGAATTAGATCGACATTTTGCAACGTAAGTTTTAAATACCCAGGAACTAAAACCGTAAATCTAAGATTACCTAAACTTGCACGGTTGTTGCTTATTTGAGGTGTTCGACCAAAAATCGATTAATCTACAAAGTTACTCTATTATAAGTTGTTAGGCGAGTTAAAGTGAAATTGGTTTAAGTCGACAAATTCCGCCCGTAGTTCGACGACAAGGCGAGCTCCAGCTAACTTCAGTAAGACAGTTTTCCATGACAGCTACGAGACTGCTCGTAAATAATACATTAGGTTTATATTCGTATACTCGTCTTACTAACTAAATGATTTTCTAACGTAATTAAGACTTAAGAGAAAGTTATATTAGAAGTGATTTTAGTAAAAAGTTTTAACAATTTTTAACGTAACATTTTATGCTATACAACATAAACAATTACAAAACTGATAATATTTTCTGTAATTAGTATTAAAATCTTACTAAGTAAATTTTTTGATAATTTGCTACAAGTTTCCTTAAGCTTGTGTTTTAATAAATTGTATTATAATGATTATCTTTTTAAGAATATATTGTTGTAAAAAATATGAAAACAACTAAAATTTTAATAAATGCCTCATTTTTGGGTAAAATATGTTCAGGCCATAACAAACTTTTTTTGGTTGAAAATACCGTTGAAAAAATCATTTTTTGAAAAGAATTTAAAAAGGACATACATATGTGTACAGCATCTGTGTATATGACAGGTATTTGAAAATTGTCTTGCTCATATTCTCTACGGATTATCCGCCTTTATAATAGTGTAAAGTATTTTTACACAATTTATTTTGCTATAACTAAATCAGCTCGATTTAGTATTCTTTCATAGTAAATATATATAAATATATATATATATATATATATATATATATATATATATATATATATTAGTTATAACTGACACTAAGACTGTTTAACATTTATTACCGTATAATTATTAATTTCAAATGTTATTGTCAGGTACAGGTAACATAAAAACAAATAAAATAAAGTGCGTACGTAACAAGTGAAAATTTTTAAAGTGAAATTTAAAATTCTCTCATCAGGTGTCATCAAGAAGTTTTATTTGAATAAAAATTTATTATAAATGTATTTATGACTATAACATAATGTAACACTTGTATTAATGTGTCGATACTGAAATGCGTGGCGAAAAATTGTAATCATGAGATGGGGTGCATGTGTTCTATCACAGCTGGGGTGTCGGGGGTCGCGACCCGGGGTCAAATATCTGGGTGTCAACCCTGCTATTTATATTTGTCATGAATAGATATATATTTGTACTTTAGTTTAACACAAAGGAATGTTAATAATTTTATTTAAAATGAAATAAAAAGTAATATAATGAAATTGATGTCCTATGCAAATCAACTATACATTTAGCAAGTTATTCGTTTAGATTTAGAGAAATTACACATTTATCTAATTGATTCACAATATTATACTTACCACCCATACAGATTTTGGTTGAACTTGGTTAATTGGACCGACAGATGACATGATATTTTTTTTTATTTCAATTAGTTAGGAAGACTCGTAAATGGACAATCTGCTAAAAAGTGGTCACCGCCTACGCCCCACAATCATTTTGAATGAAAGAAATATTAACCATCCGTTATTTCATCAACGCTTCACTAACCATTGAAACTAAGATATTAATTATATACCTTGTGCTTAAAGTTACACTTACTCGCTTACACACAAAACGGAACACAACAATACTAAGTATAGCTACAATAAGTAATGGGTGGATGGTAACAACCTAGATATGCTTGCAAAATGCCCTACCAATGTGTAAAATAACATTATATTGAATACTTTTTTTATTGATAAATATTAATTATGGAATTACTAGTTACGCATTTAACGGACCCTAGCTAAGTGCTCTGGAAGTATTCAGTGCAGTACTGTCTGCAAACACAGGTGCACTTTCTAGTCCTTCACTATGAGGAGACCAACGGATTTACGTGCTTTCCAAGGCAAGGGAATGTAAACATTATTAACTTCCAACCATTTGGACTACTGAGAATGTATTTACTGGAATATCTGAATTTTAATTTGACCAGTATTTGGACCTGTGTTCTCAGCATCTGCCTTAGAAGCTATCCACAAGATTAACGAGACAGTTTTTATTATATAACAATTTTAATCTATATTTGTACCTTATAATATAAAGCAGTACACGTTCTATATAATTTACGATATTGTTTACATCAAACATATCGTTTTTTGTATGATCACAGTTTGACAGTAAATCTTTAAGGTAGCAAAACTATCACCGTTTCCACTCGAACTTTGTACGATGGAATTTTAAATCTTAAAGTGATCTATAAACATTTTACTAGCAGCATCTATATCTATATTTTATGTAAAATAAGCTTTTGATGCTTTAAAGTCATATAGTTAACGGTTGCTTAATGCATGAATAAGAAACTCAATAAAAATATCAAATAATTTTAACAATCTTGTAGATAACATTTTTTGGTCTACTTAATAAATAAAATCGAAATATAACTGAAAAATAATAACAATAGGGTGTTTTATTGATAAGTCATATAATTCGTTAAATACATAACTATTATAATATAATAGATTTTAAAAAGCATAAATAGTATTTTTTTTATTTTTACCCAAGATATATTAAATTAACGACGAAACGAAGCAATAAGTGTCTCGTCGATTATTTATATACATATAATATAAAACTGCTTGTTAAAACCTTATTCAGTACAGTTAGTTTGGATATAAATTGCTTTTTAGAAATATGCATGTAGTATACTGTGCATATGGGCCACCTGATGGTAAGTAAGGTCACCAACGCCCATAGACATTGGCATTATAAGAAATGTTAACCATCGCTTACATCACCAATACGCCAATAACCTTGGGAACTAAGATGTTATGTCCTTGTGCCTGTAATTACACTGGCTCACTCACCCTTCAAACCGGAACACAACAATACCAAGTACTGCTGTTTTGCGGTAGAATATCTGAGGAGTGGGTGGTACCTACCCAGACGAGCTTGCACAAAGCTTTAGCACCAGTACACTGTAATTGTACTGGCTAACTCTTCAGTATGAGCGATGATAGCACATCGTAATAGATATGATTGGATAATATGTACTCATCTTATGTACTTTTATAAATATATAAATAACATAAAACTTTAAAGGTAAGTAAATTACTAAGCTGTGTAAAAACAGGGCGATTATTATTCATTTAAATGAGTTTGAATTATTCATTTAATAAAGTAATTTACAAAAAAGACATAATACGTTTTGCAAATAAGACAAAATTTTAAGATATATTTGAAATAAATTCGCAAATATTCTTTCGAATTGCTAATATTTCATTCAGGATACTGCGCTTTGCAGTGATTTTTCACACAGGCGCTCAATTTATTATGAAATAAAGTGATTTCTAAAACAAAAAAATATTATTAAGTCATCTCTTAAAAATATCACTATTTAATAATCAAATTCAAGAATTAATAAGACCAGATCTTATATCTCTCATTTAAGCTGTAATATTTATTTTCTCCTCAACATTACCTACTATAACGATTCAAATTCTTCTTCATGAAAATGTCCCACTCACCAATATTACATTTAAAAATTGTCGACCGTGTCCTAATAGCTTTCAATTTTAATATATGCATGTTTTCAGATGACCCTATTTCAAAAAAAACTCGCTTAATCGATCCTACTCGTTCCATAATCGTTTAAAAGTAATTTACTAACACCAGTTGTGCTATTAATATTCAAAAATGAATAAACATTTCATAATGTATATCAAATGAAGATAATATATAAACTGTTACTGCAACCGCCCCACTATTATCTAAAAAAAGATCCTTAACGAACAGATTTTATAGAGCATACCTAAGTAGCCAAGTGCAGGAATAGGCACGGTAACTCCTAGGAAATTTGATTCTCAACTCAAACAAAATCTAATCTCATATATATTATTTATGTTTTTATTAATCGTAATTTGAAATTAATGTATTTATTAGCAAAGAAAATGAATGTTGTAAAATAAAATGACAAACAAAGTATTTTTTAATTAATTTACTATCAATTTATTTCTACGGTTTTAATGACCTCGTCAGAATAGAATCCGGGCTACACCACTGGTAAAGTGATGATGGTTAAAATACCCGGAACCGGACCGGAGATCGGACCGAAGGTTTGCGGATTCCGATGTGTTAAATAATGTATGTGTGCACTAGTAATATATTAACGATTCATTAGTGCTTTGTGATAAAGTAAAGAAGCATTAAAATAATATAACTTTCTTCAATCAATAAATTATTAAACATCTGATGAATATTATGGAATCATTACAAAATAATTATTTTTCCACCAAAAATTTGACATTTAAACCATTACAGATTTTCGAATATAAAATAGTATACATTTAACTTTGAATTAATTTTCAGGCCAATAAAGCGAGACACCCACGATTGATTCACGGGATCAAAGCCTAATGTTTATGAATTGTATAAATTATACCGGCGAAGTTTACGCTCAATCATTTGTAACTAATAAAAATTCCAGCAGTGTTCCTTGTAACGCTGCGTCAACCTATCAATCAGTTTAAAAATTCCCTGTTGATCCCCTTAATTTAATCAAAAGATCGCTTTAGCTGGTCATGGGTAAGAAAAAACAGGATGACGTCACGGACGATACGGCAATATAAAATTTTCAACTCAGGGCAGGCGGGCAGAGGGCGGAGCGCACTGTAATATCCTAGTCGAACCGAGTAGCCAATAAATTACAATTTGACATAAACAAAACCTTTCACTGGCACACGTTGTATAGAATAATTTATTACAAACGAGATTTATTCTATTCATATAACTTCAGTTACAGGCATATGTAAACGGCATATATTTATGTGCCCTTCGATGGTCTGATAATAAATTTTACTCTTAAAAGTATGCTGAAGATTATTTAGCTGCCGTAGATTATGTAGCTATTTATAAAGAAACTTACAAACTT
This sequence comes from Nymphalis io, assembly GCF_905147045.1. NCBI lineage: Eukaryota > Metazoa > Arthropoda > Insecta > Lepidoptera > Nymphalidae > Nymphalis > Nymphalis io. The sequence continues at coordinate 7,899,873 of NC_065890.1, read as the reverse complement.
ACAAACCTTTATTTTTGTCCAATGAGAGACCTTCACTTGTATTTTCATTATCATGATGGATGTATCTAGGGGAATTTTCGGGAAGCTTAACTGGGTATGCCCTCAAATTCCGTGACCCAACCTGACTTCCTAACATTAAGATGGTTGAGCTATGTATAATTTAGTCCGTTTATAAAATCAAAGAACGTGTACATAGTCAGTAATTTGTCAAATAAAAACAAATGTTAGGCACTTTTGTTGTATTGTACTGTGTGTATTTTAACTATAAATTCTCAATTTCACTCTATTCAATAATTGCAAAATCATTGCAATTTATTACTTAAACTGCACTAACAATATTATTCCGTTTACAACGTAAGTGAGTGTTGGGAGTAAGTGAAGATTGATACTAATTACATTACAGATACGAGTTCAATTGACCCCAATCGGGTGTACGTGGCCCCCCAGGCCCGCACCCCGTGGGATGTAATAAAATTTGCATACTTTTAATCAAGGGCCGTGTCGCGGAGAAGTTTGCCAATAACGGACTACCGTGATCGATCTCGTGCCGGCTTGTAGTCGCATTACAATACTGTTTGTTGTGCAAATTTCGCGACAGACAGATAATGTCCCGTCATAATAAAAATGGTTACATTCGTCGAAGTTGATTATGATCACTTGTTAGATAACATATTATATGACATGCGTTAACTTCGCGTCATGAAACACGAAGATAAGTGTATTTTCATAGCTCCTTGTTATAGAACAAGCTCATTTTTGTTAAAGATGTTTGTTTAGTAGTTTATATTTTAATAAATACTAAATATAAAAACTTTTAAAATATTATTAGAGATTTCAATAATATCATTTTCTATATATTATGTAAATTATGAATTAAAGTCGTAACGATTATTTTATACTGTATTTCTCCTATATCTTTGAAAGTGACAGAGAAACTTCACTCGTCATCCTTTACGTTCTTCATACATCCTTACTAACAAGAAATTAAAACGTTCCTGGTCTTTAATCTCCAATAGTCGCTACAAAGAACAAAACATAGATATTGCGAAAGGAATTCTGCAGCGCAATTTGCAATAAATTAGCTAGCATCTAATATAAAACGACAAAACGGCTAGAGAGCAGCACGGCCCCACCGACGCCGCCGGCCCGCCCGCCTGTCCATCTCCGCTCCGCATTAATCGTGTTTAGTTAGCGGATATTGGCGGCGGAAATTCAAATGCAATCAAATGAAAATAGAATTCGTAAAAAAGCAAAGAAAACAAACCGACAGGCGTCAGTCTAGCGAGCGAAGCGCCTCCCGCGCTGCCTGTCCTCCCCTCCGTACGCTGACCGTACTTACACGATTTTAAATTGTACATATCTGAAATTCCGATCTGTCGCGCACCCACCCTGCGCTATGAAATGAAACGAAATAAAACTAGGACGACACGGCACGCCCGGAAAAAATCAAAATCGAAATTAAAAATAAAAGGATTTTCCGACGCGAGCGAGGGAGGTGGATGCTGCAATGTTTGCGGCCGTCATTCAATGCAGTCCGCAATAAAAACATGCACTGAACGTCTACATATAAATATGTGCGGTAGGATTGATTGGAATTGAATATGTGTGGGTGGAACGGTGCAGGAATCGAAGGTGAACAGCGCTAAGACTGTAATCGGTTTTGCCCGGGGCCGGCCGGTGCCGCACCGCTCACAATTAAACTTTGTTTGTACATGTGTCGCTGGAGATTAGCCACAATGCTCTTTTTAAGTGAACCAGCAACGGTCCCACAAGTAATTTAAGAATCTAAAACACAATTTTAACTACTTGCTGTACCTTTCTTTTCAAAAACTATTAAGATTGATATTCGCTTAAAAATATTCAATGTGAAAACAACAACACCTTTCTCTATGTATCAGCAACCAATGAGAAAATGTGGGATAGTTTTTTTTTTGTAATATATTTTTAAATTATTTACAGGGGAAAACTGCATGAAAATACAAAAAAAAGCCTAGTCTACCTATGTCATAATGTCACAGAATTGCATCAAGTTCTAAACAAAGGATCTAATCTTCTAAATCCACAAATCTGCAGATAGCGATAGTAGCGAATTGTTAAAAGATGTAAATGTAAGCAGCGAGCGGCGCTCGGCGGCCATAAATCATCGGGTGGGGGCGCTGATTGCCTACAATTATGGCATTAGCTTTCGTGCCTAATTTTATATTGCAGTAACTTCCCCTAAGCTATTTCACATACTGTGGTCAAGAAAACCACTGTACAAGGACATTATATGATCGATATTACTTCAACCATCACAACGCTTTAAATAAAAAAAAATAGTACATTGTTTTTTTATATTTATATATTTAAACGTTGAAACTGAATTGAATCGAGTATTTTCAATTAATATGCTGAAAAGAATAATTGTTACATTTTTTAGCTATTCGCTCCGGCTGAATCTATATTACTAACCCGTGGGATCTTCAAAAATTAAAATCTTTAGAAATGACGTGATTTATTTGGATATATCTATTTTCAAAAATCAAAATACAGATGAAGAATTGGCAAAAAACTCAATAGTTACTTTTTTGATGAATATAATCATTATATACAATTTGATATATATATATATGAAAATCAATGAAGTCTTTTTTACATATATACAATCTTGTACACTTAAATATGCTTTATTTATTAATACAGTATTAGCACGACTTTTAACTTTATTTATTTGAGGTACTTGTATACTTGCGCTTGAAGAACCAACCGGAATAAAGTAATAAGTGTTAATTCTATTACATTCATTTTCTTAACACTTACAATTCGTGTTAAATTCTATTATTTAAAACGTAAAAAACTTTGAACATTCAATAATGATAAGCGCTCATTCGCTTCAACCTATCAATCACCCCTGGCATAACAGCTACAAGCATAAAATCTTTGGGGGCAAAGGAACAAAGATAAGTCCCGTTTAACTTCCGTTTCCAACTTATCGAATAATTTAACTGAACATTTATTTTTGCGCGCTCATCAATCAAGCGAACTCGCTCTCCGCCGATAAGCCTCGCCTCGACGCCGAGAAATGACTAGGCATTACATAAATCCCCTCGGATGATGAAAAGTGAAGTCTAACAGATAAGAACCGACAAAAAGTTACGATGAGAAATGAATCGCGATTTATATTCGCGAGTATCCTCGCGCTTACTCGCTTTCAGCGCAACGCCGAGATCCTCTGACTATTTCAATGAAACTCAATATTTTTTTATTATTTCTTGTTTTTTATATCATATATTTGAGGTAATCTGCTATGAATACTTTTTATCGTAAAAGCGAGTAGCACTAAGTAGACGGGCTTATAGATAGGAGTTTGTAGTTGAATTTACTGTAAAACTGTTTGCGAGGAACAGTTTCACCATGCATAATTTTCATATAACTAATCGGCTTACGCAGCGCATGCCGGGAAGCTCTCAGCAGGGGCGTCTATTTCTGTTTAAATCGAAGAATTTCATCTTTCGATTGAAACAGTCTATCTATTGGTAAAAACATAGTGAAAATCCCCACAATAGTACATTCAGATCCAGACAAGGAGTAACTTTTATTAATAATATGTAGTGTTATAGTAGGTGTAGTATTATATATGTATGTGTCATGTTTCATTCCGAATCGTTGCCTAAACAAAATCTTTCACTGCTAGTAAAGGCGATACTTTGATCCTAGTATCCTAAGCCTTGCTTACTACTTGCTATCTAGACTATGATATAACAAGTAATAAACAATAAATTAACAATACTAAGGAATATTTCGTATTTCAGACCAGAACTGTGTGGATAAAAAGCCCAAGTTTAATCGAAACTTTTCTCCCGACGGCCATTATTAAGATAAACAGTACAATACATAAGCCTATCTCGACATTTATTTTATCACGGGTTCACATCACGCGCCGCTATTCCCTGTTATGATACGGCCCGTACCTGAGTGGAGCTGAAAGAAAAGCTATAAACCTGTTCGAAGCGTTTCTTCCGGCGCGCCGGAGCGTCGCGTACGCGCGCCGACTGGCAAGCAGACCCCGTCCCGCGCAAACCCCCGCCCTTCATCCCGAGAACCCCCCACATCTGCCGACCATATTTTCCACTTTATGTGTGACAGTTGAGGTAATATCGAGACTCTCTCCGCTCTCTGATTGGACGAAAAATACACATTAAAGGAACCTGCCGGTTGTGAGCGAGCGATTCGAAGCTGTATTCCCGTGGAAAATGTCGGAAAATATTGTATTATGGGGGTGGAAAATTGCCACCCTTCCTCCCGCTCGCTCGACTCGGCAAAAACTGTCGAGTATTTGTTTTTGATGAAAACGATTTATTATTCTACGTGGGTTGGAGGCAATAAAGATAAGCCAGCGAGGTGGCGGAGCCTTATTACGGCTAACCCTCGCTTTTGTTTCCTTATAAAGAATAATAAATGAGGCCGCCACGCTTATGTACCAAGTTTCTTAATTATTTATTTATATTGTTAATATTTAGTGTACAAACGACGTTTCAGTTATTTGCAAATGAGTCAACGTCATACCACAATTTCATTAACAGTCGTTTATATATTTAACTATTAAAACAACGTTTTATATATTTAACAATTAAACAGACATAATAAATAACACAATAAGTCACATCTAATTCTTTAAGGTATTTTGTTTATTTTAAAAATGAATGACATTACATTACAAATAATAAAGCTGCTTGACTCCGCCGATATATTTTATACTTCCTTATAAATATAACAGTTACTTATAAAATTATACACCCCATGCGGTGCGTTGATAAATCCGAGAGCCCCCATGGAGCGCACGCGCCGCTTATTACTCTTCATCATATTTAAGATGAGATACAAACGCTGACAGATTTTTTGGTTGTTTTAATCATCTGCTGTGGCTTTTAGAATATTTTTAGGGCCGTGAATTTATTATAAAATTAATTATAGTCGCGCGAATAGAGATGATTTTTTGTATTATTTATATAGGAAAACAACGATAATTAAAAATAAATAGCAATCAGCGTGTCACTTAAATGTCTGTGAGTTTATGTATAATGAACAATAAATACCCATTGCAATCAATTGCAACTTACAGTTTTGTCTGACAAATTTGTACAAACAAATTGGTTGTGCAGCGCGCCTCCCGTGTCCCTGTCTGGGCGACGTTTAAAAATTTAAATATCGACAGCAACCCCTCCTAAATTAAACGAGCTCACATCTGAAAATGTTCACGCGAATTCCTATACAAAATATCTTTTTTAAAGTATTCACTAGCGGCGTTTAAGACGTTATAGTTATTTCTTTAAAAAAATACTAAAAACCTTTTATAAATTCAATTAAATTATTATGCTTATAGAAGTCTGCTGTTCATGAAACTAAAGTAATAAACATTGCTGCAAGTGTCCACGAACCCCAAAATGACGCATATCGGATGAGGTGTAAGTTAACTGGTACTATTTAACCATCCGTCCATCCAGCAACGATGAAACAACACCCTCGTGATGTCAGACAGAGATGGATGCTCTCGCTAGTGCAGAGTAAAAGAGTAGCAAAATATTCAACAGGGCATAACTCATAAATAAAATACAATATGGTGAGCAAAACATTGAATTATGCCGGTATTATGTCACATTTGGCCTTTGTGAATTTGTCAAAGCAAATCGCGAGGGGAGACATTTGGTTATTTGTCGCCGTTGTTAGCAAACCATTGAGAGAACTAGATTTATTGCTTTTACATAATTTATAATAAAAAGTCATACATTATTTGGTCTTTATTAAGTATAAAAAAATATACTTTAAGCTTAAATATAATTAAATTAGAATCAGTGGAAATGTTGTAGGATGCAAAATATTTAAGTGATTAAAAAAAACATTAATAAATGTTTACTTTTAAAACTATTATTAGCATGTCTTAACCATTTCAGTTTTACTCCGAGCAGACGTAAAGTATCAAAATCATCTAATGACTTAAACGAGTATTGAAAACACTTCAATTTATAAACAAAATGCTCACTCCGCTTTGACATAAAGGGGGAAACGGCGAGCCCGATTCAGCGAAATCATAGGAAAGCACATAAATTGGCACGCATTAACATTTCCTTTATCGTACGTGTCGGCGTATGACGGGGGCGCCGCCGCCGCCCGACGCAGCGCGCCGCTCGAGCCGCCCAAGACAATAAATTTACATATTTCACCCCTCAAACAGACCTTTTTTGCCATTCCGCAGAATTACGCACATATGGGAATATTCTGTTGAATATATCAGCAGTAAGGAGATATACTCTCAGAATAAAATTATCGCCTCCAACACATTTACGAATAAAGAGCCGTTATCAAATTGGATAAAAAAATATATCAATATGCATTCTTTTTTATTTTAATTTTTCTTAGTATAAATTATTTTAGTTACGAAAATTAATTGTTTTGGCACGTTTATCAGTTATATTTAACATTTTAATGGAAAACTAAATTATCAATTTATATGTATTTATTCATACAAAAAAATTCTAGACATCCATTTGAACAATTAATTTCATTTAATAAGCAACATTTTTTAATTAGTATTCTAGAGATACAATACAAATATACAGATGGAAATGTAATTTTGTGGTAGGGGCACCCTCCAAGGGGTCAAATCAAAATCATTTTCACAGTCCAGTGAAGCGATGTGTGTACAGACAGACGTTCAGCGTGCCTTATGGCATTGAATGTATCGTATTTGATCTATAACTATCCTTAGATGCAAATACAGTATACCACCATATAAGTCTTCGTAATAACATTGGAATAAATAAATTATTAAGAATCTGTTTTATAACCGTTAGCTATGATCTGCTTATTTCTTTTATGTAATAATGTTTTGTTCTTAAGCACATTATATAAGTAGTGAAGCAAATTTCTCTGAGACAAAAAGCAACTTATTTTTATAATATTTATAATAATATAATTTTTAAATTTTTTATAATATTTACATTATAACTTTAAACAAAAAACAATTGCCGTAATGTAAGATGATTATATACTTATATTGCATTATAATATATATTTCAATATTCAATTGTATATGTGTATAGGTTTATAGGTTTCATCGATAATGCATGCATTACGAGGATTTTCCTATCAGCACCATTTAAAGAAATATTTCACTATTAACACGTCTTAATAATACAAACTTATTTTACTAGAACCATAATCTCAAAGGCAACTGCTATCCAAAATGTATAATAAAATAAAATATACAATATTCAAACCACATTACGATATACGCTAATATATTCACAGGGACAATGGACATTATATCTTAGTTCATACTAAGATTGAAAAAAAATAACAATTAATGCGTAGACTTTATTTTCTTAAAATTACTAGGCCTTACTGTTCAAAACGGACGTATGCAACGGCAACTGCAACTTTAAAGCGTTTATACGGAGCACTTTTGGTTTGTATAGAATAATCTTGTCTATGAAATAAATTTCCCATTCCAATAAGCGAGTAGATGAATAGAATGAGGCAGGAGCAGGTCCAGGGAGCTAGACGGACGACACTAATACTCATTAGAATTACATGGCGGAACGGAGCGAGCGGTTGCAGCGTCCACAGTCGCCACTCGCCGCACTCCTACACGCTCTATGGATTTACCCATATCCGGAGACTGGGAAATGACACACTAGTCTCAGTATTTACTAATTCCCTCTAAAGCACTAGAAGTACAGCAATAATATATTTAGGGCTTTATAATTTTATTTAAAGGATGATTGGTTAAACAATGCTCCGTCTTCTTCTTTAAATTTTCAAATTAATTATTATGGAAAGAAAGAAATTGTTGTTTAACTACGCTAACCGCTAAACAACATGTACGGTAACCCGTTACAAATTATTCTTTAAATATAGGCTTAGAATACTAGAACATTGATAACAACTATATTATACGTGCAGTTTTACATAAAAATGAAATATAATCGTATCATAATAATTGAAAATGTAAAAGATTGTATGAAACTTAATAATATATTATTTAAATTGCAGATATGTTAACCGCCTGCTGCTGATGTCGCTTTTGTAGCTTGATGTATTATAGATAAATTTACTCTAGGCGCTAATTAAAAATATCAGTTAATTATGCAATATATAATACTTTTATGCACGACTTAATTCGCACAGCGTGATATTTTATAACCTAAAACATTTTTAAATATATGGAAAATCAAACATAGAAATATTTTCCAAATATTTAAGTTCCTGACATAAGGCGCGTTCTAATAAAACGCTTCAGCCTTATATAATAGTAAATAAATAAATATATTAAAGTAGTTTATATCAAGCCTGAAGTACATATACATACTTAAGCTAAATGCAAACATCCATTGAAATGATTTTATAGTTAACGTGTGTACTTCAAAAGCGTCCACCATCGGCTCAACGGCTGCGGTCGGAGGCAATGTAGACGAGTTTACGCTAGGCGCGCTACATGTCGCTAATCTTTCAATTCCTATGTTACTATTTGCTTTAGACTACGTTACGTGCAAATATCTTTAAAATAATTTGTGTAATATTATCCGACACATAATTAAAACGATATATAATAATAAAACTGATATTGCTTATATTCGTTTTCAATTATGTGTTGGATTATAGAAATAAAAAATTGGAATAAGTTTAATAAATAGTAACATTCATCTAGCATATTTTAATATTTATATCAATAAATAAATGTCAAAAAATATAAATAATGAAATAAAATAACCAAAATATATACGATAATTAATATCCTTAATTTTCTAGTTAATTAATTATAATAAATAGCTGGTTAATTCTGTCTTACAGTAAGAAAATATCACAAATGGTGCAACGCTTCTTCAAACGTCAAATATTTTCGTTTGAACCAAAACATATAACAATAAGAATGCCCAATATAATTTTCTACGTTTGTATCTTGGCGGGTGTAATAGGAGTTGGGAAATATCGCATTCTCTGCACGAATTCCACCAGAATCGATAAGAGAGATGACCACTAGCCGCGAGGGAGCAGGGGGCGACCGGACGATGGGGAGACTGTTATTTGATTAGTCTTACTGAGAATGAGCTCGCCTTTACTTAATGGGGTGAGGGCTTGTAACCGGACCATGTATAATTTTCCACATTCGCTAAATACACGTCGGAAAACAAAAGATTATAATTATCTTAACTAGCGAGCGTGAAGAACGCATTAGACGCTCATCGTTCCTAATAGACACATTTCGATATAAATGAATTTTCGCTTGTAATTAATTAGTTGCACGTTTCCATTATAAGGACAAATGTAAAAGCGACCGCTTAATAGTACGGTGGAAAACTCGCTAGTTTTAGCTCGCGAGAATAGGGCCGGAGAGAAATTGCGGATAGACATAATCAGTCTTCTGGCTTTGAGGCCGCCGCCCTAATGTGCCGCACGCCTCTTCACCTGATGAATACACACGCATTACTACTCGCTGATAGAATTCAATATCAACGTTTCATTTAAGCGTAATTGAAATGTTCGATTTTCTACCTTCTGTTTTCCTTTTACTTATGTAAGATAATTTATTTTATATATATTGAGTTATGGTAAAAGAACGAAATCGTTTATATATTCCTTAACTTAAACTGCCCTAAATGTATAAAAGTCAAAGCATATATTCCAATATTGCAAATTAAAGCTAACCCAACCTAACTGGCGTGGAGTATAATTTTACTAATTTCTTAGTTTTAATACAACCAATTTCAAACATATGCCTTACGAATAAAATACCGAATGAAACATTTGAAATTGTTATAAAATAATGACTTACTTATTATTTAAACATAGAAAACAAAATAACAACATTCTATATATTAATATATATGCATCTAAACAATTTTATATTTCAATTTAAAAGTGTGAGGACGCCTTTGAAATGACGTCGTCCCGATCTTACAAAAGACGATTACAATAAAGTTCCATTCGCATGCTCGTTAACTGGACGATATATCTTTGGTCTTAGTTAACTTGCTATTCGCTCACCTTGCATCTTCCCATTTCGTCTTATTTTACATATTACAGATTTTAAAATAAATGTGTTCAATGTTAATAATTTTTCTTTATATATGCTAAAATTGTGTTAATTGAGAAAAAAAGGTCTGTCATGATTATTTCAATAACATATCACTAAATATATAACAAATGAAAAAAGGAGTATGGTTTTATTAAAAAGCTCAACTGGGTTTCGTGATGAAATGTTTATCCAACAATTAAAACAAGAAATAAGTCTAAAGGTGAAACTAAAACAACATGAGAGTAGACGTATGGCTGAAGACCACCCCGCGCACCTTAACTACCTCGAAGCGAACGGTTTACGACTGGGGGATTAACCCAAGTAACGAGATTCATTAATTCTTGTCGTTAAAATTTGTCGTTCTCGATTAATAAGGAAGTCCCGGGTGGCGGTACGTTATTATCACTCGACCGCAGCAAGTGTCGCCGGCGCCGGAGCCCTGGGACTGTTCGCCGCGAAACTTCCCACTCCGCTTGCTTTATTTACACTATCGAGTAAATTAAACTCGCGCTCGAGTGTCGAGGAAAACTTTAACGGAACTTTGTGTGTAATAAGTGGTACAACAACACGAGTAGAAGAGCAAACGTCGGACGCGGTCTACGCTTCGCACTTCTCTCCCACTTAACTCTTTGGGACATATTTATTCGACCCTCCGGCGACCGCTGCTACGTTCGCCCGCCTCGAGCCCCTTCAAAATTAACCTAACGAATCAAAGGCTATATACATTAAATGTTTCTGAACCGCCTTTACGTATAATCTGTACTGTTACGTTATGAACCTTTACGGCACGGCTGCATTGATTGACTATTCCATAAATTTTTGATTCGTCTCGGAAACGAATGAGAACAAAGGAAGTGAGCACTTCCCTTATAAATTACCTAACCTTATCTATTTGTATGTAATTTTTAATGTGGGGTCAATCAGTGGGCTATATCGTGTATCTCCGTCGACCGAGACCGTAACGATAATGAATCGGCGCTGTAAGTGCGCCGGACCAAACTCACAAATTATTAACCGCTTGCTTCCTTAATAACAGCCCTCTCGCATTAAACTAAAACGGCTTGAGCTTCGTCTTCTAGATTTAACTACGAATGAACTTCTTCAAATTACTTACCCTCTAATTAATTTAAATCTCTATTCGAGTCCATTAAACACGCTTTGAATATAAAATAAGATATAACGGTCATCGCTTTCATTCAGTGTCAATTAGATTGCATTACTAATGCATAAAGTACATCTTCTTGTGGTCCAGGACACCGCACTTCCTTGTCCTTTAAGAGGACGCCCCCTCAGGAGGCTCGCTAGTCTTGTCTTTTGTTTGTTTTACCTACCTGTGACCCTCATACAATTGTCCACTAAGTGTTGATTGCTTGTAAACATAGGTTTCTGTTAAAATGTTTACTTGTAACGTAATCAAAAACAATTACGTCACAAGTACGATGTTTATGTATGTATGTATGATACAAAAAGTTGGATCATAAGTTTGCAAAACAATTTATACGTTCCATGCATGGCAAGAGTTGATAAGATATTCTTGAACCTTTTCGTCTATTGCTTTGAATTTATTGCTGTTTTGGGTTTTTATTGTTTCGCTTTACGGCCTCCTCGAGCATAAATCTTACAGATAAAAGATGAATTTTCGACCGCTTTCAATTTATCCATACTTACTTCGCCTCACAGACCATCATTTATGAATTCTAACACTTAAATAATAATCGAATCGAATGAAATATAAATTGAAACGTTTTGTTATATCCATTACCAATAACTATTCGATATATTTAACATTTTAGCAAAAAAAAAACAAATCGGCCACTAGGTACAACCGATTCTGTTGAAAAAAGTTCAGTTATTTACTATTTAAGTCGAGATGGCCCAGTGGTAAGAACGCGTGAATAATAACCGATGAACGTGGGTTCAAACCCGGGCAAGCACCTCTGAATTTTCATGTGCTTAATTTCTGTTTATAATTCATCTCGTGCTTTTCAGTGAAGGAAAACATCGTGAGGAAACCTGTCTTATTTCATCGAAATTCTGCCACATGTGTATTCCACCAAACCGCATTAGAGCAGCGTGGTGAAATAAGCTCGAAACCTTCTCCTCAAAAAGGGAGAGGAGGCCTTGGCCCAGCAGTGGGACATTTACAGGCTGTTACTATTACGTTATTTACTATTTTTCAAACAAAAAGTAAGTGGTGACTATATCCTTCTTATCAAATACACATGGTTCTAATTAGGAAATATTCTATAGATATATTTGTTTCTTTAAAGATCGCAAATAATGGCATATTTGTTGCAGTTTATCCCATAAAATATTAAAGTAATATATTTTTAGATGATTATTACTTTTTCGATTCGAGAAAACTTACAATATGTGGAAAAACATCTTTCTTTTAAAAAATTTAAACAAATTTATTTTATTTTCTCAGTAACAATTTGAAATATACCAAAACAAAATGATTTTCAACAAAACCGACACAGGTAGGTATACATTTTAGAAACGTTAAATATTTCTCATAAAGGTCGGTCGCGGCGACCCTCTCCACGATATATCACACAAAATTATTCTTGGATATGGTTGTACGTGTGCGAGAGAGACAGCAGACAAGCCGCTGACCCTTGGCTCATAATGTACAGTCCGGTTAGGTATACGACTTACGGAAAATGGTACCTACGTAACACCCGCGCCCGCACCCCGTGCATGAAATGCTTATTATACGCGGCACGTTCGCCGCCACCCCGCGTTTTCCGGGGCTCCTTGCCTCGCTCTCTCCAACCCGCTGACCACCCGCATGGACAGAGACGCAAGACCGATATTATAGCAAATCGAGGATTGTTATGTCCGGTCCGGCAGAGGTCGGTGTAATATATGACCACGGTATTCCGGGCACATATATTAACACAGAACTCGCCTCATACGAAAAGATCTTGCGCGATGGAAACAAATGGCAAGGAAAATTTTGTCCGTGAAATTCATTGAGATGGAAGAAGTAAAAACGGGACGAAAAATTGCTACCATTTTTCTAGTTCATTTGACTTAAGTATTATATATGTAAATGTAGCTAATACGGTCTGCTTTGACCACGACTTAGTACTTACACTCTGACAATGCATGGTGGTACATATTTTTTGTACGTATTTATGACACAAACAAATAGTAAGTAATATTTGATCTTTAAGAAACGAAATATTCGTCTCCATGCGGTTCAGAAATTTATTAAAAATTTACGAACCCACGTGGTGAGAAAAAAACGCAATGGCAAAAACATTATAAAAAGCAATAATTTTCCAAAGTATATAATGTACTGCACTAGTTTATCATCAGTGGTCAGGCGGTGTCACGACGCTGCAAATGAAGAATGATCACCGTTGCACCTCCCTCAGGGAGGGATGCAACTATGACACGGAGTAATTGAATGATGGCCTTACATATCAGTGTCGCGGAACTTGTCTATTGGTTTTTTAAGCATGGATTACAAAAGACCATTAGAACTAATAACATTTTCACAAGAACAGTGCATGTTCTACGCTTAATATATTTTATTTGAAATATTATTTTACAAATCTAAAAACAAAATCATAATGCACTTCATTAAATTAGTCTCCTATAAGGAATTTAAATCGTCATTTTATATTTAATTCAATTTAATGTAAAACTATAATTCTTTCAGAATATAGATTCTACCGAGGAAAACCGGCTATAAACTCAGTAGTTTCACTATTTCATCAATCATATACATGTTATTACAATATATACACTTAAATTTATGTATCCTGTATGATATAATTAACAAACACTAACACCAAACTCTTTTATTAGGTGTAGTACAGTTTGATATGACTTTTTTATTAATGCTTTTTTGACATTAAATGAAAAAGTTACAATTTCTGTCACTAAGTTCAACGATGAGTCTGTATACACTTACTTGAAAATACAATCACGCTCCCGCAATAAATGTTTTGGGACGCAGTCACTCACACCACCTAAACGAATTTAAATAAAATCGGGCATTAAAATCTCGAGGCGATCTTGCAAAAATATACCTATGTCAGAAGAGATTTGAACGAAATAAAAATTCCTCAGCTCCGTCGCATTATCGAGGGGCGGGACTCCTGTTTTCTTTTATAGCTGTCGTACGGTATAATCTTTAAGAAAAATGCGATATTTAAATGAAGTGAATTCTTCGATGGTTTCGCTTGATACCCAAATTTTGCCATTCCATTTATTAATTCGATAAGTCACGGATAATCGCATTGGAATCGTAATAACGTGTTCTCTTTTCGATCAATGTTTGCGGAATAAGAATACTGAATTGTAAATGTTATGAGTAAGTATTTACATTTATATGTATGATATTGTTAAAGGGATCTTTCGTTTAAACATATCGCTATCGGAGCGTCACCCAATGTTACGCACAGTATAAACATTAGGTTGTAATGAGGGCCGCGACGTGCGCGCCCCGTTCGGTAGGATCTACGCCACGTGACCGCCACGCGCGACACGTCTCTAATTGCCCTTCCATAGAGATTGTGACAATATTGGACAATCCAGTGAAAATAACACCGAACCGTTTTGTGTACATTTGAGCCGACAATAATCTCTCATTTTAATAGATAAGTGGAGGCGGAGTCGTGTGATTTGTTATTAGGGTGAAGTCGCAGTCAGCGTCTCACTAAGATTACTTATAAAAAGTATTTAAAATGTAACGTAATTCTGACTTGATATTTTAAGTCCATAAAATTAAAAGAAATTAAGGCCTGACACAAAACAAACTGCCGCCAAGAGAAATAAAAAGAGCAAAACAAATGGGAAGAACTCATTTAGGCGACCACTGAATTGTATTCGGGAGGATAATAAAAAGGGAAGTCATCAGTGACACGCACAATAAGCATCAACCTCAAGAATATCATAGATAACGGCGCGGAGCCGCCTCCGCCGAGACCTCATTAGGAGGCCGTAGGGAAATTAAAAAGAAAGCAAGATCTCGGACTCGATTGCGAGCGGAGAGAAACGGCGGCCTTCCTCTCATAACATTACATACAGCTTTGGTCGATTTTCCGGACAATTATTATTTTGTGGTGCGTAAGGCAGTCTCGGAATAGTAGTTAATGGCAGAAAAAGGACCAGTAACCGACGAACATAAATCTCGAACGTCTTAAAAAAAATGCCTGTCTAAGAACTTTGATTCTCTTCAACTGAATACAGTTTTAGCTATTATTATTATTTTTTAATAAAACGTAAACATAAATTAATACTATCAACTGTAATTCAACTAAGAAAATTAATTGTAACCTAATGAATCACAATTTTGTGTATTGAGTATGTTACTAAATATAAATATAAAAATATCTATATATATATATATAATTTATTTTGTGAAAGTAGACGAGTGGACGATTGGTAAAGTGGTCAATGATAAGTGGTCACCTTAACCTATATACATTGGCACTGTAAGAAGCAAATTCCCACTTACCACCATCAATTTACAATAAGCCATCAAATCTAAAATGACTGCTATAACAATACACCTTAAAACTGGAACACTATAATACAGACTTGATATCTAGTAGTGGAATAAATTATAGTTCCTAGTTCTTCTTCTAAATTGATTTTTAAAGCTGAAAAAGACAAGGAACAATTAATTGCCTTATCCAAGAACAAATTTCGAGTCTCCGAACTTACCCGATGTGCTAGAAAGAACCTATAGAAATCTTGCATTTATGCAAAACAAAGGCAATCAAGGCTCCGGCGAACAGAAGAAATGAGCTTCATTAAGCGACGGAATGAAAACTTTAATAATGTAAGATGCAAAAAAGTCGACAAAAAATGCTCAAGAAAATCTGACAACATAAAGGCTGTTGTAACCGGGTGCTCCCCGTAAAATCATTAAGATGCTAATAAAAACTTCCTTTTGTCGCACGGAGACCAAATCGGGAGACGGTGAAAAAAAATATTCAAATAAAAACTCAATCGAGAGAGTGGAATAGGAAACGGCGTCCATGATTATTCTTCAAAACATAATGAAGAGAATTAATGTAAATATTCTTTTTGCTCGGAACTTTCCGCCCTCCGAAAAGTTTTATTTTACAGCGTGTCGTTTAACAACCGACCCCACTTATTGACATTCAATTCGGGGGGAAATTGATTTATGAAGATTGTTGCCTTAATTGAGAATAAGTTTTTATGCGACGTATATAAATATTCGCCGCCTTTGTAATAATTTAAATAAAGTAAAATAAGTTTATCATATCGTTTATTCATGTACACTCGTGGATGATAGAGATAATGGATTAAGTTCGTTACACTGGATTGTATAATTATTATTTATAAAATATCACATGATACTATCGATACTTGCAATATATGAATATAACCGAACATTAGAGTCGTCGTTTTCAAACACAACCAGTGGTTTATAACAAAACGAATAATAGTATTAATATCACTTTATTATGTTTTTATTAAAAGCATAAAAATTTACGAGCAAATTTGGTGGTGAAAATTTACCTTATGAAAATGCAAGAGTAGAGTTCAAAATCAACGTGTATAATTAAAAAACCTCAATTAGACCGTATATAATAAAGCTAGGTTAAGGCCTTCTCTTTGAGGAGAAGGTTTTTTGGAGCTTATTCCACCACGTTGCTCCAATGCGGCTTGGTGGAATACACATGTGGCAAAATTTCAGTGAAATTCGACACATGCAGGTTTCCTGACGATGTTTTCCTTCACCGTCAAGCACGAGATGAATTATAATAACAAATTAAGCACATGAAAATTCATGAAGATTCACGCGTTCTTACCACTGGGCCATCTCGGCACCGTATTAATAAAAAAAATTCATGGAGTTGGTAAATATATATCTTATAAACCACAGGATATTAGTTTCTAAAGTATAATTAAACTAATATTATCTCCAACATCATCAACATCAAAGTCGAATATTATTGTTTTTAAAAAAATCGTCAAAAATTTAAAAAATATTATAAAATCAAATCGCTCCCTTTCGAAGCGCATCATATATATTTCACGAGGCGTCAAGCATAGAACAATGGTTTGCATTATTGAACAGCTCATGACGGTGCAGCTGCATATCATGCAGTGTACAAGCGGAACAAATGATCCTGTTTATTTTATAATTTCATTTAGGGTGCACGACAGTTAGGTTTATAAATTAATTTTTTGAAACTTGATCGATATCTTATTATGTAGACGTGCTGGTTCATTATAATTTATTTTAATTTTAATATTCATTTTTTTATTTTTTAGTTAAAATATATAAAATACTCCAATAAGAAATATTTTAAATATAAAAACAGAGAGAAAATATTTTAATTCATTTGTTATTCGTCATAAAATTACTAATATAAAATATAATAAAGGAATTTATTAAAAAATAGATTCTACTAAAGAACTTTTTTTATAACGATAAGCGATTTGTTTATTAAACATACTTAGTTCATTCATATGCTGTGATATATATCATAATATTTAAAGAAATACAATAAATTCTTTATTTATGACAAAACTCAGACAGTAACGCAATACGAACAAATCCTACAGAAAAAAAAATGCTAAAATTGAAAAATTTACTGTACATATAAAACGTCGCACATAATTTAAGATCCAGTAAAGTTTAATTAAAAAAAATACATATAATTTTATAAACAGTTAACACCAACATTACTTACAAATATACAAGGTATAAGTCGTTTTATACACAGTAGCGTAATGTTAAAATGATTGCCCTTTAGCAACTTGAACAATTTATTATAAGCCGCAATGGCTTATAATCATGCAGATACAATGTAGAACATATTTATTAAAAATGCTTATAATGAAATAAATTAAAGTATCTATGGGTACCTATGCATTTATTTATTTTTTGAGAAAAAGAGTAAATGCTAATGCGGTTCTTCTTGGTAGATTATGAACTTTTTTTTTACGCAGTAGAAACCTTCAAAAGGTACCCGGCCCCCTTAGGGGAGGGGGACCGGGTTATGTAGGATTCTTACCCGCTAAAACCACTGCGATGGCCGTCCTTGGCACGGACCGGAGACGCTGTGGGATCGTGTTGATATAACGCATCCTCGGCCCCTCCCGTAACTGAACCAGTCCCGATTCTGAACCAGTGGTAACTTTACATTCAATTAAATCCTATAATAATAATTCAAAAGTACATATAACAACCTACTTGATAAAATTTACATGTTTTTTTTTTAGTACACCAAAAAAAATGTTACGTAAATGTACGTTGATTTACAATCATTGTGTAAAAAAATTTTGAATGCGATTTGCGTCGACAACATTATTTAAATCAATACATATTGTATTGTATGTTAAAATTGATACTTTAAATGTGTAAATATGTTTTTTTTTTGTTTATCAATTTATACGCATCGTATCTGCAGCTTCATTAATAAATAATGCAATAACCTTTTAAAGAAATTATTGATCAAGTAGAATTAAGTTACTTTTCATTTATATACAAGAAATATAAATTGTATTCGAGATAAAATCGTCTCCAATAAAAATTTCATTCTTTTCTTAAATAAATATATCATTCGAATTATTTATTTCGAGAAAATATCGAGTTGTAAACATTGTTTAAGAAATATTTAAGAATTTAAAAATAAATTACTTAAGAAATTCTTATTCATTTCAGCTTATATTTATAACAATGTTTGGTTATTCTTTCATTAAAAATAAATATATATTAAGCATTTATATTTTTAATTACATACAAATAAACAGTTCATAACAAAATTAACGCTTAATGCGATTGCCGTGTATTTGTTTTTTTTTCGGCACAATTGCAAGCTCTGAAATCCGTTTCGTACATATTTGTATCGAAACAATCGAAATTGATGGAGACAGCCCAAACAGGCATTAGGCTAAATTATACACATTAAGAGTCCCGAATCGACTTCTAATATGCAATCACATACTTTATACAAAATTTATCGTACCTATTACAAGATTCGCATTAAACTACCCAGAAAATCTTTAACCTAAGCTTTAAGCTTATAAAAGCTCGGCGCTAATGGCCGGATACCGGAAATTGCGCTCTCATATATCTCCCGACAGATTTATGAAAGTACTCACACATGTGCCCCTGTCTGTACACCCACACAGGCTCTACATAAACACACACAAACGATACTACACTGTCCCGATCACTGCTAAACTTTGACACTTATTAATTTAAAGGGTCATTAATTTTAGAGTATCGACTAGCGATAAATTTAAACGCATACTATTAAACCAAACTTACGTAGAAGCTGATAAATTACATACGTTCATTACCTGCACCGCTTGATGATACTATTTGTAAGTACTTTAGTAAAACTACAGTAAAAATGTTTCTGTTAAATATTGCAAGTTAAGATAAGGATCTAAATGATAATGCTACGCGCGTAGCAGCTCAAAGGCATACGGTGTAGCCGCGTAGCAGATAATCCGCGGCCGGCGCACTCTCACGCCGCCCATACCCTGATATGACTCTGATGGTCTTTCCCTGTCATGTTTAATGCAACTGTCAGCTGTGCATACAATAATTATGTAGATTTACAAATCCACATCCTTACAGTTTCATTCTGTTTTGGTTTTAATATGATTTTCTCACATATAACAATGTTACTAATTTTCTTAAATATTATATTATAACGCCAGAATATACGTATTAACAATGCAAGTTTTAAAAAGTATTGGAAGTCGATCTTCAGATCAGATCTTCAGAATAGCGAAATGAAATTGAAATAGACGTATACTTGAGTAGACGCTGTTTTTTTAGGATCGTAATCTTTCTTGGCTATCCCGCCTTAGTCCCGGCCGACACGTAGCGGCCATTGTGACGTCGAATACGTCTTCCGTGGCGCTTCTTATATGAGCGTTACAAGTGCTTTCTAAATAATCTAAGTCCAGCTGAAGAGAGCGTATTGTATTGACACAGTAGAGTGGTGGCCGGCCGTATAATGCCAGTTCGATGTGTGCGCACATCGTCGATGCAAGCGCGCTCGTGTGTGTTCACGCTTGATAGAATAAGCAAGTCGTCCGGCGCCGCGGGGGAGGGTGGGAGAGGGGAGACACCCCGCAAGTATCTTCAAGACTGGACCTCCACCTCCCCAGCCCACTACACGTCTTCTGTAGCACTTCCGTGGCCACATCGCTCTTTAAAGGTCCTTAATGTTGTTTATGAGGTACTTAGAAAATATATCATATAAAACTTACGAATTTAATTTAATTTATAGCATAAAAATATAACATAGTAAGTAAATAACATTAACCATAAATATCTTTTCCTCACACGAGCTTTACAAGCCTCTTATAAATATAATATTCAACTTTAGAAATCTAATTTTGGTCACGAATGCATAAAAAATATTTGACTTTTCGAATAAAAAATAAGTGAAACGAGCAATTTCATTATGTCGGTTAGAACGGCAGCAGACGAGGCGAGCTGCGGCGTGGTCGGGAGCAAATCATATTAACGAGAACGTCGCGTTCGCATCTAACCCTGCCTAACTATTCCACTGCCAATTTTCCACCTCGTACTTGTTAAAACGTGTACCGAAATAAACCAGAAGGAATATCGGTCAATTGTTCGTGTTATAGAATGGGAAGCGAAGCATGAGACGATTGAATCGTTTTGTTACTTTCACAGCTAGCGAACGATTAAATTAACATTGTTTTAGCTTACTAATGGAATCCTTTATTATATACAACATGTGTATATTATATATTAATGTAATAAATATATATTAATGTGATAAATGAAATTATATATTAATGTAATAAATAATTATTCTATTTTTAATTTTCGTAGTAGTCAATTATCTTACTCGCCTTACAAAACGTGTTGTTTTGTAGTAAAATTGCAATTATACACATATATCGCAGCGCCGTACGTATTCCGTGGCCGGTATCGCATTAATTTTAACAATGCCCGCCACAGACTCCGTGCTACTGGAGCCAAAAGTTATGTTCGAATACTTTTAACGGGCGGCCGGCGGGTATGAGTAGATTTACAATAAATACACCAAACAAAGAAAAAGGAATCTCGCTGTGGGGAAAACTTCTGCTTTGAGCTCTTGTAAAGTGCTGCACGTCTACCGCATATATGTAACAAGCTTACTTTTATTAAGTTATATTTAAGTACAGAACAGTGTACCACATTTATTTTACCGTTAACTATGTACACGTTCAGTGTAAGCAATTCATATATGTATGATTGTTTATTATTAAGAGATATTTGTAAATGTATATCTGCAGATTTGTCTAAGTTTTTTTTAACAATTGCATTCAATACAACATTTTATAGTCAACATAGTCAGCTGGAAATGAAATGCGTTTACGGCAGAAGTGTTTGAAGTAGACACGCAGACGGTTGCCGCGGGCTTAACCTGAGCCACCTGATATAATTGGACTTCAAATCTGCGCTCACAGATCCCCAATACTTCCGCCTCGCTTCGCACTCCGCCCTCCTATTTATTTTGTCTGCGTTGTCTTTGCCGCTGCTGCTGTCAGCCTGCCTTTTGAACGCCTTTCTCTCCGACGCATTATAGACGATATCAATTCTTTTCAGATATCCTTATCCGATGGAAAAGTGCCGTACTCTGATCTCGTTGAACTGTCGTAAATGTAATTGATTCTTTCCGCACAAACAAACAAAATATACGATATAACAGTTGTATTATTTATTAAACCATATATAACTTAATTTATAGTCTCTCTTACACATAAAAAAATCATATATGATTTACATTTATTATGAGATAGTTAAAAATATAATAGATAGATAAACTTCGTCTTACGTAAACGACCTTACAAAACTCGAAATAGAATTCCCAAATACAGTTCATGCAAATAGAAGTGTCGTTTTCGGCCACTCAAGAAGCAAATCAAGAAAGAAACTCCGAGCCGCGGTCGAGCGTCATTCACGCCTCAATCAACTGCCAGTTACGTTTCTTTGTACAACGAATGCTTTCACAGACCTCGAATCTTAAACGTTTAAACTTTCGATGCCATCTTATAAATAAAGTAACAAATCTTCACAACCGTTTTAAAACGTTGCCATCAAAGTAAATAAGCTAAGGTGAACAACTCAAGAGTCATACTGCAGATATGAAAATAAAGAAAATAAGCTGCTCGTGACCGTTCCTCCAATCGCGCACCTCGCTTTTATTACATCCATAAATTCATCATATCGCAAAGGCAGCGCGAGTCGCCATTGGCCGCGCAAGCGAGAAAGCCAAGGCTTCTCACTCGCACCTCCTTCATATTAATATTGAATTTTTCTCGACCCCCGCCCGCCACCCTCGCGGGAGGCTCTACACTCGCTCGCCCCCGTATTGTTGTTATCTTTAATGTTGTGGAAAACGCGTTTTCTTGTGTCGTTAACTTTTATATTGCACGAGTGATACTTTTACGAGTTTGATACATAACTTATGTTGAATACATAGGATACAATTAAGCTACATCTAGATTTAGAACTTATTAATGATTTCCAGTGATTAAAAAATAATAATTTCCACTTAAATTTATATTACGTATATTTTACAGAATAATAAAAATATTTTTATTTCAAATAATAAATAGTTATCATGAAAATAATATACTTCTATATTGCCTTTCTGAAACCAAATCAGAAACAAAGAACATAATAAATTAATCACTTCCAAAAGGGGTCGGTTCTCCCCTTTAATGTTTTCCTTTACGTTTTCCTTTAATGCATTGTCTGCCGACGAAATTAAAAACAGAGGAAATAACCCGTCTCCGACTTTAAATGACATTGACCTTTTACAACTTATCCTTTTAGTTTTGAGCTAAACTGAAGCACAACGTAAATTAGTCAAACTCAGATACTTAAAAATTCTATAAATTAACCAAGCTATGTGGACATATCTGTAAATAGCCTATTTACTTTGAATAAATATCTTTGTTAATTAAAATTAATAATCTCTTCAATGTAACCTAAACTTTCTAATAGATCTGACTATAAATATTTTTTATTTTATATTTACTGACATCCGTTGACATGAGAAGTATCCGTTTCCAATTGTATTTATAAAATAAATAAATACGCAAAGATTTCATAAATAAAATAAATTATTTTCTTGGATATCCTCCCTTATATTTCAAAGCTCAAAAGAAATCGCTAGCGATATCTGTCTGAAAAATATATCGGATTGCTTTGTCGCAGCTTTCGAAATCGAAATCTATTTTCCTTCAAATCTAAGTGAATCCCGTGCGGATTGGAAATGTACCCTTTACCTACCGCCGGGCGAGGCAATTGATATTCCAACAATACAATGTATGAATAAAATATAAACTGAATTCTATCAGCCTTGTTCGGTGCAATCGCCGCTTGGATTTAGTAAGAATCTCTTGTTATTTTAGGCTTATGCGTAATGTGGTGCCTTAAATAACTGAATCTACCGACAAAAATGTAATTTGTCTTTATATTTTTAAAATTTCAAACTAATTCTTTATCAAATTCTTAGAGAGATGAGTTTAAGTACTTAGTTCATTCGATAACTTATTCGGACTTAAGTCCGATTACTTTGAAATGTATCTGTTATATTGAAAAATAGAAGATTCTTCGCAATTTGAGCGTTTGCCATTTTCATAAAAGGAATATGACATATCCTAGACCGTGTCGATGCTTATCATCAGGCAAGTCCATGGTCAAACGCTGGCCTATTAAAGGTAAAAAAATGAGATACAGAGTATAATTTAATTATTAACCAACTTTTTTTAAAGTCTATATCAAATGACAAGTGAATAATATTCTTGGTTGTTTTTGGTGGACAACAATGTTAATAATGTTTTCAAAACGTTCTTTATAAAGGAACTTAGAGCTGCCTTACGCTATTATTATAAACAGATATTTATTTAATAAATAATTTTCTTATCCTTGACTTGATTACAATTTTTTTTATTCATAATAAAACGATAAATAGAATTTATTTTACGAATAAGCGTTTTTAAAGTACTATAGTATTTAACTAAGAGTTTAAGTCAGATCTAAAGGCTATAAAAACTTAGTATTTTTTGGCATCAAAAGGCAATCAAGCTAATTAATGAATTATGTTATCGTAAAAATACTGATCACACATTTGATCATACATTTGATGCATATATTGATAACATGATCGTCCGATCATGTTATCCAAATGTTTAGAGCTAGTTGTATGTTGTACTTATAATTACACTGGATCACTTTTTAAACGAACACACTAACTATGCATTTATGATTAAATTCTGATTAAAGCTGTAAAAGAAGCTTATCTAGGCGTAAATTAAAATAAAATGGCAGTGTTTTTGTGTTACTTATTATTATGAATTAATAAAAATAAAAGAAGATTATTTTAATCCTTCTTTAAAACGTGATCAAAAGAGAAAACAATTAAATAAATATTACTTCGTGCTTAAAAAATGTTTAGATCGGTTTGATAATAATTTTATGATGGTACCGCCATCTAACGGAAAACCTAACGAACCAGTTTTGCAACAAGTTGCTTGATACTGAACTGAAAAAAAAACAATCTTACATCCTGTGAATTAATAAAATGTATATTTTTATTTAATATCTCAGAATTTGTAATTTAATAAGTAATATTACTAATGCGAGAAAAAATATAATTGTCACATTTTAAGGACATTAAATTAGTTTCGAAGCATTTCCTATCAATGATCTAATATATATTAATGATTAGATGCTATCCATTACATTCCTTTTCCTCCGGTTGGATTCATAAGCATTAAGCTTTCGAATTAAAAATTTAATTTTATGAATACAAAATAAAATATCCTTATGCACTTGATAGCTTTTTGTTACTGAACGATTTCATAGAACCATTTTAATAGTTTCAATACACACAAACAAATACCTTTATATATAAAATTATATAATTATCAAAATTAGATAGACCAAAGTAGATATTGCTAATAAATGAAAATGACCGGAGCAGCCGAACAAAACTACTTACGTGTAATATAATTCAGAAAAGCCACGTTGTTCGCGTCCCCTACTCATTTAGCTGTCGGAGAGTTATTTAATACTGCGAGTGACCCCGGCCCGGTCTTGTCTCTGCAAATGTATTGAACACATCTGCCGGACATTCGAGGTATAATTTCAAAGTAATAAATTTAACAGTTTAAATGAAATATCGTTACATGAATGTGATGTAATCCCATTTAGTATTGACAACGATTACTTTGACTTTTGTGTAATGTATAAACTTAAGCCTCTCAAAAAAATAATTTTCATGCTTGCAATAACTTTCTTGAATGAATAAAAAATAAATAAATAATGTTTATTACTCTATAAAATATTATATACATGATAAAACAGCGTGTAGTTAACATTGTTGGAGGGTAGTATAGTTGAGTTCCATGTGGGATAAATAAAAATTTAATAAACATAGGTACCTTTGTAATTTAATTGATGAATAAGAGTAACCGGCAATTTCTTCGCGATAGAATCTACATGCGATCCGGTGCTAGCCTTAAAAATGAAGTAAAATGAAGATTCAAAAGTCCTTATAAATCCTTATAATTGAACATAGAATATTTTTATATCGATTTCTTTACGTTTTCAGATATTCATCAATGTGTAAATATATTTAGATTTAAATCTCACTAATACTTTTTTACTGTCACTTCATAAAATTAATACCACGCGTGTGACGCGTTATAGTATTCTCAGATTCTTTATATTTCGCAATAACTCAGTAGATACTAGATAGGTGTCGTAAAGCTTTTTTGAAAATAAGTATCTCGTTATAAGTAGTGATGTGTCTATAAATACAGCAGATCGAACGCTTCGAAAAGTATGTGATTTACATTATTACGGGACGTCACCATCTGCTTACATGCTTCCCGATTTGTTCATAATCTAATAAACATATTAGGAATCTGTCAATCAATAAAACATTAGATCAGTAAAAAGTAGAAAATTGTCTATTGAAGCATCTTAATATCTTTGATTAGTTTTTTGCATTGGCAGTATACCTCTGATGTCTTTGTCGTCATTAATATGTAAATAGAGAATTGATAGTATAATAAGACTTTTTTTATAGAATAGGTAGGCGAACGAGCGTATGGACCACCTGATGGTAAGTGGTCACCAGTTCTGACAGACATTAGCATTGTAAGTAATGTTAACCATCGCTTACATCGCCAATGTGCCACCAAACTTGGGAACTAAGATGTTATGTACCTTGTGCCTGTTCTGTGGTAGAATATCTAATGAGTGGGTGGTACCAACCCAGACGAGCTTGAACAAAGCCCTACCACCAGTAAAGGCGTATAGTAATAATAATACATTATAATACTGATTCAGACCAAAATTTTTTCTGAGATTTCTAAATTCTTATTCTATCTATACTATTACAAAACTGTAATACGTACATATTTAATAATGAACCGATTTTGATGAAAATTATAAGAATTAGTCTTAAAAGCTAGCATGTGTTTTATATTGCAAAAACACAATTAAATGAATAGTGAAACGAAACCGATAGAAACGTAATGAGGACTCCGTAATAAGCTATAACACACGCGACCGAGGCCGCAGGTATAAGCTTGTTGAATATAAAATCCACGCTATAACAACGTAACATACCATTCGTAATCTCCTACGTCTTAAATAAAATAGTGTTGCGTAAGTAGTATATGGCCGGTATCTTATGAATTAAATATGAGCGCTTTATTTGATTCCGTAGTCCCTCGATATCTGATAATAAAAAAGAAATTTATCGCACACATACAAGCTTGGAGTAAATGTGAGCTCATAGTCCGCTATTTTTTACGGCCGCCGTCCGTCGACAATCACTTCATAGCGACCCCTGTCCGAGCGTTCGATGACAGAATTATTTATCAGTTTGAAAAATGACGGGAAATTGAATGTAGTCGCAATGTTTACAACGCATTTTCTGTCCGGCGTCCTCGGGGGCTCCTTCCCTCGCGTTCCGATGTCCACTTTTCAAAGAGGCCGTTCGGACGAGGGTCGAAAAAGTGTCCCCAGAGTAAAAAATAAAAAATAAGTATTCGTATTGTATCTAGGTTCGGCGATGTAACGCGTATGGTGGATGACAAAGAGAAAGTAGCGTAGAATGAAAGAGGCATCGAGTCGAGACGGGCGATACTTTATTCATTCGGTTGGTATAATTGTTTTCTGCTCTGGGATGTCATTACGCTATGACGCAATCTATTTGAGTGACCGTAGCCATGTGTCCGCCCCGCATCTGGAAGCGCCGAGGGACATATATCTACTGCTTCTGACTTCAGATCTATATTGAATTATCTAACTCGCATAAGGAAGCTTCGAAGGATAACTCCAGTAAGTACTGCAGTACATTACGAACCATTTCAATTGACGAATAAAATACAAAAAAATCAACAATAAAATTAGTAGTCTCTTTTATAAATATATTCAGACATTGATATTAAACTAATTATTATAACCAGTGTCCGAAATTGGACTATTAACATTACTGAAAATTTGAAGATATATTTGCATTACTTTTTTCTTAGTAACTACAAAGCTCGTCAAAGTTACAAAACAAAAAAAAAGAAAATCCTTTGACAAACAGAGAAGAAAATGGTACGAAATGTTTTTTTTTACCTGTTTAGATTATTTAAACTGAACTGTATAAGTTGTGTTTGTTATACGTCCATTTAATGACAATTCTAATATTTAATTGAGAGTGAGGTGTAAATTTGATTTTTTTTTATTTTATTACGTGTTTATAAAAATAGACCTATGTACATTATTTTATCTATACATCGGAGTGCAATAAAATAAAACGTTTTCTTTTTTATATACCAAAAACAAGTGAAGCCGTAAAGTTAATAGGTAATCTTGTATATATTAAAACAGTTTTATACTTTATTACCTGCGTTAGTACATAGTGTATGTAGGTATCGTATTATAACAGCCATGGCCGCTCGTAAAAATGTTTTATTCACCCCATACGGCGTCGTAAAAGGCGTAATAACGCGAGGAGGCATCGTGGAAGCAATTACCGATCTGTTATAGTTTGTTACAATGGCGCCTGTTTATTATCTTTTTATTATCAACTCATTTGCTGAACAAGGATACCGTTTAATTCAATACTCACAAAGGTCACTGTTAATTATGATGGTGAAACTAATTTTATTAAATTAAAAATAATAGATAAAAACTACATAAAAAAAAACAACAGGCTAAGAGAACATAAGCGATACGACTTATAATTTTGAAATGGATTTTAATTTCCAATATAGATGTTGATTTCCTAATATATCACGTCTAAATAAATTTAAACAGACATTTATGCAAATATTATATTATGTAACAATACTTCCAATTCGGAAAATGTAACATTTATTTACCTAATCGTAATCCAATGAAAAATCTTACATAGGGCGGCTTATGATTGGTGAAGATAACTCAAACAAACTTCGCACCCCATTATAATCATAACAAAATATCATAAGCCCGCCCGCCCTACGAGGAAAAACTGAAGCTTGCATTCGCTATCGTCCGCCTACAATATCATAACGGGCTCCTATTGGCCGTTATAAGTTGATATAATATCATAACGGGTCGGGATTGGGCGAGGGCGCAAGGCGAGCTCCCCGACCCGCGCCCCGTCTCATTAAAGGTTAGTGCACCGTGAGGTGGCCAGCTTTATAATAAGTTGTACGTCCATACGTTCCCGCATCGTTCCCTTCCCGCGCGCCTCAATAAATATGTCGGGAGTGGGCCCGCGCCCCCGCCCGCCCGAGTATGAGCGGTAGGAAATGCCGACCGCCGACCGCCCGAGTCGGATCAATAATAATACTCGCCCATATCTGCAGTGGACTGGATCTGCTTGAGAAAGCGACCGGCCGTACCACCCGCGCCTCCCACCGCCGCCGTTACACAAACAATATAAATCATTTTCTCGATCCTGAAGCCGCGACCACACGCGACCGACTGAAACGCAAACTCCGGTCAGCACAGTAACGAACGTTTTTAATAAGGAATATCCGTCATTTTAATTAACGACAAGGTTATTTTAACTTAAAATAATGGTTTGTATCATATCATAAAAGTAGTGGTTTGTATCATAAAAGTTAGACATAATTTGTGAACTCTTAAAGATTACGTACCTACTCAATTAAAATGGCTTTTTACAAAATCAAATTTAAATTTTCTTTTTTCAATAAAGAAGCATTACGCTTACGTATTGTTAGTTAAATAATAAAAAACTATCACCGGTTCCTAAAAGAAATCACCCAGACTTAAGAAGAACGGCCAAACAAACACTACGGGATATTTCTGTATTTTTTTTATTTAGCTGTTTTTACGTTTACTAAGATTCTTTATATAAAACCGTATACATTGCTCCAAACATTCTAATACGTTAATTTGTTGAAAAAATATATAATTTATTTAACTTATTATTTAAATTTATTTTTACTTTAAAAATATTTTTACTTTTCAGCCATTACAATGTGAAACAGCTCTTACTTCCCGTAGCCGTTTTATGTTTCGTCCAATTCTATTTAAACGTGGATGATAGAAAATCTGAAGTGCCAAGCTATGATATAATTAATAAAAACAAACAATATATATTAGATACATTCCAATGTTTATTTCAGTTATTATATGACCTTGATCGTATGTTTATTATGATTTATTTTTAAGAAAGCTTAGTATATCAAAACTAACCAATTTATACTGCCAACTTTGATATTCACCTTTCGCAGTATTATATCTCTTGTGCTTGTAATAACACAGATTTTTTTGTATCCATGTAGACGAAACTTGGACAAAGTTTTACCACGGACAACCATCAAAACAGAAAAAGCGAACGAACTTATATTTTTGACATTATATAAATATTATCGCATAAGAATATATAAATATAAATTAAACCAATAGATTAAATATCACTTTAAAATATTGAAGAACAAAGCAAATTAACAATTCTAACATAATTAAAGTATTTACTATTGGATGTTTACATTAATATCTGACATAATATGTTAAATATTGTACCCATTTAATAGTTTATCTTACATAACCACGAAAATGACTGATTAAGGATAAAAATGAAAGTTTAGTTTGAAAAAAATGTTCCTACAAAGACTTCCTAAAGTAGGTAACAAGTAACTCATCATCATCAAAACGTGTTTTATCATTTTATGTACTTATTGTCTTATTAAAAAATAATGTAATTTATTCTTAATTTATTTTGGATGTAGATAGATAGAAGATATTTAACAAAATAATATTTAATATAAAAAAAATACGTATAAAAAATGAACATTAAGAAAAATTGAAATTTATAATTTCAAATGTCTAACAGCTCTCAAATTAATCTACAAGAAATATTGACAATGAACAATAGAATACGTGATTTATTATTTGTTCTTATACAATATGTTTAATTGTATATATCATATAAAAAAAAAATATTAATAGTACTCACTTACATGAAGATTTAAATGAATATTTTTTTCATAGAAAAAACTCATTAAACGTAATATATGCATTCGAATACGGAATCAAACAATAGACCTCAAAACGTGGAGAATAATTGTCAAATAGTAAAATAATATCTATTAGGGTAAACAATATCTATTAGTCTTATAAAATAAATTGGAAATTAAAAATAACGATTGAAGAATCCAAAAAAAAAAGAACATTTACGGACGGGCATCTTAAAAATAAATAAATGCTTTGAATTAAAAAAAATGTAATTCTTTCATAAAATTCAAAAAAAAAACAATTTAAAGTACCTTCTTAAACCAAATGTAAACAATAGCTCTAACGGCTGAAAAGAGTGGTGTTTTACTTAATACATAATCTAACTTTTTCTGTTTTATAGACTGTAGATTTATGTTTCTTTAATTACGAATTCGTGTTTCGTAGAATAATCAAAACGTATTAAATTCATTTCTTTTTCCGTCAGCTATAAACTACCATTCTTAATATGTCACGATAACATTCCTAATAGCTCGTTAGTTATTAGTTCATAAATTATTATATTAGATATTAATTAAGTAACACAAAACTATGTAAAATGTCTTTTACTCGTGTATGCTTTAGCACACGCAACGCTTAGTCTTCCTCGTGGAATTATCAAAGTATAACTCATGGTTGCTTAAAAATATATTGTCAGTGTTTTAAATCGAAACTTCAAAAGAAATGAAATTCGAACGCCAGCAACGGGACGATCGTGGCAAGGTTGCCGTGAAGATGCAAGTAGGTGAATACAAGTAAATTTCATTACATCTAGATGCAACATGTCGATCGAGCTCATGGCATTACAGAGCCGGCGAACTTTGCACAATTTATCAAATTGAGTTACTGAGGGGCAATATCGCAGAGCGAACGCAATATTGCAGCGCGTGACCGCGTCTGCAATACGCGCTCAATACATCGGCCGGCGCCGGGCCCGGCACGTCCGCCGCCCCACCCGGCGCACCCGGCGCGCCCGTCTTCTAGCCGCCCGACCCCCGCCGCCCAACTGACCACCTAGATATTTAGCTAACAATGCCTCGCCGCGGCCACCTAGCCTGCTCCGTCCTACTCTCGCCGCCGCATCACTCGACCATCGGACAAGGACCGCTGCGCTAGCCTCCGGTCATTGCTATATTTATTGGCGACGCTCATAAGTACGCGGGTCAGGTTATAAGTTCTACGAAATGAATGGCCGAGCCACGTAGGAGGCGAGTGCCCGTCGCGCTTAACAAGAAAGCACCACCACTGAACTCGACAGGGGGCACCACCCCACCTTCAGTAGCGTTATAATTAAAAAACAAAAGAATACAGAGGCACTCAGCCTCTTTCTTGGCTGCCGCTCGTTCGACTTTCATGCGAAAAGTGCAGTGACTAAGAAATAGCTATTGGTTTTTATCTATTTTATTAAGAGAATTTATGTAACATATTAAATTTTAAGAAAGTCATATAAAGTTAACCCAGAAGTTGCAATTAACTAATTAATATAAATTTATTAACTTAAGGAATGGGTTCAAGTTAATAATTGGTTTTACCTAAGAAGCTAATAGCTAATATGTTTTAAAATAAAATACAAATTTGACTAGTAGGTATGTAGATTTTGTAATTTTTAATTACAACATATAAAGTCAAGAAATATGTAAAAAATACACGTAAAAATGTCTAACCTAATCTATTTTGATAAATCAGCAAATATTTCAATTGTTTATGACCGTAGAAAACATAAAAATTCTAAAAATAAAGTATCTGTTTTTCTAAAAAGGAACAGACTCGCCTCTCACCTACATTGAGTTATTTCTTTAACTGAATAGATATTTTAGAATGGTATTCATATGCATTACTACTTTCCAGATGATAAAATACAGATTCGAGACCCATGTGTCGGACGCTTACAATTCATCCGAGCGGCTCTTATTACGAACACAATTACGGGCTTCGCAGATGACCGCACGGTTTTATAATGCGAAGGCAACGTCGTCCAGCCTCCCTGCCTCATCCCTCACCGCTCCCTTGACCATCGACCGACAATTGTAAATGGCACATAAAATAAATGAATGTGCAGCGGGACTCGCCTCTGCAGCAGACAATATAAATTACAAACGGACGATTATATTCCGGCGGGAATGAAACGTTTTCCTTCAGATACACTTACATTATACGCCGTATCGCCCATAAATATCGCAACCGCCAAGTCCCTCTCTCGCGTCCATTAAATGAAATCGTCTACTTTAATTATAAACGTTAACAATATCAAATAAAAAATTAAAACCCATACTATATACATTGAGTGCATGAAACAAGAAAACAAAAAAAGACCGTTTTTATTTTGATAGCCTTACCATGATTGCAAAATATTAAATTTAATTTATTTATCAGATATTAGATTATTAATTATTCCGCTTCATTATAGCTCCAAAGCTGTTAGGTTAGGACCTTCTTTTCTTGTGAAGAGAAGGGTTGAAGCTTGTTCCACCACGCTCCAATGCGGGTTTTTGGATACATAGGAGAGACATAATTTCATCCAACATATGCAATTTTCTTCAAGTACGAATTGCATTATAAAAATAAATTAAACACAAAATCAAAACTTAGATTCACCTGTTATCTCGTTTACAAATACGAAATATTTACAAGATTTAAATTCACACAAAAGCTAATACCTACAAGCCTACTAAAAATAAGAGGCAAGCGATCCCGTAACCTTGAAGTTAACTCCTGTACCAATTGCTGTCAGCGCTCAGGCCAACGATCAATCATAATATAACTTCGCATATTGTATGAAAGATCAAAGCAGTATACATTATAAGCATACATTGCACTTATTTCGGCTGAGAACATTACGATGGCTTATAAAAAATTACCGAAAAAACCATATTATTTTCCATTATTTAACTGAGATTCACTTACAGAATTGTTTGCGTTATGGCAAATTTCCAATAACATGTCACTTATGTTGCTAAGGGTAATTTATGAGATAATTAGGGCGGGAGATAGCTCGCTCTGCACACAAGACGGGCGTCGTAAATTAGTTTGCCTCCATTAGATACCCACCTTACAATGGATTAATTAAAAAAGCAGGTACAGATAATAAAGTTTAAAATAAAACAATATACAAAGAAAAAAACAAAAAAACTAAAATAAATAGAATGATATGCTCAGCATCCTTAATAATCATTGTAATTGGAACAAAGTTTTGTATTTTTTTATATAATTGATAAAACAATAAAAATATTTACATGACTTACTCCAGGCTAGATCAACATTAAAACAAATAGCTTGTATATTACTTGCTTTCCATTTAGCTAGAAATTACTTTTGAGCATTTAGAAAATCACAGAGACTAATCACGAACGGAATGAGTCATTCGATATCACAGACCAGTCATTTGGTCAGTGTCGCAAAACTAATGACACATAATGACGGCCGGACTAACGTTCAGAGGGTGGTGGCCGGCAAACTTTGTGATGTCATCCAGGTACGCAATTTTCAACTGTATTACATGGTAATAAACTCATGTAGGTATCCATTCATCAGTCAAGGTCTGTTGGTTGGCCTCCCAGGGAGGTCTTCGGGGTACAGTCGCGAGCAACGACGGCCACCTGAACACCCTAGCCGCAGCTAATTGAAGCTCCCTACGGTAATCCGAAATATTCTATAGAGTTTAATGAGATTCGACAAAATGTTTACAGTATATTATGCTATTTATCATTAATTATATTATATACATCAAAACACCGGACTCCTATAATATAATATAGGAATAAGGATATAATAGGAATCATTTGTATTATTTTTTTAAATATATTGACGTCATCTATTATTTACTTGATAGAGTTTAGATTTAAAAGAAAATACAAATTATGCTCACTAGTATGCAGCATGATTACATAGTGATCGAGTGCCCCACTGATCTTATTAGGTGAAGTGCGCCAGCGCAGTGCGTGCACTCGTGGAAAATTATACACACTTCGGCCCGTATCCGAGACGCGTCCGTTAGGAAAAGATGTATTATACTTGGTAATTATCTTTACACGCCAATAAGTCGCAATAATTTCTTTAACTTATAATCATATTTTAAAATATATTAAATGTATCAAGTATAACTTATTATAATGGTAACATTAATGTAAATATTATATTTAAGACAATCGAATAAACTTCATGTGTTAAAAAGTTGCTAAATACATTAATTTACTAAATCAAATTATGTTTATTATCTAATCTCGCAATCAACTAGTTGAACCACGTTTTACCTGCATCCTAATTTTAGTACACAAACCGCAGCTGCGACCGCTGAAAATCAGTGAATTCAGCACAAATAGTATAATTATGTTATTTAGCTACCTTCATCATTATTATTTTGTTGTATTAAATATTAACATTATGGACTTTCAACTTTTAATGAGGGAAATCACTCATATTGTGCTAAGCTAAATAATTTGAAATAGCATAATATTAATTATATACGTCATACTTTATAAGCACTATAAAATATGTATTCGTTCCGACACTATAGATTAATAATAATCTTTTCAATATTTATAATGACTTTCTCCAGACCGATTTGGGCCACGCAAACTATTCAATATACACACAATAAATTTGTGCGAAAACACAGGTAAACACAATCTCTATTCCCTCTTTCTTTAAATCCGATGGGACGGCACTTCGAAACGAGCGAAGAATTTTCGATACAGAACTAGGCTTTAAGTGTTTTTCGAGGCACACTCGAGCTGTTTGCATGCATTGCAAGCAATTTGAATCCAGAATCTCAAAATTATAAGCCTTATACGTAGTATACTAAAATTATTAAAACCAATTTAAATTTCAAACTAATCATTTAACAGATTTTACGTATGCAATCTTCCCAACATTCCTAATTGTCTCTGAAGTGAAAACTAGAAAGTGGAAGACCACTTGTTATTCAATTCGAAATGCACTTCGCAATAATTCTATTTCCACGGACAAGCGTGTGTGTCCACTTACTTTCACTACGCTTTTTTATGAAAGAAAATCTTTCGATCAAATTGATTAATTATATTATCATATAATTTAACTGTTTTAGTATTATATAGTTTAGTATTTTTTGAAAATTAAATTAAAATCGTCAGCTTATTTTGATTCAGAATATTCCGGAAATGTTACTTAAAGATAGATAA
Source organism: Nymphalis io (assembly GCF_905147045.1). Taxonomy (NCBI): domain Eukaryota; kingdom Metazoa; phylum Arthropoda; class Insecta; order Lepidoptera; family Nymphalidae; genus Nymphalis; species Nymphalis io. The sequence continues at coordinate 7,864,166 of NC_065890.1, read as the reverse complement.
TTATTTATATATTTACCATTTTAGGTATAATATATTATATGTTGTATATTATATACAAGCTAGCGATACAAGTATGTAACACAAGGCGAGAGCGCTGGACGTGTACGAAGATAGAAATGAAATTGATGAACTTTTCTCGCAGCAATAATGGCTTTGGCACGTACCAACATAATTCCCAACAAAACTTCCTCACTGCCCACCCAAACGCAGGGCTGAACACGTGATTTTTATATATAAGATTATTTTTTACCAACAAGCAATTTAATAAATACCAACAAAGTTTTACATGACAAAGTTACGAGCGATAACAGTTAATTATTTAATATGATTTACTTAGTTTTTAAGTGTTATAGTAAAAATAAATACGTCTCGTCTTAATTTTTTATAACAGAAATACCGTTTCTACTGTCATATAAATATATAACTCTAATTAATTAACAATATGAACAAAGTGTTATCGCTTCTATATTATATTATCTACAAATCTATTAACTTTTCCATACAGTAATTCAATGTCGTTTAAAGTGAATGAGTTTTCATAAAGTTTATATGTATGTTATGATGTTACATTTTCATCTAACAGTATAAGGAGGGGAAAGTCGCTGATCGCCTGCTGCGTTCTCACGTTTCTTAGTACTAAATATATAAATAAATGGTATCAAGGTAAATCAATATTGCTCTGTGGCCTATTTTCACACGTCACTTAATTATTATAAGATTTTTCTTGTGAAAAAAAAATTAAAAATTATTATTTTATATATAATTATTACTTAAACTAAACAAATATGGAAACACATAAAGTATTATTTGTCTTTTTGCTACTTTTAAAACGTCAGGTATAAAATAATATATATTTTGTTGTATTTTTGTTTTGTTTTATGGATATAGAGGCAAACGGGCAGAAGGCTCACCTGATGGGAAGTAACTACCGTTGAAAGTCTTTAAGGAATAAGTAGAGTAGTAAGTCATATCGGATTGGAAAAACCGACGGCGAAAGTTATTTATTTAATATCAAAATTGCTTTACATTATTTCTAATATTTAACCGTACCCACATGAACAAAGTCTATGTCGTAGGTTTCTTAACATCGTTCATGCAATAACTAATTAATTGTTATCCAAATTACCTATTACAAAATTATAAATGAATAATATTAAGGCCGACATATATTAAGTGATTACTTTTTGCCGTTACTGAAGGAACGATGAACGATTTAAAATAAAAAAGATTTTTTTTAAAAGGTAATTAATGCCACCAAACTATAGAGAATAATTTATTTTTCAGACAACCCTGCTTCAAAGGACAACGGTCGGCGGCGCGGTGGCTGAAGAAGGGAACGTACATCCAATATAAGAAGAGAACAAAATAGGTTTATGTCGGATACTTTGACCATTCACCCGTAAAGTAACTTCGCTCTACGACTGACGCCCGCAGCCTCATGTGTTATATACTTATGTATTGAAAAATACATTACATTTTCGTTGTTCTTCCGTATTCATTAATATTATAAGAAAAGTTTTGTGATTTTAATGTAAGGATAAATAATAATTCAATTGTGTTTAATCATAAATAGCTTAATCGTCGGAAAAGAGCAACTACTGAAATTTTTGACAGATCTTTTTGGTAAAATCTATCTTCCGAACCGAATTAAATTTAAATTAATATTGTAAAATGACGATTTTTGAAATAATTGCAAGACCTTGCATACAGTATATTATAGAGAACTTTTTGTCTTATTATGTTTAAAGTATAATAATATTTAATTATTTGATTAACTTTATTTAAGATTACGTTGAAGCAATCGAAGCTTTTATTGTGACGCATGTAGTCATATTTAAACAAAAATAGTTATCAGACAAATAATAATGTTCATTCTCGTAAATAAATTATGTAAACTGAAAACCAACATAATAATATAATTTAATCGTATTTACTGAGATCATTGACACATAGTATCTTGGAATATTTGATATAAACATATACATATATTATGATGATAGTCTAATTTGAGACGCAGACCATTAAGTATTCAAGGCACCCATTGACGGGAACCACAAGCAAGAGAAGTAGCTGATGTGGGCTAATGCAACAGTCACAGTTAGCTCCCTGAGGACACAGCGAGCCTTTAGATATGGATGTATACGTACACCAACATTTAGCAATAAATATTATATTATATTTGTATTGTCCTTATAAACTACTTAGCATGTTAATACGATACATATTTTTAACCAATCATATTAAATACGTGCAAATTAATAAACATTCCAATACACAGCACTTTGTATTAAATAAAAGATCTTATGTTGTACAAAAATAAAGTCCAAAATACACTAAAATGTGGATAAGTAATCAAGTGTAACGTTGCTCCTAAAACGGAAATAAAGCCAACATCACCGCCATGGTACCGCTTAATCAGAGCTGGACCGCCCGCCCTATATTTGCGTATGCAAAGAGACTCGAGCCGCATTAACTATGCCATATAGCCAACGTAGCGTGCAGCGATTGGGCAAACACATATCTGCATTATAAACAGCGTTCGGGCGTACAAACGCGCAATGTGGTCGGCCTTTAGCCGGGCCCGACTAATCAACGAGCTGACCTTCCGCAGCCGAACAAACGCCATACCACACTCCGCGGCATTATCACTGCCCTCCTCAATAGAGATGCTTAGTTAACTGTTTGTTTATCCGTATAGTGCTACTAAAGCAATCAATGAAAGTATATCCTGTACTATAGTCACATTTAGAAAATATATCTTATCGACTTGGTCACAAACATGTTTAACAAAATTAAATTACACAAGATCACCAACATCTAGGCATTCTAACAGTATCTGAGCATGCATGTTCAGTGAATCGGTAAAAAACTTTCTACTTTCCACGTTCGTAGCCACTGCACTCATATACTCATACCTGGAAAATCTTAACATATTTCCTCTCTCCGCTAGAGCGCGCAAAGAAAGTGGATCAGAGTAACTTATTAATTACTATTAAATATTGATCGATATTTTTCAATTCGTTTTAACGATTCATGCTTTAATTAAAAAAAAGAGAAAACATTTAAAATCCACTTAAATGAACACAAAATTTGCGTTACATTTATCCCAAGTAAAAATGTTTTCAGGTATTCTAAAATTTTACACAAAACCAAGGAATAAAACCGCAATATATATTATAATTTTTATTTTATCCTTAAATAATTTAAATTTATGTTTAAATATACCTAAAACCGTAGTCACGATTAAATAAATTATATTAAATTATTAACTGACATAGATTTGAAAGTAGTATGAAGGTGGACAACGGGTTTCTTTAAATAGAATGTCCTTGGGTGGACGGCACTTTGGTTTGAGGTTATTTTGTATGGTTTTCAGCGCAGGGTCGTAGCGAGGCCGGCGTATGTCGAAGTTCGCTCAGCGACCGCGCGTCTACGCATTAGCGCTTGCTTGCGACTGCTCTGCGTAGTATCGGTATGGGTCCATCGCGCCCGATCTCGCTGGCCTCACTACATATAGGTTTCGCCTTCGAATTAAAGACTAGAATTAAAAAAATAAACAGTAAATAAATAGAATACTCGGTAAATTTACTAGCAATAGCTTATTTAATCTTTTACTCAAAATTATATAATAGTGATGTACTACTTTTTATTTTATTCCACCCGAAAAATTTTAATGAGAAGGATTTCTCCTTTTTATTTAACCCCAATTTGGTATTTATATATTTTCATCTTAAAAAGAGTAAGGAATTATATAATTTAATATTAAAAATTATTTACCTATGGTGGCCATCTGCGTGGACTTGGAAAGTTGTTTCACCTGTCGCACCATCATGGCTAAACAGCTTCTTAAGTGCGATGATACCGGCGATCGTTAAGGCTACCTTACTTGCAATCAGCGCTTTACCAGCAATGGCAGCTAAAGTCTTCAACGCTATTCCTCCAACGATGCTTACGGTTGTGAAAATACCGAGAAGCAGGTAGGGCAGAACTTTTTTTCCTGTACAATATTTAAATTTAGAATATTATTTTTATTAAAGTTTAAAAACGTTTAAATTGTATAAAAAATACATTCTTTTATTAACGTCATACACACCTCTACCTCTACCTTCCGATGCAAGATCCATTGAAACAGTATGAGTGCTTAATAATTGCTCGAATCGACTACGTATCATGGTGTCAAGCTTGTCCTCCATCGACATTCCAGGGAGGAAGCGAGGCTCGGCTACAGAACTTGGCGCATCGGCTTGTTTTACCAGGGTTAGTCCATCAGCAAGCTGAACGCTGTCCTGTACAACACATTAAAAATATTACACAAACCATTCCGAACCAATTCACTTTACACAATATTCACTAAGAGCACTAATTCACCTGCTCTACTGCTCTTGTCAGAGCCGTTAGCGCTTTGCCTTTAAGGCACGTCGTTAAGTGTTTCTGCGCACTGCAATCATCGTAAACTTTTCGTAAAATGTTGAACTCTGCGGAAGACCACCAAGATCCTTCATCAGCTCTACCACTGTCAATTTCATTTTGCTCATAATCCTCTATATCCATCCGACGTGATCTTCTTGGCCCATGTACATGTCCAGAAGTGACAACTACACAGATAATTAATAAACCGGCTATCCGAAATGAAGCGCACATGTTTCTATTAATTTAAACACACTACACTTGAAAAATATAATTAACGTATATGAGGGTGGCTTAGCATCGACTGATGGTCGAGGGAAACGATGCGAGCTTATAACGGCGCGTCGCTTCACCGACTAGCACCACCAAACATCCGCCATTCCGCACCAATTCTCTTGCACGCCCACTTACGTAACTGAACTTGAAATGATGGAGAACTATTTTCCAACGCAATTTCTCCGATAAAATGCACAGTAAAAAGCGAGACATACGTACGTATGTTACTACTTTTGATGCGTGTTTCAGATTTATATGTGCGCATGAAAAAACAATAATTGCAGATGGCTTCGCGTGCTCCACGAGGACGTTGTAGTCCCACGTTTCACTCACGGACGACCGGTTTCAGCTCTATTAGTTGCATTTGCAATGTTAGAAACTAAAGTAAATTTGTCTTTAATGCCGCGTGTAGAGGGTCCAAGGTCGATTTGAGCAGGCATTGACCATGCGAATGCAATACGTAGCGTGGATGAGGATGTGCAACACAAGGAACTACGGATATGTACAATTAAAGAAAGTAAGAGTCGTATCGAACCGTAGCGAAATAATAGCTTATGTTATATCACTAATGTATATATATTATTAATCTATTTAATTCACTTTTAATTATGTGATATATGATTAATAAAAATAAAACATTCTAATATTTCTTAACCAGACATGAAAGTAATTTAAAAAATTACAAACTATTCAAACATTACTGTTATGTTATGTAAAAGAGAACTGAACTTACTTCAGACTCTTGTCTCCAAGAACCAGACCATAACTCGGCGTAAAACATGATCATTTTTTAGAATATGATATGCAATAAAAATTACTACTTACATTAAGAATACACGAATATAAATAATGTAACCTTAAGTCGGTTTTCACTGTTTAACAATTGGGTAGTTTATGAAGTATTAGATTTGATATCTTTTCTACTATATCTTTATACGATTCATTGCAATGCTAAATAGATTTTTTTTTGTTTTAAAATTAACATTATGACTTGAATTATTTATACGAGCTATTATCATAGAATTTTATTGCACTAACATATATTTCTGTCATATTTCACACAATGGTTTTTAACTTTCGTCTGTAAAGATGTGTTAATAAATTATTATTCATAATTTTAAAAAATATACGAACACTTCTATACTACGTCGTTTATACGACATCTATATCTAGAAGTAGTATAAATGTTAAAGAAAATAAAACATAATAAGAATAAAATATATTAAGCAGTGTTTTTAAAAACTGTTATTCGGAAATGCAAACTTATATTATATAAATATGAATGAATGTTTTTTGTTATTCTGCCCGTTTACGCATCGTTCTTTCGTTTACGTTGAACTTCGCACAGTCGTTTACGCTGACTTATGGTTTCTGGTATAATACCACCAAAGTACAATAAAGCTCGCAAGTCGTATCGGATAAATTTATATATATATAGATGTAACAATAGAAACCGCAGTTTACATAAACTTGATCTGTTGAAAAACATCCCATTTTTTTTGAAAAATGTAACGTTAAGGATATAAAGCGGACGAAAGAAACTCGCCTTCAATACATAACATATACAATTAGGCGTTCAGTCCCCGAGCTATTAATTGAAACCAAAATCCAAATCCTTACAAATGTCTAAAAATTGTATTGATATCAGCCACATTTCATAATCATAGAATGGTACTTATGGCATTTTGCGTAACGTTGTACTATGGCAGTAAGTTATATATTATAATTACCTATAAGTTAAAAAATTGTAACTTTGCAAATACGAATTACGAAGTACGAAAAAAGATTCGAATCAAAATATAATAATTATATTATTATTTTGCTATTTCATATAATACTATTATATTTCTTCCCAATAACAGTTTGTTTACACACAATTGCAAACATAAATACTATATGTATGACTATATACATATTGTTCCGAATCGGTTAATAAACTGTTAATTAATTTCTTATCAGAATTTAAACTACAAATTTAATTATTTTTTACTTATAAGACAACACAATCTTTAGAAACAAGATTTATCTTTTTTTTTTTGGGAATGACTTTGAGTACTTTCTTCATTAATAATAGAGGAAAACGAATTGAAACGTTCCTATTGATTATAAGCGTGACACATGCATTGAACTATTCTCTACTCATCGATATCCAAACTGACCGGTTGATATTTTACGCGCTCTCATAATAATAATAATAATAATAATATCCTGGGACATTTTTCACACACGGCCATCTGATCCCAAATTAAGCTTGTACAAAGCTTGTGCTATGGAAACCAGACAACTGATATACTACATATACTACTTTTCTTTTGTAAATACATACATATATAAATAATTACACTCAGACTCAGGACAAACAGACAACCTTCGGCGTGAAAAGTATCTACCAACCACGCCAACCGGCTCGTCATAAAAAACTGTAATCTGTATTCTCAGTGAGGTCTATCTTTATATAATATATACATGTGGACGACACTCCTTGGTTCCTTCAGCAGCTGGTAACCTATGGAAGACGTATAAATAGGAGGACCGAAGTTACGTACTGGGCCCAGTCTACGTAAGCTAGTTGCTAATGTTGAAGGTAGGTGCTTAGGTTTATTTCCCTATTGTACGTTACATATATATATATATATTTTATAGAATAGGAAGGCGGACGAGCATATGACCACCTGATGCTACCATTGGCATTGTAATAAATATTAACCATCGATATTATATTATGGAGTTAACCGCATTCGCAGTAGGACCTTCCCACTGTTTATGATCTCCTGGTATAGAACACACTCGCTCCATAATCAAGATTGAAGTCATCCGCGTTCGGTGAGACCAACTCACTATGTATGATCTCCTGGTACATGACACACTCGCTCCATAATCAAAATTGGAGTCATCCGCGTTCGGTGAGACCAATTCACTGTGTATGATCTCCTGGTACATGACACACTCGCTACATAATCAAAATTGGTGTCATCCGCGTTCGGTGAGACCAATTCACTGTGTATGATCTCCTGGTACATGAGACATTCGCTCCATAATCAAGACTGAAGTCATCCGCGTTCGGTGAGACCTTCTCAGTTTTTATGATCTCCTGGTACATGACACACTCGCTCCATAATCAAGATTGTAATTTACGTATTATTACAATATTGTTAATGAATGGTATGTTTGTGCAGGTGGGTAGAGCTTTGTGCAAGCTCGTTTGGGTATGTACCACACACTCATCGGATATTTTACCGCAAAACAGCAGTACTTAATATTATTGTATTACGGTTTGAAGGGACATAACATCTTAGTTAGCAAGGTTGGTGGCGCATTGGCTTACTATCAGGTGGCCCATATGTTCGTCCACCTACCTATTCAATAAAAAATAAAAACTACTGCACTCATCTCAATAGCTTACGATCCTAATAATTTTATTTTAGTTTTACATATATAAGCAAAATATTTCGCCAAAATCAATTCGAATCAAAAGATACTTTTGCAAAATCAAAGAAATCTCACTACAGTTCTTGTATTTGTATGTACTTATCAAGTGAAGTTGTATGTACCTGTACAATTTGAATGTATTATAACGTGCTCGTAAATATGCCATTGGTCTAATTGTATAAATTCATGCAGTGGCAGAATTGTTGGTGTACAAGATACTACAAATGTATGCAACTTATAACTTACACATTAGGTATTTTAATTATAGTCACATGTGTTTTTTAATTTTAATGTAGGATTTCTTTATATACACGTCGTATCGGAAGATAATGTTAATGGTTTCTTTACAGCAATTTTATTATAAAAATAACAACCATACCAACATTTTGGGTATACTCGCTTAAATATTAATCGTACTCGTAGTTTTATTATTTTTTAGACAAAATCGTACGCTGGCATAATTATTAGCGTTCTTGCAACTGTAATATTTAATTATTTTTTTAAATTTCAAATCGTTACGGAAGTTTTGCCAGATGATTATCTTGGTAGAGATAGAAATAGTAGAGAAATAAATGTCACGAGTTTAAGTGAACACGCAAAGTAGGTACCTACTCTGCGTGTCATCTCCGCGACGCAAACTTTTGTAGCAGTAGGTCTTCGCATTCGCAGCTGCCGACTTCGCAGAAACTCGTCAAGCAAGAGTACGAAAAATATCATTAAAGTTCTCTTTGAAGTTTGAATTTTACGTTGAGGGATTAGGGACGTATTTTTTTTTAGATTTATGACCACGCTTAAAGTATCTAAGAGTATATTCAATGAACATATAATCATTAAAATCACTTTTTAATTTACGAAGATATCGAGTAATATTCACACAACAAGTGCTACAACCGCTAGTTTTCAACCCTTATTGGATTCTTAGTGGTGGTTTTTTCTTCCAGCTGAAATAACTAACCTTCACATATATTCCATTCAATCATCCTTTTAAAAAAAGAATACTTATAAAAATCACCATCAGCGATGAAAAATGTTCTAACGTTAATTACAACACAGAAAAAGAATTATCTGCTTTTATATTATTTTTTGTGTAATTTTTCATATTTTACTTCATGATTTTTAAAATGATTACTTTTTAATAACTATATTATAAGCCCGTGTTTAACTCATTTATTTCGCTTTCCACTAATCGGCAATTGAAAGGCCTATGTTCCATACAACCACACCAAAAATTTAGCTTAGGCAACACTGTATCACTTCACCATAAACGTCAATAACGTCACTCCGCTGGCAGGTCAGGGTCAGTAAATAGGTACAGCTGGTATAGTAATCAAGACCAAATCAAGTAGAAATAGTGCCATCTGTCTTACTTATTTTATTTGTAATCATATATTAACTATTGACTGACTTTTCGATAAATAATCTTTAATTAGACGGGTATATTGATCTATAAAAAGTATAAATACCTTGTAACTTTATATAATATCTAAAGCTTTAAATAAAAAAAAAACGCCTATATATAATTTTATTAAAATTATATATTTACATAACTATTACAATAAAAGAAAATATAAATCACAATGTCACATGATACTAAAGATTTATCATTTACTGGAAATAATCCTGGTGCAGCAAAATTTGGCAACTTTATAAACTATTACTCTTTTCACAGTTCAAAAGAAAGAATAAATAACTTACAACCTAAAATATTTCCACATACAGAAAGTGAATATATTCATTGTTTAGATATAGGCTGTAATACTGGTGAACTTACAGAAGAGCTATATGTTTATTTAAAAACTGTATATCCTAAGACTAATATAAAAATTTTAGCCATTGACATTGACCCCACTTTAATAGAAAGAGCTCAGGAACGAAACACTCATAATGGTATATCATTTGTTACAAGAGATATAACTACTGAAAATGGTTGCAAACTAATACAGGAATATATTAAAAGTGAAAAGAAAAAAATGTTTGATATAGTTTTTTGTTTTTCTGTCACAATGTGGATACATATTAACAATGGAGATTCAGGATTACAAAAATTCTTAATATTTCTCAAAGAAAATTCTAAGTCTATTATCATAGAGCCACAACCATGGAAGTGTTATAAAAATGCTCAAAGAAGAATGAAGAGATCTGGTCAAGTTTTTGAGTTATATGAGTCTCTACATATTCGAGATAATGTAGATAAAGAAATTGAGGATATTTTGTGTGATAAGACACATATTAAAATTTATGAGTCACCTTCTTCTTCGTGGAATAGAAAAATCCAATGTTATCATCTAAAAGAATGATTCAAATACTTGATCAATGTAACTAAAATTATAGATTTTGGATACTATAATTATATGTACAACTTATAATAAAGTAAAAAAATCTGTTTTGTGTTTATTTAACTTATGTTGTTGTAACTTCTTCTGTGCTGGATTCAAACTCCAACTTGACATCATTACCAAGTCCTTCAACATCCATTTCAGACTCTGGAGCATTTAGCATATTAAGTGTTACCTAAAAAAAAATATTATTACTCTAGGTCCATAATACAAAAAGTGAACATTCAGAAATTGGTTTAAAATAAATGTTGAACAAGATTAATGATCTTCATTCTTTGCATCAATAAATAAAATATAATACATTAATATATAAATAATTACATTAATTTAATTATTCTATATCAACAACACCTAATGCTTGTTAGAATCAGGTCACTGGTCCAAATTAAGAAACTATCAAATTAATTTTGTTGACGTAACTTATTATGCTTCATGCATTAGCCATTAAGTTTACATAAAAATATATATTATCCACACATTTTATTGACATAATCTAACTATAAGCAGTTATTATTGTTGCAATTAAACTATTTTGGAAACATCAGTTATAACAATACAGTTGTTTCTACCACGTTTCATGTCCAAACAAAAAGATGTTTAAAGTATTCAAGTTAATATCAGTCATAAATGCAAACCATGAAAAGTAGACAATATAATATGTTTCTCTTGTATGCTTACCTGACCAGAACCACTATTGCTTACTCCCAAACGTTCATCCTGAATTTTTCTTTTAACAGGTGTTTTCGACTGTGTACTGTAAATGTTTATATTTAACTATTATTAAACTACAGGATAAATAAAAATGGAAATGTTAATTTTTTGATAACTCTTAAGAGTTAACACTGTTAACAGTGACTAAGTTTTACTGACAGTACAATCGGAATACAAATCGGAGTACAAGTAAACAAGTACATATTTAAATGAACCAAGTTAAACTAAAATACACCATAATATTTCAAAAATTTTTTAAGTATTAGACTATTATATTTCATTGTTTTAAATACTACAATATTTTAATATTGTCAAATATCATATTGATATATATAATCAAGAATATAACTTTGATTAAAGTTTGACACATAAGTCATTATTTTTAACGTCTAATAATCGAAATGGTATGCATGTGGTATAATTCTATAGCTTTATATATTATGATATTTTCGAAAAATATTTTAGCGAACAGGAATTATATTACAAAAATACTTTACCCTACAAGAAATAAAAAATAAGGTCTTATGTTTTAATTTATACTCAATCAATAACGACATAGTTTCTATCTTTTGTAAACTGAAACAAACCTTGATTGCTGCTCCGTCATTGGATGCAACATCATCGTCATTTCTGCTAGTTTATTAAAAGCTGCACCAGCTTCTGTAAATATTTCGCCCACCTGAAATTTACAAGTTTGTAAATAACGATATAGCCACAAATATAACTAACTATCTATAGTTGAATTTGTTATGGTTTAGTTAATACCTTTGCAGCAGAATTATTCATTTCGAATACGTACTTTGAACTACGTATTAATTTTATACACAATAATAAGTTTTCTTTCCGGAGTCTTCTGGAAAATACCAACTGAAATATTATATTGGTTGTGAATTGTGATTGTAAATTAACTTTGAATACACTCAAACAAATAAATTTGTATATTTGAAAAATCTGTATTAATTACTAGTGATGGACTGAGGGTTATACACTGTATATGTCAAATCATAAAACTTATAAAATCGATAATCTTTTTAAGCATTATTTACGAAGTAATGGAAATACATAGTATTTACAGTTATTTTTTTTTAATATTGTTTTGTTTTTTTGTTTAATACCTACTTAAATAAAATATTTATCAATGTCCTAAAATTTTAAATGATTCTACGCGAAGATATTTAAACTTACATTATATAAAGTGTTAAGTAATATTTATGTATGTTCTCGATTTCACAAAAGCAATTTATCCTTCCTTGGACAAGGTTCACTATTTTCCAAAGAATACATGTAACTATTATGTTGATTTAGATAATGAGTGGAGTTCGGGTTTGTTATTTTTTCTTTATATAATGAATTTAATTATATGCACTTTAAAATATGGAAAATTGTTAAAAGTAATAAAATTATAACCCATTCTTCTCGGCAGAAACTACAGTCTGAACCATTGATTCGTTCGTTTTACATTAAATATAATCTTTTAAAATAACAATTATTTACAATATTATGCTAAAGTATGCTAAATTAATTATAATCATATAGTTTATATTATTTATTTTGATATTAACTTTTACCTCCCTCAATATAATTTGACATTGACATTTAGTACATTCAAGTCAACGGAATATATAGGTACTCTTGTGTGTGTCTCAATAATCAATATTGATTTTATAGATGAGGAAGTAAAGGTAGCAACTATTTGTGAACCAATTGTATTTAACCTAAAATTAAAAGATAGAAGAAATTTATATTAATCATGAATACATTATCGCAAAATAGGCAAAGTATTATATTAAATCGAAAAGTAAGGCCACAGGGTAATATTATGGTCAGAAAAACTAATTTAAATTCCCATTGGCCACCGCAATCATTACCCGGCTGTGAAAAATATTGGTGTGAAACATGTGACAAGGGTTTTATGACCAGGATCCATCTTAATTATCACAAACAGCGGCACCAAGTAAGTCAACCCTAATTAAGCTTTTAAAATCGGATCTTTCTTTTTTCTAGTATTTTTATTATCATTTGTTTTTAGAAATGCAACATAGATGGATGTCAATTTGTAGCACACCCACAAGTAATTACAAAACATATCCAAATGCAACATGCTACAGGTTTATATAAAAGGATTGGAAAACTTAACAACCCAGAAGAGATTAAGAAATGGAGGGAAGAAAGAAAAAAGAAATATCCAACAAAAGAAAATATTGAGAAAAGACAAGCTGAAATGAAAGAAAAGATAAGAAGAGGTGAAAAAATGGGATTAAAACGCAGCCTCCATAAATTCAATAATATAAAATCTGGTAAGACATATGCACTATGCATTTTTAATTTTTATTTATCAAAATATTATTTTCAAATTTTCTTATTTGAAAATGAAATTTCCTTATTATATTATAAATTCAATTTCCCAAAGAAACATACCTATGCTGTGCGAAAGATGTCCAATTTTATAAAATGAAATAATCATAATGATTTATAAATTTTCAGGATATGACAATAAAAATCGGCAATACATGACTCGTGAAAAATATATGAGATCATTAAAAGACAGTAAAATTACACCACAATTGTCAAACAATAAAAGAACAGTTAAAAAAATAGTGCACAAAGTAATTCCTCCTAACGAAGAAACCAGAAAACTGCAACCTTTCAAAGGTATTCAATATATAGTAGCTGACGATAGTAAAGAAGAGGAAACAACAGAAGTTAGCAATCATTTAATAGAAGATGAAGAAGTGACCGATGCAGAAGTAGTTGACCAAACAATTACAAAACCAACTCTCTGTGGTGCTTTGACATCATTGATATGTAATTATGAGTCCAGTGATGAAGAGGATATTAAAGTAAAAGCAATAACTAACCCCACTACACCACTAAATAATTTAAACACAGCTACAAACTCAAAAATTAAAGATAATGACAATAAGTATTTGAATAATAGTAAAGAATCTAAAAAATTAGCTAATGAAGATAGAATAGTTTCAAAGGCTGACAATAATTCAATTAATAATCCTAACGAAAGTGAAAATGAGAGTGGACCTGAAGAAGCAACAGTTGACAAGGTCACTACAAATGATGAATCAAAACCTGTAAAAAGAGTACTAACAAAAAAAGAACGCCTACAAATGTGTGCTAAAGCCAAAAGTAGAAACAAACCCCTTAACCTGAGAAGAAAATTACCCTCAACACTTCTAGAAAAACTATTGCATAAGGAAATTCAACACGAAAGAAATGTTATTTTGCAATGTGTAAGATATGTGGTAGAGCACAAATACTTTGACTAAGTTTCAACTAAATTAATTTTATGCAATAGTTGCAATTATACTAAAATATTAAAATAAATTTCTTTATGGTATGACTTCAAGCTCACATTGCCTAAAATTTTTATACAAATAAAGTTCATAAAAGATACAGTTACAGAAATACCTCATATTAGATGATTTTTTTTTATTAAAGATAATTTTAGATTTTTACATTTTTAAATCTAAAATTCATTTTGCACAAGCAATAAAATAGATACTTTTATCAGTTGAATTGTTGTAAGCAAACCAAAATTAGATATAATTTTGTTTAAGTATTTCATAAAAAAGGTTTAAACCAAACCAGCACCACTGAATTTTCCATGTGCTTGAGGTGAAAAATAAAGGATTTGTAACAAATAAGTTTGAATTATTCTACAGAGTTAATGTTATGATGTTTATTTTCTTTTCTGAAAACAGGTCAACATCATATGAATATAATAACATTAAGCTCACATCATGGGTCACTGCCATCAAAAGCAGTACCCAAACAAATATTTTAAACATATAAGTCCATTTTTTTATGTTCAAGACTAATAGAAAAATGTAATTTTAAATGAGTGAAAATCAATGTTTCCAAAATCTAACTTAATAATTTTATGAGTAACTTTATGCGCTTTTTTTCTACTGTTTAATTTGCAATGCTGGACACAATAAATTAATATTTAATGTTAGGTTTGAAAATTTGTTGTTAGGTTTATTTTTAATTTCACTAGTAAATTATTTATATGATAAGCGGCCCGACGAAAGCGCAATCAAATACCATTGAATGTTATTTTTATATGCTGTATTTGCATCTAGTAGGATACGATTATGCCATTCTTATTTGTTTGTGTATGTACCACCTAATTATATCTAGTTATGCGAACGAAATAAATCCATTTTTAGTTATGTATGACGATTCAGAACAGTCGGGAAACAATACATATGTACCTATTTATTCAATAGGAATTTTTTTTAATAAAAAAATTACAACAAAACGAGATAGCCTAGTGGTCAAAACTCGTGAATCTTAACCGATGATCGCGGGATCAAACCCGGGTAAGCACCACTGAGTTTCTACGTGCTTTATAATTATGTGTATTTATAATCATTTCGTGCTTAACAATGAAGGAAAACATCGTGAGGAAACCTTTTTTTTCTAAACGCTGGAAAAACGCGTTTCCCCCACGGGAACAGTGGGGGGGGTATGTGGGGCTCGCCGATGTACAACACGCCGAGTGCGTCCCGAGCATCGGAATACCCACTAAAAAACGGCGGTACCGTTTCAGTCTTAACGAGGAGCGCCACGGGATCGTTTTCGCATGCTACCGTGACGTTGATGTGTGACGCATCGTGACCTGCGTGTGTCATATTTCAATGAAATTTAGCAAAGTGTCATTGTACCAGTCCTCAATGGAACAGCGTGGGGGAATAAGCTCCAAACTTCCAAAAGAGGGAGGCCTTAAGCACAGCAGTAGGATATTCACAGGCTGATGGTATGAAATAGATTATGAAGAATACGATATGGAGTAGAATCCAATATCGATGAACCTTTTACAGCTCAATTCTACAATATTTTTTAAGACAAGTGATTTCATTTTAGATTAATTTTAGGTAACAATCTTATTAAAAATCAATGGTGTTGCGATTTTTGGTATACGAATGTACTAACACTAGGGTGCCCATAATACAATTTTAATCAAATGAACTTAAACATTTTACTAGTAATTAGAAGTTTAAAAACTCGAAATGAGCTAAATTTCAAATGTTTTTCTTTTATCCCAAGTATAGTGTTTACAAGCAAGAGGTAGTAAAAACTCAAAAGATTTTTAAATCAGTTTAATGTGTCAATAACACTAAGACTGAGCTGCGGCTGGAGCAGCTGTGGCGGCGGCCTCTTCGCGAATACGGTCCTTTTTAAGAGTACCCATGAATGCAGCCTTGTCAGCTGGTGTCTGGAAGCGTCCATGACCGAATTTGGATGATGTATCGATGAACTTAAGGTTAATCTTTTCAAGTGCTGCTCTCTTTGTGTGCACACGCAAGGACTGAAATAGAAAATATCGAAATTAATACTTGGGGTAATAAATTAAATGATGGATAAATTAATCATATTTATCTGTAAATAATTAGTAAAAAAGTATAATTAATTAGAGGCCTGATTTAGTTACACCTAGTTAATTAATTGTAGCCAAACATGACCTAGATCAGCACAAAATAATACAAATATGGGACGTAATACACTAAATTATTTCATCAAAACACATTGAGTGGTCACTACATGTAATGCAAGATATCCCCATATACAATAGTTTTAGAAAGTTATAAGCCTGATCTGCAAACACTTTTTTTTTACAGTGTAGGTCAGCAGACAAGCATATGGGACCACCTGATGGTAAGTGGTCACAAACGCTCATAGACATTGGCATCGCCAATGCGCCACCAACCTTGGGAACTAAGATGTTACGTCTCTAGTGCCTGTAATTTAATAAATCTAATTACACTGACTCACTCATCCTTCAAACCGAAACACAACAATAACAAGTACTGCTGCTAGAATATCTGATGAGTGGGTGGTACCTACCCTGACGGGCTTGCATGTAAAGCCATACCAACAGTAATTATACATATATTTACAGTCTTGTTCTCAAAATGTAATACACAGTTAAACCTTTACTGGTGGTAGGGCTTTGTGCAAGCTCGTCTGGGTAGGTACCACCCACTCATCAGATATTCTACCGCAAAACAGCAATACTTGATATTGTTGTGTTCCGGTTTGAAGGGTGAGTGAGCCAGTGTAATTACAGGCATAAGGGACATAAAATCTTAGTTCCCAAGGTTGGTGGCGCATTGACTATAAGCGATGGTTGACATTTCTTACAATGCCAATGTCGAAGGGCGTTTGGTGACCACTTACCATCAGGTGGCCCAAATGCTCGTCCACCTTCCTATTCTATAAAAATAAAAAAATAAAAAAAACCTAACTTTGCATTGCTATAATATATGAAATAATTTAATTCATTTAAGTTAAAATAATAAATTGAATTGTCTATTAATATTATTATAAGCATCTGTAAGTACATTATTCAGCCAGAAACAAGTAGCACAAAAATAATCATAATTTAATTTAACATTTTTAGGAATTTTAAATAAAATAAACTTACTTTTCTTAAAGTGATGACACGCTTTTTTGGTCCCATGCAACAACCCTTAATCATGATGAAATCATTATTGACTTCACCATAATGAGGGAAACCTCCCATTGGAGTAATAGATTTCTCAGACAAATCGTATTCAGTGGAAGCATTGTTCTTAATAACTTTGCCATCCTTAGTATGGATTCCTGAAAAGAACAATATTTGAGTTTAAAATTTGATATTGTTAAAAATAGCATATCAAAACCTCAAATGTGATTAATTTCATATTGAGCCTCAAAAACATAAGTTACTTCTTACCTTGTCCAATTCTGTAAATCTTTTTGTTCATTTCAGTACGATGATGATAGCCCTTTTGACCAGCACGGGCAACAGTGAACGATACTCTTGAAGGATGCCATGCTCCAATACAGGCAACTTTACGCAGACCCTTGTGCGTCTTACGAGGAAGCTTCTTAGTATGCCAACGTGATGTTACACCTATATAACAAGAAAAATTAATAACCAAGAAAATATTACAAATGAATTATACAAATTAATAATTGTTTAATATTTTAACAGTTACCTTTGTATCCTTTACCCTTGGTAACACCGATACAATCAATCATCTCATCCTGAGTAAAGACAGAATCAATTGGAATGGGCTTCTCAAGGTGTTCTCTAGCCCATTTAACTTTGTCCTCAATGGTACCACCATTCACTTGGATTTCCATAATATGGGCCTTCTTTTGTCTCTGCTTAAGAAGTTTCATTTGAGTGTGTGCAATAATTCTCACAACACTGCAGTAACGAATCATCTTTTTGAAGTCCTTTTCAATGGACTTGCGCCCAAGTTCATCCTGCCATTTCTTGCTTGACTTAGTGAAAGCCTTCTTCTTGCACTTATACCTAATCGGAGGACAAAGGTATAGAGCTGCTGTAAGAAAAACCACGTGGCCTCTTCATTGAGCGGAGACCACTTGGTAACAATATGCACATTGCATATTTACAAATAAACCCTCATCTGATGAGAGGAGAGCTTTAATCGTAGAAATTAGATATTGATATAAGATATAATAATATAAAAATATTTTACTATAACACGCATACCAGTTCTTGTAGAAGCGACGGCGGCAGTCTTCGGACATATGTTCAGCCCATACGGTCAATAACGCGCGTAGACCGTGTGGTGTCTCAATGTAACCAACAACACCAACACAGACCATGGGTGGAGTTTCAATGATGGTTACAGCTTCTACGATTTCTTTCTTGTTGATCTCTAAAAAATTACAAGTTAAAGTATTAAGCAGCTGTTAAACAGTATCCACGCATGGTGAAAACATTAAGTATTAATGGATACTTACTTGAACCAGGACGGTCAGGTTCACGGACCACGTGGGTCATACCAGCTTTATAGCCGATGAAAGCAGTAAGATGCACAGGCTTGCTGGAGTCATCTTTGGGGAAAGCCTTCACCTTACCACGATGACGACGGGATCTCTTCTTGGGATAGAATCCCATAGATCCATGGCGAGGCGCCGAGAATTTCCTATGCGACTGAAAAACACGTAATTCTGGTATGAGTATGCGTTGATATGTGAACACACACAAAATTATTTATATAGCATTAATCAGTCCGCCCTAGTACAATCTTCATTTTAGTTCAGGTTCTAACCGTATAAAATTGTATATTTTTGTATCATCATTTTATATTCAAGCAAAATTAAAACTTTCTTCGATTTATTAATCTTAAAAATATTTATATACATCACTAATTAAATCAACAGTAATTAAGGAAAATATAATTATGATTGCAAAGATAATTCAAGATTCAAAAACGTGTTAACCTACCATGTCTGACGACTATCGCAACAAAAATGGCCGAGTCAAAGACGTTTGACGTTGCACTAGAAATAAATGCCACATAAAAATATGCAAATAGTGTTGCTACGAAAAAAGTCACTTTGACGACACAGACTGTATGCTTCGTATAGTAAAATAGTAAGATCGATATTTTATACAGTAGTTCTTATCAACTTTGCTTATTTATTTAACAATAATTCCTGTCTTAGTGAACATTGATTAATATTGATTTCAAAAAAAGAAAACATGGCATTGTTTCACTCTAATCAGTACGTAATGCCGTATATTTTTGTACATGTTATTGTAAAGAATTTAATAAAACATGAATTTAGTAACATATGTTTGTTGCCCTCGTCTCGGCAAATTAAATATATTAGGAATGTATGTATTAAATAGTTAATTGCGCTAGTTTAACATACATCCAATATTGCATGAAAAAATATTTCCATGGTACTTAATATTAACTTTTGATTTCGATTTTCAAATTAATTGATAACATCGATATAGATGTACAATTGTATATAGGTTCAGTCAAAAGGTTAGACATTTTAAATTCTATATTATATTTATTATAGCTTATATTATCTTTAAAGTTGAAACAAAAAAGTTGAAAGTTGAAGTAAGGTTACATCAGCATGAGAAATATTATAAAAGTCTTGCAAAAATCAAATTCAGTCCTAGTCTCGGATGTTACAGGGGCAACTAGAAATTAAATGTTACTATATAAAGTCCTTGAAATCCAGACTTAGACAAAATATAATCAGATTAATGATTAACGATTACTATACAATATGCAAATATCAATCACGATTATACTATAACGACAGTAATTAATAAGGTAAAGCGAGTGAGTGAGTATTAGCGTCAAAGTGCAGTATAATAACGCATACCGCACTATAATGAATCTACCAACGTACTGCGATTGTGACATTTTGGTACCGCGCTCGGGATTCTGACAATGTGAATCTGCAGGTATACTCTGAGTGTCCTTAAAACCCCATTGTAACTAGCGTGCTGTACATTGCGACAGTAATCTTTAATAGTTTAGTTATGTCTCAAAATAATTATTATTCTATTTATTTTTTTCGAAATATATAGTTTACGCTAACATAGTTATAAAAGTAAATTGATAGGTACTATCAATGATAATATAATTATAAGACTAACATGAAAGAGCTTAATTTTCAATTTTGTGGTCTGTGGTTTACGGTTTCAAAAGTGTCAAATATTAATTGACAATTTACATCTAACATCTAAATAATGTTATTTTTTCCTACCGTATGCTAAAATTCAAATACTAATTATTTAATATTTATTCTATTCTTGCTCCCTATTATTAATCGAGTTAATCATTATTTAAAATTGGTTAGAATACATAAAAGAACCCATATAACGACAAAATTGCACAAAGTTTACATAAATCAAGTATTAATTACATACTATAAGTTACAATTTTTCATTGTTTGAATAAAAATAAAAAAGTGACTATCTAAGATATGGCAGGCCCAATAGAAAGGATTCAAGTTCTTGATGACATAGAAAAAGACATCATTACATGTTTGCAATGTGCAGGTTTGTAAACTTACATGATTTGTTTATTTTATGTAATTTACGTGGTAATTATATTTTTCTCTTTCCAGCTCAAGCATTATTGGAGTTAGGTAAAGAAAGATCAAGTCAGAAACAAGCTGAGAGTAATACTTCTCAATTTCTCAGGACTTTAAGTCAGGTTGAGTCTAAACTAAGTGATCAAATCAATTATTTGACACAAGTGTCCACTGGCCAACCACATGAAGGTTCAGGTTATGCTTCACAAAAAGTATTACAGATGGCTTGGCATCGTTTAGAACATGTACGCTCTTGGGTAAATGAACTAGAAAGACACAAAGCATCTCACTTAGCTGCAGGAAATAGAACAACAGTAGGTGTCATAAATGGTAATATGACATCATCTGGAACAAGCACTCAATAAGTAACAGTAACATGAAGGTTTTGAAATATGATGATAATTATGTGAATGTGTAAGTGAAAGGTAGTAAGAGTAAATTTCTTTTATTAATCATTGTCCTAATAAAGCATTTAAAATTTTCTTGTTTGTTTTTTAATCAATTTTGATTTAATTGTCCATCATAATATCTGTGTTTTATGTTGACTGCACTTTGAAGTTTAGCTGTTAATACTTTTAGGAAGAGTTTATATGTATAAATTTACACTACATAACAACATTACTTGGCTAATATGTCGAGTGTACTGTCTGTAGTAGTGTCTCTCAGAGTTAGGCTTAATACAACCTTTATCATTGAATAAAAAATGAATTCCTTTTTGTCAAACGTTAGAGAACTAAAACAATACAGGTAGGACGATAATACACAATTTTGGTTGCTTTTTCTTTTGTTAACTTTCTCAGAACTTCATTGTTCATATTTGTTTCAAAATAAAATTTCTCTTTATAAAATTTTGTTAATAAGATTTTAAAGAACAATGATTCTTATAATAAATTCTCTAATTAATGGGGTTAATAAAAGATTATAAGTCTGCCAGTAAACAAAAATTTATTTTATTAAATAGAAATATACAATGATATATAGTGAGAAATGTTACATGGAATTGATATTTTTGCTTATAAATTATAAGTTGAGAATGTTTTGACATTGTCTATTGTAACATATAAAAATACATTGTATTCATACTTTAATTTAAATCAATTTATTATAAATCATTAACAAAATTTAATGGTAACCGAGTATTGATTAAGAACATATATAATTCACTAAATAAAACATTGAACATTCAAATTAGATCTAGTAATTCAAATAAAAAGCTTTCTTTTGCTATAAATCACTTTTTTCATGGTGTAAAGCAGCACAACTGACATAGAAATACAGAAAATGCATCTCAATTTTATATGTACATAAAATGCAAGTTAATAAACTAGACTATTCCAAATGACAAATGCTTTTAACAATAATACTACACATTGATAAAAACACAATTATTTTACTAATACATACATACATTTAATAAATTAATAATAATACATTCCTCACTATAATGAAAACATTGCTATCATATCAATTAAACATTATCATCATAAGGGACAGTTTTTGTAGAACTCATCATATGTGAAAAGTTAAGTTGAAACTTTTCTACAAAATATTGTGTTGTAATGAATAATAATTGTCAATAAACCTAAGTCCCCTAATGGTCATAGTTGAAATCACTCCTCTTTTCAGCTTCGTTGATTAGCATTTGACTTTCTAAATTTTTCTATATCATCTAAAGATCTTTTAGCTTTAGTTGATATATCATCCATGGATCTTCTTGCTGTAATTGTGATGTCATCTAATGACTTTTTTGTCTGTGATAGAAGTTCATCTGTGCTTTTGCAGGCTGTATTTGCTAATTCCTTTATCTCGGAGTCTAATTTTCCTATGACCCACTCAATTGCTTGACGACCTTTTCCTGCATTCAAGGAAATTTTATTTGTCAGCAAATCTTCCATGTAGCTACTTAGTGGCACACCCTGAAAGAAGTAGCAATATAATGGTAATAGTATTTAGAAATTTATTGCATGTCATATCATAAAGTAATATAGTAATTTATTTAATTACACTTTAATATATATATATTTATATAGTAAAAATAGTAATGGAACATACATAAAATATGTTATTCATATGATATACTAAATTTCGATAATTTTTAAGCCCCACTTTACCAACCTTACTTTACCTTTTCTACTTTACAACTAAATTAATTACTTGTTTAGCCTATTTTTAAAATACATTTAAGCTATAAACAGATGACTGTAATACATATATTTAAATTTATTAAGATATATTAATTCCTATTATGTAAATTAAAAAATATATATATTTATAGTCTGCATAAAAACATTACTTTAAACTACTCATTATTGTTATAAATAATGCTATGCAACAGTTTCCCTAATGATCCAGTCTCATAAATGTACACACGTAAAATATTGACAGGCACATTGTATAATTGTATAATCAAAAGAACAAAGTCCTTGCACACATTCCATAGCTATATACTTATATAAGTCAATTATTTTTAGATACAATTTAAAACAAAGAATAAATATCAAATTAGAATACACACACAGTACACAGGATACAGTACTAAGTGATAAATCAATGCTTTTAAAGTGATCAAATGCAAATTATAAAGATAAAATTGAAGTCAAATGTATTTTCACTTACATACACATAATCAGTTTTATTCATTTAATTAAAATATTTTTTATATTAGTTTGTGACAAAACCAAATGTTCATCATCTTTATAGTACATTTTTTTAAAGCTCATTAAGTTTTATATCAGTATATAAACCTACACTAACATGTCTATTATTAGAAAATTACAGCAAATCTTTGCCAAATTTTATCTTTTTGTCAAATGATTAGTACAAAGTGTTATATTAGTATTGTGATTTGCACAGATGTATATAACTATTAGTTTTACTTTGATACACAAGGTGAATTTAATTTTACAATTATATGTTAAACCTTTGCTTTTGACATTACAAAAAAGGAAGCAGTAATTGTTATTCTTTTATTTTTATCATTTGTTACTGTCAAGCGATAACATATCAGTCATTACTATGACCTTCAAGATAAAAAAGAACCATCTTAAAACCTTTTTTAAATTTGCAACAAAAAGTTTAATTAAAAGATACTTATTTAATAACTACAATTTTATTACTTACTTGTACAGTAACTACAGCTTCTTGTGTTAGAAGCGTTTTAGCAGGATCAGAAGGATGAGGAGTGTACTTAACTGTTTCATCAACAGCAATGTAATGACAAAATGTTAAATTTGTTGTTTTCAGCGTCATTTCACGCTCATTAGGATTCACTTCCGACTTTTCACTGGCATAGCAAATCTTTGCTGTGCCAATTAGCTGAAACCAATTTACATTGTTCAGTTATATTAGGAGTTTTAATTAATTTTCGTTTTCAGTTATTCAAAACAAAGAATCAATTATATATTTTAAGAAACTTACTGCTTGTGCCCATCGTGGAAAAAACCACTTTGAGCTGACGAGTCTATGTGTGTGTAAAATACCGTCAACGACCTTTCTATCAACAACATCAATCCCTACAACAGCTGGGTTCATTGGGTTAGGGTATTTTCTCCATGCTGCTTGTGCAACAGTTTCCCATGGGTGGCTGCAACAATATAATAAATTAAATCAATTAATCTTATTGAGATTTTTATCAACGTATCTTTGTGTCTGTTGCGTCATAACATACTTGAAAGTATGTTCTGATGTCCAAATCTTCATATTTAACTATATATGTAATTCTGGAAAGGGTTCTAAATAATAATGGTTATCCCATTAATTTTATAGATTTTTAAATTCTCGTAACATTACGTTAGCAACAACATAACTACACTCCCATACTTCCGTCGACACAAAATGGACCTTTGATATCAATTGATAGTTGTCAAATTAAACTTGCTGACATTTGTGAAAGGAAAAGTAAAACAGATTATAAAATTAAAACTATCTGTTGTTATCGTAAATATAGAAATTATTATAAGAGTTGTTTCTCTGTCTTTTCACTGAATTAGAATCGTTAGAATCTAATATAAAAATAAGCAAAAATTTAACAATGAACATAATGAACTTATGTAATCGCAGTAGGCACAGGTGGAATAAAGTCAACCCTTAAAAGCCGGCTACCTAATAAAAGTAAGCGTTAGCAACACATTCTACAAATCTTGCATCTTGCTTGGACGAATAAATCTTTTTAAATTTATAATCGCTATCTCTTCCGGTCTACCTAGTCGGAAGGAGAGACTATAGTTTCGATAGGTTATTACTTGAGTATTTCGAAGCCACCGTCGACTAAAGACCTGGATTAAGCACTCGTTATATAGTTATTCACAAAGGATGTCACCTCTACCTCTGAAATTACGGCGCGCTACAAGCGTGACCGACCGATGTGCGATATGAGAGAGCAACGACAACATTAGGCCTGGATAAGAAACGACCACTATTATTTATCACCAGAGATTCCTCGTTCGGTGATATGCCCGTATAAGTTTAACCAAGGATGAATGACTTTACAGTACACAGTAACAGCTTGTAACTGTCCCACTGCTGGGCTAAGGCCTTCTCTCCCTTTTTGAGGAGAAGGTTTGGAGCTTATTCCACCACGCTGCTCCAATGCGGGTTGGTGGAATACACATGTGGCAGAATTTCAGTGAAATTAAACACATGCAGGTTTCCTCACGATGTTTTTCTTCACCCAAAAGCACGAGATAAATTACAATCTCAAATTAAGCACATGAAAAACTTCAGTGGTGCCTGCCCGGGTTTGAATCTACGATCATCGGTAAAGATTCACGCGTTCTTACCACTGAGCCATCTCGTCTTGGCAGATTTTACAGTATCATAAAGGAATTCAGAGCTAAGCATTAAATCAGCACCATAGATAAACCATAACCCGCATTGACTTCAGAATATAATTTTCCTAGTTTACACTTTACTTTGCAGCCTACTGACAACACTGGTTTAAACAGTGTCCTCCTCAAGTAGACAGAGAAACTCTCTGTCTACGCCTCCTCGGCCGTTGTGTTTGTTAATTATTATTTTATAGCACAGACTATTAGCCCCAACGCTCAGACTTGATTATAACGAGATTAAAAAAAAGGTTTTTGAAAAAATAGTATATTAAAGAAGCGTGGAGAGAATATGAATTCTGTAACCGTACTGCTTTTTAAAAAATAATCCAATATAATGAAATTTGAAAGTATGCTCCGTAAATAAAGTTTGTATCTTTATTAACAAACCTACTTCAATTTTTAATTTTAAAATCGTACTTAAAGTGCAGAGAAACATAAATCATAGTACAATGTGCATAATACAACTTCGAAAAGTTTGCTAAAAGTTGTTAAAAACACTACAATGTGGAAAAAAGCGAGTAAGTAAATGTCTATGAAGGTTTGTTGGAAATGTTTAAGGGTTATGCCCTTTACCATCTATTCATTCTCAGTTGTTTACACAGTTGCTGAATTTAAAGGATAATTAGAGCTGCAAATATGATCTGCATTCTATTCGGTCTTTACCCTCTCTGTTAAGGAAGAAATTGTTAAAAAGGTTGACATTTTGGTTTTGGAAGCAAGAAGAATAACCATAAAATATTTATCTGAGATCTTAACCATTTGGTTGTATTCAAACCATTTTAACTAAGTCACAGGAGCACTTTTGAGGAAAATGTCTTTGCAGGATAGATCACAAATATTAAAATTTTCCCGTGTGATTCTAATCAATTTCGTAATTGTGTTGTCACCATGGATGAAACTTCATGGATGACACTTTGATACCGTAAATAAGAGAAAAAACGTGTCTTGGAAACGACCCTTCTATCCCATGAAGAAATTTCAAGTCGCTCCTACCGCTGACAAACGTTAGTACCGCTAGCAAATTTATTTCCAAACTTGCTATGAAACGTGTGTTTATGTAAAACGTCCTATGAGTTACTAATTCTTCACTCTAACACTTTTGCTTATCGATCAAAAAATGACAAATATAATGATATTTTTTTTTTATCATTTAATAGATTTTTACTTAATTAAATATTTGTTCAAAAAAATCTACTCGGGAAGTATGTGTTTCATGTTACTGAAATAAACGTATGTGTAGCTTTCGTATATCTATTTTTTTAATTCTTCGACCACCAAATAACTACTCACTAAATATTTATCCTATTTATTTAGCTGGTCAGTTGACCCAGTTTCATAATGAAATTATGTATTCATTATTAATTTTTTTGCAGTAAAAAATTATTGAGTTGGATAGAATTCGAGTGCATGTAACGTTGAAAATAAAATATTCTTAACGCAAAGTTTTGTAACTTTGCATTAAGAAATATTCTATTTTCAAGTACAAAGAGTATCATGCACGGCCAACGACCACGGACAGCAACGCACTAGATCCAAGCTCATCCAGCGGTGCGTTCTTGAGATTCGAGCCATTTTGTAATTCTAAAATAGCTAAATTCACATGTCACTTTTATTGTTTTATTTATCGAGTCGCAGTGGCTTCATCACCCAACTAACTAATTCGATGCGGGATTGTCCGTAATATCACGCACGTGGGAAGCCACCTTAACGTGTATTCTCTAATTCAAATGAATAGATTTTATTATATTTGCTCTAATTGTCATTGGCCTATTGGCCACCTGTCAGATGGCGCAAATGTCGCAATTGGATGAATGTATGTTATGTGCCTAGTGAGTTTTTACCTATTCTATAGCGCCATCTAGTGACAATAATCGGAATTCCATACAAATCGCAGTTAACGTAAACGCTATCGAATACATAAAAAAACTCGTACTGGGCAGTGGGCAACTGGGCACACTGATTGCCGGCTCTGATTTATTCTAAACTTTGAAGTCTTTATTTTTGTGTTTTCTGTCATTGTGTTTTGTGCGAGATTGATTGAAAATTTTGTAATAAGTAAATTACCCTAACATAAATGCTGTTAAATAAGTTCAAAATTTAATATTTTAATGTGATGTGTATGAAGTGCAATAATATATTTTTTAATTTCATGTGCTAAATTTTTGATCGGAAAAGGTAAGAATAAAATTAATACGCTAGGTCGGTTGAGTAATAATATAAATAAAGTCGATAAGGCGGCATATCAATTAAGATAAAATATATACTACTGTGATTTTTGTTGTTGATTGCTATAGTCATTTTTTAGTTTTGTCACGAAAGTGGATGCACTATAATGTCTAATAAAGCAGAAGAAAATGCTGTGCGGTATAGGAGAGCTCAGAGCGTTACCAAAGCAGAAGAAATTACCGAAAAAGAGAAAAAAGCGCGGAAATCTCAGGTAGACAAACCGTAAGTAAAATTGAATAATTTTAATAAGAATACTGTATCATTAGACTTTGAACATTAACACAGGACAAAATATTGGTGAATCATAAAAGGAATTTCATTGAGTATTAAAAGCTTACACAATCTATATCTTTGAAAAAAAATCTTTTTACAGCTGCCACAAACCAAGGGATTCACTTTTTTCATGGAGCTCGGAGTTTACAAATTTTACCGGATTAGTGAATTGGGGTTTCCTTATGTTAACCATAGGTGGACTACGGTTGTGTCTTGAAAATTTTTTAAAGTAAGATTATTGAACAAACATTATAAATAATATAATATAATATAAAATTTTGTATGTAATCAATATTCACTATTTAAAAAAATATATTGTTTACAGATATGGTATACGTGTAAATCCATTTGAATGGATTGTTGTTTTGACTGGTCATAATGAGGGTTACAGTCACCAATATCCATCTGTGATATTATTAATTTGTAAGTATCAATATATACATCCCGTCTGGGTAGGTATTACTGGTGGTAGGGCTTTGTGCAAACCAGTCTGGGTAGCTACCACCCACTCATCAGATATTCTACCGCAAAACAGCCGTACTTGTTATGGTTGTGTAACGGTTTGAAGGGTGAGCCAGTGTAATTACAGGAACAAGGGACATAATATCTTAGTTCCCAAGGTTTTAACAAATATGTGTGTCTTGCTATATATTATACCAATAGTATTCGTAATGGAATTAAAAAAGTACTTTTCTTCATTTTGAATATATTTAATTATTGTATAACATTATAGAAATGCTCAAGCACCGGTAGATGTAGAACATGTATATTTATTTCAAATATCATATCCATTAAACAGTATAGACTTTGATTTGCTGCAGCATCATCTAGCAGTAAGGTACAATAACAGTAATAGCCTCTGAACACCCCCTGCTGGGCTACGGCCTCCTCTTTTTATTTGAGAAGTAATGATCTTAGGTTAAGATTCATGCATTCTGACCACTGAGCCATCTCAGCTTTTTCACAATAAAGAAGATAGTATAAGTACTCTCTCTGTGACAAATACAAGTTTTCATGGTAATTGATTAAGCATTGTCAGAATCTATCAATCTTAAACAGATATACCAACATTTGTTTTTATATATGTCAGATTTATTGCCATGACAATATGGCTCCTTTTATCCTCCGTCTCTGTCTATTAATGAAACTTCCATCACCAGTTGAAAGAATTTCGAGTTTCTTCCGTCCATCTGCTTAGAATTCAATATGAAATGATAAATACAATATCTAATAACAACTGGTTTGCAGTTAGTGTGGTGCCGGCTGTTATATGTTTGTTGATTGAAAAGGCTATAGCAGTGGTGAGTTGTCTTGTATTTCTTAAAATTTTATATCAGTAATAATGACCTTACTTATAAATGT
Organism: Nymphalis io; assembly: GCF_905147045.1. NCBI lineage: Eukaryota > Metazoa > Arthropoda > Insecta > Lepidoptera > Nymphalidae > Nymphalis > Nymphalis io. Next base: position 7,834,438 of record NC_065890.1, on the reverse strand, counting down.
TTCCTAACATATCTTTATAAACACTGATGTCACTTTTCCTGTCATTAATGAAGAAAAGAATAAAACAGCATTGGTTAACTAATCACCTGCTAAACAATATTTATAAGTAAGACCATCACTTAATAATTATTTCATTAAATTACTTAGAAAACAATTTTTATTTAATTACAGGAGATACTATCACAAAAGCTTGGAATAAGTCTACAAATAATAAATATTGTTTCCGAGATAAGCTTACCTGTAATAATTTTGTACTTCAAGGGAACACAATTTAGTTTTGGTTTGTATTACATTTGTGTATTAAACTAGCTTATGCCAATGAATTCTCCCACAGTCTATTTTGTATATACTCAAACTGCCTAATAGCATTTTTAAAAGTGAAATGAGCATACACCTTTATGAAGAATAAATAATAATATACATTTGTAACAAACTAATAATCCATTCTTCTTAGCAATAAAAACCAATGGCTTTTAAAACAATAATAATAAGATGACAAATATAAATAAAGATATTTTCTTTGTATATTAAAAACTGATTAAATATTGTAACTCACATTGTTTAATCAGTTTTTAATATACAGTTATAAAATATATTCTTTAATATACAGTTATATTAGTTATAAAATTATTTTTAAAATTTTATATTGTTATAATTTCAGTTGGCATTACAACAGTATGCATGATATACTTAATTCTTTTCTTAAAATTGTGGAGCTATTGTCAAACAAATCATTGGTGCAGACTAGGAATGAAGGGGAAACAATATAAAAATACATTAAGACGTCAAAGTTTATCAGCACCTAATTGGAGTAAGTATCCATCATATCAAAGTTTTGCTGTTAAATAAAGATTTATTCATTATCCAGGTATCCAGCTATCGCATTATTAAAATACATAAGGTTTGATTCATTTTATAAAATACATTTGGTTTAGTCATGATTCAACAGACAGACAGTTATTTTCACAGTTATTAGGCTTATTAATGCTGTATACCATAAACAAGTAATAGTTTTTTTAATTATATAGTTACTTAATTTTGCTTAAGGATTATTATGTAAAGTTTTTCAATATTAGGAAATTTTGGTGACACTTACTAAAATATTTGATTGTGTTACTATAAAAATGTATGTAATAAAAGAAAAAGTGGAAATCAACTTTAATATCATAAGCAAAAAAATGTGAATAATAATAAAGCTACATAGTTGTGTGTTTCAAGTTTTTGTTTATTTTCGAAAGAAGGGTATGAAATGATGTCATTTGTTCTATGTAGAACAGTCTTGTAAAATCAAATAGGTTAATATAGAGTAGAGTAAAATGCCTATAACTATTATTTTAGTTTTACAATGTCTACACTGTTATTTCAGATGAACTAGTTAATGCTGAACATGAGCGTAAGTGAGATGTTAAATACAGCACAGAAAGCAAGATATGCACTTAGTTTTATGTATTTTTTGCAGCTTTTGTTTCTCAACTATTTTGTAATATTTGGTGGTTGGTTCGCTTGTACTAATAGCCTTTGATTTCTCTATATGTAGGAAATACGCCCAAGATCAATAGTAGATAGTCAATCAATTGTCCCTTAACAGTAATTAAAAAAAAGTTTTTAATCCATTGTATAATTTCATAATCACTAACTAATTATAATTGACTATTAAGTCAATGCGAGCCGAGATGGCCCAGTTGTAAGAACGCGTGAATCTTAAACGATGATCGTGGGTTCAAATCCAGGCAAACACCACTGAATTTTCATGTGTTTAATTTGTGTTATAATTAATTTCGTGCTTGACGGTGAAGGAAAACATCGCGAGGAAATCTGCATGTCTCTAATTCTACTGAAATTGTGCCACATTTGTATTTCACCAATCCACATTGGAGCAGTGTGGTGGAATAAGCTCCAAAACCTTCTCCTCAAAAAAATGAAAGAAGGCGTTAGCCCAGCGGCGGGACATTCATAGCCTGTTACTGTTTACAAAGTTAAAGTCGCAGTTTCGACCCTGACTTACCTGACATGACCTTGGTGACCTTGGGCTTTTGTAAGGTTATCTGCAAGGCATTTACCAGGTATACCAGGTATTGCTGGTATAATTGTCTTATTAAAAAAAAAACTATTTTTACAGGATTTAAAATATTACTTTTTCATTTTCATCTTAAATAGTCATCTTATTTCTTTCAAACAAGTTAACTTAGTTTAATTAAGAAATTGCGTCCATTAGGATTAATATGTTTTACTTTGGTGGTATTATTTAAAAATATCACATCAATTACATTTTTTTGCCTTTCTCGATATAATGGAATTTAAATACATTAAAATAGCAACAAAACTAAACAAAAATCAACTATTTTCACGTAATATTTTGTAAAGATTCTTGTTTCTAATTAAAATAAAAAATAAAAAAAAAACAAAAATGTCTACAATATTGCATGTTCTCTATCTAATTAAATATTGTTTTTCTTTTTTTAATAGCAATATTTTTTTTGCTTCTTAATATTGATTAAAAGCTGCTTTATTGTAATAAAACATTGTGATAATAATTCCAAATATTTTGGTTAAATGTCTTGTTTTACTCACTTATATTATAACATATGTCTTATTATTAATATTTAATTATAATTAACTTTATTTTATTTTTTACTTATTTTATATTTTGCTTTGAATGATAGTATTTTTTCCATATGTATATAAAATCATTTTATCCATGTGTGTGTTATCTTCAGAAACTTTAGAAGACGAGAAAAACGACTTTGCATTGTCTGGTTTAGTAAAATACCCGGATAATTTGACTCTTAAAGATCTTTTTTACTTCCTATTGGCACCAACACTTTGCTACGAATTGAATTTCCCACGCACTACACGGTAAGATTGCTTAGTATGTACACTTGTATTATATGAATCTGGAGGCACAGTTTTTTTCAGAATTTGGTATGGAATTTAATCAAACAAAATATTTCAACACCATATTGGGACAATTACACTAGTTGTTATAATTTTTTGATTCCAAATCTACTATGTTAATGTTCTTTTAGAAAAGTGGGCCATCTTTATTAGGCCTCTCCCACATATCACGTCTCAATAATGTTGTAATGTTTTAGCAAATATACATATATTTTAATAAGTAGTCTATGTCTTCTAAACAGAAACGGTGACAAGTATTTTTGTATCTAGTTTCTTTCTAGTTCTTAAAGAACAAAACATCTCTTATTAAAATGACACACTTTCGAATATCAAAATATATATTTTTATATGTACATATTTTGTTTCAGAATTAGAAAAAGATTCTTAATAAAAAGAATCATAGAAGTTGTGTTTGGTATGAATTTAGTAATGGCGTTATTCCAGCAATGGATGATACCTTCCGTCAGAAACGCCGTGGATCCGTTCTCGGAAATGGACTTCGTGAAGATGACCGAACGACTGTTGAAGTTAGCCGTAAGTAACAGCCTGTGAATGTCCCACTGCTGGGCTAAGGCCTCTTCTCCCTTTTTGAGGAGAAGGTATGGAGCTTATTCCACGCTGCTCCAATGTGGGTTGGTGGAATACACATGTGGCAGAATTTCAGTGAAATTCGACACATGCAGGTTTCCTCACGATGTTTTCCTTCACCGTATAGCCACGAGATGAATTATAATCACAAATTAAGCACATGAAAAGTCAGTGGTGTTTGCTTGGGCTTGAACCCACGATCATTGGTTAAGATTCACGCGTTCTTACCACTGGACCATCTCGTTCACTAGCCGTAAGTAGTTGTTATAATTTGGATTACGTGAATTCAGGGGAGAGGGGACTGTACTATTATGTAAAACAATAGCTATAGTTAAAATTAATATTTCTTTAAGAAACATATTCCTTTACTAGGATAATATATTTATTTAATATTTTTTCTGTTTACCACAAAATACTCATTCAAATAATGTTCTTTTTTCGAAAAAGATTTTGGCCGTTGATTGTCTCCTTTTTTTAATTCCTAGCATAATAATTCTTATTTCTAGGCTTTTTAAATATTTTATCTATACTGTTATTATATAATATAGTTTGTAGTTAAGGGTGCCGTAACGTTCCATGTCGAGTTCAAAATTAAATTTTTTCGTCGATATAAACAGTTATTTTTAGTCGATCGTCTTTTGTTTTGGTATTGGTCTAGTAACAATTAAAGCTTTGTACTTTGTCCAAAGTGACAAAACCAGACGTTTAAGTCAACTGGTATTTTATTTTGCAACTCTCGCTCAACATTTTTCTGCATGCAACAAGCATTTTTTTTTAAATATATTTTTTGTTTTATGCAAAATACACGCAATCGCGATTTTGTATATTATTCGTGTGGTAAATCTATATACCAATGAAATATTTTACATAAATATCTTCTTAACTTTATTAGATTCATAAGAAATGAAGAAACTGTTGGTGTGCGAGAAAATATAATGTCTGATTACTTTTTTCCAGGTTCCCAATCATCTTATCTGGTTGTGTTTCTTCTACCTCAGTTTCCACTCGTTCCTCAACCTCATGGGAGAGTTGTTGCATTTCGCTGACCGAAACTTCTACAGCGACTGGTGGAATGCGAACAACATCTCCGTGTTCTGGAGCACCTGGAACATGCCCGTTCATTTATGGGCAGTCAGACATGTTTACATTCCTATGACTGAGATAGGATATTCTAAAGGGGCTGCTAGTATAGTTGTATTCTTTATATCGGCATTCTTTCACGAATACTTGGTGAGTATATTGGCTTTTTTTTTTCAAGTTTTCCTATTTCTATGTAGAAAATAAAATATCAAAAAATCTGACGCTTTGACGTACCTATTCATTCCGTTTGGGTAAGGCAATCAAATTTTATTTACAACAAAAAGAAAATTGAATTAATTTATTACTGACCCTGTAGGATGATATATGTTTTTTTATAAATAGTCATTACTTTTAAAACAGTAACAGTAACAGCCTGTTAATGTCCCACAGCTGGGCTAAGGCCTCCTCTCCCTTTTGAGGAGAAGGTTTGGAGCTTATTCCACCACGCTGTTCCAATGCGGGTTGGTAGAATACACATGTGGCATAATTTCAATGAAATTAGACACATGCAGGTTTCCTCATCATGTTTTCCTTCAGTGTCAAGCACGAGATGAATTATAATCACAAATTAAGCACATGAAAATTCAGTGGTGCTTGCCCGGGCTTGAACCCACGATCGTCGGTTAAGATTCACGCGTTCTAACCACTAGGCCATCTCAGCTTTTAAAAAGAGCCCGCCAAATATTGTAAAATGATTCAAAAGTGCTTGCAAGGACCTACTATCATATTCAGAATTTGAATTGAAGCTTAAATACCAAAATCGGAAAAAGATGGCGGTGTAGTTAATAGTGTCGCTGACTGTACTATTTTTTAATGTTTGATTAACAAACTATTCGAAAATGTAGAGAAAATTATTAGATTAATTTTGTCTTATGGAATTTTAAATTGATATATGTATAACATTTTTTTATACTTTAATTCTAGGTGAGTGTACCGCTACAAATGTTTAGGATATGGGCGTTTTTGGGTATGATGGCCCAACCTCCTCTGTCTGTGATATCCCGCGTAGCTGAGAAGAAGCTTGGGGCTCGATGGGGCAATATCATTGTATGGAGTTCCCTTATTTTGGGACAACCCCTCGCTATCATGATGTACTACCACGATTATGCTCTGGCTCATTTTGCCCCACAAAAATAATTACCGTGCATGAAATATCAACATTTATATAAATGAAAATATATTTGTATAATAAATTATTATACTAAATGAATCTATATATAAGAAGAGAATTAGAAGCAGCTTTCAATTAACTTGTAAGTTTGCGTTATTCAGATTGATGATGTTGTATTCACGATTTAATCATTAAAAGCATTGAATTAGTAGAACCAGTGTAATTACAGGCACAAGGGACATAACATCTTAGTTCCCAAGGTTGGTGGCGCATTGGTGATATAAGTTAACATTTCTTACAATGCCTATGTCTATGGGCGTTAGTGATCACTTACCATCAGGTGGCCCATATGCTCGTCCGCCTTCCTATTCTATAAAATAAAAAAACTGGCGGGTATTGTTAAAATAATGCATCATGATAATGCATGGAGCATTATCTTAACTTAAACTGAGCCTTAAATGATTGTATTTAGTCAAAATTAAGCCAAATATATAAAAATATGTTTTTTTTATATGAGAACCTAGGAATGGCTTTACAATATTACTAAATAATTTACTGTAAATTTATTTTGGTGTCTATAATTTTTCTTTTTATAAATATTTTATTAAATATAAGAAAAAAATTGTTTATATATATTTTGTAGATTATTGTAACGATCAAGAAATTAATGTTTTTACAGTTATAAAAAATATGCATTTTTTAGTATTTTAAATGTGAAAGGTGGTTTGCATTCCAGAGAGATTTCATGACAATGGTACAAATATTGATAATTATACTATCAAGTTGTAACTTTTAAAAATTATTTTGCCATATGCAAAAATAAAGTAGTCTCGATAAGAATTTTTACAAATAAATATATTAGTTAATTATAAAAATATATGATATATTTAATAAAATAAAATTTATATTATTATTATTTTATGAATAGAAATATTACAATTTTATTCATTATCAAGCTCCTTATAATGAAGACTGAAGTGAATCAAATTATTGATCAATTACTATCGCAATTATTAATGTGAAAATAATATTTTATAAAATCAACAACATATATGTCAAAGATTTAAACGAATTATTTTAAAATTAAGGAAGAATAATTTTATCAATTAAAATCTGACTATAATCGATTAAAATTAAATTAGAAGCTGGATAACTAAAAGGTTAAAATAATAATTATGTAAGTTAAAATGGTGATTAGTTATTTAGGCATTTATATGTGGGGTCTTAGTATAATGCGTTTTTTATTTTTTTTAAAGGAACAGGTTAATAATAAGAAAATCATGCATGTGAAGTATAGTTTTCTGTGATAATAGTTTCACAAGAAATATATTTGTTGATGTGTTCAGAGTATAATATTTTTAAAAAGATTTATGAAATGTTGTATGTAACTATAAATTACCAATAAATATTTTATTTACACAATTTGAATTTTTATTAAGGACAATCTTTGTTTTATTTGGACTTTATTATTAATTATTATCTCGTTTTGTTAAATGGCATGGATTTAGAGCACTGATGTTTTTTGCACTAAGTCACGGGTCCAAATCTAGAAGAGCGCCCTTTTTGTTGAGTGCTCGCCCTTTTTCCAGATTTTATCAAAAAATACTTAAAAATAATGAAAAGTTATTAATTGAAATTAATATGTATTTTCATAGAGTTTTATTAATAGCTCTGCTAAATTATGCAATACAAACTGTTATTGATTAGTTTATATCATTATTTATAACACAACAATATTCCACATAATTATATATATAAACTTTAATTTTACTCCCAAAGTTTTAATAATAATTTTGCCGGCATTCAAGACACCATTTTTTCTCGAATTCATAAAATCATAAAAATATTTTTTAAAGAAAGAAACGACACGAATTCAAGGGCAAAGTTATTTTTGTTTGCGTTCACTTCTCTTATGTTAATTTGGTATTGGAAATTAATGGTAATATCAAAATTCACTAGTGGTAGGGCTTTGTGCAAGCTCGTTTGGGTAGGTACCACCCACTCATCAGATATTCTACCGCAAAACAGCAATACTTCATATTGTTGTGTTCCGGTTTGAAGGGTGAGTGAGCCAGTGTAATTACAGGCACAAGGGACATAAAATCTTAGTTCTCAAGGTTGGTGGCGCATTGGCTATAAGCGATGGTTGACATTTCTTACAATGCCAATGTCTTAGAGCGTTTGGTGGCCACATACCATCAGGTGGCCCATATGCTCGTCCACCTTCTTATTCTATAAAAAAAAAAATTTACAGACTATAGTTTTAGTTAATACAGACATTCTAGCGATTTGTATATGTAATTACTAATTATAAAATATATCACTTATGTTGCATACAGAAGAATAATAATTATTATTTACCGATTTATAAAATTAATAAGTACCTTACACCAATTAATATTTAGTAAACAATGCATATCCGGCATGCATTAATTTTTTTTTTTTTTCAGCCTTTTGCCGTCCACTGCTGGACGAAAGCCTCCCCCCCCCATTCATTATCTTCGGCAAATCATTATCCACTGCTGGAAGTCGGCTTCTTGCCGATTCTTCATTTTCTGCATCCAGTCAGGTCCCGACACCTTCACGTGTCATATGTATACGCTTTGCAATACCTCATTATAATATTTAAAAAAAAAATCGCTCTTGTTCACGCGCCACCTTACCACTACTGTATTAATATAGGAGGTTATAGTCAAACATAACAACTATAACTTTTGCTAGGAAACAAAGTTTGATTTAATTGAAATATTAAAAGTATTACAATTTTAAAATAGAATGGGGACGGTCCCGAAGTCAACAAAACAATGTGTCACCATACCTGGAATTAGCTACCTCGTAATATTATTTTTGAAATTAAAGCATGTGAAATCGATTAGAAGTGTTTTTTTTATAAAAATAAGTTTATTTCATAATACAGACTACCTGTCAATAAAAGTTTTATGTTTTAAAAAGCTTAAAAGTTTGAAAAAATATCGAGATAATAAAGTAGCGTAAATTTTTTATACTAATGCTCACTAAATCTAACTTAAAGTTAAAGAGTTAACATTATAATAAAAAAATATAATAAAGGCATATAATAAATTACCTTATTTACCTTCCGGTGTTGCAGGTGTCCATGACTGTGGTGATAATTTTCCATCAGGTGAACCTAGTGCACATTTGTGCATTCGTGTATTACAAAAATTTGTACACCTACATAGTGTAAAATAAGAAAAAAAAAGTAAAAAAAATAATTAAAGGTACTTAAAATAAATGAAGTTGTTAAAAAATAAAGAAGTTGGGTCACGGGGTCAACAGTAACACTTCTTACTTTTATATTAATTTTCAGCTATTAATCATATTTTCGATAATATAAACATCTTTGTTTCAAGTCTTTGATTAGCTTATTATTTTGGTCAATATGTCAATTTTCTCCCTAACTTAATTAGCTGGCATTGTCAAAAAAGACAAGATATAAGCAAGACTTACGTAAAATTTAATTTTTTTAATAAGAAATTTTTTGTAGCTTTTTTCCAATGAATGGAAAAAAAATAAAAACTTGTTTTTATTTAAACGTATTAATTTCTTATTTTTACTTACTTTGAACCGAGATGGCCCAGTGTTTGGTGATTGCAAGTTCATAGCAAGGCAGGAATTACACCAAAAAAATTCATGTGCTTAATTTGTGTTTATAATTCATCTCGTGCTTGCTAGTGAATAAAAACATCGCGAGGAAACTTGCATGTGTCAGTTGAGAATTTGCCACATGTGCTCTCCCTGATGAAGCCTGATGGAATAAACTCCAAAACATGTCCTCAAAAGGAGACAAGCCCTTAACCCGACAATGGTATGTTTTCAGACTGTTTACTACATATTTGTATACATATCAGTAGTAATCTTTATTTGATTTGGTTATTTACTTACTAAACAAAAAAAACCTAAATTAAACTTGCTTCTGTAAGAAGTTTGTAACTAAATAAATTAATAAATAAAATGGTAATGTTATTCAAAAGGTTATCATGTTTGATCGTGCGTTAATAATATTAATCTATTAGTAACTTCGGGTGTTGTAATAATGTCTGTATAAAGTACAATCAGCTTACCGGCTTAAGCGCGTGATTTACTCGTATTAGCAAGTAAACACCTTATGCGTAGAAAATACATAGGATGACAAATAATCCAATATATTCATTTAGAAATAATAATAATTATACAGTCTTGGATATCTTCATTAGAAAAAGGGTTGGAGTTGACTCCACCATATACGTGGTAGAATTTAATTTTAATAAGTAATTTAGAATTTATTTAACTAATTATAACGATATTATAAATGTGCAAGTAACTGTCTGTCCATCTGTACTTCTGTTAGGCTTTTATGGCTAAGCTGACCGAAACACTGAACCGATTTTGATGAAATTTGCTTGAAATAATAAATTACAAATTACTACATCGAATTTAGATAAAAAATAAGGCTCTCTTTTCTAATGCTATGTATCCAAGCAAAACCTTTTTTTTTTAAATATTCGCCGGGAGGGCAAATGACTCTACTCCACCTGATGGTAAGTGGTAGTAGAGTCCAAACGCGATGACGGCCAGTACAGACGGGAAAAACGTTCTGCACTAGCCGCCTTCGCCTTGCCGGCCCGCAAGATGCCTCTTCACGCCTCGTTTGAAGGAACCCGGGTTGTAAGAGGAGGGGAACACGTGAGCTGGTAAGGAATTCCATTTTTTTGAATACAAAAAAAATTTTCAAAAATATTTTTATTAAATTATTTTTGTAAATTTTAAATGTTTAATTAAATTATATTTTAAAACAATATTATTATTAAGCCTATGAATAATTGCTAAAGCGTGCAACCTCTGACTCGGCAATAAGACATGTGTATGGGTCGACGAACGATAATCTGATAGTGGTGAAGGTCACTAATCACAACATGATTTCACTACCTCTTACAATCTTGCATTGACAGAGTATTATATCTTTTAATATTGTACTATCTTCTATATTATTATTTAATCTTTTCATTGGCTAGCTATTTCTTTTGGTTGGTTCCTTTGGCAAAATCAAAGTATCGTTGTATACAGAATGTTTGCCTCTTAAATAAAGTCTAATACGAATTTACTATTAAAATAAATATTGGTTTTTATATTTCATATTTTATTAAGTAGTAGAGCTTTGTACAATCTCGTCTGGGTAGGTACCATTCACTCATCAGATTTACTCTTCTACCGCCAAACAGCAATATTAAGCATTGTTGATTTTGGGTTTGAAGGGTGAGTTGGCAGTGTAATTACAGGCACAAGGGACATACTTTACTCCTTCTTAATAAATCAATTTTAGTTCCCAAGGATAGCGCATTGGTTATGTATGGATTGGTTAATATATCTTACATGACCAATGTCTATGTATGGATGTGATCACGTACTAACAACTATTCTATAAAAGAAAAAACTCTTATGCAAAAAATATTCGATGGATTTAAATTAAATTAAACGAAACGTACTTATTACTTTATATTGTAACTAGCTTTACTTTGTATCAATGTGTAGGCCTTTATTTTAACGAATATGTTGCTTTTTTACTATGTCTGAAATTTGTTTACATCAAGCTCAGGCACTATTTGTAGTCATCTAAATCTTCTAGTAGCTCGATATAGTAATCAATAAAGAACGGCACGAAACTGTCTGTTAGATCCACCAAGAGATCGTTTTGTTTATTTTCTATTATTCTTATTTTATTCAGTTAATTTTTAGACAAAACTTATTTTAAAATTTTTATCACTAATTTTTATCGTAATAATTATATTGGTTGACAAAATAATATAATTCGCATTGAAACGTTTAAATAACTCATATATTCACAAAAAAATGAAGCGTTACTCGTTGCGACATCCGTGCTATAAGTGCGGGTGGCAGATCAATTGATGAAGAGGCTCCGATAGCGACGGTACGTGTCCCGCCGCCGGGAGTCCGCCTCTCGACCGCGCTATCGCTCTACCTGTGCCGCTCTTTCTATTGTTTAACAACAAGGAAGATACTATGAATAAAAAACGTATTTTAACATATTAATTTGCATGGAAATTATATTATTATTTAATATTTAGAAGACTTTGTACACTACATTCCATTATATGACTATGACTTGTCTTTTATTTCAAACTATGTTTGGAATACTAATTTTAATTTAGTCGTGGTCTGTTGGGAGTACTTGATGTTTTAAAATTATAGATCTACAGAATTTACAATTTTTAGGCTTATTTTTATAAGTCGTAGAGTATACAGTAGTACAGCAGTAACATTACTTGAACAAATATATCGAAAAATAAGTAATAGTTATCAGAGCTGCTTTAAATCAAGGAACTTTACCATTAATCGATGCAATTAGTGGAGTGCGGGATCAAACAGCGATCGCTACGTGACGGGCGGCGTACGGCGGGCGGGCGCGAGTAATCATGTAATAACATTTGCGGCAGCGTTGGCTCCGCTAACAATGTTGACCGTGGCGAGCAAACAACGGCGTCAGCCTACGGCCCGCCGCACTCGCACGCCGCAGCGCACTCCAACCCTACCTCGGCTAACTAAATCTACCTTTATCGTAAAGCAAAATTTCAGCCAGTAACTATTTGGTTTGAACGTGCAGTTTGATCGTAGAGGACACTTTTGAATGATTTTTGAATGTAATACCTACCTATAAATTGGTACCTACTCAGCTATCAACTTTTCGCTTAGATTATTTCAAACGTTTCTCTCCTTTTTTATCCAGCACTAAAAAGTATATTTAATGAAAAATCGAGTAGATAATTGGAATGCCAATGAATAAAACGAACCGATTGTGTAGATATACCTATTTATAGAGTTTTAAGTTCGACCGTATTCGTAACAGCCTGTGAATGTCCCACTGCATAGCTAAAGGCCTCCTCTCCCTTTTTTGAGGAGAATGTTTGGAGCTTATTCCACCACGCTGCTCCAATGCGGATTGGTGGAATACACATGTGGCAGAATTTCAGAGAAATTAAAAGAATATATATATATATTGATAAGAAAGAAAATTATTGATGTTATCAAATATTTTAAATCTTTTATATTAATTTAATCATAATAATTACATCTACCTAATTTACTCCTTTAAGCTTTCTGTTTAGCAAGCTATAAGTTAAAAAATATAAGTTATTTTTTTATTATAAAATTATATTAAAAAATACATAATATTCAAGGACTTAATTTCTTTACATCTCATATATGCTTTTAATTATAACTGGCTGTTGTTACAATAATGGGCGCATCGTTTCAATTATTTGCGGATAATAAGCAAGGGTTAAATGTTTAGAGTGCGGGCAGATCGGTGATTAAATGTAATTCGAAATTACGCTGACTTGTTAACCCCTTTGTGCTCGCCGACGCGTGAAATCACTTTGTTCTAATGTTAGCCACCTAACTGCCAAAGTCTATCCCAAAAAGTGATTTATTTAAAATAATTTACATTTCCTTAATTTTTTAAAAATAAAATTGGTTTTTTTATGTAGGTATATATAGGTATATTAAACGTAACGTTAATTGCTTTCTAATTAGATTGATGTATAGTTGTAATCAGTGTTTGTTAATTTCGTAAAGTCAGTTACCATTTAATATGATATTATAAAGTTTATAACGTGATTAGCGCACATGCGCTAAGTACATAATATCTTATGAAACCTGAGTTGTACATGTGTGCTGTGTTTATATTATGATGTCTTGATGTAGAGAACTTATGTTTGCAATGATAAAGGCTGTAGTGAAGTTGCGCGCGTCGCATAACGTCATTGGACTAGAGGGCGGAGTCTTGTGCCGCCCTGTGTCGCCGCGGCAGTCCGTTTCCGGCCGGCGCGTGCCCCGTACGGCTCCATGGTAGAACATACACTCGTCGACTGTTCTCAGGCGGGTGCCATGCAAACTCTAACGCCTCAGCCACACCGTGATGCTGATGAGGATCAGCTCGCTGACGAATATGTCCAAAATTTTGAACTAGATCATCTCGAAGATCATCATCTTGTAAAGCGTGAACCTCTACGCGCGGGCTGGCATGAACTTGTTGAAACATTACCTGCTTGCGCTCGCGCTTGCCGTCAGTGGCCTGATGCAGGCCCATATCCACAGCCACATGTAGCAATTGCCGTTGATCCTAGTACACCTCCGGAAACTCCACCAGCACCCGTCGGTCGCAGTCCATGTCGTGCTCCCCCTGTGGATGACGTGTTGTGGTTACCTCATATGCGCGAACCTCTCGATATGCGTACAGTTCCTTGCGGTAGTTTTGAAGAGTGGGATCGTCGTGAATGGAGGGAACAGGATCATCATTTACAGCAAGTTGGTTTACGCCCGTCAAGTTCATGCTCTGCAGTATCGCCACGTACAGGTCAACATCAATCTTACCAGCCATCATCGTGTGGGGATGATCTCATAAGTGATGATTTATTGATGACATTGAGTGTACGCGAACTAAATAAAAGATTGCATGGATTTCCACGAGAAGACGTTACACGATTGAAACAAAAACGTCGTACACTTAAAAATCGTGGATATGCACAAAATTGTCGAAGCAAAAGGCTTCAGCAAAGACAGGAATTAGAATTGGCAAACAGGTCCCTGCAGGATGAAATCCATCTTCTACAGCTGCAGGTTGCTCGTGTGTCACACGAGCGGGACGTGCTGAAGCAGCGTCTGGCGCTGGTGGGCCGTGAACATGCGGTGCCACAGCACGCAGGCCATGCACCTCCCACTCCACATTCCTCCCCAGAGTTCTTTTCGGAGCTGTGACGGCAGGGTGCGGCACCGCGGTCCGCCGCCGCTTCTGCCGCTACTTCTGGCGCCTCCTCTTCTGCATGCGCCTGGCAGCGCTATTAAAGCACTGCAATGACGGACTGCTCATGCTTTTGTTAAGTTTGAAAAGTTAATGATAATTATCATCATTTCCAGTTTTATAGTTTTTTAAAAGGTGGAACTATTAAGCCGTGATATCTGAATAAGATGGCTCTTTAAACACCGTGTTAAATGTATGGTTGTGTCGTATAATATTATTCATAGCTTCGTTAAAGTATATGTATTATTAAAAATTATACATAAGTTATAATGACTCATCTAATTAATCGAAAATAATTGTAAATAGTTACATAAATGACGAATATTAACTTTAGGATTTCTGTTTTCCTAATAAAATATTCTTAAATAATGTATGATTTTATTTATCGTCGTTGCTTTAAAATTATTAAACCTTTTCCTTTTAAAAATAAACATTTCAGCTAACCAATAAAGTTGTTTTCCCATACCATAACAAATTTATAAGAAAATAATATAAAGCTGAAAAACTTAATCTGTGATAATTATAATAACTATTTTGTTTTTATAAATTCTAAGAAAGCAAGTAGGCGCTTTAAAATCTTAAAGATAATTCATAAATCATATAAGTAGATGGAAAATCTTTTAACAATGACGATTTTCGGCATCAAGTATAATATCAAATAGAAATGAATCTAGGTCACGTGACTAGATCACTTAAAAAATTTCTTTAAAAAAATATTATTTAAAGAATAGTAGATAATAATAATGTTTAATAGTAAACAGATTAAATATACGTTATACTATATTTAATAATATGCGAAATAATTTTATTTCGTTGATTGCGCACAATAATAATTCACGTAAAATATTAAAAAATAATAATAACATTTTGTTTATATAACATGGGAAAACATTTATCAAAGATACAAGATAATAATTTTAATATCTAATTAATTATTGTTTGAATGATGATCTTATATAGACGATTAAAAACTTACAATATTTTTAGTGGACAATTTTATAGGGAAAAAATACATCTATGACTATAACTCCGTATGTTTTAACTTGCTGATTCTTAGCAACTCTTCTACCTAGCTCTGTTTCACTCGTATGAATTTTCATATGCTTCATATGTGCTTAAAATTCCTTGCATGTTTCCCGGTAAAAGAAAACATGGCTTGAGAAAACTTACACGTATCGGAGAGAATCATTTTAATTTAACCGACATGAATGTTTATTATACAAGTTGTATTCGGTAAAATTTTATTTTTTTATTTCTGTGCGTTCTTCATCTTTTTGATTTAATTTTATTACAAAGAATTACTTGATATAAGTTACTTATTTTAAATAAGTTAATTTAAATATTAACCAAGGTAATTTAAATATTATTTAATTTAATATAACAGTAGTATATTATGAAAATAGGTAAAAAGACTAAGGCAAAATGTTACTGAAACTCAATGCTAAGCAAAAATATAAGAATATATTTTTTATTTATTTATTAAGTATATCTTGCAACACAAAACAATAATTTA
Organism: Nymphalis io; assembly: GCF_905147045.1. Lineage (NCBI taxonomy): Eukaryota > Metazoa > Arthropoda > Insecta > Lepidoptera > Nymphalidae > Nymphalis > Nymphalis io. Next base: position 7,818,436 of record NC_065890.1, on the reverse strand, counting down.
CACTTAATTTTGTCAAATTGAAATGTAGCTTGTTGACAGAAAACTCTCTTTTAATAAATAAGTGTAACAAAACAAAATTCATGTAAAAAATAGGTACTACATACTTATAAATCATTTATTTCATTTACTTATAATTATTTAATTATTCAAGATTATATAATTATTCATAATATGTTTGTATTAATGATCTTTTAATACTTTAAATAAAATTATTTTAATTAATTTTTTAATTTATTTTAGACATTTTTTTTCAGCCTTTTGCCGTCCACTGCTGGACGAAAGCCTCCAAATTTTAGACAATATTGTACCTATTTCTTATGTCACTTAGCTAGGGAATAAAAAAATCTAGTCTGTGTACCATAATAGTTTTGATGCTTTTTTTTGCATATCAAGTAGAATATTTGTTACTTGTTAAAAAAATGGGAGTAAGGAGTTTGTCGTTTACAATTCCAGTATTAAGGTATTGACGATAATTTAAAAATGAATAGAGTTCAATTGGAGTATTTCTAAACAGGTGTTCGAATTTAATTAATGTTTATATACAAATGCAATAATATAAAAACAATTCAAAAAGATTGTGGATAAAAATGAATGAATTGAAGTTTAAGTATCGCGGACATAATGAGGCGTTATAGCCTGTATCATTATAATTACTAATAACAATAATTGTAATACAGAATTATATCACGGTTACAACGAGTCCAATGACTTATTGAAGTTGATTGAGCAATATTGCAAGTTAGCGACAATAGGCGATTGCCCAACAGTTTCATTTAAATTAGGTCGCGAAATGCAATGCTTGCAAATATTGCCTACCTACATATATATGTTTACCAAAAAATTAGTTATATTAAAAAATATTGTAATAGATAGATGTTTATTTTAATATAAATAAAATAAAATTTAGATTAGGTTAATATTATTTTTTTATTAACAGTTTTAGTAATAATATATTTCAATATTGTAGGATTGTAGTATTACAATAATTTAGTACAATTTAAATGTGGTTAGAAATGTGTAAGCGTGTCTATTTTATTTGAATTTTGCCAATGATTTAGCTTAATTTTTAATATAATGTTAAAAAGTACTAAGTAAGTCTGTGAAATAACTTATCTCGTTTTCCTAAAAGCGACCACTCTAAGTAGCAGCCCAGATAGTTCATACCAGACAATTGCAAAGAGCTCCATCCAGTATTGTTAGAAAGACGGCTTGCAGCTTATTTCATCAGTGCTCCAGTTTACTCTAGATTAGGTCGATTTTCATTCGACAGGTTCATGTTTGCTCACCATGTTTTCTCTTACTGCCGGGCATGGGATGCATTATAAAGATATGAAAACTACTAAAAGTAATACGGAACGAAGCTGAAAATTTCTCACGAAACAGCAACTAAAACATAGGGAAGCGAAGATTGTAAGATGTATTTGTAAAATAAATTTTTGCATTAAAAAAAACTATCATTTCCTAGTATACAAATTTAATATATCTTACTTCTATATTTCAACTAGCAATAATCGCACCTCGGATTAACCTCATTGGTTACGATATTGCCTCTGCGCAAAGTATAAGTAATGTAATATATAAGCCGAGATGGCCCAGTGGTAAGAACGCGTGAATCTTAACCGATGATCGTGCGTTCAAACCCGGGCAAGCACCACTGAATTTTCATGTGCTTAATTTGTGATTATAATTCATCTCGTGCTTTACGGTGAAGGAAAACATCGTGAGGAAACCTGCATGTGTCTAATTTTACTGAAATTCTGCCACATGCGTATTTCACCAACCCGCACTGGAGCAGCGTGGTGGAACCAGCTCTAAACCTTCTCCTCAAAAAGGGAAAGGAGGCCTTAGCCCAGCAGTGGGACATTCACAGGCTGTTACTGTACTTCTATATATCTATCGCTAATAGATACTGAAATATTTGTAGTGATTTTAGTTGCATTTGATTATATTTATTTTATAAATAACACGCTTCCTATAAACACTATATAATAGTTTGTTAACATATATGTTTATCACTCATGAATATATATAGTATTTTATTTAAACCCTACCTAAATAATAATTTCAAATCAGAAGAAAAACATTTTTTTTCAATACTTCAATAATTCAAATTTTCGATAAAATGAAAGTTACGTTTTTATTATAATAAAAGAAAAACAAGTAATTTTGTCTAAAATATTTCTACCTAAGTTGTCTTTGGGTTTATAAGCGATATACAAGATTAAACTAAATTATGCACCTAATTATTATAAGCATGTTTGCGATAAATAAAGTCAAGTAGTATTATGCATGTGTTGGTATCGTGCATGTGAAAATAAACAGGAAACCAACATTGTTGCGGTACTTATGACCCGCGAACTGACGGATTTCTTACAAATCGTAATTCAATACCCTTTGTTATTAGAAGTGTTAGGGCATCATGTTCCTTGATAATAACATTCTTTGTCGTTAGAAGACAATGTTTCGTATAATATAATTAAATCATAAGAAAATAATTTATGATTATAAATTATACTTATTTCTCTAGATGATAATTTAATTGATTTTAGATTTTAACTACGACTATTATTCTTAGTTTATTTTAATACAATGTAGGTACTTTTGTTCTAAAATAAATTATAAACTGCTATATCTAATTTAAAAGTAATAATTTCCTTCACTAAATGTTTCATAAAGTTTTGTTAAAAGATGATTGCATTCAAAATCGAATCGGAAACTAATTTAAAAAATCTAAAGTCAAAAAACGATTAACTAAATTTTTTGTAGCCATTTATATATATAACCCTTATTAATGGAGTTTGTAAGCACAATGTATTTAAAAATGCATTATGTACATAATTTCATTCCATTCAAATAAAATTTAACGCCTTGTATCAAATGAAAAGAATAAATATCCTTATACCTATATACGTACGTGTATTATATTTTCATTTCGATGTCGCTTATAGCTATTGTGTTATATTATAATATCGTAGTTATGTACGTTTGTATGTACAATACTATTCATAGCGATCTTGTAAAGCCAAAGGCTTTGTGGTGGGAGACAGGGCGTGTCCTCCGGCGCCACGCCCCGCCAGAACGAGAGAAACTACGCCGCCTATTAAGTTCTGAATACAAAAAACATTTCAGCTGCCAAACGGTCTGTAAATTTTACTCCTCGGCTTTAAAGCTCAAATTCCAATGAATTTTCGCCGTTTATTAGTAATTTTAGCATGGTTTTGCAGGAGAGGGCCATGTCCATGCTCGGTTCTTATCTACAGAGTGCTTATTATAAGCTGTAGTTGTATGTAAGTCGAGGCTGTCATGCAAATGGAAGGCTGTTAATGAAGTCTAGGAGAATTATGGGCATTGTTACTGCGGTCCGGCGGCGAAATGGCCCATTTTGTTGCTATACATCATCATAATATATCGTACAATTACTCAGTTTTATAGACATGCCGTTGATATTAAGGAAATTAATGTTATGAATGATTTAACGATATCTAAATTTAAAATATAAATGTTAAGTTTGTTTTTTTATTTTATGTAATATTGCTATACATTGACAACATAGCGTACCTAGTACATAACTGAGTTAATACTTTTTATTTATATTCTATGGTGCTATCTACATAAAATTATATCATGTCATGCTAAAAGCATACTTTTTATATTCGAAAATTATATTATCTATTTACACTATAATTGTACTGTTATTGTATGTAAAAGTAGAAAATACACAAATAACCATAGAATAAAACGTAATTAAAGTATGAATAAGTATTCAAAAAGTATATAAAAATATTATACGTACTAAGATAATTGTTACATCATATCACAAAAATATCAATGAAGTCATGAAAAACTTTCTTGTGTTTGAATAAATACTTTGTTAAATATAACTATATTCTTCTTAAATCATTGAAACTATAGTTAACTATAGACAATAATCATCTAAATCATCATTCGGTTTTCGGAATTGGAAGGTTGGGACGCCAACTGTAGACGGTGTGGAGGGTGCGATGGCCGCGCGTAGTGATGAGCCAGCAGAGCTCGGCTGCGGCGACGCGGCACATTTTTCTAGTGGCAAGGTCGGGTGCTACTGTGACGTCACCATTCAACTCTACTTTCCATTTTAGAGGAAACTATGATTTTATTTAGCCAAATTTGTAGTATAAATAGCCAGTCAATATCGATGGTATTCTTTATGATGATGACCGTGTACTTCACCTTTATTCTATAATAAAATAGAATTAAATTTTGTAGATTGACATAGTATTAGGCATATGTTACTAGAAACATAGAAAAATAAATATATGTTTATTACTTCTACAAAAACTCTACGGTAAAACTCACATAAACCCTCTCTCACTCACTCTTTTTAATTCGTAAAATACCTGTGCTAGAGGTCTTCTTCCTAACAAGTGCAAAAAAAAATAGAAGTGTGTTTTTAATTGTATTGTATTTGTTAGAATGATAAATGGTCACAAACTTGGCATTGCAAGAAATATTAACCTTCCCTTACATCGCCGATACACCACCTATCTAGAGAACTAAGATGTTATGCCCCTTGTGTCTGCAGTTACACTGGCTCACTCACCTTTCAAACCAGAATACGACAATACAAGTATTGCTGTTTGGCCGTAGAATAGTAGTAGCCCTACCTTCAAGTAAACAACTTATATAATATATCCTATGATTTTTCAAGATATATAGGAATAAGTACATAATAATGTCCTCCAGACCGATTTCGGCCACGGCGTCCAATCTCAAGAGAAATTAGCCAACTGCACAGGAAACATTATAGTGCACAAGTATGTGCGCAAAACACAGGTGCACTTTCATAATTCGATGGGACGGCTATCCGACACGACCGGAAAGAGTTCGATAAAGGTTGTATTTAAGACGACAGAAAGCATTATATTTAGCATATACATTACATTACATACACAAGATTATAATATATCATAAATATTTACATAAAATGTCTGTTGAGTTGTTGTGACTTGTATATTAGACACGCAATAGTCAGGGCTCTAAAAATTGGTGGTTTGTACTCAAGTTAGACAGGCGGGGATACTTACCACTATACTACCGAGGAATTTCATTGAAATTCTGTGTATGTCACATGTGTATTCTACCAACCCGCATTGGAGCAGCGTGATGGAATAAGCTCCAAACCTTCTCCTCAAAAGGGAGAGGAGGCCTTAGCCCAGCAGTGGGACATTAACAGGCTGTTACTCAAGTTAGAAGTAATAGTTATTAATAATAGTTAGAAGTAAAGGCCCAAGTAACTCTTACACAAATACCCGTCTCACCTTTTCTTGCAAAATAAACATTTATTTTGGCATTGATGTTTAAAATTTCCTGCCCTTAACGTCTTTCTTTCTTTTTTTTTATAGAATAGGAAGGCCACCCGATGGCAAGTGGTCACCAACGCCCATAGACATTGGCATTGTAAGAAATGTTAACCGTCCCTTACATCACCAATGCGCCACCAACCTTGGGAACTGAGATGTTATGTCCTTTGTGCATGTAATTACACTGGCTCGCTCACCCTTCAAACTGGAACACAACAATACCGAGTACTGCTGTTTTGCAGTAGAACATCTGATGAGTGGGTGGTACCTACCCAGACGAGCTTTGCACAAAGCCCTACCACCAGTAATGGTAAAAATGAAAAGCAATAAGCTCTATGAAATTTTAAAATGAATTATTACACAAAAATGCTGCCTGTAGGATTTGTTTGGTTGTAAACTCAGACGGTCATGTTAGTTGACATGATTCAGTGCGTTGACATTTTGACTCACAGTAAAACGGTAATGTTTAAAAATATAACATCTTTAAATTTATCTCAATATGAAACAATCAATTTAATTAGGCTATGTAACAAAAACATAATACAGAATACAGGACAAAATATGAAAATATTTGTTTTGTTTGTTGGAAAAGGGCTGATGGCGTAGAAGCGTAGTGCTTACTTGCAGCTGAGGCAGCATTATGCCAGCTCGGCAGGGTCGCGTCGGTCGATACTCCCGTTCTGGGTCGACCTCCGTAGTTTCGTAACATATTTTCTAATATTATCTTTTAAAATATTCTTTTTTTGAACTTTTTAATAATTAAGTTAACAGTTTTATAGTACAGATATGTTGTTTTTAAATGTTTTTGTCTTGTATTTTTGTTGCATCTTATATTTCTGTTAGACAATATTTATAATACGACGTTAATTATAAGATATTAAAATGTAATTCCAAATTTAAATTTATTATTTGAGTACGAATGAACTTTCATCTCCGTATATTTTGATTGTAAAATATATATTGTATATATTTTAATTTTCATAAAGGTTGACTATTCAACAATTATCGTTTAAATCTAAATAAAAACCAATATCTACAATTAGCATGATATTTATTTTTCTTGGTGTATTTCTTAAGACTTGAAAATTAAAACGTATAAAAATATACAAATCAAATACTTTTTGATATTTAAGGTTTTTAATATGTTAAATAATTATTTATACTTTATGAGTGAAACAAATCAGTTAAATATAATTTAAAAAAAAATGTTTTGTAGTGGGTAGTGTTGCTCAAATTGATCTCTCAAAGATAAACTCATTAAATTACACTTAGAATTCTTTATCAGATACTCAATATAAGTAAGTTGTATAAATATGAAAATTTCGTATTTTTCCTCTTCTATTGATTTTGTTTTTTAATAAATACAATAATAAAAGGATGGTGTTGTCAGGTATAGCACGTATATGGCAAGAGGTAAAGGGGCGCGGCGGGTCGCGGGAGTGGCGCGGATCGCTAACTAGGCACTATTGCCAATCGATAGGTCGTGCTCGTCACCGAGTGAGCGACCGCCAGCGCCCGACGGCCCCAGCGCCGGCCACGCGCGACTCATCACTTTAGACGCTGCTACGTCAGGTTACTCTCCTTTTCTCGATGTCCTTCAAATTAGCCTTGTAGGTCAGGTTTTCGCTAGATTTGGCTCCACGTGCTGTTGTTTGTCCACGGTTGACAACCACCTGCGTGATTCATAATAAATATTGTATTTTTTTAAATTATCTAAATGATGTATGGAAATTTATTAATTGTTCCTGTAACATTTTCTTTATTTTCATTATGCTCTCAAAACTTGTAGCTTGTTAACTATTGAAAAAGTTTACACCGAACGGTTAAATCTTAGAGGTATTATGAGTTTAGTTAATTGGTTTCGGTTCATAAGATTTCTAGGGTGGGCTTATACCAGATGATTATTAAACCATCACTGCAAAACGTAGCAATACAACTGATTGCTGTTTGGCAATAGAATAAATGGTGAATTGGTGGTACCCAACCGCGCCTGCACTAAGTTTAGCACACGTGAATTATTATTGTGATTTTTTAGTAATTTTGTATTTCTGTAACATGCTTTTTTTAGGCACACCTGTAAATATTCACCGATGGGACAAATGATTCATAAGTTCTTAAAAAAAGATAGTATAAGCACTAAAGCGGCAAGCCTCCTGACCATTTCCTGTCACGGCAGTCATTCCCAATAGATACTAGCTAATTATGCAAAATATATGCCTTCGTGTACTGGTGCATTATCTATTTTATTTACTCTCATGGTCCGACGGGATGGGATTCGTCAAGACCAGCGAGTGTAACACCGCGTAATACACGGTTTACAACGAGAATCACTTCCTTAAAAAACTCAACGACGCCCTATAACATGGAGTTCAAATCTTGTAATTAGAGGAAGCTAGTTGCTAGACTTTAAAATGTTCTGGACATATTTCTTAAAAACGTTTTCCTTCATTTAGCATTTAAATAAAATAAAAAAATGTTCCCATTTAAAACGACGATCTATACTCATATAGATCGTATAACGTTCTATTCACCGGGACATACCGGTTTTTATTTGAATTACCTCATGTAAAATATTTTAATTCTTATTCACGTTCAAAGACAATTAAAATATTGAGTGATATCAAACACTTGGTTATTTATCGAGCATTGACTACCAAACTTTTAGAAGGGTGCTCTAAGCGGGTGGTCTACAGTAGACCTTTCATTTTATATAGTTCTATAGATTATGATATGTGACATACATATGTATAACATAACAGGCATTTCAATTAAGTAAAGTGACATATTATTGCCAATTCTGCATAATTACATCGTAGATGTATATATGAAAATGTATACATCAGAAGTAAGAGGAGATGGAGGAAGTGGGAGGAGGTATCTTTTGTATTTAAACTTGATCTGCGTGAGATATGAATTTCCCAAGGCTATTGATGATTGTTCGCGGAAGGGGTCCTGCCTAGTGTTTACCTATGCAAAACTTTGCCTCGTACATTTTGCATTCGTCTTCCCGCATGTGTTTTATATTCGTTTACTCCAGTCGGCCGAGCTCGTAATCGGCGCCGTGTTTGCGAGGGGAATCTCTGCTGACTGAGCCCCACAAATATATGTCGTAAGATTTAATAGACATGTAATGGATATCTGGATGACGTTTTAAGGATTTGTGCAAACGGAATATGTCATTTCTTTCCCGTAATTGGAATTTTATTTGTGGGATTTTTGGATAATACTCGTGCCCTTTCGATTCTCTCAGCGATTAGGCATGTGTTTTATTGTTATCGACTAAGCTTCGAGATATTATGAATATTTAAGGTTTATATGACCTTTACCTATTTTATCTTTTCTGAAAATGCGCCGATTATTTTAATTGTAATATATTTCAATATGTATATGTAATTAATTCTAGTATTAAAAATCAATATTACTAAGTGGGTAATTATTAAGTGAATTATGCAGTTCTCACTGTCGCAGCCGTCGGCTTTGAGCCTCGCTAGTAACCTGTGTCTCGAGTGTGCCGTCGCCTGCTTCATGTCAAGGATTACATGAGTGACTATCTATGGAAGATTTCTATTTAGTTCGTTTATTAATTATTAATATGTTTATTTATAGGATTTTTTTGTGAATGAAAAGTGTCATTATTTAGATTTGAAATTAATAAAAAAAAACGTTATAAGTTATCTATTACATCTCCGTGTGGACTCAACTATAGGGGTGACAAATTTTACGAATAGTTTAGAATCGGTTCAGGCTTTTGAACTTCAGGTCAAAATATACAATCAAACGCTTTTAAACTTTGATAACATTAGTTTCTATTTGAGAAAAAAGTTAATATGTTATGTTTTCCTACATATTAAATAAAATAACTTTAATAAGATTCATCTTCATTATTATTTTTTTTATTTTACATCATTGTCTTTATACAATTAAATAAAAAATTTATCAATTCTTAGTAAGAGATACTCTGTTGTACTTTTATGAATTATAAATGTCTCGTTGTTAAGATTTCACCTCGACTTATTCCAGTTTTCCCTGTAGTGAGCGTGCGAGATGGAGCGGGTGCGCACCGCAGGGCGTCGCCACAAACGCGATTGTCGGCAAACGAACCGGTACATGCTATTACCGGGCCACCCGTCACAATAGAACCTGGAAAATCGACATCCATTTTGGAAATTTCTGTACCAAGCTTTCAATTTTATAAGAATATGTTTAATTTTATAAGAATTTGTTTGATCAATTAATCAATATACTTTTTTTTCTATAAACATTTTCTTGAATCTATGTTTAAATTGTTTGTTTTAAAAATAACCTTAAAAGCCCAAATTTACTTTGTTATTAAATACTTATCCAACTTGTATTAAATGTACAAAAAAGTTAAAAAAATTTGAATTTTTCGAAAGGTTTTATTTTATTGTTTTTATATGTATCAAATAAACATCAATGCTCCACATTCTTTTAAATATGTCAAATATATGCCATAGTACGTAATTAAATAAATATATTTTTTGTCTGTCTTATTTTCTTTCAAGTATATTAACGTGATAAAATTTAATAGTACAGTTTTGCTGAATCTAATTTGTTATTTAAAAAGCTATCAGCTTACAAGTGCAACTGTATCAAGCGAAACATGGGGTACCTAGAAATCCGGGAGAGTCGATAATAGTTTGTTTTGTCTGCTGACACACAAAGTTGATATGGACATCCGGTCTTTTCTATTCTAGAGAATAACAATATCGTGTACGTGACGTCATTAAGATACAAAAATGAATTTTGAGAGTCTATATTATATGAGCGTAAAATAGCGTTAGCATTTTTATCTTCTAATTTGGTTATTAATCGTAATAATCTTAATATTATATATATATATATATATATATATATATAAGATTTATATATATATATATATATATATATATCTATACAAATATATTAAGTAACTAGAAAAGGTTTTGGAACTAGAATTATAATGAGAGAGATAAACCGAGATGGCCCAGTGGATAGAAAATGTTAATCTTACGGGACAGCGGATCTAACCCGGAAAAGAATTACTCAATTTTTATGTACTTAATTTGTGTTTATACTCTTATCTCATGCGAGGCGGTGTAGGCAAACATCTATACCATTCCGTTTAAGAACAATGTGGTGGAATAAGCACCAATCCTTCTCGTGTTCGTCGTCTGGAGAACACCTGAGCACCGTAGGGGGACACAGACTTCAAATAAAGAGATTTGGTCAATTTGGTGTTCATGTTGAATTAGTAGTAGTTAAAAAAAACCGAGATACCCACCTGAGTTTGAAAAAAAAACAAATTATACTATAATATTCAATTCTGGCTCTTTTAAATATATATTTTAAAAAGAAAGATTAATTAAGTACTTATAATAAAATTATTTTTGTTATTGTTTACAACTTGCATTAAAATCTACGAATTATTAATCATTTCTCGCTGTTTTATCTTGTGTACTAAGATTTTTTTAATATAAATTTTTCAAATTATTTCATGGCAAATCTAAAATTCTGACATTTAAGAATTCAGCTAACCTGCAGAGCCGGATTATGGATTAAAATCCAAGTCATTCAGGAGAAAACTTTTCCTAAGAATTGAAACATTGACGGGCGTTTCTTCTATTACCTTAATGGAAACATTTTTTATTAGTTTTGTTAAATAATTAGATTACGATTCGGCATTTTTAGCACTTATTCGTATCATTATATAATCCCGTTACCGGTACGGTTAGTTTGTAGCATATCACGAGACTTACACGAGGCTAATGGAAGTTATTGGATTTTTCTATGACAAATAAAGTTGAAAGTAGGTATTACGCTTCGTTACAAGCACGTGTATTGGTGGTTCGGCACATAGCTCTATAGCTAATTTGTTTAATGTTTTTAATGTGGAAGAATAATCAATATACATATATGAAATAAAGTAAAACAATATATCATGTCACATTTAACGTGACATTTTTATGTCTTACCTTCCGTAGCGTCGCGCGTCACGGCCTCAATATTAATATTGCGTAAATATAACAATACATTGTTTATATATAGATATATGTATATTAGGTACGCTATGACATTGTACTTTGTAATTTTAAATTCAATAAGTTTGTAGTTGTTGTTAGTTGGACTTTTAAATGAAACTTCTTTAGGCCCAAAGACAACATTTTAAATTTTGAATTCGAGTGCAGCCTTTCTAAATGATAAAATAATGTAAAATGGTAGGTACTTAAAATACCATAATATTTCGTTAAGTGTTACGGAGTTAAAGTTTTGTATAGTTGTTATTGACACTTTCATGGGGGTTTCTTGCCTTACACAATCAACATACAATGGATGGCGGGCCAGTCGCATCGAATCATTTTTTACAATGAATACAGTTAAAATTTAAAGAGGTGTTGCAACCTTGCATTATCCTAACTACTATTATAAATGCGAAAGTGAGCTTGTTTATCTGTTTGTTTGTTACGCTTTCACGTCTTAACTACTCAATAAATCATCATGAAATTTTGCGTATATGTTTTCAGGGTTTCAGGCTCTGTTCACTACGTGTGCCGGGGTCTAAACTGATCTATTATAAATAACATTTCATTTGCAAAGCGTATTAACCTGAATACATTTCAAAATATGAATACGCAAGTGCTAGTTTTAAATTGTATTGAATCACGTATATTGTAACTATGTTTGTCTCACGGTGGTGTCAGTAGGTTGTGACAGGAGGCTATACGAGATCATATTCGCAAAAACAATGTGCCGGCGCGATCAGGTTGCACAAACCCAAGGTGAACATTTCATAACATTGACGCCATTGGAATCCTCTTATAATCAACTTTGTAATTTAATATGTTGTTTTCAATATTGTGTTTAATATATATCAATATATCTACACCAATAAATGCAAAGATGTTTTTTTTTGTAATGTCTAAGTAAAAAAACTGCTAAATTAATATACATAAAAATCATAGCATAAGAAGCAGTGCGTTTCGGAAGTTTTAGTATATATATTACTACTACTACTATTATATATACTATTATTATATAAGTAGCTGCGCTTTCATCCGCTTTAAATTTACATATTTATAGTGACATGACAAGCGTGATTAAGTGTAGTATGTATTTTTCTATAAAAAAGGTTTTTCCACTATTCACTTTGTTGTAACTCAACATTAGATGGCGCTGTAGTACTTGAATTTACTATACCGTTCAACCAATCAAGTGGTATAAATGCACTATATACAAATAACTATTTTTAAGGACCGTTAGTTTATAATAAATCTATTCATATTATTAATTGTCGAAACATTATGAACAGCGGATATTGTTTTTTAATATAACGGGCTTATTTGAGTTAATAGTTTAACCTAACCAAAAACATTTAAAAAAAGCCGAGATGGCCCGAGTGGTTCGAAGGCGTGAATCTTAACCGATGATCGAATTTTCATGTGCTTAATTTGTATTTATAATTCATTTCGTGCTTGACGGTGAAGGATAACATCGTGAGGAAAAATCGTAAGGAAACCTGCATGTGTCTAATTTCATTGAAATCATGTGTACTCTACCAACCCGCATTGGAGCAGCGTGGTGGAATAAGCTCCAAACATTCTCCTCAAAAGGGAGAGAAGGCCTTAGCCCAGCAGTGGGACATTAACAGGCTTTTATTGTTACTGTAACCTAAAACATTATAAGCTGTTTATGCATTTTATTGTGATTTGAATGCTTTGTCCACATTTCTCCGAGAGTTTAAAATAACGGTCTTTGTAATTTTACGGTGACAAATGTATATATAGACAGGACAACGTCTGCTGGGTCTTTTCTCTAGATTTTGAAAACTGTCCAAGGTTAACCCCTGATGTACCTTGAACCGTCCTAGTTATACTTTGGTCAAATCTTCACTTCATAAACAAGTGCAATTACTGTATAAAATAAATGTCCGATAATATCAACGCCTTTAATAAACCAACCACACGATGAACACTAAGGTAAAAAAAAACAATATTTCAAAAACAGCATTAATTTTACCAACAAGCTTTTGTCTCTACATTTTCATTTCTATTATAAACAAACAAGTAATAATCAAAAACGTTTAACTTTATCCTCAGAAATTTCTTTTTTCTACATCATTGGCCAGTGTCCAAGGTATATCCTAGATACGTAGTTACCTGGGGGCCAAGGTACAACATCGCAATAATTTCTTTTAGCAAACTACAACAACACACTTGAAATTGAAATTAAACTATATATATATACTGAAATTGCAAGATGCCAGTACAAATAAAATATTTTAATAAATGTATATCGTGTTAAATAAAAATACATTAAGTAAATCGCAGTAAATGTACTTTTTGAGCAAGAAATAATAAAGTAGTTTGTTTGTCGTTACTATTACGTCGCCGGCGAATCTTTTTGTGACATACATCATTATTGTGTATTTTATGTTTGACGTCATAATTTGTTTTTTTTAATAGGTTGTGATAGTTAACTGTAAGTTGTAGAATTGTTATAATATTTTGTTTTCAGTTCTAACTAATCGATTTTTTTTACATATTTCAGTATATTTATACTACTTTACTGAAGTTATTTTTTTTGTATGCATATTTTCTATCACATAACTAAATAATAATACTCTTTTATATCTATCTTTAAAACATGTATGTATTTGAAATATTTTGAAGATTATGTTTTTGTTCTCATTTCAGTTGGGTTTAGTAATAAAATATTGGCTCTAATACAGACATAAAACGAATAATCGTAAGTGATTAATGATCTCGAAACAAGTGTTTCAATCAGTGTGTGGTCAGACGGGCGTAGCAGCAGTAATCGTAGGGAAACGTCGAGCGTAAATTCCGCTCAGATCAAAACAATGGACACTAATGACACTGTAATAGCATTACAAACTATGTTAGCTGTGGGGAGGCCATGTATCGCGTAACATTTAGCGAGTAATGTGCGAGTATATGTACCAATTCCTATGAAACAACTTCAATTTTCGGGGTGTTTTAAATTATTAAAATATTATAAAGTTTATATGTTATGTATATATCGAAGTATTTTTGTCACAAATTTTCTTTTTGATTATATTACACTGTAAATTGAAAGTATTTGCATATTGAACACGATACAAAATTGAAACCTTTTTATTAATCCTATTACAGTCTTGTATAAATAAACTGCTTTTCATTACATTCCTACATACATTACAGACGTCTCTCTCTGACGTTCTTAGGGCACAATACTCAAGATTGATCTTATGGATTACTTATATATATGACTGACTGATATATCAATGCACAGCCCAAACTGTAGCCTGGCCAGCTCTAGCCATATTAGGACAAAATGTTATAATTTTATACTTTTTTTATAGAATAATTTACTCATAATATGAACAATGCATATCATCAAATATTATAATAAATATAATGTAAAATACAGATGACTAAACAGTATAAATGTAACAAAAGATTTTTCAAACAAAACAAACATATTTCTCAAGTAGGTTATTATGTCCTCCCGGTCATTCACCTCTGTTCATACAAATCGCATAATTTTATTGAAATTTAGAAAAGTGCAGCAAATACAGAATCATTTTTACTTCTGTTACACAGATACTAAACAAAAGTACAAACACTTAAAACACGCGGCAAGGTCCTTAAGATTATATTATTATTTAATTAACGACAATGCGTCTAGTCTAGTCGAACAGAAGCTTACTCTAATCCGTCACGGACGGTGTCTAATACTTGTAATTGGTATTAGCCTTATTTGCTCAATGGATTTTCTTTATACTTACAAGCTTAGTCCTGATGATAACTTATAGTTGATTTTTTCATTTATTTGATGTACTTTTTTTTATTTAGTATAGATAGGCGGACGAGCATATAGGCTACCTGATGGTAAGTGGTCACCAACGCTCATAGAAATTTACATTGTAAGAAATGTTAATCTAAGATGTTATGTTCCATCTGCCTGTAGTTACACTGGCTCACTCATCCTTTAAACCGGAACACAGCAATAACAAGTACTGCTGTTTTGCCATATGTGTATCTACGAACACCCATTTAAGCAGTCTAATGGAATAAACTTCAATCTGCAAACCTAAAAAAAGGAGGCATAACTCAGTAGCGGGACATTTCACATACAAAATTTTTGTCTTCATTTTTTTTCATAAACTAATATCATAAAATAATGACATGTATTTAGTGCCACAAATTTTATTCATCTGCGATGGTGGTATCAGATTCTGATTTTTCTCACAACGATGATCTCTATATTGTTGTGATACAGTTTGTGAGTGAGTGAGTGAGTGAGTCAGAGTAAGTACAAACACAATAATGTAACAACTTTATTCCACGGTTACAACTTCATTCCACAGGACGGAGTCTTGATGGTTTTACACATTGAATATAGTTTTACAATGCCAGTATATCTGGCAGTATATAAGTTAACCATTCACTTAACACCAAGTGACCCATTTGGCCATCTTTCGTCGGAATGTAAATAAATAACCTACTAATCTCATTCTACTGTATATATGAATGAATCTAAAATTTTAGAGATTGTTCTCAGGAAATCTCTAAACACTACTTAATGTAATTAAGCGAAAAAGGGTGTGTCAGTAGATATCTACAGCAAGTCAAGGCTCAGGCGTACGAAGGATCATCATTTGGCGCAGGGCGGGCGTCGTTGACATTGATGTCTCATTAATGGGGAATTATTAACACCAGGGGACGACGCTGATCGCTTTCTCATTTGTGATCCATTAATGACGTTTTCGGCAGTGAGCCATTTCTGGCGTAGTTATTTATTAAGGATACTTATATATATAAAATAATATAGTTTTTTATATTAGCACTTAAATATTTACAGTTACTTTAGTATTTTTAATATTTTGTTCCAAGATTTGAAGGAGAAGGAAATTAATTATCAAACAATGTGATAATAATAAAAAACTGTTGGGGTTTTGCCAGCGTAGCAGCTTTATCTTTTTTTTTTCAAATTAGTTATCAACAAAGTACTTTCTAAAATGTATTCCTTATCACCTCTAAACAATTTTTAAATTATGTAAAAATTAAACCACACCATCATTTTAGTAACTTATATTTTTATGTCTTTAAAACACAGTTCATTTTATTATATTTATTATTGCGCCGAGGGCATAGTGCACGTTGACGAGCAAATTGCCTTCATTTTGAATGTCTGCCGTCTCTAGCGTTTGAATAAAGTGTCAGGATGATAAGGATCAAAATTTACCAGAGAATTTAAAATAAGTTCCTGTCAAAGATATCCTAAAACATTTATAGTTTATACTTACTTTTTGTAAGTTGAACTCGATCGTTTCGTGCAGCGGAAATAAATTGTGCGCGAAAATTTACCAAATAAGTTATTAAAAGCACAATAATCAAATTAAAAAAAATTAAATTAAACTTTTCAAAACATTTAGTTACCTAACCAAATACCTTACATCATATTTAAATACTAAATTGAAATGATACAATTTGTTAAGTATGATGACAAAATTTACCAAATAATTTGTCGACTAACAGCGTTAAACTTTTATTAACAAGGTAAGCTTATAATGGGCCTAATCCATTAACGAATTATCTTTAAACACAGAGTAATAAATATTGATATCTGTCTGTATGTATAGATGCAGTGTGCGGAGACAATATTTACTGGGCTACTCCCCTGGTCCTGCCGAACGGAAACTTATAGTTTTCTTGAGGCGCCCGCTGAATAAAATACTGCTGTTCGGGTAATAAATCAGATCGCGTCGCGGTCGCAGCCGGCGCGGAGACGCCTCGACCTCCCGGACTCCCGAACCATCGTCCGCGTTCCTGATGTCCGCTACATTTTAATAACAGAACTCCTTCGCCATAAATGATTGCTGACAGATTTCATTTAAGCTAATATATTACATTATGCCTTCTTGCGTATTTTATTTTCACCTAGATCATTTTTGATCTTATGCTTATGTCGACCTTGTTTTTATTTTTAAAGAAAAATGAACATATTAGTTTTAATAAATGCGGTGATATGTATCGAAGCCACCATGGGATGGTTTATGGGCAGTTTTACGGCGACCGCTGTCGAGCCACCAATAATAGTGACCGCAAGGGTGTCGGGAAACACCACAGCTGTTTTTTACACGTTTTCTTATAGCCTTTACCTCAGAATACGGAAAGCCTGAAATCAAGTGAGACTGTTTACAATAATAAAAAGTTTTAATATTTTTCGTTTCCAGTCATTTAAAGTATTAGAAATTATGTCATTGGTAACATCACATACTCGTATTTCTTTTGAATAAATAACTAAATTTGTGCGCTGTGTGTAAAAAAAACTAAACTAAAATGTTTTTCCTGAAAAGTGACCCCGACCTTTGGTTTAGATTCCATGTATTCTACTGGACTATCTTGACTGTTATAGTACTGCGTAGTATAATATATAAATATGTATGTATACTTAAATATAATTTTACGAAGATTACCTATATATCAATCTTATATATCTATTTTTTTTATGGCCACCTTATAGAGAAAATATTTTTATTTAAAAGTGTAAGATTATCTATAGCACTCCTGTGCCAAAGTGACCAAAGCCATTACAATAAAAATATTAAAAACCGCATAAGTAAGAGGCAGAGGTCGCCGGCAGTTCGGTGCAAATGTCACCCCGGACACTTACATTATTCCAGACTGCCCTCGCTTGTGTCCGGGGACTCTCGTACCGACCCCCTCTCCTATTATCTCAATACTTTAGATAGTCACGGGGACATTCTACGATTGACGGTCGTTCCAGCAAATGTCTGGTCATTTGACGAGATCCGATTAGTCATGATTGTGTTTATTTTGTATTGGAAAAATATAATCTCTTTTGATTCACTACTAAACCTCTCAGAATTTAAATTTAATACGCTTTCTTCAAAAGGATTGCGACTTGTCAAAGACGGTCATTACATCCGAACTGATGGAAACTTTGAAGGATATTCTTGGAATTCAATCATACGACGGCGGAGATTGCATTGAATCAATCTTGAGATTATTTTACTTCAGTGGTTATGAATTGAATAATTATGATGTAAACTATTTTGTCATACGAGCTATTCAGCAAGCTAAGTATATCAAATTAAGTTTACATAGATTTATTTTAATTAAAAAGTAATTGAAACAAATACCGAGGAGGCATATGTATGACATGTTTATGTTTTTGCGTTATTTTATTCGTTTTAACCAAACGTATAAACAAGAGATATCAAAAAATTTAACTTTTGAAATTTTGGATTTAATATATCAAGTAGGTTATACATCAAACTAATCCTATAATCCAATCATATTTTACGCAACTATTATTCGAAAACGTGATATGGACATAAACTCATAAACGGACAAAGATCATGTTTTGAAATTTATATGTCTAAAGAATCGAACCCAAGACATATGTTATTGATGCTTTTTTAACTAATCACTGCGTTATTCACTCGTCTTTTTTACCAATACAATATGTCGTTTCATTGAGAAGGAAACTTTCATTAAAAGTTAAAGCATTCTATCCTATATAAAGAATGCTACAGAATATTAAATAAACATATTAGAATACATTAATAATAAGCGTTATTTTGTAGAATATAAGAGCAGTACAGAGAATTCAATAGGTAGGTAGTTAATGTAACAAGATATTAAAGAAAATCGCTGATCAGTGTAATATCATACAAAACTCACCTTTGAATTTGATTTGAATTGTATGTTTATTATATTTATGGGAATTTTGTTTCATTGTTCATAACAAAGCATAATGTATGTTGTCAATATATTCTGTTCTTAAAATAAAAAAATACGGTCATCTTTTTTCATAGAAAATTTCATTTTAAACTTATATGTAATATCTTAAGACCACACCAGACGCACGCAAAACATTACAAGGAAAGCTATGTATATAAAACTATAATATTTATGAAGGTAATAAAATCAGTTTCATCTATGACAGTAATAAAATTCTTTGTATCGCTTCGCCATCAGTACTTCTGTATCGGCGTGTACGGAGCATTTTTTTAGATTTAAACAGGAGCTATAAGTTTTCAGTGACAATCAATAGTGCGATTGATGCGAATAGGGTACATCGTTCCGGTCGGTTGTGCTTATCGGATGAGCCGGATAGGGAAGAAGTTCTGCTCCATTATACTTTGCAATAATCCCACGATACATGTTTTTTTTTGTTTAGCTTAACGTTTAAATAATTTAAAAAATAATATTATCAATATTTTCAAAAAGTGAATATATTTTTGAATTTGAAAGCTTCTCTACATTTACTTTACAATCAACAAGATGCGGTTGAAACGAGTACATTTTAATCATCGACTTGATTTGATTTTCTTCTTTACTAAAAATAATAATAATATATCATTAATTATGTTGTTTTATCGTAAATATTTCAAATTCATTATTATTTTTGTAAAATAATTCAAATTTGGTTATAGTGTAAAAATATGTGTTTTTTCAAATTTTATTAAATCTTTTTGATTACACGGTTTTATGTTAATTTTTTTATCATTTGTACAGCTTTTTTATATACATTTATTAAGATGTATATATTTTTAATCTGTATATCAATGATTATTAAAATTTTGTTTGTGTTCAATATGCTGGCTTATTAATGATTTTCTCTAAACTTGTTGAGATGTATCGCAAAAGATATAAATGATTTATGCATACTAAATAATTTATGACATTCTGAAAACTGTAAGCTGTCGCTATGCAAAAGTTTTATTCAAAATTAGATTAGGAGTTTTGCGTAAATATGGAATAAAATAACAAACAAAACTTTCCTGTTTAGAAAATTAGATATGACAAAGTTTAAGTTTGAAGTTGATTGTATACTACTTCATTACAATCTATGATATACTAAAATAATCCTTGAATCAAAAGTTCTATTTTTAAATCTATAACTTACAGCATATTTGGTGCTGTGAAAAGGTATTAGTTTTTACCGAGGTGCCCTCTGTGAGTTTCTCGGAGCGTCTTTCTCGGGCATGCTCCGATGAACCCTGATCCTATCATATCGCAATCGCATATCCGCTTACTTTGGAGCGATATAGTTCCATCTCCATTTAGACTGAAAGTTTTCAACCTTACGTCTATTACTATTAGATTTAAAATTGTAAAGAAAAAAATGATACCTCTGTTTCCTCGGAAGCAACGCAAAAGCTGCAGATATTTACGTTGATAGCCTTCCAGCTAAGAAGTGGAGTAGATACATGAATTCGATCAGGGACTTCAATAATCTAAAGCTTTATTCCAGGAATAAATGTTTTTTCTTTACTATTTCATATTATTAAAATGGTTAAATGTGAGTTCGTGCATTTGCATGCGAAAGGTTAGTTAAAATTATAATATACACGGTTATTTAATAAGATTGGCTTAAAATGTATATCCATTAATTAAATATAAGCTTTCTTGCCAGTTCTTTTTGGTTTTTAATTTCATTAATATTCTTAATATGGAAAATTTTAAAATTCAATTGTTAAATGATCGCCTAACGATGGAAGTTCAAGGTTAATTGAAAGGGCAAATATGAAATTTAGTAATTTCTTAAAAACAGGGAATGCAGAGATTATAAAGGTTCTTCGTGACCTTCTTCAATTAAGTGTATTTGATATGTACTCGTATATATTAGGTCCTTACATATAAAATTAGCGTTTTGTCGTACTGACCACTTTGATCTGAAATATCTCCTCTTTGGTTAAAAAACTCAAATTTATAAATTCATTTAGCTGGTACATTCGAGTTTTTAAAACAGTCATTCATTTGTTTTTTGCTCATTATTTTTTTCTTTGGCGTCGATATTACCGCACAATGGAAAACATGAAATATCGGTATATTTACTAGTACGAGTTTTACCGTGGCACCAGTGCTGTTGTTGTGGCTATTGTGGGAGCAGATCCATCACAAAGCACTTCAGAGATAGCTGCAGGCTTCGGGGTAAGTGATAAAACTGTATTAATCCATTTGAAGCAAATCGGGAAAGTAAAAAACCTTAAACGATGGGTACCTCATGAATTGAACGAATCGAACTTGCAAACACGCGTCGACTGCTGTGTTACTTTGCTCAACCGACACAATAACGAAGTGAAATTAAATCGAATCATTACTTGTGGTGAAAAGTGGATACTGTATGATAATCGGAAGCGCTCGTGGCAATGGCTGAACCCTGGAGACCTAGCCAAATCCGGCTCTAAACGAAGATTGACTCAGAAGAAGTTACTTGTGAGTGTTTGGTGGACTAGCGAAGGTGTCATTCACTACAGCTTTCTAAAATCTGGCCAAAGATTACGGCAGATATCTATTGTCAGCAACTGCAAACCATGAAGGAAGAACTAGCTGCTAAACAACCGAGATTGGTCAATCGGTCTAGGCCACTGCTGCTTCACGACAACGCAAGACCACACACTGCACAACAAACAACCACTAAGTTAGATAAGCTACAATTGGAATGTCAACGACATCCACCGTACTCCCCGAATCTTGCTCCAATAGATTACCATTTTTTCCGGAATTTGGACAACTTCTTATAAGGAAAAAAATTTAACTCCGATGCGGCAGTCCCAACCGCCTTCAAAGAGTTTATTGATTCTCGCCCACATGGTTTTTTTTAGTAAAGAGATTAATGAACTACCTATGAGATGGCAAAAGTGCATAGATAACAACGGTGCATACTTTGACTAATTAAATATGTTTTACAAAAAAAAAAAAGACTTTATATTCCTACCGTACAAAACGCCAATTTCATATGTAAGGAGAAGAAGAAGGAAGAATATATAGCCAGCTAATGTTTGGCAAGTGCATGCTTGATATTCTACCGCAAAACAGCGGTACTTGATATTGTTGTGTTCCGGTTTGAAGGGTTAGTGAGCCAGTGTAATTACAGGCACAAGGGACATTTCCTGCTTCCCCCTTCCTTTTTAAGTCCACGCGAGCTGGTTCTCGATGCCACCGCCTAACTGTGACATCAATTCCATCGCGAACAAAGAAATTTGGCAACTCCTTTCTTTGTCGCACTTCCAAAAAATGAAATTCCTTACCAGCTCACGTGTTCCCCTCTTACAGGCGAAGGCGGCTAGTTCAGAACGTTTTTCCCGTCTGTACTGGCCGTCGTCGCGTTTGGACTCTACTACCACTTACCATCAGGTGGAGTAGAGTCATTTGCCCTCCCGGCGAATATAAAAAAAAAAGTCTTAGTTCCCAAGGTTGGTGGCGCATTGGCTATGTAAGCGATGGTTGACATTTCTTAGAATGCCAATGTCTAAGGGTGTTGGTGACCACTTACCATCAGGTGGCCCATATGCTCGTTCGCCTTCCTATCCTATAAAAAATGCATTGCAGTACATTTTAAATTTTTTTGTTAGCTGTTCCGACTTCATACCACATATTATTCTTTGATGGTGCTATGTCACGAACTAAGAACAAACAGAAATAATACGAACAACAGCAAGCTCTTATATTTGTGATTAAGATACATAAAACTATTTGTATTTTCCTCCGGCTATAACATATCAAGTATGATTTCAAAACAATATTTTGTATAATTATTTAAATTAAAAACGAAAGACAAAAATAAGCTCAAAACTTCTTAAGAGGAAAAGGTACCTGCGTAACTGTGGAACGTTTATAAGTTATTACTTTTCTATACTCAGCTGTATTCGTCCAAGTAATCTATGTAGATTAGATAGAAAACTTGATTTTAAAAATCTTTTTAAATTGATAATTAGTATTTATTGTTCATAAGTATTGATATAGATACGTTTTAGAATAAGATAATAATTGTTCGGACAAATATAATACATAGAAATAAATTTCAAGCGGTTAGGATTAACGTAATTGTGATATCAATCCGTATGTCAGATAAGAGTTTAATAAACAATAATTGTGTTTATAATCGAATGTAGTTTTCTTTATGATGACAAGAAATGTTTATTTGAAGCTTTTTTAAGAGTGCATATTTTTTAAGAGCACTTTATCACAACAGTGAAATACCAAAACAGATAATGAGAACTATAAGCCAGTTCTTTCACCATCAATTTACTAACCACGGGCTTTAAGGTGTTTTGTTCCTTGTACACGGGCTCACTCACCGTTCAAATAGAATACAGCAATTCAAAGGATTACTGTTAAACAGTAGAATGACTGGTATTCTACTGTACATTACCACACAAAGTCCTATCAACATGGATAAATGTATTGATAAATTTATTTTATGTAGCTAAAATAGTAACAAATGGGATATCCTCTACTTCAAATACGTGCAAAAATTAATAGAAAGAAGTTATTATATAAAAAATCCACAAAACCTTTAATATATCCCCTATTCCTGCTTACCGATAATCCCTTTAGCGAGGGAAAAACTTCAAAAGTTAGTGCGGGCGTCGTGGGGCTCTGAATTTTTGATCTCTATTAAATTGTTTCAAATGGTTTAACTTGTCGCGGCTCAATCAGTGCGGAGGGCGCCACACGCACCGCTGTTTTACGCTCACTGCCTCGAATACTGATGCTGCATTTCTGCTTCTGCCTTACACTTTATCGTGGTCTCTCAAGTGAATTAATATGTTTTTTTATGATAGTAATAAAGGATATCTGAATATATTAATTTTACTATAAAAAATGTTATTCAAACCATATTAAATTAAAATATATAAGGAGGGAGGGAATACATTCATAAATAATATGGTAATAATTATATATAAAAAACGGTGTTCAAGTTTGAGTACATAAAAATAAAATAAAACACTTCACTTCAATTGAATCCAAAGCATAGTGTCTATCTTAGACAAGAAACAATATTAAATTATGTAATAGCTTTGACAATTAATTACTTCTACTGGTCAATTAATATTTTATCTATAACATTATTTTCTATGAGCATAAATCTTTGATAGTTACTAAGGTAGGGGAAGGAACACGGGCGCATCACAGCAAAACTGATTTATTCACTGGTGATATTTTATAGCGCAGTTTGTTCCGGCCGTTATTGTATTAGGGCGACTGTTAGTTACACGGAGCCCTTGCTAACTTAAAATACAATTTTCATAATTTGATACGTAAAATAAAAATAAACTTACAAAATGAAACGTTTACTATTTTTAAAATAAGCTGTCTGAAAATGTATAATTCGTTATAATAAACACATAACATTTTAAAGATATATACTTTAAACACTATACAAGTTTTACATAATTCACAGTCACCCCTAGATAATCTCGCCAAGATCGTTGCCTCAACATTCGATTAATAAACTTCGTTACCGGCGCTCAATAAAAAATAATATTACGCGCTGTCCCCCAATTTTAAAAATTGCGTGAAATTAAATTTAAAATATACTTTTATCCCTTTGGAGTCTGACAAATAGCCGAGAGCGGCGTCGCGATTTAGTCACGCTGTAATTGGTTTTTTAATGCGGTACTCGCGAAGTACCACCTTCCGCTTTATCAAGTGAATACATTATCAAATCGTTAGGTCGCGGTCGACGCGCCCCCGCCATGAATAAGAATCAAATGCCTTGTCGCTCACAACCCGCCAGCACAATCGCTTGAGGGTTGCAAATTAGTGATTCCGGAACGACTCCTCTTACGTTTTAACGGTTAATAAATACAAATTACACAATGATAGTTATTATTATGACTGCGGCGATAATATCATTTTATTTTTCAATTCTCGTAGATTTTTGAATTGTATATTAAAGGAAATTGATACAATAACAATTATTTGAATATTTAAAAACAATTTCTTTACTTATGAGACACAATGATAAAGGCATATTAATATAAAGCTGATAAGATGGGTAATGAAAATTTGACAAGAATTTATATTAAACGAATGGAAGGATTTTAGTTTTGTATTGTTGCATGGGCATGTTACCACTACAAAAAAATATTTTGCCTGTTATTCGAAACTTATTCAATATGGAACTGTTAATGGATATGCTTTAGTAATATAATGTGAATCAACTGTATTGTTATTACTTATTTCAATATTTCCGGCATTAATAAATTCAAGGGATGTTTTGTTCTGTCCGCATTTTTTCCTATTGAACATGAAATCGTACAAAGTTTTGACGAGCCTACTATTTTGCTACCAAGTCACGTTTTACGTTAGGTCCGTATTACGATCCCATGTCGTACCTGTCCAATAGTAACAACTGCTATCTTCAAAGCGGATTATATTGATATACATGCGATCGGTTATTTCTCTATCATTCTATCTCAAAAATATAGCATCGTTATTTTTTATCGAATTAATTTATTACTTTAAATAATAAAGTGTAACAGCCTAACATAATTTTATACAACAAATTTTTCTATTCTAATTTTCATGTAAGCCGATATATTTATACAAACAGACATAGTTGTAAAACAATTTTATATTTATCATTTATCGTTTTGAGAAAATGTGTTTGATGCAAACGATCAGTGAAACAAGTGAAAAGCGTGGCCGAACTATTATCTTTAACATAAAATTGCGCAATAGAGTTAGTATAGGGTGAAATCTGCGGTGGGAGTCTCTATTCGTGGTTAAGTAGCCCATTCGCGTGCAAACGAGCGTATACTTAAAAAATAATAAAACCCTTCTGTCTCTGTGAAAAGGGCGAAGAGTTGATGGGCTCGTGAAAGGGCTTTTTGTTAAAACCTGTGAAGTTAATTTGATAGTTTAAGTATATCCGGCTAAAGATTAGAGCGAAGTACAAGTATCATACTTACGAGATAAAACATTGTCATTTTAAGGTCATTTGATTTTAACTTCAATTGTTTTATTTTGTATTATGTTTTTAGTAACAGTCTGTTATTCTAATACGTTGCTGCAGTGCGTGTTGATGGAAACACATGTGGCAAATTTTTATTTGACACATGCAGGTTTCCCGACGATGTTTTCCTGCACCTCCTAACCAGGAGATACATGTAATTCAATTAGTTTTTATCCAAGTTTGAACCCGCAATTTTCTTTTAGGATACCTGTGTTCTAACCACTGGGTCGCCGCGACTCTAACGATCATAAAATCTTACCTACAAATATTTTATGTCATATTCCACTCCATTGTAATTTGTAACAATTTTTTAAGCAAATAATTTTCGTATTCGAGATGCGTGCTTAGAGACACGGTGTATTCGTGATTGCATTTCCATAGAATAGGGAGCACCGTGTGCACAATCTATTGGCTGACCAGTGCTCTCAGAGCAAATACTACCTAACTAACCGTAATTTGACACCTTTTCTCGGCTATATTACAAAAACAAACAGAAAGTGGAGCTTTTCTGAAAGAACAATTTGTTACCGCAGAACACGGTCACGAAATGTCAGAAAATGATGTGACATTAAATACAATAATTATATATTTAGAGGAAACACGCATCAAAATAGCGAATCACCGTAAGACGAATCACAACAATACTCGTCTGAGGTACGAAGTGATTTCTCTCATATTATCATTCTAGGTGATTTTTTTGTACTAGTTAACTTATATTAGAATTATAAGAATTACATATTTATATTCAAGATATTTAGATTTTTGCTAAACGTGTTCTTAAATTTATTCATTAATAACATGTATGTTACTTATACTGTATTTTTTATTTAATTATTTGTGAAGACTTGATTGGTATAAGATTAATTTTTAATGTGATCATAATTTTTGTATATGTCTTAACTGTTTATCTTCCTTAGATTAAATAAATAAACATTCCATAAATGTCCCATTGGTGGCTGATCTATTCTTAAATAATATGCTTAGGGATTATTCCATCATTCTATATTCATATATCGGAGATTATATCCGAAATATGATGATTTCCAAGCAATGTATTTCATTGAAATCAATTATATACACAAAACACGTGGAAACTGTAAAACTTTTCCGAACCAGTATCTTCAGTCAAGATCCATTTATTAATTATTTGTTCTAAAAATATTGTTATATAAGTAGACGAGAGTAAGAAGATGACTGAAGCGTTGCAATCGTTACCAAACACAAATACGCTCATTTTGATCAATATTTCCTCGTGAAAATTAAGACGTTAAACATTGTAAGTATACACGAATACAAACAGAATGAATTCTTTTTTAAGAAAGGCGCTCCCGTATTTCCTTTTTCTGGGCATGATGCGCGTCTATCTAGTTAGCGCGGGGTACAGGAGGAAAAATGAAATATAGAGGCAATCCAAATAGATTGTTATCTACCCACGTGTTTACCGGCGGGCGCGCGCGAGGCACGTTCGCGCTAACAAGCGCCCTCTCTCGCCTGAAACAGACTAGCGGTGACAGGGCGAGGCCCTTAAAACCTGTCTGATTTAACAATAATGCTAGTGACAGATGTCCAGCATTTCTACGTTTATTAGTTGGCGAAATCCAGCTATATAGTTGTAAATATATTGTTATTTTTTTGCTATTACTACTATTACTCGAATCAAACTCTTTTGTAACAGCCAGTTACATTTTTAATAATTGTATAAAGTAAGTGTGTGAAGTGACCTTGATTTTATTTTATGAAAAAATGAATACAAATATAAATTATACCTTATCAGTAATACGCAATTATGAAGAATATTAAAATGTTGCCATTGTCAAAAATATATTCAGCCATTAATATATCTACTAATGAACACATCCGACTTATAAAATTTATAGGTGATATTTCCGCAGTATTAATTCGGTAGCCGCAGCTAAAACTATAAACGGTTGATAATCCCATGTATCATAGCGGGGCGGTCATTGATTCGCTGATATCAGATGGCCGGGTGACTTATAGTCGGTCCCCTCGCTTCTCGCGCCCATTACCTCTGCCCTGAGGCGACCGGCTCGACCATCGCGGGTTCTCTAATACGTCACATCACTCTATGCCTTGTCTTTCATTAGGCGTCTAATTTACCGTATACGTCTTAGATTAATATATTGAAAAAATATTTAGTAGTTCATATTATTTAGGTGAAAATTTAACAATTTATATAATTTACTCATTTATAACCTGTAATTTAGGTTTACAGTATTCTCTGTAGAACACAATGAGAGATAACAGCATTACAAATTAACAATTAACATAATCCTAGCGGGCGTAGCGCTGATAGCAATAAGATGCTTAGGTAAATTAACTGACTGTCTCTGAGGAAACTACGCCTCGTAGCTCGTAGTACCGTCGTAGGACTCTCAATCTATATAATATTCGGGGTTATTGTTAATTATGACAATTCGTGTTACACTATTCATATATTTATACTAATGTTATAAAATAAGGAACTGATCGTAATTAAGTTTAAGTTATTACAGATTGGACATGACCTGGATTAGGATATGGCCATATCAATGACAAGATAAACAACTAGCTTGACAAAAAAAAATAGCAAATGTTATCAATTGCTGTTATATTATTATGGTTAGTATAATTATATTTTTTAAGAATACTTGTTTGTTGTTGTTGTACTAATAATGTTCTTTGTTTATGTAAAACAAAAAAGAATTAAGTCAGGTGTTGACTATAATCAGTAGTAGCTTTACACCGTAGGTAGAGCAGGCGTGTGATCAGACCAATAGCCGTGATTGGATTAGGTCTGCCGGCACTGACGAGTCCCTTGAGAGAGCTCGTAGCCTAAAGCGACGCAGTGACACCACGTCCACTATACTGCTACTATAATAAATGTAAGTCGCTCCGAACACATAAAAACAGGAGCGGAACTTATTAGTTTTTTTACTATAGTCATAAATAAAAATATATTCTTCTTTTTATTTATTACATAAACATTATTTCTATAACCTTTAATTATGTGTCCATCAGTATAACGAACACATTTAAGTTTTGTAAGAAAATAATAAAATTGGGACTTCAGTGACCACAGTATTTACAGCTATTTAAAGAAGTTATTAGCCGCAATTACGGAACTTGTAGTTCGTGATTGGAATTCAAGTTCAGTGGAGGGCGAGGGTCCAACGACAAATTCTTACAAATTAATACATCTATCTGAGCGCCGCCTCGCGACCGAATGCGATACGTGCGGAATACTTTATTATTATCTTAACACAATTCCAATAGTAGAGACATTGAGTGGTTCCTTGAATGGTTGAAAAAATCGAATTCAGTAAAACATAAAAAAAGTTTGTTTTGAGTCGAATTAAATAAATCCTGTTGTAGCTTGAAAGTACTTGTTTCATACACTTTGTAAGAGGTTTTTAATTAAGCAGATATATTGAAGTATTGAATCGTACTCTATAATTATCCTTAAGATATTTTAATATAATGAAATCAAAAAAAATAATTAAATAAACTCTTTTCAAAAGTAGGTATGGGACGTGTGTTCAATTTTATATCATAATTCACGTTTTATATCATGACTTTGTTTTGTTTTAAAGTGTATGGATGTTCTTGTTGATAATACACAGCGGGGAATTCTATTTCTAATCAGTTCATATAATCTGCGGCATCAGCGTTGTTGCAGCCGCTCGCCGCTTTACACTCGTCGTGTCGAGAGCAATCGAGGCGCCAATAAAAAAGGCGATCGTCGCCCCGCGCTTGGGCACCGACTTATTTACAGAACACCCTGCCATCGCTATTTATTTTATTGACTGCCATTTGCTCTGACTTTTATCGCTGCCCATTTTCCGGATAAAACAACGCAGGTAAAGGATACTTTGCCCATACCTGAAAAAATATCTTTGATAAATGATATCAGCTTAAGTTCAATTGAAAATATATTATAGTAAAATGGAATACATTTAGAAAAAGTTTTCCAATAAAAGTTTTTTCTAACGTAACCGTTTCTCATACGGTCACTAAAGTCACTACAATTCGACAAATAGAACATGGATTTATTGCTAGACCACACAACGCTAAAACAAATATTTCAAATCACAAAATTTAAGCCCCAGATTTGTATTATACATTTTAATACAAATACCATTTGTAAGGGTCATAAAAATAATAAGTAAATAATTCTATTACCCTTTCAGTTGTGTGTTTTAAATTTTATTGCTTATAAATATATATATTTTAATATTCTTTTTTGCTTAATATGTTTTAGAATATACTTTGTCAGGAAGTTGCTATTAATATTGATTTGTGGGCAATTGTTATAATTATTATAAGTTAACAAATATAAACATTCTTAATAACACGCTTTCATAATTGGATTAACTAATAATATTTACTAGTAAAAAAATTTAACCTGTGACAATGCACAATATTTATTAGGCTCTAGGTACCCATCTTTATAATATATGGTTAACTTAAGACTTAAGCCATTTCTTTTTATTCGTATCCTTGAATGAATAATGAAGAGTATTTATCTCAAATGGTTGTATAATCACGCGGAAGAATTTTACGCAGGTTTCCTCATTACGTTTTCCTTTACCGCCAACACGAATTTAAGCCATTAAAACTCCGTTGTGCTTGGTCGAGTTTGAACCCACAATCTTATGATTCACTCGCTCTAACTACTCGGCTTCTATGTTGCTTGGAATTAAAATATTCTTCAAAATCTATATTGATCAGCAAGACTATAAAGCTTTCACCGTTTAGTTTTGAATTATTTCAGGTGTCGGTTTAGTAGGCCAGCGGGCCAGCTAGCGGTAGCGATATCAACTGTTACCGGACCCCATTCTCTACACATCATTGCATCGGTCCGCAGATTTATTTGCATGCGGGCCGCTGACCAGGATCCATTATTGCCATTACTGCTATATCTGATCAAGCGGCAAGAGTTATGGCCTCCTTGTTTTCGCAAATAAAAAAATGCTAACAAAAAAAGAAACAATATTAGGAAATTGAATAGAGGGACGGGTTATGATTTCCGCTATAATTCTTTTTATTTTACTCGATGACGGTTACGGTGGCGATATAATGTAATCGCTTATATTTTGAGATATGTAGCTTCGGCTTTGTCCAGATAAATATTAAAACATTATTTAAAATGCGGCACACATTTAAACAAGATACTAGTTTTTCATACATGTATATGATAAATTTTATATTTATAGTAATATTAAAAAGCTGAAAAGTTTGTTTGTTTGTGTGTCCACGTACTAATCACAGGATCTCTAAAAAATATAATTGCTTTATATAACCCATTATTGAAAAAAAAATAGCCGCCCGCTTCGTCGCAAGGGGGCAAAGCAAAACTGATTAACGCACGTGAAATTGCGTGGTGAAGCTGGTTTTATGATAACAAAATGTTATTGTAATATTAATAATGCTCCGCCGTACATTTAAAATCAAAGCAACCTTTTAAAATTATTCAATACTTGTTGAAAACTAGCGAAAAACGTATTCTTATTGGATACATTTATCACACTCAGTGTGAAGTCAAACGGGGCGAACTTCTGAAACTTATGTCAGAGCGAAGGAAAGTTTCCTTGGCGGGCTATTTATTAGTTGCATTCAGATTTATGCCACGCGTTCGGACACCACCGGCAGCGTAGTTCAATACAGATAATGAATGGGGAGGAAACTATAAATCTACTTAGTCGCGAAACTTAAGCAATTGAGAAGAATCAAAGTAAAATAGCTATTGTTGACTATTAGCTCGTTTCCCAGTCACAATTCATACGTATTACGTAGTCGGTCTTCCGGCCATTTGAACCTGCTTGGTGAGGTTTCCGCTTAAGCGTATTAATCTGTAATTAGGTCACAGTTTAACACCGTTGTGTTAAGTAAGGGTCAGTGTACGCTTCTGTTTAACGCTTTGGTTCATTTAAAGCGACTTTTTCGGCAGTAATGTGACAAGATTATTATTGAATGAATTATTTCTCGTTATGATGCTTAAGAATACAGACGACATATACATATTTATAAAAAAATGCTAGATACGAAGATCTTACAAATAACTTGGTAAATGTTTTTATGTCACAAAACGATGTGATTATGCAAGTGGACCTCAATAATAGTTAAAGATATTCTTGACCGTGTGGGGACAACTTTACTGAGCGACGCTTTATTGCTTGGCTATAAACGGGAGATAGTGCTGGGGATATTATACTATAAACGTCGGTAATATTTAAAGAATAATGTTTAGTTCATATTTATTATAAATTAAAATATATATCTTTGTGGGAAAAAGTATCAACAATAGATATCTGTATAATTAATAAATATATATATAATGATAAATAAATATAATAATGTAAAATATAGATAACAGGAACAAAATTTGTTTATTTATTTGGTATTGTAATTGTATTGTGCCTCGACTGTATTTTTATAAATATTTATATACTATTATTATTTTAATATCGATACAAAAGTTTAACCAGCCTTATGGTTTATACATTGGCATAATGTGGACGCGACAAATCAGGCCGCGAGCTGCAATAGGGCGGCCCCACATCGACAGACCGCTGATTTATAGTGGAGCCGCGTTATCGCACCCGTGGACGTAAATTCTAAGCTATTTACGGGGTCTGTCTTAAATAAATAATTATTTTATTATCTCATTTTATATAAACCCCTGACAACATGGTAAATCATTTAATATTTGACTGATGTTTTTAGTTCCACTTTATAATTGTCATATGTATATTTAAACTCACCGCATAAAACAGTTTTGAAATATCAGAAAGTGATATGATACATTGGCCATAATAACTATAATATTTCAAGAATACACGCATCAAAATA
Organism: Nymphalis io; assembly: GCF_905147045.1. Lineage (NCBI taxonomy): Eukaryota > Metazoa > Arthropoda > Insecta > Lepidoptera > Nymphalidae > Nymphalis > Nymphalis io. The sequence goes on along the minus strand of NC_065890.1, from coordinate 7,785,473 downwards.
GTATATCACTATAAGTCGGTTGTCAACATTTCGCGGGTGAGTAATTAAGTTGGTTCTAACAGAAAAAAAGCCGAGATGGCTCTGTGGTAAGAACGCGTGAATCTTAACCGATGATCGTGGGTTCAAACCCGGGCAAGCACCACTGAATTTTCATGTGCTTAATTTGTGATTATAATTCATCTCGTGCTTTACGGTGAAGGAAAACATCGTGAGGAAACCTGCATGTGTCTAATTTCACTGAAGTTCTGCCACATGTGAATTCTACCAACCCGCATTGGAGCAGCGTGGTGGAATAAGCTCCAAACCTTCTCCTCAAAAAGAGGAGAGGAGGCCTTTAGCCCAGCAGTGGGACATTCACAGGCTGTTACGGTAACAGAATCGCACAATAGTGTTGAAAATTAAATTACAAAAATATTCTAATTATAAATAAATGTACGTTTATATGAAACGAAAAGGTTTAGTGAATAAAATACTTGGATCTAAACAAGGATCTCCGTTTGATATTCGAGCAAATCCCAGAGATTTTCTTCATGTTTAATTTCTCTTTATAATTCATGTTAAGGTCGACGATGTAAGAAAGAGTCGTATGAAAACCTGGTTGTATTGGATGAAATTACCACATGTAACGAATGTATGAAGTTCAGAACATGTTCCTTTTGAGGAAAAAAAGGGCCTGTTAATCAAAAACATACTGTCTTTACTGAAAAATTAATGTTAAAGGAAATACGTTGTGACATTTTTTTAATAGTTATTAGTTAGGTACTATAATTTTTTTTACGAAAAAGAAAATGATAAAATTTAACTATAAAGTTAATAAAAAATAGATAACTACTTATTCTGGAGTAATTAAATAAATTTATAGATATTAAAAAATCAAATGAACATTAAAGTTAACTTCTCTTTACACAGGACGCATAATCTGTTGCTAATGGTTGGTGACCGTGGTAAATCTCTTGTAATCCGCTGCAGAACAAATATAGTTCAGAGGCAGATAAGGTGCGTCCGGTCGCGGGGCTAATGTGCCATTTGTATGATGATGTGAAGTAGCCGGTCCCAGGGGCATGGTTCTTACATAACCTCGCCTAAAAGTAGCTCTAACGCTAAATAGCAGTCAAATTTTTGTAGTATATGAGTATTTCAATTTATTATAAATTACAAAGAACACTAAGTATTCACTTAAATTAAATGAACAAATTTCATCTATGAAAATAGTCTTTTGTGTTTTAAATTTGAAAAATACGTTTGACAAAGGTAGAGTTCAGAAAAACGAATATAAAATTTTCCAGCAAACATGTGTCCGAAATCAGGAGACAGAATAAACATTGGATACAACGTGTGGTGTTTGTGTTTAAAAAATGAACGGTCGCAGTCAGTTCATTTACATGGTAAACGGCGCTTAGAATGTAACGTCACGCCCGTTCACAAGAGTGCTATTAAAGACAGGTTTCGTTATGATATTAGACAATGTCTATAAAATAATTATTTTCTCGATTTTTTTTTTGACAATTCGTTTGACACTGTTGTTTAGAAAAAATATCAAAACGTTCGGATGAAGTTTAACTTGCGATGCATAATCTGTCGTTATTAGAACAATATTTGACATAGTATGTTCTTTTATAGAAGAAATAAAATGTTCTTTTATAGAAAATAAATTGAGAGGAACTCAATTTATTTTTATTTATTGATTTTATTAAATTGATAAAAATATTGTTTAAGTAAGCAATATTTGCATTGTGATGCATTTTCTAATTTGGAACTTCATAGGACAGCTAAAATATTTTTTTATACTGTATTGGCTAGCTTGCGTGATTTTTTTTTTAAAGTTTATTTTATGTAAACATGTTTGAACGCAAAAATAGTATAACTTTTTTATATTTCGGTTCAAGTATTGAACCCAGGAAATCGGGATTTCCAGTAGAACAACTAGGTTCTTAAAAGTATGATATAAAATCTTTCAATAAAGAAAAGGATGAAAAAAATAAAACAAAGAGAAGAGATGCTAGACTAATAAGGTCCTCCAGACTGATTTCAGCCAAGGCGGCCAATGTCAAGAGAGATTACCAACTGCACAGATATTAAAGTGCACAAGTGTGTGCGCAAACACAGGTGCACTCTCTGTTCCCTAACTGTCATAATGCGATGGGACAGCAATCTAACACGACCGGAAAGAGTTTAGGCGAGGAACAACTGTTTTACGTGCTTTCCGAGGCACTGGAGTGTACACACTTTCAACTCCGGGCTGCTATTGAGAATTTTTGACAGAAAAACCCAACTTTTACTGCACAGACCTGGGATTTGAACCCAGGATCTCCGGATCTGCGGCTACTAGACCAACGAGGCAGTCAAATGCTAGACTATTGACTATTTAACAGAAATTTAAGGGTTCGAACCCGGGCTAGCACCACTGTATATACATGTACTAAATTTGTGTTGATAATTCATCTCGTGCTCGTCAGTGATGAATAATATGAGGAAAGCTCTAAACTTTCTTCTCAACAGGAAAGCAGAGCTTACTCTAGCAGTGGGTATTTACAGGCTTTACTTTTTACATAAACGTGTCGTTCCTTAATAAACATTTACAATTATTGACATCGGCTTATAATACATGTGCAAAATTCCTACTTAGTTTTCTGACTGTTTCGATGAAAAACTATAATTTGACATCTTTAGTTTTATTCACAGACACCTACATATATGTCAAGGTGTTCTGAAACGTCCTCCGTTACATAATTTCAGTATGAATTATTTATGATTTATGTATATAATCATATGTTTAAAATTAAGTTAAAGTGTTGGTAGTGGGTGAGTTAGCGTTTTGGGCATGTCATTAGCGGTTATCACTTCATTCCGCGTGAAAAATCTTCAACAGCCCCTTCTAGTACTCATGCACGGTTTAATGATTTATTAATTTTCACCTCCTATAATTTGGTACAAGTAAGCATAAAGAGCAGAATTATATACAACAAACTAGGTCTTAAAATATCTTAACTTCATTGTAAAATATAAATTTAATGAAAAAAATGCTTTTGTATTCAATACCATACCTAATAATATGCAGATGAAAATTTTGTTTTGATATTGAACGTCAATAAAGTCAGACAAAACAATAACAGATACACTAAAATTATGTATAAGTATAAGGATTGATTGAAGGATTATGTATAAGGATTATAGAAAAAAACAATTATACAGAATATATTATAACCTTTAACGACCGTGCACAAGAGCTTAAATAAGCGCTGCGTAAAAAGCGTTGAGTTTTTTTATCCCTTTGCTCCTTCTTATCTCTTTTTAATTATTTATTCAAAATGTTGTCAAAAAAACAAAAACCTTTATGTGTCATGTATTTCAGCCAACGCTTTTAGAAAATGGTAGATTAAAGCGTGCCTAATTTTTAGTATGTGTTTGCCAACTATTGTTTGATTTGTCTATTAAAACTATAGTTATTATTTTTTTAACCAAATAACGATAAGTACTAAAGAGTTTTCATAAAAAAGGTATCATATTGTTTATTATTTTTTACTGGAAATATTTATTTTATTTTCACGCCATCTAGTCCTTGCGATGTAGAGCGCGGTGCGTTTCCCGCACCCCGCCACGCTGGAGTGCGACTGTCGAGTCAGCAGCCTGAGCGATCGATACTCATCTTAGCCGCCTACTGAACGGCCTTTTGTTCTTCTATTATAACCTTATACCAACCACTTTGAACCCAAAACCGCACGACCTTAACTACTGCACAATCTCAATTCTTATTTTTAATAAGAATTTTAAAAGATTTTCCAAAAAAAATATATGATACTACTAAAGACGGCACGGGCACGGGTGTGGGTTATTTAATAAATAAAAACAACATAGTTATTAATTAATTTAAAAGTCGACTAAGGATAAAGCTTTTTTTCTCAAATGGTAAAACTCTTTTTTAATTTTAAATGATATTCGCAATGGGCACTTTTAAAAAACATTTTTTATATTATTATAATAATCATATTAATTTATTTAAATTTAGAATCTAACTTCCATATTTGTATGTAAAAGTCTAACTGTAGCACAGTGTAATTACTAGTCACTAATTCTAGTTGTTTTCGATTGATTTGCTTTTGTTACGTACTTGTAATGAATAAACAAATCATTAATAAAAATATAGTGAAGAAAAGTTACTTAAGCTTTATTATTATTAACTTTAAAATCATCTCATAAAAATTATTATCCAACATATAAGTTTTTAAAATTAAAAAAAAGATAATCACAAATCCTAATTACTAAATTAATTTTAGTGATATTAATTTTTTTTATCTTAGTTGAATTTCCATTGATTAATAAATTAAATGATTAATGTTTTCCTCTTATTTAGTGTAACACAATAAATCAATAAAATAACTTTTTAGGTACAAGCCCTTTATAATAAGTACGGTGTTTCAATATTTAAATGTTACTATATTTTTTTTGCAGTTAAAAAGCATACGTTATAGAAGTTGATCCCTTTTGTATCTTTGTGATACACGTTTTACTGTAACGTTACACAACGTTGCAAGCGTACACTTAAATTCGAATTTGTAATTTTATAGACATTGCATATACTCGTTTAAATCAAAATATTTGTTTTTTACGAAGCAAGTTCAGCGCTTTTCCAAAGTTTTCCAGTTTTTCCGAAAATGAAAACAGATGGAGGCACTAGTAGATTAAATCGCGCTATCGTTGACACCATTTCTAAAGTATAATACAGCTTCCATCTTCCCATTTATTTAGCTTTTTGACTAGTTAATTTCTCATTTTCTTTAGTTGCTAGTAGGTTAAGGCTTGTAAATATGCTTGTAAATATTAATTAAGTAGGAATAGGAAATACAAATATAATCAAGTCCATAAATATCTCACGTTTATTATAGTTTGATATTGCTTACTAATGAGAAATTTTTGAAAGCATCTCTCATATCGTTGAGAGATGTTAAAAATTATAAATATATGGCGAAGATATTATTCGGATTTCTTCAACTTTTTAAGAGAAAATGCGACGTTTATTGGTGAACGATATATATATTAAATTTATCACCTGTGAAGCCATTATATATAGATTATTTTGACACATATCTGCTCGTATAATATATAGACTATGCAGTTAAATTTGACACTTTCGAAATATTTCCAACATTATTTATACGATTTAAAAACTGAAATATTCTAATATATAAAAGTTTTCTTAACTGTTCTGTTCTATTGTGTAAAGAAAAATATGCCCATCAATTCGTTTCTACATTTATAACACAAATGAAATACGAAAGCGATAGGATAATTTTTTTAAGACTCAATCTACTGGTAAATTGTACAAAATACGCAGTTAATAATGAAATCGTTTTCTACCAGCCAACCATAAAGAAGAAGGCAGATAAGAATGAATGTAGATATTGTGATAATAAAATAGTCGACCAAAATTAGATTAACACAATTATTATAATGAAAAAACCTATGGAAATAATGATGAATCTATAAAAAATAAATTCATTGTCAAATAAGCATCGAAGTAGGAATTACATAAATAATTTTATTGATATTCATTTATAATACGAGTATACCTATTGAATAACTATCAGTATCTAGCATAACAATAATTTCTCATAATGTCATCAACGTAGTCTGAGTTTAATGCGAATTTGGCAGAACTGTTTGCATATTAAAAACTTAAATACCTATTTTTATTTTATTTACTCACCTATTTTTATTTATTAAATTGTAGATCACTTTTGGTTGTATTGGTTATTGTATATTGTATAGCCTGTCCGACTCTGATATAACTCTTCAAAAAATATTTAACAGTATTGTAAAAAAATTATAATATATCATGGTTGTAAATAGTTTTAGTAGTTAGTTTTACAATAATCTCTAATATGTTTTCGATAAAGTTATATATAAGTATTATATATATTATATAAGTATTATGTATCAAGAGTCTTTTTCGTAAACGCTCATTGACCTCTAATCTTTCATACTAATGTAACAGAACTTTTTTTTAATAAGAAAATATTAAAAAAAAGCTAGATTAACTGATGAATTGAAAAGATTTCTTCAAAAAGTATTTTTTCTTTTTAAAGAAAACTTACCTTGATTTTTTTTTAAGTAGCTCATGCCATCTAGTATCAATCCAAAATATGTAAATAAATACGTAGCTTTATAAGACAAAAATCAACATAAAATTAAAAACTATATTTTAAAGATCTTTTATTTAATCATTTCTTTTTTAATTTTTACTTTTATTTTATATAATTATTAGGAGTTTTAATTGAGTTCATTTGCCCCTAGCCACAGATAAGATTTTATGATAAATAAATCTGAGTTGAAATGTCAAAAATGCTGTGATGGATTTGATTGTTTGTTTGTGGAAAACTCGTTAGAAAGTATTAAAATGTCATTAAAATTAGAATTGTAAACATTTTTTTAGCTAGAAAGCAATATCTTTTCCATTAGCCATAACATTTTCAAGATATAGTGGCAATATCCATATCCTATAGTAGTTAGCCTTGAAGTAGATGTCATTTAAATGAGTGTTGTTTATTTAACATTTTAGTGATATTAGTCGTAATTTCACGATTATATGGCTCTGATGTTCGATTTATGTTTTGTGACAAATTGGAAGAGGCATGTTTTACCCACGTATTCGGAAGAAAAGTGCAAGTTTAGTAGTTCTCAGCTGGACATGCCTAGCTGTATTGTGCGCTGCCTCTACAGCACCTTGCGACAAATCTCGTAGGGTTTTCACAGAGCCAAGTGGAATTATTACTGATGGCCCCAGTAACTCCAACTATACCCAAGTAGGTTGAAGCTTAAACTTAAATATTGGCAATTTTTAATAAAACTACTTAAAATATTAATTATAATTTTATTTTAGGATTCACATTGCGAATGGCTTATTAAAGCTGCAAACAAAAGTCAGTACATAACATTGAGCTTCCTTCGTATGGGAACAGAATGTTCATATGACTATGTATTTGTGTATGATGGTGATTCATTTGATGCTCCATTATTAGGAAGTTTCAGTGGGAAAACAGAGCCACAAAATGTAACCGCTTCAAGTGGATATGTAAGTTTAAATATTAAAAATGTATTGCATTTATAATTTTTGGATAAGTAATAGGTGAATTATCTTTGTAGATGTTAATATTACTATACAGTGATACAAACTATGTGCTAGATGGATTCAGGGCTACATATGCTATTCACAACTGCCCAAATAATTGTACCGGGCGAGGTTTGTGTATGTCCAATAAATGCTTTTGTGTGGGAACCTGGGGTGGGCCGGATTGCAGTGTAGAACTTTGTCCTAGTGGATGCTCTGGGAATGGACAATGTAAAGGTGACAGGTGTCTTTGTAAAAAAGGGTAAGTTCTCATTGTATTTTCAGGAAAGTCATATTACCATAAAGGATCACCTCTGCCCATAGACATAGGAAATGAAACATGTCATTGCTAATGTTATAAATGAATAGTGTGTTTGTTTATTGTCTTAACTCAATTGATCTTCATAATATTTTGCATACAGGTTGTCAGGGGTAAACTTAGTACTTGAAAAGTAAAAAATACATCTTAATATATGGGATTGCATAGAAAATATATACATTAATTAAATAAAGTTATGTCTAAAATTAAAATATGTTTCTTCAGTTATATTATACATATCATATTCCGTATAAATATATTATGCGAAGTAAATAAAAATCAAGGAAACAATAATGAATAACTATTACCTATCCATAAATTTTATAAGAAGGTACTTAATGATATATCGAAAAATATAATTAAATTAGATTTCATTAGGCTAACAAATATGTTTAACCAAATGCCGACAGGATATAATCCTAAATCCATCCTAAGAAAAGATTAAAGGTTCAAATAAATGTCACTGGGTTTTGCATGTTTTATTTGTGTTTTTAAATCATCTCAAAGTCCACAATAAAGAAAAATATTGTGAGAAAACCAGAATGTGTTAGATAATACTGCCAGAATTATGTAAAACAACTCCAAACCTTTGCCTTAACTGTTAATGTGCTATAATATGTAATTGAAGCATCGCCGTAATTAACATTAAATTTTTCTGTTCTGTCCTTGTATGGATTAGTAATTAGTGATCTGTTTCAGATATTCTGGTGAATCATGTTCCCTGAAACATGCGGATAAAGAAGGTAACAGCTGGCATTGGATATCTCACACCGAAAGTGGCATGACAAAGAGAGCAGCTCACTCTGCTGTGTATGTTAACCAAACGGACTCTCTATATGTGTTTGGAGGATATGATCTGAATAGAGTTTTAGGTGTATTAGAGATTTATAAGTAAGTTTTTCTAAAATGCTATTATATTTACAGAAATTACTTTTTTTTTATGTGCAATGACCTTGTGCTCAATATCTCAATATCATACGATTGAATATGGCAAAGTTTTAATATGCATCTTTAGAGATTGTACTTGCAGAGTTTCAGCTAAATGACTCAATATCAATTAAGATTTGTAAATGTTGTTAGGCTTTGTACGGGCCTGTCTAGGTGGATACCACCCACTCATTAATTATTCTAACGCCAATCATCATTACACTGTATTGCTGTGGCCCCGTTTGAATGGTGACAAAGTCAATGCAATTACAGTAACAAGATATAAACATCTCAGAGATCAAGGTTGACAGTGTTTAAGTTATGTGATGAATAGTTAGTTAATTTGTTATCTTGCTAGTGTCTAAGGGTGAAGATAACTTGCCATCGTGCAGTCCATTTGCCTACCTTCCTAAGATAGACGAAACAAGCTTGTTGTAAACAATGAAAAAAAAGTCAGCAATTAATTTATGTATGGACGCTCAGTATGTGAACAGGACTATATATATGTAAATGAATGGTATCAACAAAGTGTTACATATTATATAAACCTGATTATTTTATAATGTATAAATGAATGAGTTTGTGACTATTTTGTTTACTTATCAGTTTTTCAATCTTTTAGTAAAACACTTAACAATACCTTGTATTGTGTTATTTATGTAAATTAAACAATATAATATATACAACAACAGTACTGTTATTTATTTAGCATATAAAGCTTTTAATACATTTATCACAATAGTTAACTTCCTTGTACATTATATATCCTTGGTGCACAGATTTTCTACTAGTCAATGGTATGACGAAAACGGAAAAGTATTAAGACGTTATCCTACCAATGAAGAAATTGATAAATCCTTATTAACTTTATTTACCAAGGTGAGTAGCTTTGATGAATATTTATATGATTATTTTTTAATTGTAACATAGCTGTAAGTGCAACATTAAAACATTAAAATACTTCTTATTCATTTTTTTTTAACCTTTGTTTTGTATATGTTTGTGTGTATATATTTCATTTAGTATCGAACTCATTGGGCAACAATTGTTTTTATTTTAATCTAGCTGATGTATGGTAGGGTATGGTAGCGTAGGTATAATAAAAAAAACCGATTCGACTTGCGCGTTTTCTATTGCATGTTGCATAGCAAGTAATTTGCTGCTATACTTCAACTTTGAGCTGACCAATTTCGGTCATAGTGACCATTTTAAAAGACTAATCAACTACGAAGGACATATTATAGAGCATAAATGTGTATGTAAGAACAGGTGCGCTCTGGTACTCCTTCCGAGACGAAATTAATGCGTCCTACAAACAATGATACATTAATTTTATACATTAATACGTAATAAATTTAAGTAAAGTCCATTATGCTTGAACTGTTAATCCATAGAACCGTTGTTTCAGGGCAACATCGACGGCAGTTGGCAGATTGGAAATCGGAGCTCGCTTTTCAATTTGCTATTGACATCGTTTTCGAACCATGACAGAACCACATTACCTCTTATGTATACGCCCACATCCACCCCCTACTCGGAAAGTTATTTACAATTTACCGATCGTCCCGAATTCCTCAGCTCGAATGTCAAATCTAATTATACCAAGCCCGAGCCGAGGTATGGGCACTCCGCATGTGCTTGCAAAAATGGTTTTATATTGTACGGTGGGAAGCTGTCGGATGGAAGTCTCTCTTCAGAACTCTGGTACTATGACGCATTGGCCAATACGTGGACCCTTAGAGCAGCGAACTCGACATTCAGTCCGCCCGGCTTGACGCGTCACACCTTAACCGCCGTCAAGGATGAATTGTATCTTTTCGGTGGAAGTACAGTTGACGGCGAATTCTCGTCAAGGTTAGTTGAGTTATAATATATACAAACAAACATCACGATATCTAACTGATACTATAGGTCCGATTGCCTTAAAATTTAGCACAGTTACATGAATTTAGAACATAAGTTTTCAACTAAATTAAAGAGGTTACTTTTTATTAATTTTACCTAAAACTTATCATATTTTGACCGAAATGTTTTAATTTTTTACTCAATTAATGCTCCAAAAAAATTATATGCAACAATATTATAATTTGTTTTTGATCATTACAAAATAGTTTATTGTTTGACAAAATGTATAATTCTGAAGTTTACAAGGTTGGGCCTAAGAACCCTAAGGAGAGACAAAAGAAAAGCTATTTTTTTGTTGAAATTTATCCCTCAAACATCAAAACGTCATAATTGAATCATTACAAAGCTATGGTGCTTAAGACGACTTGTTTATATCGTAAACAAACCAATTAGATTTGTTTGCAAGGACGGACTAGAAAATACTTTGTAAATAAAAATTTCCGTGAACAAAAAAAACCACAAAGAATTTAATCTGTATTTAAATTGAAATGGGCTTAGAGAAAAACAATTATGTGTTATAATTGATTATTTAAAATAAAGAAGGTGGTATAAATATATATCTTTTCGATTTCGTTGTATTATTGTTTTATTTTTCAGTCTTTACAAAATAAGATTGAGCGATAATGGCAATGAAACATGGGAAAGAGTGCAAGTTCGAGGTGGTAAGGAGCTGGATGTGCGTGTGGTCGCGCACACCGCGGTCTACCACCAACACTCCAACTCTATCCTGGTGTACGGTGGTGTAGTCGCAAGCGTCGCTCGGTATGTATATATGACGTCATTGGTGTAATTAAATAATTGTTTAACGTTTTAAGATATTTTTTTCTTGTTTTTTAGGTTTTCCAAACTTTCAGATCGAATGTTCGCTTTTGACCTAGACTACAAGCATTGGAGCGAAATCCACTATCCACGGGCTCATTTGCGCGATACCTACGTTCCGCGCGAGCGAGCTTTCCACACAGCGACGGTCATCGGTAATGACTAACCGCTTTTATTTAACGAGCCTATTTAGTGCCAATAATGAAGTGTAATTTGTGTGCGTGACTTGACGAAAACTGGTATCATTTTCGCCATGTGAGACAATCATGATGAGTCATCTACATCAATATTATATCTATTTCGAAGTTAGAAAATCATCTTATATAAAGTCAAAGTTAAAAATCTTTATGCAATATAGAAACGTTACACTTGCTTATGGATTGTCAAATATTTAACACCGGTTTGGAAATAAACGACAAAGACCTGAAAAGAACCGGCGAAAGAAACTCAGAGGGTCTTTTTTAAATTTCATTTTTTACCCAATAGTTCTACTGATGAAAACAAATCTTCTAAATATGAGATATAATAAAATAAAAAAAAAAACCTTATCCAAGTGTCGTTGTATAGGCAGTTTTTAATCATCAATTATAATGATTAAAAATTCCATGTAAAATAGATTCAAAAAATAGTTCAAACTAGTTCGAAATGTTGAAGAACCGTTTTATAACGGTTCTTCCTCAGATATTAAATAAGTTTTTGGTTCAGATGGTTTCGACTAATTTTTTTTTCTCACATGGCAACATTTAATTTCTTCCAGGGAACTATTTGATTGTGTTCGGTGGATACTCTCACCGACACAATAGGGAAGAAATCTGCTATGATGGACAAATGTACCTCTACCACCTCGGATGTCATTCCTGGATACCGTTAGATGTTCTCGGCAAGACTCGCAAGTTTTATCCTAAAAAGCAAGGGGTGTTCGCCCACGCTGCTACGCTCAAACCACCTTCTACTTTGCTGATTGCCGGCGGCTACCATGGCAATGTCAATGGTAGGTATAAATACATCTACCTATTATATTCGTTGACATATTTGTGAAATATTTTGTATTCACTATATTGTTTGCGATTGAGCCCAGATTTATATGTTTACCTAAGTAAAACTCATTAACACGTTATATGTACTTTAAACGTTACATAAAATTAACATAACAACAACGACATGAAAGATACAACTAACGCGAGTATTACGTAATGTTATGTTTATGTATTTTATTTGTGTTATATATATTGCAATGATTAGATATACTACAAAGTCTGCTTAGACTATCTTTACTTATATAATAAAACTAAACTTTTTCTTTGTTTGAACGCGTTAATCTCTGGAACTACCCGTTTGCATTTCAAAAATATGTTGGCATTCGATAGCCAAATTGTTGAGTAAGGCAACTACCCACGGGGGCGGAGTTCTTACTCCGCGGGCAGCACGTTTAACGTGGGCGAAGTCGAGTGGATCAGCTAGTAAAATACATAACCTTCAGTTCCTTATAACATAATGCAGAATGTGTTAGATTATATACGTATGTGGTATTAATACATAATATGAGAATGATTTATCATAAATTATGTGTACTGCGTGGAATCAGCTTAAAATAGGTTACCAGCCAATTCCGCAGTCTACGAGTTAGCACCGGGGGTCAGGATTTTTAGTCGCTCAATTTTTAATGTGAATGATGCTTAATCATAAACCAACGAAAAAAATATTTTATAATATACAAGACAAAGACTTTTTCTATATGGAAATATAATATTCATAATTACAATGTTGACAAAAAGAGACTGATTGATATTAGAATACATATTAGGGATAGAACACATTTGTGCGACGAAATAAAGCGGACGTGAGATATCTACAACAAAAAATCTCAGTATTTTACAAGCTTTAGTTTAACAAGTGTAACGGTACCTTTACAGATGACGCCGTGTAATGCTCGCTACCGCTGTTTTGATCGCGCAGGTGTGTTACACCCTTTAAATTAATTATAATTTTTATGCAAGAAATAGTGCTTACGATCTAAGAGTCATAAAATTTGTATTACAATAAGTTCTTTGTTCTTAAACTATATGTAGGGTTATGGTAAATAAAAATCTTGAAATTATAATAATGGTAAAAATATTTTTTTTATATTGTTATTATGTTTTATTTTTTCATAATTATAAATATTTTCAGGTGACCTGTTAGCATATGTTGTCCCAAGTTGGCACGCCGGAATTATCGATAAGGATCCAGAGTCAGCTTGCCCGAAGCATCGAACGCAGCCCGAATGTCTCGCAGATCCTGAGTGCGGATGGTGTTCGGCTGATGATGTAAATATTTGATAATTATAAAGTTGAGATAAAATCTCATATTTTTATATATTATTTATCTTTATTTTATAATATTTGACTAAATTATTTATTATTATTTTCAATAACATTTTAGTACTAAACATGGTTTTAGAAAATGTGAAAGTATTGAAACTTTTATTCTCTTATCTATATACCTTTTTTAGATTTGCTATGGAAGAACAATAGGATCGAATTGTACGACTAATTTACAATCAATACGATGCGGTGGCATCTGTCCAGCTCTTGGTGACTGTCATTCGTGCCTCATCCACGGTCCCGCCTTAGGAAAAAATAGTTCTCGCACACCACTTATTTCCGTTAGCACTAAACTGGGCTTGTATCAGTGCAGTTGGTGTGTCCAGAATGCTCGGTGCCACCATAAAGACGGTAAGTTTATCAAGGAAGTTTAGTAAGGAAAAAATATTTTATACATGATGTGAAAATTAAATTAAATCGGCTATTTACTTCAGATAACTACGGTGTCTGTGGAGAAGATACACCTTCTGAAAATCCAGGCTGGTGGGGTACAACCGGCACAGAAGTGACGACTCCAGATGAATGTAAAATTTTAGACAAACGACCAGGCCTTACATTTCTTAGATATCAGCAGCCTGCCGATTGGAATCATCCCGATGGTGTCTCTGTAGTAAATGCGACAACTGTCGACTGGGGTACAGGCGGAGGCAGTAATCATATATTTGCCGGACCTAGCGAAGCAAGGCTACGAGGCTGGCTACACATACCGCAGTACTGGAACGGTACAGGGGAAACACTACACATGTGCGCTGGATACTCCAACTTGTCACTCAATCTCGGAGAGAGCACAGAACCCGTTGCTAATTTGACAGCTCAGCCTTCCGCTTGTTCTCCAATAGACTGGCCAACTCTGCAGCCTGGCCGTCTCGCCATAGATATGCACGCAAATGACTCTCTACATACGGGCCTATATCCCTCCCATCATCACGCCAAAATGGAACTACAACACAATAAATCTCAAGAAAGCGCAAAGGTACGTTTTAAACATACAATAGGAACTCAATGACTTTTAGGCCTCTGCCTCGAATTTTGCGGGCAGCGGGGCGGCGGCGGCGGCGGCGCGGCAGCGGGGCGGGCAACGCATACCTGTTCTCCAAACTAGCGGGCAGATCGCGCGGCACTATAGCGGTGTAGTGTTGTGTTCGTGGTTGTGTTGTTAGATATTTGTTTTTATTCGCGAACGAAATGTCTGAAAAACGGCGACATCTTTTTGATTCAAATTAATTCCTAACGCTCGATTTATTGTGGGCAAAAGAAGAAGTGGATCCCTACTATAGGGCAAGGAAAATAAATGGCGAGTTTTATCGAAATTATGAAGAACAGAGACAAAATCCCGACAAATTCTAACTAATAATTGGTTAATTATTCTTCTATTTTTATGGTTCACATCTTTGCTGTTCCATATGGGTGTCCTCTCAAAGATTGCCGAAATAATTAGCTCTTGCACGTCCGAAGACATTTTGATACGTCACAAAAAAAATGTACAACACTATACCTACAATGCAGACGCGCAACGCGGGCGGTCACCGCTTGACTGGAGTGCACCGCTCGTTGCCCGCCCCCGCGCCGCTCCTGCACCGCTGTATTCGAGGGCCGGTCCATTTGATTATACGCGTAAGATCCTGCCGCTCCCGCGCCGCCGCCGCCGCCGCCCCGCTGCCCGCGAGATTCGAGGCAGAGGCCTTAAATGAGTATTTGTAAGAACTCGTTTATTTACTTGTTTATTTCCAGGCTTTTACATTCGAGTTTCTGGAGCCCTACTCGAACGGTCAGTGCTCAAATTACGACAACTGCCTACTGTGTCTATCGGATGCGGCATGCGGGTGGTGCGAGCTGACGAATCGCTGCGAACAAAGAAACATCGACGAGACGCAGACGTGCGCCATCGACGGCGAGTGGCGGTACCTCACGCTGCTCCCCGCGGCGTGCCCCAACTGCTCCAACTACATCAGCTGCGAGCGCTGCGTGTCGGGGAACTACTGCGAGTGGTGGGCGGACGAGGCGCGCTGCGCGCGGCGCGGGCGCGCGGGCGGCGCCGTGGTGGACGCGTCGGAGTGCCCCGCGCCGTGCCGCACGCGCCTCGACTGCGAGCACTGCCTCGACGAGCGCGGCCGCTGCGTCTGGTGCGAGGCCACCCGCCAGTGCTTCAGTTTCAGCGTCTACACGAGCGAGTATCAGTTCGGCCTGTGTCGCGAGTGGCTCGACCGCGCCTCGACGCCCGCCGACGAGGTGACTAGAAAGTCCGGTCAGTGCAAATCCTGTCAGTCTCACGTGCAATGTTCGACTTGCTTGCGCAGTATGGGATGCGGCTGGTGTCATTCGCACGAAAACCCGATTAACGGAATGTGTACGGAGGGTGATTTTACTCGTTCGCACGTGGACTGCGCTTCCCTTCTAAATGTAACGTCGACGGACGCAGGGTGGGCGTACGCACAGTGCCCGGACGTCGATGAGTGTGGACTGAGGCTCCACGATTGTCACGAACATGCAGTGTGTAACAACACTCACGGGTCGTATACTTGCAAATGTAAACAGGGATATATAGGAGATGGAAAAAAAAGTTGCATGCGAACTTGTTACAATAACTGTATTCACGGATATTGCTTAGGTGCTCCACAGTACAAATGTCACTGTGATTTGGGTTGGACGGGAGCCGATTGTTCGATAAACTGTGGATGTCATAATCACTCAACATGTAGAACCGGTGTAGGTCGGTGTGATGAATGCCAAGATTGGACGGAAGGTGAATTTTGTGAATCATGTAAGCCCGGTAGCCATGGGAACGCGACTGCTGGACAAGGTTGTCGACGTTGCGATTGTAACGATCATGGTGACGAGACCCGTGGTGTTTGTGACGTCGCTACAGGTGAATGTATTTGTAAAGATAATACCGAGGGTCAAAATTGTGAGCGCTGTAAACCAAAATTCTATGGAGATCCGCGCCACGGAGGCAGATGTTATTATCAATGTGAACCTAGAGGAATGTTAAATGCCTCTCAAACTGAAGGTATCGGTTCCTATAAAATTGACCCTGATATTAAAACTATAGGCCCCGCCAAGGAATGTCTGTGGATTATATCAGCTGAAAACGTTAAAGATGCCATTATACAATTCACAGTAAACTCTTCAACATTCAACGTGCCATGCGACCAAAATGCAGTGTATGTGTATGATGGTTTGGGCGGTGTGCCAGATTTAAGTAACAATCAACAGAGTCAACTTTTGGGTGTTTTTTGCAATGGAGCCTCTTCAGGTGTCGTAGAAGCTCGAAGTGGTAATTTGACTGTTCATTATAAACAGAGCCAACCTGATCAAGGATTTGAAGGCGTTTACAATGTTTTAGCCTGCGATGGTTACTGCACTTGGCCCAGGATATGTAAAAACAGACACTGTATTTGCGCAGAAGGCTTCGGTGGCTATGAATGCAATGTAGAAGTATGTCGTAACAACTGTAGCATACATATTAAAGGTGGAGTGTGTGACACTAGCTATGGACGATGTCTTTGTAACGAGGGGTATGGTGGTGATGATTGCTCTCTAAAACTAGATAAAACACAACTTGTATTCACGGAACTTTTCAATTCCGATTTTCTTTCTGATGGCTTAGATCATTTACGAAAAACCTTACCCAGATTTGGACACAGTCTAGTAGCTGATAGACGAGGTTTATGGATGTTTGGAGGATACTCGCTTTCGCATGGACCTTTAAATGATATAAGATTTTATGATACAAAAAATAACACTTGGATGCAAGTAAATGTAGATGCTACGCCTGATCCAAAAATGCCTGAAGGTCGATACTTCCACGCAGCTGAAATCTACCATTCCAAGCAAAATATCTATATTTTCGGTGGCCTTAGCCTGCAAGAAAAAAGTGGTCAAAACAAAACATTAAGAGATTTTTGGCAGTTTAGTCTAAAGGAGCGTCGATGGAGTCAAATCAAAAGTAAAGAAGAATTTCCTCCACCACTTGCTGGACATACATTAACACTACAAAAATATCAAGATTATGAAAGTCTTGTGCTCATTGGAGGCTTTTCTTTAGAAGAAGGATTTATGACAGATATGTGGGAATTCGATTTGGATAATGACAAGTGGATAAAATTGAGTTGCGGTGGTTCGAAACCAGTCGGATTGATTGGCCATAGTACGGTTTATCATGCTCCTTCTCAAAGTCTGTATGTTTTCGGAGGAATATTGTACATGTATAATGGAACTATAATATCAAATAAATTATATTCATTCCATTACCCGTCTAAAAATTGGAGTGAATTACCAACTTTTCCAAGTTTAAACGGTCACGACAACTTACCAAGAGCAACGTATTTACATTCAGCTGTTACAACGAATGAATATATGATCGTATTTGGCGGTCGAACGATACCAGATAAAAGGACAAATAAACTTATTGCATACGTTTACAGTTGTAACCAATGGGTTAAGCTTTCCAAAGGTTTGTATTTCTATAAAATTTTAGTACCTACATTCTTGATTGAAATATGTTTATTTATACTCATAATTTATATTTTCAGGTCCAAGTGTTCTCGACCATCCGCCACCACGAACAATAGCACATGCAATGGCTATAGACATGGAGTCAGAAAGTGATTGGAATATTTATATCGTAGGGGGTTGGACTGGAAGTGCCAATTGTCAAGTTACGCGTGTTACCCTACCTGATGATTTGTGTTCGCTATGGAGCGCTAGTAAAATTGAGTGTAGAAGTCACATGGGCTGCAGTTTCTGTAGCACGGGAGATTATAAAAAATGCTACTCTGTAGATAAACCGGGATGTGAAGGTGGTGATAGAATTTCTACTAACGCGGGAGCAGCTTGTGACGCGGACTTAGTGGCAAGACGTCCGTGTGAAAATTTTACTTCATGCGTGTCCTGTTTGGCTGCTTGGCCATTGTATCCAGAAGAAAAACCGGCTTGTCGGTGGTGTGAAACGTGTGCTGCTGGAATTGGTAAGAATTTATCCGTGTTGCTAGACGTTATGCTAGAGGACGGAATCTATACATATTATCTAAATTTTTATTATATTATTTCAGGTGAATGCGTGCCAACAGACGAATCTTGTGTGAGCATAAAGTGCAATGCTGGAACCACATATATTAGTGATTCAGCTCAGTGTCCTGAACTAAGGTGTGTAGCACCAGACTGTGAGAAATGTATTTCGAATCAATGCTCTTGGACACGGCTAGTGAATAGAGAAGGTAGGTGTGCTCTTTCGTATCATTATAATTGGTTAATGTAAAAAAGCTGAAATATATATTACGTTCTTTATTTTTATCGTTTCAGCTCAAATATCAAGAATAATAACCGATCCATTAGAGCTTTATAACTGGACTTGCGCTATAACAGAAGAGCCAGGACGCGCGAGCATACGTACACTCCCACCAAAACTTGTACATACGTATTTTGGACTTACTAAAGAAGATTGTCCTAGTCGATGTCACCTGTACGATGATTGTCAGTCCTGTCTCAATTCAGAAGGTTCCGAAGGTGGATCCTCCGAATGCCATTGGGCAAGCTATCTTGGCACTTGTATTTCTCCATCATATCAGCCGTTGTATTGTGCGGGCGGCGTATGTGGATTAGTTTTATCTAAAGCCGATAAAAATAAATGTCCAGCACCTTGCGGTACTTTCGAACAATGTACCGAGTGTCTCCATCATTCTCATTGCGGCTGGTGCGCACTGGAAGGAGCTAACGGGGAAGGCGTGTGTACTGAGGGATCAATCGACTCTCCATTGGAATATTCGTCTCGAACGACTTGCGCCGCCGTATATTCTAACGTCCATCAAACGAACGAGACGAACGACACGTTTTCCTGGCATTACACTCGCTGTCCACCCGAAAACGAGTGTGAAAATAATCATCATCAATGCAAAGCGGAGTCTGAGGTGAGTCGATTTATTCAGGCGTTCATTCATTATGTTATCATACGATCTCGCAGTGAGAGACGTAATGACTGCATATCGCTTGTCACACGTGCAGGTATGCCGCGACCTGCCGGCGGGCTACGAGTGCCAGTGCGGCGCGGGACACAAGCGCGTGGGCGGCGTGTGTGCCGCCGTGTGCTCGCAGGGCTGCGTGCGCGGGCTGTGCGTGCAGCCCGACCGCTGTCGCTGCGACTTCGGATACGTGGGTGCCAACTGCACCATACAGTGCCAGTGCAACGGACACTCGCACTGCGAGGGCCCAGACAAGCTGGACGTCTGCACGGAGTGCCACAATAATACCATGGTTAGTTAATTTTTGTCTACAATACGACACATTTATAACTTACTGTTTATAGGGCCTAGCATAGCTTTTGTAGGTACTATGTAGTCATCGATTATGTAAAAAGCGCGTTGCGTTGGGTTGCGTTATTATCGATTATGAAACGAGATTTTTTATTTTATCCTTATTTGATTTGTATTTTATTTAATGCAATATTTTGTTTTAACATTGTGATCAATAATTATTAAAAATTTGATCGATAATGGAAAAGGGAAGACAGCAAAACTTCGATTAATAACATAAATTGTTAGTACTCAAATATATATATTATGTTGTTAATTTAAAAACCTGTTTTTATTTCTGAATGAAATATATGTTTCTTTGTTTGAGCACCGAATTCAATTTGTTTTGTAGTACATCTTCATCATCTCTTAATAGAAATACATTTTAGACATTATATTATATATTTATATAATGTAATTGTTTCGCCACAGGGTAGCCAATGTGAAAAATGTAAGCCGAATTTCGTGGGTGATCCTACCGACAACGGTCAGTGTATACCGTGCTCAGTTTTCTGTCACGGTCACACGTTAGTATGCACAAACGACGCGGACGTGTCGCTAGCACGAGACATAAACAGCGCCGACCTGGAGGAGTACTACCGGGAAGGCGCGGCCAAGGCGCGATGTGTGCGCTGCGCGAACAACACCGACGGACCTCGCTGCGAACGTTGCATCGAAGGATACTTCAGGGGTTCAGAAGATTTTCGAGATCCGTGTCGACCGTGCGTATCTAAAACTTACTCCTACCACTTTATAATTTTTGAATCAGTTACAACATAAATATTAGACCCTTTTTTAATCGAACTCTTTAATTTATAAAAAAATATAAAGAGGAATGTTTTTTTGTTTGCAATCGACAAACTCTGTAACTACTGAAACGACTTTAATAATTGTTTCACTATCAGAAAGTAATTTTATCCAGAAGTTACATAGGTTAATAAATAATTCATTTTATTAAATAGAATAATTGTAATTGGAATATAATAAATATTATTTTAGACAGAAATAATATTTGTAAAGCAAGCCTCACACTTACAAACTGAACGCCACGCGGGCTTGGCTGCGGGTTCAGCTAATAATTTATATTATCGCGTGTTAAGTAATTTTGTAATCGCGAATTTCAGATGCGAGTGTCACGGACACGGCGACACGTGCGACCCGGTGACGGGCGAGAAGTGCAACTGCGGCAACAACACGGAGAGCGACGCGACGTGCCAGACCGCCAGCTCCAGCAAAAACTCAGCGCAAGAGTGCTGGCGTTACCAGTGCGTCAAGTGTCGCGACCTCTACATGGGAGACCCGCGCAACGGACACCAGTGCTACAAGACTATTAACATTGAGAACAAGCTGTGCTTCGACGGGAAATCTATAGGTGAGTAGTGACTTCGTTACAAACAAAATAAAATATCATATACGTAATAATACGTAAGTACAGTAGTGCGATTCTGTAAGAACTCATTTCATTACTCACCCGTAAAATGTTGACAACTGACATAAGTCAGTCAGTCATTCAAATACGTGTATTCTTGAAATATAATAATTGTTATGGTTAATGTCGCATGTCATGTAAAATAAATAAATAAAAAATAAATGTCACCTTCTGACATTTCACGACCGTTTTCTACGGTTAGTGTGTTCTGACCGAATAGCTCTAAAGGTTAAAGACAATTTACGATGAGAATGATTTAGCTTTTATGGTTTATTTCGATGCCCTAGGCTTAGGTTAAATTATAAAGGCAAAATAGAAAACACCTGACTATTGTTCCGTTTCCTTATTAATGTTATGTCATTGCACAGCAGCAATGTTATTCACGTTGAAAATAGAAAAGGTGTTTCGAAGCGTCTATTATATCTAAAGTCATTTGTATCTCGTCATATAAATTGCCACATGAAATCTATTTAAACCTCGAAACACCTCGGCTTCTCCTAATATAGATCCATACAATCAAATCTGGTTATTTATATCGATTCTTTTTTGATATATGATATAAGTTATTAATTAGAAATATTCAAGTATATACTTGAATATTTCTGTCAAATTTTACAGGTTTTACCAATTTTTCAATAGCGTTTGATATAGTCGACTAAATTTTTTTTTATTATAGTTTGATGCGAAATATATTTTATTGGCTAGCCTCATACCTAATATATATATATATTAGATATCTGTTACGGTATATATATATATATATATATATATATATATATATACCGTAACAGATGTGCCTGCGAATGTCCCACTGCTGGGCTAAAGGCCTCCTCTCCTCTTTTTTTTTTTGAGGAGAAGGTTTGGAGCTTATTCCACCATGCTGCTCCAATGCGGGTTGGTAGAATATATATATAACATCTGATGGACAAATGACTTTCTTTGAGAATTTGACTACTCCACATCTTATGTAAGCTTCTTCTGTTCTTCAAGGATCCACCCTCGAACCGCGACTATGTAACGTCTTCATCGATGATATCGAAATTGTTTTAAATAATTCTTTATGCAGATGACTTAAAAGTGTTCAGAACTATACCACTCCTGAATTCTCTATTCTATTGTAAGACTTATAAAGTATTATGGGACGTGTAGACTTTTCGAATGGTGTTATATCAATAATACGGCATTGAAAGACAAATGAATTTATTATATATCATAAGCAGAAAGGTACATTATATTCAGTTTATATATTCCATAATATTAATATTACTATTCCCATAATTTCTTTTTGTTCTGCTTTTTAAATTACATTTTAAATACTTGACTTTATATATTTTAATTAATTGTTAAATAACTTGTTATTGTTAGGTTCACTCCATGTTTGGATGTAAAAGTGGAAACTTTTTTGGCTTATGTGAGACTTATTTACCAATGTTTGTGTATTATATTATGCTGTATGTTTCCCAAATAAATAAATAAATAGCACTAGCATTCAGAATGTAAACGATATCAAAATTTTGAGTATGAGTCCATCACAAATTAAGTTTATTCCAATGCACTATTTGTAAAAAAAATACAATATCTGGATTTTTAAGCCTGTAAGGCTACAGGCATTTAGGAGTTTTTAGATTATAGTTCGGTTGCTTGGAATCTACATATACTATATATAGATTCCAAGCAATACATATACGTACGGATATATATGTGTCCGTATCCGTAGGTAATATATATATAAGTTTGCACGATAAACTGACTACTGAAGAGCTTAGCTACCAGTCTCGACCAATATTCTAGATATTTCTAGAACATATTTGTTTTTGCTATTAATTACAGGCACAAGGGATATAAAATCTTAGTTCTCAAGGTTAGTGGCGCATTGGATATGTAAGCGATGGTTGACATTTCTTACAATGCCAATGTCTATAGGCGTTGGTGACCACTTACCATCAGGTGGTCCATATGCTCGTCCGCCTTCCTATTCTATAAAAAAAAATATTATTAAAAGAATGTCAAATACTCCTTATAACATTTGTATGGTCTTAAACATATCTATATTTACATTTAGTGCCTTTGTAACTGAATTTTAAAAAGTTATTTTTTGTGCAATAACTTAATGAAGACAAATCTTAAATAATTTTGTGTACTAACATTTCTTTTTATTTCAATTTAATTTACTATTTTTAGATGTTAATAGTTAGTTTATTATTATCGTTTAAAACACAGTTACTGTAGTAATATCGGGGCTTGTTATCTACCTCTTAATATCAAATTAATACTGATTAATCTTATCTTTTTTTCCTATTTCTTATTAAAGGTCTAGATTGCCAAAAAGGGGGCTTACATTTAATATTAAGATGGTCTTAGATGTATTATTTTATAAATAAATGATATATTAAATTTTTATTTCAGATGAGTGCAAAATCAAACCTCGTCCGCTGTATCCGGGTCAGACGGTCTTCGTAGCGGTCAATCCCAGATATATGAACGTCGATATACGCGTTATAGTCGATGTAACTCAAGGTGCCGTGGATCTATATATGAGCCCTAACGACAGTTCCTTCGTGGTTTCGGTGAATTCGAGCACTGGGGCTCATGCAGTAGACCTGGATCCAACTTATTACAAACACGAACCTTTCAGGAAAATCCCATCCTTCGATGACCATATACCGGAAAAACCTGGAAAAACGACTTGGTACTACGACAAAACTGAATACTCTCTTGCCGATTTCACAGCTAAAGACCTCGCCACGTATGTGACCGTTGATAAGAGGAATGTTTTACTTCGTGTCAAGAATCTCCGTAACCGTCTCGTTCTGACGTTACCACAGAATGTCCATGACTTGACGCATACGAAGTTTTACATTATCATCAGAGCGACACACTTTGAAGATGGCTTAGCGAGTTTCGGCGTAACTTTCTTTCGCCAGGACCAGCTGCATATAGATCTGTTCGTCTTCTTCTCGGTGTTTTTCTCGTGCTTTTTCCTTTTCTTGGCGGCGTGTGTTGTGGCATGGAAGGCAAAACAAGCTGCCGATGTACGTAGAGCGAGAAGGAGACACGTCGTAGAGGCGAGTTCTTATTCACATTGTTTTATTGTGTACCTTTTTACGGTATATTAGTGTATAAAAAATTATCACATTTATCATCATGATCTATTATAATAGATAAGTTTCAAGAATGTATTTATCGAATAATTTAAAAATCTAATTAAAATGAATTCATTTAATAAATATAAAAATATATCTTTAAATTCTTATGAAATTATAAATTTATTTATGGGATTATTAACAATAAAAATTACTCTATAAATAAATTAAAAACGAAAATCTGCATGTAAATTAACGATAAACCACGCGAGCGCTAAGGTTTGACATAGAAACTTTTATGTAAAATGTGCAGTGCATGATCTTGATTAGTTTAAATAATGTTACATGCAAATTCGAGACTATAGTCGTTTCCCGCTAACATACGTTAACTTACTAATTCTTTCTAAATCTATTGAAGGATCTTAAATCACAGGCTTAACAGTTTTGATCTACGCTTGAATTGAAACCATTATGTTCATCGTATTCCTTCATAAGATGGACTATACATAACTTGATAATTGTCTAGAAGTCCGTTGTATTAATGGTGCACACCTCGCTCGTCAGATGCTGCACATGGCGAAGCGGCCGTTCGCGGCGGTGCGCGTGGTGCTGAGCGGCGGCGCGTGGGGCCGGCGGCGCCGCGCCGAGCTGCGCCCCGTCGCCATCGAGCCCACCGCCGACGGCCGCGCCGCCGTCACCTCGCTGCTCGTCAGGTGAGCGCCGCCCCCCTCCCACTGACAGGCAGGCGCAAGGAACAATGTCTCTTCTAATAAAACATCTCCTTGTATCAAAATATTAATTGTGTATGGTAGGAATCAATATATTTTTTAAAATAACGCAGGATCAAGTATTTCTTTATGTTTTTGAGGCTATGTGGAGTACTATCATACTATATAATATCTGATAATCTGGGGAACGCGCAGCTACATCTTCTCAACGACTCTCACCCCCTCCTACAATGTCAACAAACAATTCTCACCCTCTCCTGCGCTCGCCACAAGTGCGCAAGCAATGAGGCCTCTCAATTCCGGTAGCCCTGATAAAGGGAGCGGCCGCTGTAAAGGCGGGACAGGAGGTATTAAGAATCACTGAATCATAAACGACAGATACATTTGGCAACGTGCAATGGACGAGCCTCAATACAAGAAAAGTTAAGTCTTATTAATTGGCAGATACAAGGGTTTTTATTTAGTCCGAAGACAGAGAGGGGATTCTATAGTCCCAGATTCAGGTAACTTATTCTACTTCCGCGAAGGCGACCAACAATCCAAGGTTAGTCGGTTTTTTAGTCAACAAGAATCTTATTCACAGATTTGTGGAAACCATTAGTGTATCGAACCAGGATTCTTACCTTATCTTAAATCTATCCGATAGTTACTCCGTAAAGGTTGTACAGGTAAATGCGTCGGTATTGACACAATCTGACAGTGTGGCAAAAGACATTGTAAATACCCTCAGCGACATCTCGAATACCCACTACAATGTTGTTATGGAAGACTAAAGCTAAAGTGGAGTACAAGAAACGGCGAATTGAAAATCGTTTCTTACCGAATCTTATCTTGTTATCTTATTGGTTGGCTTGTAACAAAGGAAAGTTCCGGATAACGACGAAATCACTACAGAGTTGCTCAAGGCAGTCGGGACTCCAGTCCTGAAAGAGTTAAGAGACTTTTTAATTCCATCGTTAAATAAGGCAAGAGCGTAGAGTTGTTAAACACAAGTTGTTCTCAAGAGTTGTCACGAACCGTCTTGTCGACTTACAGCCCTCAGAGCAAGCGGTTCGAAATCGTTCGATCGATCGATTTCGATCAGACTAGAATACCGTTGACCACATCCATGCTGTTCCACAGATTGTGCAGAGGACCGAATAGTACAAACAACCGCTGTGTATTGCTTATGTGAATCACAGTACCTCACGTACGAAAAAGAAAAAACTTTCAAAAAATGTCAAGCTCATTGGAAGTAATTGCGTTTGGTGGTCAGTCGTTCACTACGGCAATTGTGTTTAAATAATCTGTATATAATCTATTTGATTCATTAGTCAATCCACTCGTATGTCAATCTCTCGGTTTTATTTATATATATATTATGGAGGGCACATGATGTGAATCCTGCCTCATTTTAAATGCTTTTTTTATGCGACTTAATGTCTCGGTAACCAAATTTGTATTTTTCTAGCCCAAAGTAAGTGTTCCATATTCATTCAAATTTTGAGCTCTCGTTTATACCGATATAATGTTTTATTAAAAACAAGCCAATTATGTTGTTCGATTATAAAAATATAATAAAGTTAATATTTCGAATCAAGGATACGACCGGTGTACTGAACCAGGACGACTAATCAGTTCGATGTACTTCGTCAGGTTGCCGGGCGGAGGGCGCGCGCCCGTGCGCATGGCGCTGGCGTCGGCGCTGGTGCTCGTGTCGCGCGGGCCGCCGCCGCGCGTGCGCGCCCGCCCGCGCCGCGCGCTCTCCTAGCGCGCTCGATGCTCGCAAGCCGCACGACTCGCAACACCTCCTCGCCGTACCGACTAATTTTTTCTGAATATTTTCTCATTAGGTTTTATGTTCTTATTCAACTTCGTAGGTAGCACGGTGGTAACTAATAAAATATATGCGTCTCGATAATCGAGATCTGGATAGACGATATGATTCGAGCCGAGATTGATATTTATTCACTCGAATCGTTCTTGGTGTGGATAGGTGGAGGTAAATAAGAAATGTGATGTCTGTATTTAAATTTAAAAAAAATCTAGATATTTCGACGAGTATTTCTGAATCTGATAAGAACTGTAAAGTTCCGCCAGACCGAACTAGTTATTGAATTTTTTAACACACGTTAACATTTAACGCAATAATATATATAATTATATAGAGTTTATCCGAGTCCTGAGAGTATATATAGGAATAGTTTTTGTTAAAAGTTATTATTATAAATAAGTTTCGTTATTCGTATTTTAGTTATAAATTAAGAATGATAGTTGGGTTTAAAAATTGTTTACAAATTCAATAAGATCTGCTACAAAACATTTATTTTTATTAGAAGAGAAAGAAATTAAAAAATATATATATGCGTATTTTACAACGTATACTTTTTCTTCATTTTAGGTAGCTACTATTTAAAATAGTTATATATATTTGTAAATATGCCATATTGATTCGAAGAGAGCCAAAGGAATCAAAATTACGCGTGAATTGAGCGCAGGTTGTAATTAGCCAATAGTTGCCGAAGCTGTTGTGTTATTGATTTCGAAATTTTATTATGTGATGTTGAATCATAGTTACGTTATGGCTTGTTATTTCTAAATGTTTTAAGCAGCTAATCGTCCCTACGAATTTTATTTAGATAGATAGAGATATATTGTATAAAAGCTACTTTTAATCGTATTTTCTTGATAATGCAAACTCTTAAGTCAAACTCTTTTCTAAGTCTTACTAATGAATCTCTATTTAAATATTAATGAATTTATAATCGAGTTTATAATGTAATCTTCAGCTATAATCTGTTACCACTTCATGATATTCTTTAGTAAACTTGCTCTATGAATATGATGAGTGTTGACATTTATAAATAAAGTTATCTGTTTTATTTATTTAAAAAAAATCATTAAGAGGACCATTCAATGACAGTGTTACCCTTTTCGTGTGAACTACTATTTCTTGTCATCATAGTTAACTGTATTTTATATATTTTTCAATAATATTTATTAAGTCATTTACAAAATTGCTCAATTTATTCAAAATTTAAAGAATTTATATAAACAACATATGTATATTTTTTTTTCATTTTGCGTTTAAGTTTTATTGGTAAAGTAATTTATTTATTTAAATATATATACACACAGACATTCTTGGTCCTCTTCTGTGATTTTAAAATATTAAATCGTAAATATTTTTTATTTTTATTTAGCAACGATTTTGTACCTTTTATTGCACTTAATGACGATTTTTTGATTATTATACAAATTTCAATGAATATGCTCAAGAATTGCGATCCTTTGCTTGTTACATTCGATGTATTGAATGTTTAATGAATATTTTAATAAAAAAACGATTCGTACGAAAATCTGTCAAAAATGTTATTATGTAATTAGATTAGATAAATATTTATGTAATTATGCGTGGCAAAACTTGCATTGCATGTGGCTCCTAAATATGAATTGCTCATTGGTAATCAGCAGTATTGTGGAAATTAATAATCAATTAGTCGGTGTATAAGTAGAATCACGTTATGGTTTAATTTAAGGTAAAATATAACTATTAGGCATAATTATATAAGAGAGTACTGATATTGTTATTAATATTTGAGTAAGATATGTGTGATCAAATACTATACCCATTACGGTATAAAAAGTCCATAAAACATTCCATTGTATATCCCTGTACATACAGTTTAAATAAGGAAATTAAAAAATATATATATTGAGTGTAAATCGGGCATCTAAAAGCTTTAAGGATGTTATTCTAGTAAAATTGATTGCTCATTATTTCATTATAAATTTTTTTATATACTATTTAATGCATTTATTTATTCTAAACTTGCGATTGGTAAATAATCTGTTCTTTTATATTAGAATGAATTAGTTAACGTGATTATCGCCCTGTGATTCAGGTAAAAAATTATAATATAAGAATGAAAAGCGTTTATTTAATACTACATTGACCTTTGTTTGCTGATATGTTAAATATCAGTACAGTTTGCATAATAATGAACTGTCACAATATACTTACATGCTTTTAGCTTGTATAAAATAGGGAATGTATTTTATTCAAGGGAGTATTTTTCATAATGAATACTTCAGACTTGTCATTTTCTGAGACACTAATTGAATCTTGGTATATGTAATAGTTACTATTGAGTAAATTTCTTACCAAAGGGAATTTGTCAAACAAGATAAAATTATATCCATAGATGATAATTACTTTTAAATAAAACAATGGCAGGACCCCACAAAATAAAAAAAATAATTAATAATTTGTATATGTCATATGTGGTAGAAATTCAGCATTTTCATGTTAAGAAATTTGACCTAAAATTTTTGTATGTCTTTAGCACAATAAATTTCGAATGATATGTTTAATAAAGCCCCACCTATTATAATAAATACTAAAAAAATGTCACTTTTCAATTTTTACACATTACCATATAATAGATTAGACAATTATTCAACCGACTTTACATTGCATATATTTTGTACTATACTACATACAAGAATAGATGTTTACACGATAAACACAACTTTAAATAAAAGAGATTACTGATTAAGTATTTATATTGCTCAAAGTATTTGGTGTGAAATTATAGTAGGTAAATTATTAATAAATGTTTCAATGTTATTTGGAAGTTAATATTTGCGTCATACATATGTATATCTACATGACAGTAGAAGACGCATGATAATAGTGATACAATCTATATTAAACCATAGGTAATTTCTTATCCAACATTATCTTACTAACAAGAGGAATAATCTCAAAATATAAACATATCTTAAGTTTGGTCTTGAATATAGAATATATTTTTTATGTAGTCGTTGGTTCGATTTTTGATTGTGACAAATCTTTTTTCATGCAGCTAAATTATAGAAACTGTTTTCTTTTCTTATAATGTTTTGTACTTCATATAAACAATGTATAAAATAAATTTATCTGTATATATTATTATTGCAATTAATGCACACAGTTGAAATCAGTTTAACATTATGTTCTGTTTACATAGTGAAATTGTTTTGTTTTTTTATGATGAAGTTTTCATATATAAATAAACATTAAAATATATTTATTGCCATTTTTAACTACTTGTACATTAATTATAAATTGTTATTTCATTTCCATGACAATCCTTCAATCCAAACATCTCAAATACAAATAGTATCTATAATACTATATAATGGCAGTATTGTTTGTCTGTATTTTGGTTAAAATAAAAATATACTGTTGGTTGTAAACTTATAATTTTATTATATTTCTTATACTGATTATTTTATTAAATGACAAATTAAATACATTAATAAAGCCTAGAAATAAAATGTTATTGATCTTTCTGTGTAAGAAGATGGGTCTTAAGTTTTAGCAATAGTTCCTTTTTTACTGAGTCTGGGACAAGGGCTCTAGCTTGAGGAGTTACTCTTGTTAGTAACATATCGAATGTGACATTGCTGCCTTCATTTTCTTTAACTACATCTCGGCAGAGCATTCTTACTTGATCCCTCCATCCACATTCAATTAAACGACGCCTTAGTAGTTCTTTAAACCTGTAAAGGTGCATTTCTAGTAACAGTCAATTCAAGCAAAACATAGCTATATTATAATTGACAAGAAGTGCTATTAATATTACATATTCTTTATTAAGTCATTTATGATATATTTTAAGTAAAATATATATTTTCACATAAAAAATATTTCTATATTAAAAAAAACTTAGCATTTTGAATAGTATTAAATATTAAGTTAAAGAAGACCTAAAAGTGACGACGTCTTACCTTTCCCGGTCTCCGCTGAGTATTAAGCGTTGGTGAGCTATAGTACTGTTTACAGTCATATTTACTTACAATTTTGGCAGACTGCACTTCTGAACTAAGTTTTGTGGTACGATTTTGCCCCGAAAAATGACTAGAAAATTATTTTTAAATTTATTTTCATTATATGTAGCATAATTTACAGTTAATGTCAAACAAACAACAGATGCCTTGAATCTTTGTAGCTGACAAATTGACAGCTGACAGTATTTTTTTTTTTGTATACAGTAAAAGACCCACATGATACAGTCTTTGTCTTATTTTGTGGGTTGTCGTATTAAT
This sequence comes from Nymphalis io, assembly GCF_905147045.1. Lineage (NCBI taxonomy): Eukaryota > Metazoa > Arthropoda > Insecta > Lepidoptera > Nymphalidae > Nymphalis > Nymphalis io. The sequence continues at coordinate 7,754,436 of NC_065890.1, read as the reverse complement.
TTTCAACAATGTTTTCTTTTTTAACATATATATTAATAATCATAAATTAATTCATAAAAGTCATCAAAAAATAAGTCATTTTGTCTGTTATTATTTTCCTACTAATTAGTTTATAAAAAAATCTATGGGGGAAAATAAAAATTTACGTCGCAATAAAAAGTCACAAACAAAATAATATAAGAACCTTTAACACAAACAAAGTATTTGTTTATTTATTTACAAATGTAAGTGTAACATCACATAGTAATGTGTTATACTGTATAATATTATTTTATGTATTTTACGTACAGGAATGAAAAAGGGGAACGAATTAAAAAGGGGCAACCAATCCCTATAAAAAACAACCCTGATCAAATTCAAGATACAAATTTCTAATGCCAACCCGAAAAAAGTCTTAATCCTAAACTTTTCACCAGTAAAAGTATTTTTGAACTACTAAGATGTTTAGGGACAGCTAACTTTTTCGAATTTGGGCATAGAGTGTCATCAAGATTGATGGCATGTGTTGTTTCATCGGGAATGTTAGATTACGCCATTGTTATCCTAAAATTCTTTACTCTGTAGAAGTTACAAACAAAATGATTCTTACGTTTAAATGACATCATTTTGTTGTTTGACTCAGGTTTGCAGTCATTTCATCCTTATTATCTTATATGATATTCCCTTTTAGATTATAACATTAGTTCAAGAGGAATATTTGATAGCAGATAAGCTACATTTCAAAACAGCCATGCTAATTAAAATATGTTCCACCGGTCATTTGTGTTTGACCTATCTATGACCATGTACTGCTTCCTATGAGAAGCGAAGCCGGTTCACTAGATGTTTAATGATAACAAGCGGCATCAATTAAAAACTCGTTTTCAATGACTGCTAGTTTTCGTGTTACCACATCATCTCTTTCTTTGTTATATACTAGATATATCTTCGTATATAAAGTGGTTTTTTTATATATAATAGGTTGGTGGACGAGCAAATGGGCCAGGCATTGTAAGAAGTGTATGGTGTTATAACCATTGCTTACATCGCCAATGCCAACCAACCTTGGGAACTAAGAGGTTATGTTCCTTGTGCCTATAATTACTCCGGCTCTCTCTATTTTCAAACCGGAACACAATAATACCAAGTATTGCTTTTTTGCAGTAGAATATCTGATGAGTGGGTGATACCTACCCAGACTAGCTTGCACAAAAATACAATACACCAGTAAAACAGTGACGTACAAAGGTCTTATGATATTTAATCGTTATCCATATTATATAGAAAAATTACCAAATCACATTAAAGTATTTTGAATGTAAATATATCATGTCCAATAACCTGGTGGCAAATACCTACAATGGTATAAAAGTTTCAGAACTTTTGAGTAACAGAATTATAGTGATTTGCAATGCACTCAAGACTTAAACGATGCAAATTCTTACAATATTTGTATAAATATTTGAAACACTAAAAAGTTGCGATGATGGTCACGTATATCCCAAACCATATTAAATGCTTAATACATACCTACATATATTTATGATGGTGCGATGCATTTATAAGACTTCCGAACCGTAATCTTATATCCAATTATCGTCAACTCTTATAAACTTTGCTTTTATTCAATATCTGAATGTAGATAGATACAGGTGTTATTCCAATATGAAGTTACATTTATTAATAACGATCGTTCTACAATTATTAAGTGCAATCAGTGTAAGAGCATACGTTTATTATTTTTAAACAAGCCTATTTATTTCAAAACTATTAATGAAATATATTACTTTTATTTGCTCACAGGCGCGTCATTTTCGAGTAACCGATCAAGTTTATTTAGATGTTCATAGAGAGAATGAGCATATAGGTCGCATTGTAATAGGACTTTTTGGAGATTTAGCGCCGAAAGCAGTGAAAAATTTTAAGGTCCTTGCGACAAAAGGTATAAAAGGAAAATCATATAAGAACACCAGTTTCAATCGTATAATTAAAAGATTTATGTTACAAGGTAAGTTTATTATAAATATTTTTTATATCTTTGTTTTATGATAAAGAAACTTACTTAACATTTTTATTTGAAAAATACTACACTAATCTCAGGAGGTGATATTGTGTCTGATGATGGCAAAGGCTCTATTAGTATTTATGGTGAAACTTTTGAAGACGAAAACTTAGAGACGGAACATACCGTAGCAGGTTTTGTTTCTATGGCAAATAAAGGTAAGTTCCATTAATTGTTTGGATTTTCATATAATATTTTTAAGTATAAATAGCTAATACTACGCAAACGTATTTTTGCACACCAATTATGTTACTGCATACAAGATTGCAAATAAATAAGAATTTTAATTATATATTTCAACTAAATTATTAATATTAAATGAGCACCATAACCAATTCGATTAATATGCTAGGTAAGGCTAAAATTATCGATTTAGTAGCTGCTGATAAAATAAGAAAGTAAAATACTCATACAAAAGTACATACTTAATTTGACCTATACATTTTGATTTTTGAAAATGATGAATCGTTAAGAATTGGGGCATTTCTAAAATGTAAAATAATATATAATATATAAAGATGTGCTATGTGCTTTAAATTATGACTTACACAATATTAATATGATTATTAACTGATTTTATTTTTCACGCTAAATTATTCTTAACTTTTGAAACTCAAGTGTTCCAATGTAAAATGGAAACTGTATGCAACGTTTCGCTTTGTATTGTATATCTATTGTATTATAATAAACCTACACTTGATTTCAGGAAAGAACACAAATGGTTGTCAATTTATAATAACAACAAAAGGAACTCCGTGGTTGGACGGCTTACATACAGTTATAGGAAAGGTGATATAATGTAATTGATTTGTAATTGAATGATGAAATTTACTGTGCCGTGCGACCGCCAATATCCATAACTATCATTTTATAATTAAAAATGTGTAAAAAAATCAAACTTGGTAGAAATTCTTTCTGTCTTGATGATAAAGCGCTCAGGGACATTTAGAGAGTAAAAAGGCGTACTTTTTAGTCAAGCCTTTAGGTTATAAGTAGCGATTTCGTTCTTATATAAACAAAAGCCGTATTTTAAAGTTCTTACATTACATTTAGTTCAATTTTTGATTGATTTTGAATCAAAAAGGTAGTGGAAGGTCAAAAAGTCGTGCATATAGTGGAACAGACTCCAACTGATATCGAAGATCGTCCTGAGATGCGCGTATACGTAGCTGATTGCGGCCTGCTACCCACGCAACCGTTTTATGTTTCCGACGATCCATATGAGTGAGTGTTCTTTTAAAGTTTTTATTATCTAATGCTAATATATAAATAACTTAAATAAATAGTATTAACGATAAATGAAATCTATTAGATTGTAACTATTAATATTCTTTACACAGCTAATATATATAAATAGCTCTAGGTTTAAGCCGCCAGGTATGGTTTAATATAATAGTTTATACAGATAATAAAACTGATTGCTGTCTGTACATGGAAGATATATGAGTAAAACTATTATCGGGGGTCTTTATTAAGGTAATGTGCAACACAACACAATGTAAATAGTGAGAAGGTCTCACCGAACCGGGTGACTAATCTAGGTTGAGTAGTGAGTGTCCCATGTACCAGGATATCATAAACAGTGAGAAGGTCTCACCGAACGCGAATGTCTACAGTCTTGGTTTGGAGTGAGTGTTTCACGTACCGGGAGATCATATACAGTGAGTTGGTCTCACCGAACGCGGATAACTACAATCTTAGAGAATGACATTAAAGATTTAATTGAATGCTGTTGTTCTCATGGCCGATGGTATGTTGCCCTATCTAGAACCGGGTGCAGCGAAAAGCAATAAATACGAATATCCCATAAAAATAAAACTAATAATGTTGTATATACTGAAATAGCGAGCGAGTGTCCCATGTACCAGGTTATCATAAACAGTGAGAAGGTCTCACCGAACGCGAATGTCTACAGTCTTGGTTTGGAGTGAGTGTTTCACGTACCGGGAGATCATATACAGTGAGTTGGTCTCACCGAACGCGGATAACTACAATCTTAGAGAATGACATTAAAGATTTAATTGAATGCTGTTGTTCTCATGGCCGATGGTATGTTGCCCTATCTAGAACCGGGTGCAGCGAAAAGCAATAAATACGAATATCCCATAAAAATAAAACTAATAATGTTGTATATACTGAAATAGCGAGCGAGTGTCCCATGTACCAGGTTATCATAAACAGTGAGAAGGTCTCACCGAACGCGAATGTCTACAGTCTTGGTTTGGAGTGAGTGTTTCACGTACCGGGAGATCATATACAGTGAGTTGGTCTCACCGAACGCGGATAACTACAATCTTAGAGAATGACATTAAAGATTTAATTGAATGCTGTTGTTCTCATGGCCGATGGTATGTTGCCCTATCTAGAACCGGGTGCAGCGAAAAGCAATAAATACGAATATCCCATAAAAATAAAACTAATAATGTTGTATATACTGAAATAGCGAGCGAGTGTCCCATGTACCAGGTTATCATAAACAGTGAGAAGGTCTCACCGAACGCGAATGTCTACAGTCTTGGTTTGGAGTGAGTGTTTCACGTACCGGGAGATCATATACAGTGAGTTGGTCTCACCGAACGCGGATAACTACAATCTTAGAGAATGACATTAAAGATTTAATTGAATGCTGTTGTTCTCATGGCCGATGGTATGTTGCCCTATCTAGAACCGGGTGCAGCGAAAAGCAATAAATACGAATATCCCATAAAAATAAAACTAATAATGTTGTATATACTGAAATAGCGAGCGAGTGTCCCATGTACCAGGTTATCATAAACAGTGAGAAGGTCTCACCGAACGCGAATGTCTACAGTCTTGGTTTGGAGTGAGTGTTTCACGTACCGGGAGATCATATACAGTGAGTTGGTCTCACCGAACGCGGATAACTACAATCTTAGAGAATGACATTAAAGATTTAATTGAATGCTGTTGTTCTCATGGCCGATGGTATGTTGCCCTATCTAGAACCGGGTGCAGCGAAAAGCAATAAATACGAATATCCCATAAAAATAAAACTAATAATGTTGTATATACTGAAATAGCGAGCGAGTGTCCCATGTACCAGGTTATCATAAACAGTGAGAAGGTGGAGTACCGGCTTAGAATAGTACTCCCCCAATCTCATCCCGTGGGTGTCGTAAGAGGCGACTGAGGGACGGGGAAAAGGGGGGATGGGCAGCAGCGTCCCCCCTCCCATAAACATCTTACCCCCTACTGCGCTCGCCAACACGCCTGCCCAGCGCGGCGAGTATGGGCAAACCCCTCCCTTAATGGCAGATGCGCCCAAAAAAAGGCCCCCAGTTACCGGCAAGCCCGCTAGGCCCGACCAAGGTAGCGGTCGCGGTATCGGCAGGGCAGGGGGTGCTAAGAATCACCGGTTCACGGCAGGCTACCGTATAAAACGACTGAAAATGGCAACGTATAATGGACGCTCGATGAGGCTGGACCATCACCTCGCCGAATTAGAAGTAGAGTTAAGTCATATAAACTGGCATATACTGGGGTTATCTGAAGTCCGAAGACAGGGGGAGGACACGATAACTCTAGAGTCCGGTAACTTACTCTACTTCCGCGAAGGTGATAACCTCTCCCAGGGTGGTGTCGGTTTTCTTGTCAAAAAGGATCTCATTAGCAGCATTGTGGAAATCAGTAGTGTGTCGAATCGGGTAGCGTACCTTGTCCTAAAACTTTCCGACAGGTACTCCCTGAAGGTTGTACAGGTATATGCGCCAACTTCGACATACTCTGATGATGTGGTCGAAGCGATGTACGAGGACATCGCAAAGGCCCTCAACGACACCTCGAGGGCCCACTACAATGTTGTTATGGGAGACTTTAATGCTAAAGTGGGAGTACAAGATAGCGGTGAATCGAAAGTCGGACCTTACGGCTTGGGCAGCAGAAATCACAGGGGGCAAATGCTGGTAAACTTTCTCGAAGCGCAGGGGCTTTTTTTGATGAATTCTTTCTTTCAAAAGAAGCCTCAGAGGAGGTGGACCTGGCGAAGCCCCGATAACGTGACAAGGAACGAGATAGACTTTATCATTTCGAATAAAAGGCACATATTTAGAGATGTTTCAGTGATCAACAGGTTTAATACCGGAAGTGATCACCGCTTGGTTCGAGGCACTCTAAATATCAACTTAAAAGCCGAAAGATCGAGAATGATGAGGTCTACTCTCCGACCTACCATGCTCCAAGCTGCTCAAGGCTCCGAAAAGTTCCAAATGGAACTTCAAAATCAATTCACCGCGTTGGAAACCATAAGCAGCATTGATGAGAGAACCGACACGCTGGTCAAAATACTGCAAAACACATCCCGCAAGTGTTTTCCGCCACAGAGAAGAGACAACGCACCAAAACTCTCTGCTGAGACACTCGAGCTCATGAGAAAACGACGAGAACTACCATCGTTTTTGTCAGATAAGGCCTTAAACCGAACAATAAAAACGCTGACGCGACGCGATCTCCGACGCTCCAATACCCGTGCCATCAAGGCTGCGATTGAGCAAAATCGGGGATCGAAAGTGTTCGCTCGCAAGTTTGGGAGGCCGCGTCTGACAAAACTTAAAACTGAAAATGGTGGGGTCGTTACCTCTAGGCCTGAGATTATCGGAGAAGTAGAGAGGTTTTATGGGCAGTTGTTCTCTTCAAGATCGGATAAACCCGTGGGAATCAGTATTGATGACCAGCGCGCCCCTCTTATGCGCCATTACTCCGAGGAGCTCCCGGTCGTTGACCAAGGAGAGATTAGGGCGGCTCTAGAACAGCTTAAAAACAACAAAGCTCCGGGAGATGACGGAATCACAACAGAGTTGCTTAAGGCAGGCGGGACTCCGGTCCTGAAAGAGCTAGCAAGCCTCTTTAATTCCGTCATCCAACATGGCAAGACCCCGGAAACGTGGAGCGGGAGTGAGGTGGTACTGTTTTTCAAGAAAGGTGATAAAACCCTCTTGAAAAACTACAGACCAATCTCCCTCCTGAGTCACGTGTATAAGCTGTTCTCAAGAGTCGTCACGAACCGTCTCGCCAGACGACTTGACGAGTTCCAGCCCCCAGAGCAAGCCGGCTTTCGATCAGGCTACAGCACCGTGGACCACATCCATACTGTTCGGCAGATTGTGCAGAAGACCGAAGAGTACAATCAGCCGCTGTGTATGGCATTTGTGGACTACGAGAAAGCCTTCGACTCCATCGAAACCTGGGCAGTGCTCGACTCATTGCAGAGATGTCATATCGATTGGAGATATATCGAGGTACTGAGATGTCTGTACAACGCCGCTACAATGACTGTCCACATCCAGGACTGTAAGACGAAGGCGATCCAACTGCGCAGAGGGGTGAGACAGGGGGATGTAATATCCCCGAAACTGTTCACCAACGCGTTGGAAGACGTTTTCAAAACGCTGGATTGGACTAGGTATGGAGTCAATGTAAACGGCGAGTACATCTCACACCTTCGATTTGCCGACGATATCGTCATCATAGCAGAGTCGCTGGAACAACTCACCGGAATGCTGCGTAGCCTAGGCGAGTCTTCCCGGTGTGTCGGTCTCGGTATGAACTTGGAAAAGACCAAGGTCATGTTCAATAGGCATGTCGTGCCGGGACCGATATACGTCGAGGGGAAACCTCTCGAAGTTGTTAGTGAATATACCTACCTAGGACAGATAATACAAGTCGGTAGGAACAACTTCGAGAAGGAAGCCGATCGAAGAATTCGCTTGGGATGGGCAGCATTTGGCAACCTTCGTCAAGTCCTCAAGTCGTCTATACCGCAATGTTTGAAGACGAAAGTCTTCAACCAATGCGTCTTACCTGCCATGACATACGGTGCCGAAACGTGGACACTAACTGCGGGACTAGTCCACAAATTCAAAGTCGCTCAGCGTGCTATGGAGCGAGCTATGCTCGGAGTATCTTTGAAGGATAAGATCAGAAATGAGATTATCCGGAAAAGAACCGGAGTCACCGACATAGGTTGCAAAATTAGCAGGCTGAAGTGGCAGTGGGCTGGTCACGTATGTCGTAGGACCGATGGCCGTTGGAGCAGACGAGTCCTAGAGTGGAGACCGCGAATCGGCAAGCGCAGCGTAGGGCGCCCTCCAGCCAGGTGGACCGACGACCTTAAGAAGGTGGCGGGCACCAACTGGATGCGGAAGGCGGAGGACAGGGAGCTTTGGCGCACCTTGGGAGAGGCCTATGTTCAGCAGTGGACAACGATTGGCTGTTGATTGATTGATTGATTTGTTGTTCTCATGGCCGATGGTATGTTGCCCTATCTAGAACCGGGTGCAGCGAAAAGCAATAAATACGAATATCCCACAAAAATAAAACTAATAATGTTGTATATACTGAAATATTATAAGTCTGATCTTAGTGATTTCTTCTAAGTTATACGCGGGTTGAAACTGAGGCAAACCTAGTAATTAATATATTTTTCATTTGTTCAATATTGTAATATGCAATTCTTTTGCAGTCTCTGGAGTTGGATCAAAGCATCTGCAGTTCCATTAACGATGTCTTTCTCCGTTTTGGGATTTTTCCATTATATGATCAGGAAAATAGATATTTAGTACAAGATAAACTCGTTTATTATTTAGTCAATTGTGGTATATTAATACACGACGTGTTCAACTTTTGTTCACGACTTTGTTTGTGCATAATTAGTAGTTACGGTTTACATGTTAAATATAAATAACATCTGTTAAACATATATTTTTAATTATATTATTATATTTAAAAAAAAAGATATTTTACTTTATGTTTATTTACCAACCTTAGCTTTTTACCTTACTTATATAACAGAGTAACTAGTAAAAAAAGTACAAAGTTAAAAAAAAAACAATGGAAGATAAAAATAATTAATATACGTATTATTAAACGATCTTTGAAGTTTTTCTTTTTTTTGTACAAGCATTTTAGTAATAATATTTTAATTATGGTGCAAGTTTAAAAAAAAAATGCATATTAGTCTCGTAAGTTTATTTATTTCTTTGAAGAATTATAATTTAAGTAATGTATAAATAATGCCTATTTAAACACTTGCAATAAAAATTAAAATAAACGACTTCACAACCATAAGAAAATAAAACAAGTTCAGAATAATTTTACCAAGAAAGAAACAGTCATGATGAAATAAAAACTTATGTAGGATGTATTTTTTTAGTACTTTATTACTATATAAAAAAAAGAATTTAAGAAAATTAAATATAATTTTATATGAAATTTTTATAATTTATTAAAAGAAAAATAATAATAGGTTAGTTTGTGTGTTATATTTTATCTGTTACACTAGGTGTTAAAAAAGTTAAGAAGATACCTAAATAAATAATAAATATAATATTAAAACAATAATAAATAATGGGAGGCAATTTATATTTGTATAATAAACTATAATTTTCTATTATTTAAAAAAAATATAATACTTTATTTAAAGAATATTTTAATTATATACCACAGTTATTTTACCATTATATTAAAGCTTAAATGTGAATGAAAACAACTACTTCAGAATGACGCTAATTAATATGGGATGGTTTAAAATAATAAAATAAGTATTTAACCTCGATGTTAGTCTTGTGACAAAGTGATTCTCTAGGCAAATGACAACAAAATGTTCTTAGAATGTCCTTCATATAACAAATTATATTTATAGAAAAATAATTTTACTGGGTGTGTGATTTGTTATTTAAATTTTAGAGTAGAAACCATTCCATATTCCCACGTCTTGTAAGTGACTTGTAACCCAGGATTACAATTTTGTAAAATTTTACTTCAACATAAAACTTGGTTAGTACATTAATGTATTAATATTGTTGTTTGGAGCAGATCAAGCATTGGGTTTTATTTTGGCCTAGAAGCCCGTAAAGTGACATGGGGCGGGGCCCATAGTCTACATTGCCTTTACATCAATCCAACCGGGTCTTTACGAAATCGGTTTATTTAATAATTAATGAAAATAAGATATTAATCCTTATTTTTTCTGATAAGCCTTTGAGGTAGCTCTTCTTAGTTATTATTACCTGAGGTCTGGAGTGATCTCCCCCCGCATCGAGTGATCATTGATTCATCTTTTCTTACGTATATCTTCCGTATTGGAGCTGATACAAAATGTAGGATCACAGAAATACTTCGTTTAGTACATTCATACAGCCTTAATCGTCACAATAGAAAAGTGACAATTATAATTAAATTATAATTTGTTATGTATTTACGCTACGGATGTAGATTATTGAGGATGACTCTCGTATTTAATAAGCGATTTCTTTACTCCTGCGGCGGATTGAGTGCATCCGTTTCTGGTGTGACGTCCGTCTATCGCAGGAGGGGCAGCAGCAGCAGCAGCGGCAGCGCGGCGAGCGAGGCGCGCGCGGCGGGGGAGGGCGCGGGCGGCGGGGGCGCGCGCTGCCCGGCCGCCGCGCCGCACGCGCGCTCGCACGACGGCCACGCGCGGCACACGTCGCACGCCGAGCTCGACGCGGCCTGGTAGAACACGCGTGCGCGGTGGCCTAAGGGCGCGGACGCGATTGTTTACCTTGTGCTACTTAGCTCCAGGTGTCAAATAATATTACTGTATGCGAATTACAATTGTCATGTTCTTTAACAACGTAGTAGTAGTTATCTTTACTAAAAGTATGAAAACTAATAGTAGTATAATTACACACTATGAATTTTTATACAGTATTTTGGTAACTCACTGGAGTCATAGAGGTCGACGAGTGTGACCCAGGCTGGACGCTGTCGCGCGATGGGCAGCGCTCGTGGTGCAGCCAGTGTGGCGCAGCGCTCCGACACGCCCGCGCGCAGCCACGCCGATACTCGCGCCCCGCCCGCATACAGGCGTGCGCCGACTACGTGCCTCGCCGCCTGCGACCACACGTCGTTAGTGCGGGTTGCACGCATTATGATAGGAACAAGAAGTATAAAATAGACGACAATAAATAAACTAAGCTCAAGGAGTGTGAAACCCGTTAAAGCATTTTCTAAGACCGGTTAAGTTTAACGATATAATTAAGTTTTCGTTATTAAAATAAAAATAAAAAGTCATTCACCGTTAATTCCGTTATTGTGTTTATATCAGCTAAATATCCTGAAGGTAGCTGCACAGTAAGAAGCGCTAATCCACTTTCCGTTTCATTTGCTATTGGAACAAATCTGAAAAAAAATAAATATTTCAAGGTTCTTAATATTTCTTTAAAAAAGAACAAATTGACTATACAAAATGCGAAAACTGTATTGTAACTTATATTTTTTATCTATCGTGTCAAATTGAGAAACAGTTCTAATACAGGCACTATGTTGTTCTCTTGCACTTTAGGTATAAGTTCGTATTCTTAGTTTTTTTGACACGGTAACATTCCGCTAGTAAAGAGCGATCACTTACCCGACGCAAACGGAGAGCTGCAGGCGGTGTCGGGTGGAGACCTGGTCGACGCGCGGGTCGAGCGTGTATCGCGGCCACGCACCCGTCACGTTCGTGCGTCCGCGCGCAGTCAGACCAACCGCGCACACGCCGCGACCCTCCGTCGACGCGCTCGCATTGCGCACTTCACGCACCTGCGACATAGTGCGAACATATGACGCAACGCTAATACGACGTTGATTCGGTGTGTTCGGTATGCCATGGATTATTGGACACAGCGAGAACGATAATAGTTTGAAATAAATAATTAAATAATTTAAAAGAACATATAATAACACTTCTTTGATGAATCTGAAAAACAACACAAAGGAATTGAAGGTCAGAAATAATGATCGGGAGCCAAATATTTAATAGCAATATATCCGCTATTGGCATCTTCTTCCTACCAGAAGCAGTTATTTAAGTGTACACTATAATTGGCATTGTACGCTTTGAAATTTTATTCGGAAATAATTATTACCAATTGCGTTTGTATTATGAGAGCATTGTCGTTGTCTATGTTGAACTGCCGCGGCTCTTCAGATCCGGAGACTACGACTGACACCCTCAGCTTAGTCGTTGTTTTTATTGTTTGAGCGAACTGCGACAACGCGTCCAACTGGAACAAAGCAGTAATGATGAAGTTGGTGATACTTATTGGGAACAATTGGGACAACATTTATGTATTTTAATCTTGTTATTAAGGGAACATTTTAATAATGACTCTTGGGTCACTAGCTACTACTGAACTAGCTTTGCTAATGGCAGGGGGTCTTTAGTGTTAGCTTGAAGAGTTATTTTATTTAAACAAATTGTATTTTTTTTATAGTTTGTAAAAGTTTCGTATGAAATACTATACCACATCAGGATCTTGGTCTTTCGGTCCGAGTGCTTGTAATAGATAGCGAGCAACGGGAACAGATTCTTCTATAAGGTTGGAAGACAACATGGCACGTAGTCCCCACGCCGCCGTCGAAGCTTCTAGACTATTTCCCTTTAGCCACGGATTCCTCCACTCCGAAGCTGGTATCTTTCGTGTCCAATATAAAGCAGATCCTGTAACACACAATAATCATGAGTGTCTTACTTATGGCAAAATTACAAAAATCATTCCACTTGTGTCTGATTAAGTCTGAGGTATCTCTGAGGTATGTATATCTAAACAAAACATGCTAGGAGTAGTACGAATGTGCGACTCGCCCGTGGTGTTGGCGTACTGGTCGAGGAGCTGCAGCGCGAGCGCGGCCTGCGGGTGGCGCGCGGCCGCCAGCGCGCCGCCCAGCGCCGCTAGCGCGTACGCGTCCAGCTCGGCCGACAGCGCGCGCGCCAGGTAGTCCGTCGCCTTGTTGATCGAGTTCTTGTACAGCACATCGTTGGCCTGGGACGAATATTAAATTCATGATTAAACTGCAACGCATTAAGCTACTTGCAATATAAGGTTGCATCGGACCAGTACCTTGGTTTCCAGCAAGGCGACCAGCGCGCGTGCAGTGAGCGGTACTGTTCCCTGTGCGTGCGGATCGTTCTTCTCGCGTGGCGGCTGCCAGCTGCCGTCCGCTTCCTGCGCGCTCACCAGCCAGCGCGCCGCTGCCGTTGCCGCCTCGGGGGTCACCTCCACATAACGAGATGAGCGCGACAGCCAGCGCGCTGCCACCGATGTCATCCTGTGTTATAATGTAATTTACTAGATGTAATCTAAAGCAAGATCGATGAGATCAATGATAAGTTAAGAGACGATACACTTAATGGAACCGCAGGTTTAGTTTATACAATTCATGAATTAATCTATTCGATAAATTGAATTCAGTAAAGGACTGAAGAGTTTTTGCAAAGCAAAAAGCAAGTACTTTATTTACTGCTATAGACTAACCAGACATCAGATTTAGCTTCGTCGCCAATTTCTTGTGAGAAGGAACCGTCTGCTCGCCGGAAAGCCATAAGACGCTGGTAGCCAGTAGCTGCTTGTACACGAGCTTCCTTGACCATTGTTGTCTCGTCATCTTGTTCTGTTGCCTATAAAAAACACATTATTGAGGTTCAGCTTGTGATTGCTCCCTCAGTTTGGCCATAACTACGCTAATGATTACTTTGATATTAATTGCTAAGGGAATATAAGAAAAAAATATTATACGTGATCGATCAAATTTATATACATATATAGTTAAAAAAATGTTATTTGTAGAAAGTTTAAAATCATTAAACCTGAAGATAATCCAGTAAAATGCATGCTCGAGCCATCGGTCGGAGCGCATAATTAGCGTCTGCTGCGACTACTGGAGGCGCCTTCATCGCTCTCAGGGCATAAGCTAGCAGGTCGCCAGTGGCCTCTAAGGACACAGCGCCTAGTTTGGTGCCAGCTGCTGGTGATAACGAGACGTTCACTCGAGCCACTCCACGCCGACCATCAAGCAGTGCCCATGACCAAATATCTTCAACGTATCCATCCTGAAATGAGCTTGAATTTAGTGTTTTCTAGTAGTTTTAAATGATGACTGACCAAAATATATCAAGAGTCATAGCTTTTTTATGGTTTAATTTTTAAAATAGGTTAATTTTTATTTTAACCACACAACAACAACACTGTATCCCTTCACAATCTTCGTACTAATGTTGTGTTTCTTATAAGATTACAGTAAAGCTCGTTACAGGCAAGGACCGAAGAACTCAGCTTAAAAAGAAAATAGGTATCATCTTATATATAGGTAAGTTAACATATCGTCACTATAAATTCTCTTTTGTCGTATAAATACTTTCGTAAAAAACAAAACTTAAAAAACGAAATAGAAAACGTTGATGTATTATCTATATTTATATAAAAATGAATAATTAAGTGAAAGTTTTATCAACTGTTAAATATAACGTTGAAAAAACTGATCCGGTTTGATATAGTAAAAACATTTATTACGTAAATATATCTTTCTAAAACTTCTTATAGCTATAACGATTTAAGTACGAGTATAATGAGTATGAGCTTGAGAAGCCGATGTTAAATTCCGAGCTAACAATGGAGAGAAAACTTGTGTTGTCTCAACAACTGTGTTTACTGAAGTACATGACTCAATCATAAAATTGAGGAAAAACTATCAGTATTCATTCGCCTTGTATTTAAATACCTCGTTAGTATGCGTTCCTAATGAGACGTGACTGCAATTTATAACTGTATTGCCATATTGTTATTTTCCTAAGGCCGTTTATATTGTGTTTAATATTTATTATACAAATGTCAGTCTTTAACGTAAAAATAAGTAACGTGTCATATTATGTTAATTAACAAATAATAAACGACAAACTTGTGCATTAACAAGTAAATACTTATTAATATTTCTATACTTTCGTTGTTTACAAATAAGACGATTAACAGATGCGAAGAAGATAATTAATGAACTTATGGTACTGTTATATATTTATTTTATATAATGTTTTATGTTTTTTTTATTATATCATGGTATTTATAATATACATTTTTTTCTATTTCATAAAAACACGAGTATTAAAAATGTATGTAATGTAATGTAATCGAAGCTGGAAGCAAAAGTCGAACTAATTAGTACAAGAAAGTATTTAAAAGGCAAAGATAATGTGGTAAGTATGATGATGCAAGATGCATCATGTAACGTGTAGACTCACCTTAACATCGATGGTCCGAAACAGCGACGCGGAGACCCCGTTCCCGTTGGCCTCCACGATGACGGGCGCCTCGCCCGCGCGCGACGCCGACACGAGGAAGGCCGTGCTGGCCAGCGAGCGCGCCGGCACCGTGACGCGCACGCGACGGAACAGCTCGATCTCTGACGACACCGCGGATAATACGATATATAAAAAATATTAGCATATTTTAAAAAAAACTCTCCAATTGCGCCTATTTTGTACTGATACGACGGGACTCTCTCCCGTCGTATCGATCACGCGCAAAACAGAAAGCAATTTTTGTGGTGCGAGATTGGTTGCTGTCAACATTCTAATAGCGTGCTGGTATTGGAAATTTATTTTGGAATGCACTAATTTGGTTGATGTGGAATTTAATTTGCTATATGTAGCTTCAGGACGGATTCACATAGGCTTTGTTATATGGTCATATTTATATTGTATATACATTAAACAAAAATATCTCATCATGACAACCTAATCCTTTGATTACTTAAGGGGAAAAAATAAAGAAAGTTTATGAATATGTATACAAAAGTTTAGATTACAAATAGAACTTACTTTTAGATGAATCGACGTTATTCTCTAACGGCTCGAACTCGAAATATTGATCGGAATTGTGGAAAGTGACTTCAACTGAGGTATCTACAGTCAGGGAGCTCTTGAGCGTTATTATAATCGCTATCGTCTCTCCCTTTTGAAGAGTTTCTGGGAGCTCGGCGGTCATAGAGAGTGGTAGAGCGGTAGTCAATTTCCGTGGCGCGGCAAGACCTAGTCCTAGAGTGGGGTGGATCGCAAATGCTCCGACTGACCATTCTCCAGGAGTGATCGGTGACCAGCGCTCCCTTGTGCCCATACCATCATTACTGAAACAAAACTTACGAGTTAAATTACTTGTAAAACCATTACTTTTTTCAAATGAATCTTAAAGTTTTGCTAATTAATTGTGAAAACTTTTACGAATACTTATCTATATAATTTACCGGATCCATTGTACGGTGTAAAATACAAAGATAATAAATATTTGATTACGCAATATTTAATTTGTTTTTTAATTTGTTCCTTGAAATTTATCCATGGGTATTACGCAAAATATGAATCATAATGAAGCATGACAATACAATAAAAACTTCTCAATACAATACTTGAGTAACAACAGTCTGGAATCTGGACATACATAAATTTATATAAAATCCTGGTATGATAATCCGCGATATGTTTTTTTTCAATTGAATCTTTTGGGAGTTACATCTATTGGCGAAAACATCACACTCATACGAGCCATACAAATGTTTGCGAGCCGACGTCGTCTTACCCGATGGTGAGGTTGGTGAACATCCACGTGCCGTGCGGCGAGAGGGCGCGCGTGACGTAGTGTCGCGGCGCGGGCGGCGGCGGCACGCGGCTGAAGGCGTACGGGCCGGCCGCCGGCGCGCGCGTGCCCGTCTCCGCAGCCGACACGTCTGCAGGCGGGACTTGTGTCATTACGTGTAACACAGCATTGTTGTTACGTTTGCTATGAGTATTTCTGATATAAATGATATGAATCTGATATAAATAAAGATGTGTATTGTATGAAACATTAGATTTGGCTCCAAAAATATATGAAATACGTAAAGCATTACTATAAACTTACCTTTATCGTCGCCTTTAATGATGAGACCATCGGTCAGAAACACTACACCGGCATTCTAGAAATATTAACAAAACATACAGAAATTAACAGTTAGTTTTAATAAACTTTATTTCAGTGAGCACTTAGTTTTGCAACCACAGGTTTTGTATACAATAATTAAGGACAAATGATGATACATATATACATACACTGAAGACATCGGTTGTATTTTTCCCCCCTAAGTCGAGTCCCAAGCTAGGCAAATGATCTTCGTTTTTGAAGAGCGAATGTTTTAGTCCACTGAAGCTTTCTACTTCACGTTCGATCTGTTGACAGAGTTAAATTGTTAAAACAATAACCAATTACCATATAAAATTTTAGATGAGGTGCTGCATCAAATATGATATGAGTAATTTGCTTTTATAATTAGTATCGTCAGTGATAAGGAAAACATCGTCTAGAAATACAACGGCATTGAAACAGTGATAGAATAAGCTTTAAACATTCTGATTAACTGGATTTTAGCCCATCGGTCGGACATTGAAGGGCTCCTACTATATTATATTATATTTAATATAAAATAATTAAAAATCATATCCGAGTGCTAATAAATAACTAGAAAAGTTATTTTGGAATTCGAAAACACATGAACTTCTAAAAGTGCTTTATATATTACGCTGATTTTCCAAAGCTTTTATATTAAAAATTAAATTACAGTACCATTTTATTCATATTTTCTTGAATCAATTATATGTATTCGTTCGGTTAATGTAAAATTACAATATTCTAAAGAACAGTAAACATTTTTTGGCCGTAGCTGTAGCTAGATGTATTACTTAAAATATTTTACCGTATGCATATCAAGACCACTGCCCAGGCCATTGTCGTCGGCTAGTCCCGTCGCGATGGAGTTTTCGTCGCCCCCGATGAGGGCGGCCTGCGCCCCGGGCTCGCCCGTCACACGGAACTCCACCAAACCGTTGGGTCGGAGTAAGGAGCCTGATGTTACGGACGTCACTGTTACCTGTTTTTTTAAATATATTTAAGGTTTACCATTATGCTTTATCTAAAATTAATAAAACACATATAATAATTAAGGTAATTTTATGTATGTTCTAATTAATCTAATTATATCAAATCATTAAAGGAATTAAGAAAGGGAAAAAAAATAGAATATTCGCCTTATTTGTTAAAATTTAAACTTCAATTAACCGAATTTGGTGATAGTATAATAACAATTACAGATGACTCGTGTTTTACCTTTCTTTTAAGTTTCATTATAAAGATTAGAGCATTATGATAAATATATTTTCTTACAACCAGATTCACTTATATCAGCTGCAGGCTTTATTATGATTTGATTTGAATATGAATGTTTTATCGCTAGTAGGGCAGTGGTACCTGGTGCCGCAGCAGGTGGTCGTGCGGCACGTAGACAGCGGCGGCGACCACGGCGTCGGCGGCGAGGCGCGGGTACCACGCCAGCAGCGAGCAGCCCGGGGCCATGCCCGCCGACACGCGCTCCGACACGTCCACGCTGCGGCGCGCTGGACTCAGCTACACGCGCACATAGTACATACAACGCTTAGCAAGTGATCTTCTGTCCCACGAGGAGGAGATCGAACAATATATCGAATCGATCATCATAATATCTTATTTTCAGATCTTATTATACACATGCCGAGTAAATTGACACTTAAATGATTTTGTATTCTCTAATTATCATGTTAATATAATATCTGGCCTCCAAAAAAATCGACCCACCTACATTTTTTGTAAAAAAGCTATCGTATGGTTTTAAACTACCACACAAAACACGAACACACAAAATTTTACGCAATTTTATTTTTTTGTGTACAAAACGATTATGCCGTTTGTTTTTAAATTTGGGTGCCTAAATCTTACTTTAATAGGGAGTGTTTCCTCCTCTTGACCTAATCACTGCCTGCATACGCCTATTAAGTGACCTGATTAGCTTTTTAATGTCTTCCTGTGGGGTCCGTTGCCATTCTTCAGTTAGGGCAGCTTCCAGTTGATTCAGGGTTTCTGGAATTAGATTTCGTGCTCGAACCGTACGTTTTAGCTGGTCCCAGAGGTGCTCTATCGGGTTTAAGTCCGGACTATTGGCTGGCCACTGCATAACTGGAATTTCGACTTCCCTGAGATAGTCTTTAACAATTCTAGCGACGTGAGGTCGTGCGTTGTCGTGCATAAGTTGGAAATTATCCCCAATATATCCAGCGTAAGGCATCACATGAGGCTCCAGAATGTCCGTTATGTAAGTTTCAGCATTAACAGCACGATTACGGAAAAAAACCAGCTCTGTGCGTCCCGTCAAAGAAATACCTCCCCAAAACATTGTAGAGCCTACACCAAATCGGACTGTTTCTCGAATGCAACACTGAGAGTAGCGTTCTCCTGGCCTTCGCATGACGTTACGTCGTCCATCAGAGCCTACTAGAGACATTCGGCTTTCATCACTGAACAATACTGTCTCCCATTGGTCCAGTGTCCAATCGACGTGCTGCCTAGCAAATTGTAGTCTTGCTTGTCGATGGGATGCTGTGAGTTTTGGTCCTGTTGCTGGCTTGTGAGGGGTTAAGTTTTGCTCTCGAAGTCTTCTTCTTACAGTATTTTCACTCACAGACACTCCACGACTTTCTCGGAGTCTACCTTGAACGTCAACAGCCGAAAGATGTCGGTTTCTTAAAAACGCCAAACCAATAAAACGGTCATCGGTCGAGTTCGTGACACGCCCCCTGCCAGATCCTGGTCTCCGGCGATACTCCTCAGTCTCCAAGTAGCGTTTGTATACTCTTCGCACCGCTGAACGACTTAATTTTAGTGTTCTAGCCACATTTCGCTGACTTAACCCCTCATGAATAAGAGCTACGACTTGAGCAGCTTCTGCTTCAGTAGTATCCATTTTTTATGTTTAAACTTATTAAAATTATTGTTTCAACAAAGTTTCATACACTTAATCAATAATAAACATCGAACCGAGATGACTCCGCGTTAAGAACTGGAAATAAACTAACCATGCACTTTGTGCACAAAGTAACGTTTTCTTATCAATACTTTAAAAATATTCCAAATATCCTCAATAACACTTACAACTCCTCCAAATCAATATCAAGTGGGTAATAAAATGTTAAATGTATGTCCCATAAGTAAAACAATCCACCTAGGTCGTCGCATAGTTAAGATAACAAATTTGTAAGTAAAAAAATACGGGTGGGTCGATTTTTTTGGCGGCCAGGTACATAGAAAAAACTTACTTCTAATGTCTTAGCGACGAGGATGTCGCCACGACCAATGATTACATAGTGGACGAGATCCATCGGCTCAGTGGCAGTGATCCGAGCACGCATCTCGTCACCCACCGAAGTGTTATGAGTTAGAAGTTCCATCACTAGGAATTGACCACCAGTTTCCATACTCTTCTGGACGTTTACCACCCGCTCCGATATTTCTTTGTACTTAATCTGAAAAAAAAATGACATTTACAACATATATTCAATCAAATCGCGAAGAGCAATACAAAAGCACAGAACACAGTGTTTTTTTAACACCTATGTATTAAAAACAGTTCTGGTAGTGTACCTTAATGTAATCTTAATTCCAGAGTATTTCTTAAATTACCAATGATACAGAATATATCTTAAAATAAAAATTTCAAAATATATTCTAAGCTTACCACTAAATTAAGTGTTGAGTTTGCATGAGCCAAATCTGGTGTGAAAGTGTATTTTGCAAAGCCTTTAGTGAGAGCTATAGTAGTTTTGTTAACGGGAGCTCCGTCGTCCCATAGTCGCTCAACAATTACGTCACCAGATATTTTCATGGTTTGTCCAGAGGAGCTTACTAACTCGATCTACAATCATTTTAAATATTAAAAACACACAAAATGATCACAATATTTGCTCGATTACTTAATTAGTTATGCGTACCTGAACAGTGTATGGCAGAGTAGGCTTAAATCGATCGGGAGCTGTTACTTTAAGTCTGTACGGAGTGCGAAGTAGGAGAATCCTCGTCGTAATGTTTTGGCGTATCAAGGTATCTTTCTCTTCTATAACGGCTTCAACGACCAATGGTCTTGCAGCATCTTCTGCAAGATCTAGGTCAGTTTTCAGATCGTACACTACGTCTGCTTGGCCATTAAAGTCGATGACTTTTCGGGCTGGTGTCGAGAATACTGGTTGTAATAGACCAGAGAAGAAAACGGCGTACGCGGATATTGTCAGTTCACCTTTTACTGGAAGTCCATTGAAATGACTGCGAACAAAGTCGTATAGTATGTTTTAAAAAATATATATTTTAGTAAGTGAATGTATCAGTGTTCCTCGAAGAGCACATATATATCTGTATTATAACGCATGTACTCTCTCTACTCGTGTCGGATTGCCTTCAATCGAATTATGTGGTTGAGCAAATAGCCAGACGCCCTGTTTTTGCGCACACATGATATATTCACTATGATTCTAGTTTATTCATACATAGATTCTTGTGGTCGGATTCGGACAGCAATTAACTTTTTTTTTAGGTTTTAAGGACTAAGAGTCCATACTACCCCAGTTCGAATTGAAATTAAAGAATACAATACGCAAATTTTATCATTTTCTAGAGTTGAGTAGAATTATAATAGAATTGAATTCTTGTTTTCGCAATAAGCACGGGATTACGTCTCCTTTGAATGAAAATTGCGTTTCCAATATCTAATAATAACTTACAAGCTTATTGTGTTTCGTACTTTGATGTCTATAATTATTACGACAAGTATATTGAATTATAATTTTCTATTACAATACTGAAAATAACTTTAAGCATTGATAAATATTCTGATATATTTTTGTTATTGTGATTGGAAAGTTATTGAATTATGTAATAATAAATTTATTTTTTACCGTTGTTATTTTTGTATTTCGCAATATTAATCATACATTATTTTAATTGGTAAGAAGAGACAAATACTGATTTTGTCTCTTCTTACCAATTTTCAACCTTTTCGTTTTATGGGTTATATTTTGTAAAATATTTTAAACTAAAGCATATTATTATAAAAAACTATCACATATTAAAATATAGTAAATTGGACATAACTATTGATACATTATGTAACTGTGTAACTTAATATAAGCCAGTAACTTAAGTATTCAAGTGTTTCAAGATACTATTTCACTAAGGAGACTATTTTCTTTCTAAAAAACGTTGTATGACTTATATATTTAAGGTTAATTTAAGCATAAGTTTTATAAGTAGCTCGTATTTAAAACAAATACATACTTGGCAGTTACGTTTATGTTGAAACGGCCATCGCTGAACAGCATTTCCTTCGGCATTTGTACATCCATATGAAATTTTGGTAGCACATAATCTGCCACCAATATCTGCCTGGAGTACTTTTGTCCGCGAACCTCAACCTTTAGCATTAAAAAGCGTATTTTATATACTAATTAATTTTATTTTGTTTTTATCGGCAAAGGTCATCTTGTTGATTGAGGCTATATATCCGGCGTACCAGTTTTTAGTTGGAACTCATTTGTATAAAAATTATACCGTATTTTTCTTAAAATTGTAAGATGTGATATGCAATACGCATACAAGGAAACTTGTTTGAAAGAATTTTAAGTTCATAAAGTAAATTATAATAATAATATGTTGTTGAAATGATAAATGTATGCTAAATAAATTAACGGATAAACGGATAAAGTTATAGAAATTAAAAAAAAGTTTATCTAACAATACATAACAATATATCTGCGAATGAATGATCGACAAATATAAATATAAGTATATACTTGTATAGTCCATTGTCCTAGCGCTGGTTCATCAGCCAGAAGCAACTCTTCGGCGAAAATTCCTCGATCGAGAGGCTTAGCGGCCCACTGACGCACTGGCGACCCACCCGTGTCTAACAGGCTCACGTCCACGGTGCTCGATAATGGTAACAAGTATCTGTGTAAAGAACATAGAAACCTTGTAAAACGAAGATTATTTCAGAATATATCCAACGTAAATGATTCCCTAATATAACCAGTTATATTTTATAAGTTAATGATACTCCGAAAATTACGCCAGTACTTATTAGTAGATATAGTGGTAAATAAACATTTCTCAGATCAATTGAGTAAAGTGCTTTCGGATGAAGGTGAAACAATGCCACCAAACATGGCAAGTGTTTTACTGACTTTTAACATAGAGTTACCAAGAAATGATTAAATAAATATACTTCTTGGATATCTCTGAGATTGAATTATTTTGTTTCATAAACTGTTCTTTAAGAACCACAAGTGGAGCGGAACAGTGGCCCTATAGCATAACGACGACTGTCGTGTTCAACACGCTCACGGTTTGTGTACCGTCAACAGCAGGTATCTGCGCAACGGGTCGACGACCGCGCGGTAATCACACGTAATCTTAGCGTGCGAACACTTGGATCGCTCTTTGTGATGTTACAATCGAAAGTGTTTAGTTTGTGTGTTAATGTTATGTGCACTAATTGTATGCTATTTTTTCGTTTTAAAATAATTATGCGGATCATACTTAAAATGATTATATTGTTACAATAAAATTGTATTTTTCTATTTTGTAATGTTTACTTTACTTACTTGTCCAAAGCAATAACTCTGAGATTTATTGTATCTCCAGGTTGATAAACTCGTTTGTCCGTTTGTATGAAAATACAAAAACTCCTCGGTTGATAAACTAGCGAAGCTGATGCCGCGAAAAGCGGGCCTGAGGTAGACCGAGCTACCAACCTATACTTACCAGGCCCTGGGTCACCTATCTGCAAAATGAAACGAGATTTTATTTTTTAACATAGTATAGCTGATAATATAATAAAAAACGATAATCGTTCATGAATCACATGTTTTATGTGTCATAAAACATTACACATAATAATGAGTCATTTATCATTAAGTAATAAAACATGTTGATAAGTATCAAGCTTCAATAATCCAAATATTTTAATTTATGAAAGTGTCAATATTTTTTTTGGAACTTTCAGTGACTTACTTCCAGATCTATTAGCCTGGAGGCAGCTGGTGGGACCTGTACAAGTCTTCCCTGTGAGAACTGCTCACCAGTAGTTCGCTTGCCCTCTACCGCCACGTATAGGTTATGGGCACGGGAACCGCCGGCTATGGAGACTTTATAATTTCCAAACGGCCTCAGCGCTTTTGGTCCTAATACTGATACGCTACAAAATTATTACAAAATATAAAAATAAATGTGAAAATTGATTGATCTTACAAAACATTATAATTATTGTACAATTGAGAAGTCCCAATAACCAACTGTTGACATCTTCGTTCATTTATTTAGAATTGTATTTAATGTATAAATGAATTGGTTGTTTTATGTCTTCTATAAAGGTAATAAATAACCTTCACAATGTCTGCTTTAAGTAAGTGTGTTGTATATTGTAACAGATGTTAAATATATTAAGAAATCTCTATTCAAGTCAGATTTCACTCTCTTTATAGTAATGATTACATAATTTTTTTTGTATCAATACATTACAAATAATTTATATAGGAAAAAAAATATAGCAATTTTGTACTTATTTCAAAATATTATTTTTCTATCCATAATCAATTATAGTAAAAAAATGTTATTTTAATTAATTTGTACTAACAATAATTACGGTTACAAGTGCTGGTAAAAACTGGTTCAAGTCGCACAGGCGTATAGTTGTTATAAGTGTGTGTACAGTAAAATGACATGATGATCATTTTACATTGTAACTTTATGGAAAACTGTATGGATCCAATTATTATTATTACTAATCTTGTTACATAATTCTTTAAAAAATAATGTAACAACATAATTTTTCTATTAGTTATTTAAATTCATTAATTATTTTTAGTCGAGATGGTCCAGTGGTGGAACACGTGAATATTAACCGAACATTGTGGGTTCAAACCCGGGCAAGCATCTTTGAATTTTCATGTGCTCGGCTGTGAAGGAAAATATTGTCAGGAAACCTATGTGTGTAATGAAGATCTGTCACATATGCGTTCAACAACTCCTCGGAATAGCGTGGTGTAATAAGCTTAAACGTATCAAGCAGTTCTATTGCAATTCAAGCCAGGAAGAGGCCTTAGCCCAGAAGTGGGCTACTAGTGGATTATACAAATAAATTTATCATTTAATATAAACTATAAAAGCTTAGATTAAATGATAAATATATTGTTTACCGTTTTCATAAAAATAAATATTGTACATGACGTGTTTTATTTTAAAAATTATTATATGTCATTGACTTAACTCGTTAGGGTTATATTATATTTAATAAATTAATATGTAAATAAGATATAACTTAATATAGGTTGAAAAAATAATAGCTTACCACTGAACTGTGCTCGATGTTATAAGGACCATTAAAAATGAAAATAGAGCTGTATTATTCTTCATTTTACTGCAAGAAAAATATGTTTTAGTAGGTAATCTAATAAAACGTATGTTAATACATAAATAACTTAATAAGCAAATGGATAACAGGTAGGTATTATTAAAATTTATTGAAATGTATTTTCGTCTACTATATTAAAATCAATTTGTTAAACATTTATTTTTTGCACCTAAAATCCTATTGTAACTTTTTAATTTGAATATATAGAGCTGTTTTCGATCACAAAGCCGAGATGGCATATTAGTTAGAACGCGTGAATCTTAACCGATGATTGATGGGCTCAAACCTGGGCACTGAATTTCATGTGCTTAATTTATTTTTATAATTCATCTCGTACTTGATGGTGACGAAAAACATTGTGAGGAAACCTGTATGTCTAATTTCACTGAAATTCTGCCACATGTGTATTCCACCAACCCACATCGGAGTAGCGTAGTGGAATAACCTCCAAACCTCCTCCTCAACTAAGGAGGGCAGGCCTTAGCCCAAAGCAATAGAACAAAGCAATGGGACAAAGGTATGCTTACTCATGTATAAGCATACATATAAAACTAAAATATATAAAGGAAGAATCCGACTAATTAATTTACTGCCCGAAATATATATGATCATATGTAGATATTCTGCTTTTTACATAAACCCTTACATTGTCACATTGAAAAGCCCTTGGATATTCGTATAAAAAAAACATTATTCTAAATATGTACTATTATGTACAAAAATTCAAAATGAAACGCGTATCAATACTAATATCATGATTGCGAAAGTAACCTGCCTATCTCTCAGCCGATTTGATTTTGATGGCATTTGGTATGAAGCAAACTTGAACCTCAAGGATGGACTAATGCTTTATATCTAACACCTAAACCCCCCGTGCGAAGCCGCGAGTGAAACCGGTGATATATACAGATATATTTTATTAACTTTTTTCCAAATTTTTATCTTAGTGATATCTTGTGCTGATGCTATAAACACTATGATTTATAAATATATATATGAATATATTATTAGCATCGATTACCTCACGTAAATCACATAAACAAGTTATTTGCATATAAATAACATGCGTACTTGTATTATCACAATCATTCATGTCGTGCGGACAATACTCTAAGTTAATAAAAGAGATGGCAGGTGTCGTGGGTGATTTATTGTAATGTACCCATTGAATTCAGGTGATAACTGTTTCCACATATTGAGCTCACCGTCCTTGAGTCCTTAGACTTCTCTGACTCACTGTATAAACATTACGTACATCTATTTGCGTTGGTGGATACACTTTTAGCCTAATAAGGCAAATGCCATTTTTATATAGGTATTTTTATAATGTTGTCTTTCTTATGTAACCAGTTATTAGTTGAAGAGTAATCTGGTTCCAATAAAGATACAAATTAATTTTGACCATGATGGTAATAACATTTAGGTATGCATAGAATTTAATTAGAGATGTATGAAAATAGGCTTGTTATTGTAGAAAGGAACTTTCTCTACAACAAAACAATGCGTTTGGTATCAGATCACGGAACTCTTACATTGATAAGTAAATTCATATTTTCTTAATTTTTCGCTTTCACTACCGTATGGTCAATAGATTATAACGATGGTATTCATAAGATTTTTATGTTATAAAACAAAAGCGTGAAAACATGCTCACTTTATATTAAGTGCCGTTATGATATCCATGAGATCACAGTCGCTTAAAACTTTTCACTTTCAGTTATTGCATGTAACTTAACACTATATCACAGATCGATTCTATCAGATGCACATTATTTGTGCGTTAGTTTCGGACCGTCGCGCAAAGTGGTCACGACTCGCAATGTCGAAGAATGACTGACTGCGTACACTACCACAATACACAGTCGAGGCGCCTACGCAGCTTGGCTGCGAGGTGGGGCGCCGCGAAGCCTTGCGAAAACTCCGCGTCACAACTCGCTTATTGCACCCACTCTACCTCCATCGACCAAAACAGTGAGGAAATACTGCCCACATAACATTGGACGACGTTTCCTGTGCACTGTAGATATGATACACCGGTATTTTAAAACGAACGATGTTAATAGCTTTATAAGCATTTAAAATATGCATGAGTGATTAAATAGAACAATATTTACAATGAAAATAGTTTATTTACGCTATCCGTTATTATATTAATATCCTTGATCAATTAACAAACTGCGCGAGATAAAACATATGGCGTGTTTTCCATACATTACAAGATTATTACGTTTATGAATATGAAATATAAAATAATTTCAATTCAATAAACATATTAGAAAGAACTCATTTTTGACAATCAGACTTTGCAAATCTGTACTTGATATATTCAACAGTTGAGATATTGAATAAAAATAATTTAATAATAAAAGCAAATTATTATTTAATTATTTTTATTAATATATCAAATTGTGATTGTTATGTTTTAAGAGTTTCCTAAATTGAGCAGAGTGTTATATCGTTTGGTGTGGTCAAAGCGCATTTCTAGAAACAGGTTTCAGCATGATGCAGTACAATAGGTCGTCCACCGGTTCCTATTTCTGTTATACTAAACGGTACTCATGCACATACTCTTACATTATGAATTACATATTTTTATGGAATAAGCAAAATGCATGCACATCATTTGATATTCTTAAAAGATAAGGTTAAACACTCCATGTCATAATTTGGAAACTCGTTTCGATTGCAAAAAGGTGAATATTTAGTGAGCTGGTTCTCCCACAATAGTTTTTTCAATGTCTTTAACTTTGAGCTTCAGATTATTTGCAGACGTTTGCAGATATATTTGAGATGATTATAAAAAATTCCATATTTATTGTTTACTACCTGTTGATCGCGAATTCCTCGAAAGGCGGTTTTATTCCAAATATATCGTAATAAAACCGCCTTTCGAGGAATCGGATAAAAATATACACTAGTGTTTAGTCACTTTTTTTTAGTGTTCTGTTATTGTTTTTTTTTATCGCCTAGATTCGTTTTTTGATACATTTATTCAATGTACATTACATGATTTCTACTAATTTATTATATGTATATGTATTGCAACGAGTTACATTTCAATAGAATGCAAATTAACGAAAATTCATCTAATTCATCTTTGGCAGTAAACATTTTAGAGCTTATGTTATATATTAAAAACTGTAAAGCTGAAGAACGAGATAATTAAACAAACGAACCCGGGTTCTCTCATTTAAGATTCCATTGTAAATTTAGGATCCTATAGTAAATAACAAATAAATACATATGTTTTTATTATCATTTCTTAAATTAAAAATATATATCCAAATTATTTTTATTCGGCTAGGAATAAATCTATAGGGCATATATTAGACGACGCATTATTTAATAATGGAGTTTTTTTGTCGACTGAATTATTATCTTTACTATGTAATTCAGATGCTAACGCAGCATTATCTGCTAAAGCCGCTGCTAAGGCCCTTTCTAACTTAGCCGTTCCTGATCTCTCGGCTTCTAAAGCCGCCCGCACTTCGACTAAAGATTCACATTCCGGATCATGTATTTTCTTAACGGACTCCTCGTTGGATAATTGATACTGTAACTCGGTTACTTTAATTCTGAGGCGGGCTATTTCAGCTGAAAACCGATGACATTGTTTTTAGTTGATAAGTCTAACACAATAATTGTATATTAAAAACAATAAATCGGCACTATATTCAGTACCGTTGGCTGTCTGCAGCTCTCGTGTGGTGTGCGCGAGCTCGTCGGCGGCGAGTGCGCGCTCGCGCGCGTGCGCTGCGGCCGCGAGTCGCGCGCGCTCGCGCAGCTCGGCGCCGGCGCCGGCGCAGCGCTCTACTCTTCGAAGTTCAACTTCAAGTTTTGATACCTCGCTTTTTACATGGAAGATATGAACCACGTTAATAGGCGGAAACAGAAACACATTATATTGATAAGGATTAAAAACCTTCGTGCTTCTTCTGTTGCGATTTGAATGCGTCCCTGTAATTCGACATACTGACGTTGTATGGTGCCGTATGCGCACTGTAGAGGTTGCAACTGCTGTAATTCTCTTTCGAGACAACTCATTTTATCGGACATCTCAGTGCATTTCTCTTCAAAGAGCTTGCGTTGATTTTCCTTTGAAAACACAGAAACATTTATTTTACTTACAAATTGAAGAAATTATTGAAATGTTAGTTACCTGCTATCACGTTAAACACTCACTGATATTTCCAATTGCATTTTAACAGCGACAAGCTCTTCTTGTGCTAATGCGAGTGCCTTAGCGGCCTGTGCAGCGCCGGCGGTCGCGGCGGCGGCGGTAGCGCGGGAGTCCGCCGCAGACCGCTCTGCCGCATCTCGCGCCGCCTCTGCTCCCTCTGCACGCGCTGCTTCTCTACGAAACTCTGCACGCAACTGCTTTTCGGAAGCCTTTTTTATAAAAAGAAAACTATCGGAATTAACTTCCACTTTTGAATAATAATGTTTTATCCTTTGAACTTAAAATGTTAGGGCTTCCGATTATCAATTATAAATGCTAACATAAAATACAAACTTACATATTGTTTTTTTTTAAGAAACAAAAAACCATACCGAAAGTGTCTGATATTCACTAATTAATTCTATAAATTGCTGTTCAAATGTCTCAAGCTCTGTTGTAGTTGCACCCATTGTTTTAAAAGTCATGTCATGGAAAAAAGGCGGGATAATTTTATGTATTGTATTTTAATTATCATTTAAGTATTAGCAAAGATCCAAATGCATACATCCTAACCTTTTGCGTTTTTTTTAAATATAAATGATTATTAAATTAATTGTTAATAAAAAAGTTTAATTTTCCTAAGCTTTAGTCGCTACGGTATTATAGGTACTATAGCTAAAGCTTTTTAAAGAAGATGATAGTATTCGTTTTGATTTCATAGCGGCCTTTTTATAGTTTTTTATGTATTTATATCAATAAATAATAATGTCCTCCAGACCGATTTCGGCCAAGGCGGCCAATCTCAAGAGAGATTAGCCAACTACGCAGGAGATATTATAGTGCACAAGTGAGTGCGTAAACACAGGCGCACTCTCTATTCCCTAACACTCATAATCCGATGGGACGGCAATCCGACACGACCGGAAAGAGTTCAGGCGCAGGACCAACGGCTTTACGTGCTTTCCAAGTTTAGTGGCACCTGTTCGGAATACACCGACAAGAATCGGCGAGAAACACAACAGTTACTGATTTTCTTTTAGTAACTCAATTACATAATATATTAATTGTGTGAAGCCAGGTGGGATTGCTAGAGTTATATAAAAACTCACTTCAAAGTTCTTTTCAAATATAATTTCTCATCCATAAAATAAGCGTTTGTTATTTAAAAGAATGTTTTTTTGCCACTAATAAGATCAATTCTGTGTGAAATAATAATTGAAATATGTCAATTACCACAGCCAAGAAAAGCCAGCGAGGAGAATATTAAAAAGGGGAGGCGTTGTTTTCGATATTGCGGCCTCAGTATAAAAATGATAGATAGTCTTCCCAAAGCTCATTTATCTCATTGGCAGCTTCACGACCAAGTGGTAAGCAATATTAGATACAATTTTTAAGCCAAAATAAAAAGAAATAATGCGTCAATTATTAGTATTATGTTTAATTAAAACATCATTTATTTATCGTTTTTGTTTCCGAAAAATAATCCATAGGTTAATTAATGTAAAATTTTATTATCTTCATAATTCATGGCAAAAATTTTATGAACTGTTGTTTTTTTTCGCTATTTTTGTTTCGTTCCTAAGGAAAATAACTCAATATTTGTCAGTAGCGAATTTTAGTATAATTTGTCGGAGAGACTTTATTTCACAAAAGTTTTAGTACCTTCACTAGGTATATAAAAAAAGTTTCTATGTCATTTTATTATAATTTATCAGTGACAGTTAATGTCCCAATTCTAAACAAAGGACCTTAATGCATGCATGCTGCACCAGTGGCGGACAATACGACGTTTTGTGTGTCAATGGTTCTTGCCGGCTTTAATTTCGTTAGGTTTGGATTTAGGTGTTCTTTTCGCTGGGCCTTCTGGGCTCGTAACGAAATAATTTTTTAAACTAAATTTAATTATTAAAAACTTATACAACACATTTTTAGCACTACAGCTAGACTTTTTTTTTGTTTCGCTGGAAAAACGCGTTTACGCGTTTCCCCCACTTGAAGTGGGGTATGTGGGACTCGCCGGCGCCGAGCATGCGCTGGAATACCCACTAAAAAACCAGCGGTACCCACAGCGCCTTTTCAAGGGCCGTCACGGGATCGCTTGCGCATACTACCGTGACGCCCCGACGGTTGGCCCGCCTCTGCAGGCCTCCAAATCCTAGGGGGTTCTCAGGGTACAAAGACCCCTAACCCCGGCAACGCTTACGGCGGGAGGAGAATTATTATTCTTAAATTGAATGTATGTTTAAATTGGCAACATATTTATATACTTTTTTAGTGTCTCTATACATCTCTTTGCAGATTATTCGAGTCAAAATGCGTCTCGCAACAGTAATCTCTTTGGCACTGACCATCGCGCTAGCAATTTCAATGCGGTGTTGCGAAGGGACACGTCTTCGGGGCTTATCACTTACAGAAGAAGAAGACGACATTCAACCGAGACGTTTTTACCGAGAGTACGGCTTGATACGGAATCGTCCAGTCCGAGCAGATGACTCCTTCGATGACTACGGACATTTAAGATTCGGCCGTTCAGAAGACTGATGACACACACGTACCGAATACACGAAGCTACAAATGATAAACCGTAAAAAATACTAGGAAAAAAAATCAATATTTTAAGAGATCATTTAACTATAATTATGTAAAATATATAAGTTCTTGTGAAATGTCTATGGCTGGTATGATATTTCATCGTAATTCATGTATAATAATTAAAATAAATAATCTCACTAAGTAGTTTTTTTTTGTTTCATTCAAAATACAAATGCTGGTATAAGGCATCCTGTTTTCTGATTTTTGTTGAAATTCATTTATCATTTCATTCATATTTATATATTAGCACCACAATAAATTAGATTTTATGTACTAAATAATAAATTCATTTTGAATATATTATTGAATTTGTCTCTCAGCTAATTATAATATATGTGGAAAGAAACAATGCATTATATATATGTTTTTAGTTTTCAATCCGACCTAATAATATATTAGGTCCTTACATATGAAATTAGCGTTTTGTCGTACTGACCATTTTTGGTTAAGAATTCCAAATTCAAATTTATAAATTCATATAGCTGGTACATTTGAGTTTTGTACAGTACAGTCATTCATTTGTTTTTTTCTCATTATTTTTTTTCTTTGGCATCGCTTATTACCGTACAATGGAAAACATGATATATCGGTATAGTTACGAGTACGAGTTCTATCGTGATACCAGTGCTGCAGAAACAGCTCGAAGATTAATGATGTGTACGGCGCTGGTGTCGCAAAAGAAAGCACGTTACGTTTTTGGTTTCAACGTTTTCGTTCTGGAAATTTCGACCTTCAGAACAAATCCCGTGGACGGCCGGAGACCAAAGCGGAAAATGAAGAATTAAATGCTATTGTGGAAGCGGATCCATCACAAAGCACTTCAGAGATAGCTGCAGGCTTCGGGGTAAGTGATAAAACTGTATTAATCCACTTGAAGCAAATCGGGAAAGTAAAAAACCTTAAACGATGGGTACCTCATGAATTGAGCGAATCGAACTTGCAAACACGCGTCGACTGCTGTGTTACTTTGCTCAACCGACACAATAATGAAGGGATTTTAAATCTAATCATTACTTGTGATGAAAAATGGATACTTTACGATAATCGGAAGCGCTCGTCGCAATGGCTGAACCCTGGAGACCTAGCCAAATCCGGCTCTAAACGAAGATTGACTCAGAAGTTACTTGTGAGTGTTTGGTGGACTAGCGAAGGTGTCGTTCACTACAGCTTTCTAAAATCTGGCCAAACGATTACGGAAGATATCTATTGTCAGCAACTGCAAACCATGAAGGAAGAACTAGCTGCTAAACAACCGAGATTGGTCAATCGCTCTAGGCCACTGCTGCTTCAGGACAACGCAAGACCACACACTTCACAACAAACAAAAATTCCAATTGTAGCTCATCTAACTTAGTGGAAGTTAGATGAGCTACAATTGGAATGTCTGCGACATCCACCTTACTCCCCGGACCTTGCTCCAACAGATTACCATTTTTTCCATGATTTGGAAAACTTCTTACAAGAAAAAAAATTCAACTCCGATGCGGCAGTCCAAACCGTCTTCAAAGAGTTTATTGATTCGCCCCCATGGTTTTTTTAGTAAAGGGATCAATGAACTACCTATGAGATGGCAAAAGTGCATAGATAACAACGGTGCATAGTTTGATTAATTATATATATTTAAAAAAAAATACTTTATATTCCTCCCGTACAAAACGCCAATTTCATATCATGTATAAAAAGTAACAGTCATAAGTTCTGTGACGACTTGATAATAACTAAACTTACTTAATAATAATAAAAAAAATGTGTTATGTAATCACTAAACAACACCAACATAATTTTTAAATGATTTATTATAACCAATAAATACATTTGACAACAGTTATTACATACTTTATAGATATAAATGTTAAATTAACTGGGTACAATTTAACCATTAAAATTTTATATGATATAATTAATCTATTAAACTTATTAGATCACTGTTAAGGCATTTTATTTATAGCATTTTACTGTATTTACCATAAATTGAATTATCGAAGCTCTACAACAAAATCTTAAGGCATATTCTACTTGTGTTGTTTCCGTTTTAAAATAATTTTGTTGGAATTTTTTGGACTTATGCGTCAGCTTTTTAAAAGCTACGTCGTGAACTTAATATTATTGTTATGTAGACAATATTGTACTAATATATCGTTTGACAATTCGTTGTACTTGTAGGCAGCTAGCCATTCGTATGTATGGTTGTTCTCAACTATAACTTGAACATAATTTTATTTTATTTAAATTACTATGGACTCATGATATCTTATATTATAATAATAAACATTAACACAGTAATGTTAGGCACGCACGACTCTAATCTATA
This sequence comes from Nymphalis io, assembly GCF_905147045.1. Lineage (NCBI taxonomy): Eukaryota > Metazoa > Arthropoda > Insecta > Lepidoptera > Nymphalidae > Nymphalis > Nymphalis io. The sequence goes on along the minus strand of NC_065890.1, from coordinate 7,720,251 downwards.
TTAAATTATATGATGAGACTAGTTAGTTTCTTTCTATACTAAATTATTAATATAATATATATTTATTTGTTATTATATTATAATTATAGTAGTACAACGTACTTGGTGAATATGAAGCGTACATAATCTTTGAAAATAATTTATAAAAACCAATATAAACCTGTTCATAAACTAAATACACATTATTTATAGATAGTGGAATACAATAGAAAATCATAATTGTGATTTTATTTGTGGAATAAGAATCGCGATTTGTCTTCGTGTTTGACACATAAAAGTGAGTATTGTTAGTTCACGATGGGGCGAGAAATCTACCTCGTTTTGGGTTTGCGAATTATTTAACATATTAAATAATGTCCTTCTTCTGCGAGTTCCCGAGAAGAGCCTGTAACAGAATACAAAATAACATTACATGTGTCATTCATAAGATATTTTTAATTGATAGTTAAATAAGAATATCGTTAAAGTATTTTAGCCAAAATAGCTCAGTTTATTTTAAGCAAATGTATATTAACTTGCTGCTAGGTCTTTGTGCAAGTTCGTCTGGGTAGACGCTACCCACTTATCAAATATTCTACCGCAAAGCAACAGTAATTAGTATTGCTGTGTTCCATAAATATACAAGGGACATAACACCTTAGTCCACAAGGTTGGTGGCACATTGGTAATGTAAGGAGCAGTTAATATTTTTTACAACGTATTTTTTATAACCGGGATGCCGATTTGATCGTCCGCCTAACTATTTTATAAAATAAAAAATCAAACTGGTTCAAACCGAGGCAAGCATCACTGAATTTGGTTTATCATCCTGCGTTTAATTTGCGTTGAAAATTCATCTTGTGCTCGGTGCTTAATGAAAATAACACGAGGATAACTGTATATGTCAGATAAAAACCTGTCATATGTGTATCCACCAAAATGGGTGTTGGAGCAGCGTGGTGAAAAAAGCCAAACCATTTTTTGAGTGTGATGAGAATAAAAATTCAAACTCGAAGTTGAGCGCTCTATTTCTATATGTCAATAATACTTTCAACGCGGAGATGTTTAGCTTTTGTACCGACCTTGTTAACGAAGTTGACGATGGCGGTGGCGGGCTGCTCGGGCTCGAGCTCCGCGAACACGTGGCACTGGTTATCGGCGCCGGACGACGCGCGCGCCACGAACGCGAATATACGTCTGCGAAGATATATTTTGTTAGAGAACTTACGATAGTAATCAAGCAATTCAGATAAACCACTTGCAATCTAAATAATTATAGATCAGAGACAGTAGAAAATTATGAAGAACTAAATCAAATGAGTTTTCGCTCTAGTTCCCATGGTGAGTTTCAATTAATTTAATATGATCATCATATCAGATTTTAACGACGATCAATATACGATAAATTTTTTTTTGCAAAATATAGCGATTTTGTCATTAATTTATTTTATATAACAATAGGTGTCAAACATGACAACATTTTATCACTCATTAAAACACAAAATTACGATAAATATCAAACAATTTAATGCTTATAAGAAAATATAGTTATGTACTTGTCTGCTTGTGTCCCGCCATCAAGATGGGTGTATCGGCGCTCGTCAGGGTCTAGTCCCGCGTAGGAGACACCGGTGGCGGGGTAGTGTCTCCGGAAGAACAGCTTGCGTGCAGCGTCGGTTAGCGTTATGCCGCCGCCGAATACCTTGAAGTGAACCACGTGGCCCGCCGTCTGCTGAGCAAAACATAGAAATTAGAATTTAATTAAAACTATTTCTTTCCTAATTTTTTAAGATTATATGTAAAAAGTTAATTTGATAAAATAACATAAAAGCAGACATTCTAATATTGTTTTATTAATAAAATATAATTTGCCTTTTTCTGGAGAATGTTTTGTACTGCTCTTTTAACGGCGGCAGGACCGGTAAGCGCTTCAGTGTTCTCGGAGCCCAGCAGCAGCACGTTGCACGCCGCGCCCGTCGCCAGCAGAGCGCGCGCCGCCGCACTCGCGCTCCCGCCGGACCAAGGGTCTCTATCGATATTAAACGACATTGAATCAATTGGATATCAATTGACTTATATGGTATTGGACATTTTGAACAAGCTTTTTAGGAACTTGTCAAAGTCGTATTGTTTTATGATTACTTTCTTCCTATCTTAAAAACTTCAAATGAGTATACTAATTAATGATGATGTTTCCTAATCACCTTTCAGGTAAGTTGAGCGGGACGGGCAGCGCGAGTGGTGTGACGGTGTGCTGGTAGACAAGCGCGGACAGCGAGCTGAAGACAGGTTCGTCGGGACACCCGCGCAGGCGCACACCGCGCGCCGTCGGCTCCACGAGGAAGTGTCGCACGCCGCCCGCGCCGCCCGCGCGCACCGCTAGGCCGAACGCGCCCGGGAACGAGTTCGAGTCTCGCACTATGAATGCGCCCTCCTCTAGCTGCTGTAGAGCTGCCACCGCTGTGGATTGGATACGGGAGGTGAAATAAAGCGTTTAAAAAATCGTGCAGTAATTTTTAACTTTTAATTTTCGATTTAATTGATTCTCTTTTTAATATTAATACATAAATAATGCTTACCGTCATCCCTCGATATATTCGGCTTGTACCAGTAGTGACTGGTGTCGCGTGCGAAGCGTACACGGTCCGGCGCGACGTGTTGCGGCTCGGTCGCGCTCACACTGGAGCGCCGCGAGCCGTTGCTGGCGGTGCCTACGCCGTTGTAGACTCGGTATTCGGACTCAGGGCTACTTTCGCGCTCTTTCCTGCAATTACTTACTTGGTTAATAAAGAAAGCGGTATAATAAGAATAAGATAAAAAAAAAACTACCTACTAAAATACAACCTAAAAAAATTTATAAGTCATATCAAAGATTTAACTAAATAACGTTTAGCAATACTGGTAATGATCGTCATAATCATGCTTACCTGGAGACAGTGGGCGATCTCGGCGGTCGTGCGCTTATAGAGGGCGTGGGCGTGGGCGGATAGGGTGTACGCGGGTGTGTGGGGAACGCCGGCGTGCCCGCCCGTGACGAGCTTCGTGACCAACTCTCCGACCGTTCGCGGCTCTAGAAAACATATATAAAATTATGTTACTTGAAGGGCGCATTCCAACGACTATGACTATATATTATATTATGACATTGAAATAATTTTGTATATACATTATGTCATATAAATTAGACTACAAAATAAATAGGTATAATTTCATATCATGCTAACATCGAGTATATTCTGTGCAAACCAAGCCGTATTGCTATCAATGTATACCGGCGTCCGCAACATATTTTTGCTTGTGATTTAGAAATATATATAGGTATAAAATATAATAATAAATTACAATGGTGTCATTGTTGTTAGGCTCCGCAAGAGACAGTAGACCAGGCGCTTGTGTGCTTGTCGGGGTGCTGCTCGTGCTCCACTCGCGCAACGTCATCTTTTCATACATGATTTTCTTAGATGAGGTCCTGAAGATAAAATAACACTCATTTATTACATATGTAACAGTCCGAATAGGTAAGTTAAGTTATATTTGTGTCATGTATCAAAGAGAAAAATTAAAACCTTATTCACCATTTTACTCCACTACGGCTTGACAGGCGTTTCCTACCACACACACACACATACACATACACACACACACACACATGAAATACTAAATTATGGTTGCCCGGATTCCAACATTCGCTAATAAAAAAATATTGGGTTTATCTGCTAAGACATTTTTAGTGGCAGCTCGGAGCTTTGACATTGAAAATTGGAATACTCTTGTGCCTTGAAAAGCACTTAAAGTCATGCTATCATCATCATCATCCCATCGAAATACGAGAGTGAATTAATAGAGAGTATACCTGCGTTTTCACACATAATTACATAATAAAATCTCCTGGGCACTTGGCTAGTCTTTGAAACTAGCCCCTGTGGCCGAAATCGGTCAACCGCACATAATGACATAAATGTCGTAATACCTGTCTGGAGCCTGTGGACTTATACTGTCAGTCCTGAGAGGAGTGCGCGTGTTGACATGCAGCGGTACACTGAAGTCATCGTCGTCATCAGCAAACGCGGTAGTGTCGCTTGTATATCCATCCACACTGTTTAACAAAATTAAATATTTTAGGAATAATAAAATGTTTATAATCAGATAGATATAAATATGTTATATATATTCATACCGATGGCTAGCTGATCTGCGCACATGTCGGGAAGGCGCGTCCCACTCGAGCGGAAGTCGAGCGACCCTTTCCCTGGCTTCTTTTTTCTCTCTCAATTTCTGTTGCTGTCTCTGTAGCCATGTGAGGCCAGAGTTTCCTTCAACATTGTTACCCTCGGATCTCCTCGGTTCCCTGCGTATTGTATTAAAGTCCTGCCATCCCACTGTACTGTTAGAACGCCACGTGCCGTTTTCAGGTTTTCTAGCGCTGCTAGGCGGGCGCTCTATCCATTCCGCGTCGCCATTTGACCATCTGTTCACAATATAATTCATCGACCTTCAATTTTTTTACAAAACACTATAATTGTTTGTTGACTTTGCTCTATCTTTTGAAATGATTCATCAAATAAAATTGAACTCATGAAGTCAATAAATAAATTTATATTGTTACCCAAAAATATTTTTTTTAACTTAAAAATTATTTAATTAATAAAAACGTTATAGACCTTCAAATATTTGATGCAATACTTTTAAGTGGGCACTCAAGTTGTCAACATAAATTAATACATAATTAGATGGAGATTACGTAATATCTTTTTTATTAAGAAATCATTGATTGATGGCATTAGAGAGCTAACAAAGCAGCGTTTATTAGAAAGTAGAGGACTGTGTTTATGAGGTCTGCGTCAATGCATGATCGCACAAGCCGTTTATGGCGACGTTTATCTCGAAATAGCAACTTGTTTGGGTCACGGCGGCGACGCAATCGCACACCACAACCGCACCAATTCCAAATTGCGATTTAATTTCACTCACTTGCGAGTTACATCTATTCACTACTGCGACGTATAAAATAATAGATCTCGGTTTATTTAATATTTTATTTTATAATACGAACGAATTTTTACCGAAATATTTTTTTATAATTTTAATTAAACTCTTAAATATAATGCAATACCACGACAGTCAAATGACAGCAATAGAAGTTTATACCTACGCTCGAAATTTATGTAAAAATGTATTTCTAACATTCATAAAGTAGATGTGTGCATATGTCTTGCTTTTAATGGTGTACTAATAACGGTTACACGTCCGGATCTCGTTTAAACTAAGACATAATCTATTTTAATGAGAGCCTTCGGATCAGAACGTAGCTATTTATTTTAACATATTTAATAGTTGATTAGCTTTTAGATTTATCGATCGAACAGGCGCCACATAAATAATTCGCAAGCCAATTTAGCCGTTTTCGGCTGGTCGCTGCAATGTTGCGGTTCAGTAAAAATACTTATATGCTTAATAAAGACCCTCAGGAGTAAACATTTCCATTGATTTATAACTTATTAAAGCTTTTAAATGTTCCTTGAATTTTTTGTTAGTAATTTGAAGAATGGTCTTTTTAATAATAATAAAAATAATGTACCGCAGGTGATACGTCTGCGTGGGTTCGTGTAGCTCAAATCCCGTGGGCGTTAATTGAATAACAAGCAATGATAACAATAATACTGTGCATTCTTCGAACGGAATTGGCTACGTCTTTAAAATAGAACAATTGGTGTACGTATTTTGTTTCAAACTTAGAACACGATTCTATTTAATCTAGATTAAATCTAATATTGAGTTAAATGATATTTTATTTAATGTCATGTCATATCATAAAATACAAGCTTTACCTGCGGATTCGCTTCTGTCATAACTATACTTTGTAAGCCCATATATAAATTTTCATGGTGCTAGTCTCTAACTCCACAGTAGTATGGGAAGTGCGTTGATGTCTGTCAGTCAGTTATTCTTTCGTATTTATAGATAAGAGCTTACAATTCGTATTAAAATAAAACTAATAATACAATTAAAACAATTTTCCAAATCCAATAAAAAATAAACGAAATTGAGAACCTGGTTCTCATTTTCGTTTTAAAGTCGTTTAAATGCATGTAATAATTACTATTAAGCATCACATATTATTTAAAGTTACTGATTTATGGTCTGTAGAACATACAATCGCTGATATTATGAAAGGTATTTTCGATAAACTTACTAAGAAAACAAAGGACCGCCCGCGGAGTGCTGAGATGTATCGCATATAATGTTTATAATCATGCATGTCAACAAGAACGACGAGTAAATTACTGTTATTACTTGTTACCGCAATGGGGTCGCAATACGCGTCTTTGTTTTCCAGTCATATACGCTAACAACGAGCTAACAACGATCATTTAAGATTATTATATCAATTACACCACGATTTTAATTTATTTGTTTCACAATATTTTAATAAACTTGGATTCGAGACAGCCCAGTGGGAGAATACGTTAGTTTTACGCTAAGATTACGGGTTCAAAACCGTCCAAGGACTACCGAGTATTCATAACGAGCTTTGTCTGTTATAATTCATCTTTTGATCGGGCGTAAAAAAAAACCTGCATATGTTGAAAGGCACTCTGCAACAATTGTAACCACCGACCCGCATAAGATCAGTGTGGTGAAATAATGGTGTAGTTTTGAAGCTTCATAACTTCACCTCAAGATAAAGCCTACTGCATTAGCGTAGCAGTGAGACATTAACAAAGTATTACTTTATCTTTTAATAACATCTGAAAAAATAAGGCCTAAATATTCAAATATATTTTAGGTATTTGGTAAATCTTGTTTTAAAGAAATATGAAGTGCGTCGGGTCTGATTTATTTTCGTTTGTGTCCAACATAATCAATATAGATAACAACGTTTACAAAGATAACGATACATTTTGGCGACCGCTAAACAGGTTTCTATAATATGTAAAGTAATGAAGTTTTTTGCTTTTGCAATAAAAAGACGATATGGCTCTATACATATGGCTCTATACAACTTATCACGATTTTGGTATTCAATCTGGTATTCGATAAAAATCAACTCGATCCATTATAAAAAGTTGATATAAATAAAATACATCGAAAATAAACGGATATAAGTGTATAGTTAAGTATCTCTTATATATATAAAAAATCGTACAAAGAACAAAATTATATATCCTTGAATAAATTAAAGAAAATATTCTAAATTAGAATTTGCAGGTTAGGTTTAGACAGTTAAAAAAACATAGAAAAAAAAAATTATGTACTAGATTGAATTTAATTCATCATTTAACATCTTGGCTATAGTAAGTGGGTATGTGACATCGTACTATACATATTAATCTAACGAGATGCTCTGTAATACAATTACAGGAACATAAAAATGATCAAGTGGTCCGCGACGTAATAGCCGAGATTGGTTATGGGATATTTCATTACCCTCATTGACAGTGAAGTGGGTCGAGCGGAACGCGACTAAATAAATTAACCAAGCGTCCACAATGTTATTGCTCAGACTCAATAACCATTTATGTCGAAACTTAGATGGACGAAACACTATCTGTCTTTGTTTGTTCTCACGAGTCTAACGCCTAATTTGGTCAAGACGTTAATATTATCTATAATACTAAATATCTATGATCTATACGAGTACACAATTTAATAGTAACAATATAGGCAAATTTGTATTTATGGTTTTACCAGTACATTTTTTTATAGGCGCCTAATATATTTGCCCCATTAATGAGACCTTCAGAAAACATTTAGTTAAAATGCTATTGATATCGCTAAAAATACAAGTATCGATGTAAGGTTTTAAATGTAAACAGTATAAACAGTTGTAGGCGGCGGGCGCGTGGCCTCCACGCCCACAACACAGGAACACATGTTTATATCTCCCACCAAATTCCCCTTCTTTTTATTATACTCTACTCATTTACTATCTGGGTTAGATTTCAACTATTCACATTATCTTAATATTTATTTATAATGACGGTTTTATAAACATATTCGCAAGCAATCATTATTCGTAATTCATTTCCGCAAATCTCTTATAATTGCACAATTTGCATAATTTTTTTTAAGCAAACATCGAGAATTATAATAGAAAATATTTATTTATGAACACAATCAAAATAAGATTATATATAATTTTTTATTAAAGTTATGATTTACTTATCACTTAATATAATAAAAAAAATAAAAATATTCGATATTTGTACTCACTTTCCGTTGCGTACAGGCGAAGCCGGAGGTGGGATGGTTGTAGTTGTTGTAGTTGTGATGTCATCATGGGTAAATTTGCGGAGGGAGCGCGGTGATAATGGGGTCCGTTGAGAAGGATCCGGAGTGACGGTGCGCTCGTCATCATCGTCTTCGATTGCTCGATATCCCCGGTCACTGCCGAGAGCTCGACGTACCAGCTCGGGGCTGGCGAGGCGATTAGAAGCGCGAAGCATGCCAGGCCGTAAACCGGGTGCTCCGTAAGTAAATGGCGCAGAGTCAGCGCGCGCGTGGTACGGTATATCAGGAGCGCGGTCGGCGTGCGACTGAGGAGCCGGCGTTGGCGGCGGATCGGGTAGAGCGCTCACAGTTCTAAGCATATCGCCTAGCAGCGCGTCCAGCTCGTCGGGCGGACTGGGGGCGGCCCGCCGGCCCGCCGACGATATGCCTGAATCCATTGATGCGCTGAGCGGAGAGGATGGTCCGCCGCTCGCGCGTACTACTGTCGCGTAGATGGACCCGTCCAAAGGACCGAACGTATGAGCAGCCTCCGCCCCCTCGCCCGTTTCCCCACCGGAGCCCGAGCCCTCTGCACTGCCGTTATTGTCACCTGTCACCAAAGGTTATAATATTATGAAAGTGAAAACTCTGTATTGCAAAGTTGAGTACTCCGGTTTGTGGTTCAATTAAAATGAAAATAATGAATTTAGACGGAACGCAATGTCTTGAATGCGTAACAGTATAAACAGTTTTATTTGAATGAAAGTTACGACTTGTAGTAAGTACACGCGCTGTTTATTAACTGTTTATTGCTAACATTGAGTAGCAGTAGTTAAAAGTAGTCGGGTAGCAAGACAAGATCCCTAAAAGGACTGCATTTGATTCCCGTTACCCATATCCCGGCCGTCACCGTTGTCTCACGGAATGTCACAAAGAGTCTTTTTTATTCATTGAATAGATTGTAATGATCACTTCGTGATAAACTTTGTCTTCGCTGACTGAACTGTCAAATGCTAGTTTCTAACCGACTTAAAAAAAAGTAGAGCTTTTTTGGAACGTCTGTGCGACGTAAGTTTGGCAGCAATTTCAAACAATTTAATTAAGTTACTTTTCGTTTTTGCATTAAATGACATTTGTAATAAAGTCGCCTCACTAATAAATAGTATTAATTAAAATTATTCAAAATAATTATAAAAAGTCGCCGTCGTTATTATATCGTCATACAATAAAATATATATTTTATTATTTTTTGTTTTATATCTATGCATAAATTGTTTTGTAAAGCCTTGTTGATAACAAACTGTTGTATAGAAGAATCCATACAGGTTTGTGGTTCAAGGCAACTACGCCTAACAAGGAAATGTCCTTTGCGAGAAGTACCTTTTTGTTATTATAATCTATTCAAGATCAGATCATAGGATATGAATGTGTACGCTGTACAGTAAGTACTCTACTGTTTATAATACACTAAGTGCTAATAACTTTATTTTTTATTATTTTTACACTTTTTTTATATAACAACTGGGTCAAGTGTATAATAGTAATTTGTACTTTTTCATTCTGAAAATGTTAAATAAATCAGCTCCATTGACATAAAGAGAACTTGTTCTGTTTCCTAGGAAGCCTAATTTCTATCTTCAAATCAATATGTGTGTCAATATAAATCGTAAAGCTTAGTTATTGAACAAATTAAGGGTTAAAAAAACTGTAAATAATGTTAATTAGCGGGCACATACGCCTCCTATAAATTTTCAACTTATGTGTAATGTGTTACTTGAACATACTATTTTTTTCTGCTTTTATGATAATATTGTGCTTAAAATATATATATATTTTAAAAACAACATGTCTATAGAAATAGATAAATGAGGTCAAATGGCATTTTCACACGACTTAATGTATGAATGTCTTAATCAATGATGAGTATCAAAGATAATTTTCGATTTCTTGGAATTCGTGAAAACATTCTAATCGGAAGTTGAAATTTAATCAAATTTCGAAACTAATCTAAATATAAAGTTGTCAATAACGCGATCAGCATAAAGTTATCAACGTCACTGTGACCGTCACCGTCGAGATCTTATAGGGTAGATAGTTATTTCTGTGATCTTCACAAAAATAACACGGTAACAGTCAAGCGAGGGCTACTCTTACGAAATAAACGCCTGCGCTGCGCCGACGCAGGAAGAGGATGTGCGACGCTTGACCTGCCAATTCTTATGCGCCATTTGCTATTTTTTAATATGGACTATAAATACATAAATACTTTACAAAATTATATGCAAAATATTAAACATTTATTTTTAATCGAAATCTAGAGATATGCTTTAAGTAAACGAGTATTACAATTTATGAACCTATTTATTTTTAGGATTTATCTGTTTTATACAACTGGTTCTAGTGCGGAACAGTTTTTAGAAACTTGTTTCTAAGCAACCCACTGTCTAAACGAGACGCTTATATACATAGTTTAAATAAAATAATGTCTTTGCAAATTAATAAATATTTACTTAAATCACCCGCTGAGCTCACGAAAACATGTCTACGGTTATTAATGATGAACCCGACAAAGGTCACGATGATAAATTTATGACGACTGTTGTTCGTTAACTAATCAAAATTAGCGTGACCATGATATTCGGATGTCTCGTGTTCTGGGGATTATTGATTACACGGGTATTAAAGGGAACTTTACTTGGTGGCACGGTCTTGTGCAAGCCCGCCTGGGTAGAAAAACAGTGGGTGTTTTCTCCTAATATTCTACCGCCAAACAGCAATAAGTATTGTTGTGTTCCGGTTTGAAAGTTGAGTTAGCTTGTGAAATAATAGTAATAGACTAGTTAATATTTCTTACATAGGCAATGTCTATGGGCGGTGGTGACCACCGGCGGTGGCGGTGGTTGTATTTAACTTCTTAAACGATAATTAAATGTAGCAAGTTACTAGTTAAATATATAGTTTATTTGACAATATAACAGAAATTTTATTCTTTATATACATATATCAAAATCCGAAACAAGTTCGCGTTTGACATGAAATGTAGTTATAAAAGATCAATCTATGTGACACTTATATATACAGGCCTTAGGATCATTTTTTAAATAGCTATCTGAGTACGTATCATGTGTACACTACATGTTTTATACTTATATTTGAATACAAGCACTTTACCCGCGGCTTTGCTGACGTCATAATTCAGAATTGCTATATATCTATTTCTATAGCTTTTTACATTTTAACATTACATTCATCCCCTTTATCAGTACTTTAGTTCTTATATTTTTAAAATTGCTTCCTTTGTGCTTACCTACTATGTAAAAGGAACCCGTATGCAAATTTTCATGGCGCTAGCTCCAATAGTGGCTGTACTTTAATATATCAGTCAGTCAGTCAGTTAGTCAATATATATATAGATTACATACTAGTTGTGTCCGATGTTGCCTTGAGATGTGATGAGTTAATCTATACACAGTTAGCCAGAGCGGCTTACTTTAATGGTTATTGGTGTGCTGCTTAGGATCGTAGCATGATGTTATATAGCATATCAACCTCCTTCAATAAGCCCACAATTTAATGCAAAAATATTTATTCAAATTAAACTGGTAACACCAGTTAACTACACTCTTAATCTTAAGAATTCATGCGATTAGAGAATGTAACCATTCTTTTTATAATGTTGTATAGACATATACACATAATTTAGTATTTATAACTTAGTATTTAAGTTAATTCATTCTAGAAAATAAAATATACTCTAGCGGGTAGTCAATAAAGAAAGTCGTGGAGCGCACCTGTACAAATTGTAAATGTATCACACATCTCTTTCGGCGAAGTGTTGTGGCGTTGGGCTCTACATAGTAATGGGCATTAACGATTTGAACAAAATTCCGTGGTTAGACCGTAATCTGCGCGAAGGTGAGCGTGCGTTCGTGACGGCTTCCAATGATGTCATCGGGCCGCTCCACCTTGTGTTTCTACGAAACTCTAAGCTCTGCATTATTACTCAACCTTATCCCAAAACCACTCTTTATGTCCGTCGAACTTCGAATTCGTAACCGGTTCACGTGTCTTCCTTTTGCAAAATATTCATTTTTATCACATCTTCAAAATGTATGGTCCTCCATTTCAAGATTTTTGTAATGGTAACGTAATATTCAAGTTTATGTTAATTTTCTACAAATTTACGACTTCAATAATGTAATAGCATGCCTTTTAATGGATAATGATCTTATAATAAGGTTACAAATACAAATTAACTAAATTTTAATAAAATTTCAATTTACAAGTGTCTGTTTATAAAGCAAAATTGTATTCGATTTTCAAATATAACATTTTAATGAGCATAAAATAAATATAGCACTACGTTGGAAATTCTTAATAAAGAAGGCGGGACATAATTAATTAATAAATGTTCCGCTAAATTGACAACTGGTTAGATTAATTGCGTTTGTTATAATTTTACCATTAAAATTACAAACATTTAGTTAAACTGTAAAAGTTGTAACATTTGATAATCATCCAATATCTTGCTATACATTTAATAAATAACATTTAGAACTTGTCAAAACGTTACAAGTATGAATGTTAAAAACAAAATACCTAAAATAGTAAATATAGTTAACAATCCTTATTATCAATGTTTCGCTCACCTGTTTCTAGGACAGTCATTGCTTATATCAATCATTGAACCGGTTCTGCGAACTGAATATGAATGAAAGTACCTCCTATTCGAGATAAAGATTAATTTCAATTTAATAATAAACCATAATTAATTGAAAACGAAAGCCGCGTCATGACACACATGTTATAATCGGCTCTCACGACGCGTGCACAAGTAATGCACTAGAATTAATGACTGCTAGGTTAGTGTGAGCCTCTGAGCTTCAATGAAAAATGCAGTTGTCGTTATATTAATCGTGTTTCACTCGCTTTTCGTTGTAAACACGTTTTATGTATTGATTTGTAATGTTCATCATTTCAATTTTGTCACTTCCTATGAATTCGTACAGTATAGGATATATATACATTTTTTTTTTATATAAAATAGAAAATGATTGTTTATGTTTACAAACGAATACCAGCCTTAGCAATATCTATATTTTCCTCTTCACATTTAAAATTGGAAGCTTAAAATTTCTGCGACACCAATTATATAACTGCAATATATCAATAAGATTTAAACCACGAATCTTGAATTAAGATCCCGAGTGAAGTCCAGGCCAACAGAGCCGAGCTTTATGTGTTTATATTCACCTCGTGGTTGGCGGTAAAACTGCACGTGACGGATGAAATTCTGCCAAACTTATAACCTTACAGTGATACAGCTTCTCAATAAGATCAAAACCTACTTCAGAAGAAAAACCTACTGCGTATGCCCAGCACTGACACATTTCCGGCCTGTTGCTTATTTAACTTTATTATCCACAAGCCATTGGATGGTACCGTCATACTCTGTCTGTCAACTTTTATGCTGAGCATATATTGACGACGGCGACACTTACTTAAAATATTTTAGACAAAAAGTAACTGAAGTAATAGAAAACTAAAACTTCTTTACATTATTACCAAAAAGAAAAGTGAGAATACATGAACTATACATAATATAAACTACTTATATATATTAAACTTGTTTGTTTAATATCATCTGTTCAAATTAATTGCGACAAAATTTAAACTACAAATACTATTCACAAAACATTACAATTTGCTACTCAGTATATACTACGTAAGAAAAACGAATTATAATGCATAACAGGTTTGCGTCTCCGCATAAGTATTCAATCGATTGGATGAATTAATCCATACAGGTTTCTTATAATACTTAAATGTATACTATGTACATAAACATAAAATATATGTCAATGTACGTATTTTGAAATGGTATGATAATACATTTTAATTATACTACATGAAATAAATGTACATCTAATTGACTAACACGTATTTCGCTTAAAACTTTGAAATGTATAAAAATAAAATTTTATAGAAATCAAATAATTTATTGTTTGTTATCAAGTTTTTGCAAATAATTTGTAGTAGTAAAATTATGATCAGTGATAAGTGACCTTCGTTGACTCGGGTTATTTGATTATGACAAAAGGAAACAGTTAAGGGCTCATCTGAGATGGGTGAATGGACATCTATCAACTATCCGCCACGGTGGTCAATTAGGCGCACGCGTCGTGATAGTGAAACGCCATTGAACACTCTCATAATAAAATCCGTTCACCATAGCTGTGACCATTGAAAATAACCATTGTATAATGTAACTAATTTCGTTACGTCTTTCAACTCTTACGCTAGTTCTGCACGTTTATTTTTGACATAATGTGCTACTAACAATTGTTTGAGAATTGAAATTTAAGTCGCTGTTTTCATCGACATTTCTGTGATTCACTGAGGTTTAACTTCACAATATAATTATATAGAATATTTTTTTTTAATTATGAGCATTACTTACCGGCTTAATTAATAATTAAAAAAAAAAAAAAACTGTCGATCAGCTGATCCAACGATGTTCACTAAGATGTACTTATTACGCTATATCAACGTTTTGTATTACTTTATATTTTCGTATAAATGTGTCATTGTGTTGATAATATATTATCACTGATAAAAGAGGATTTATGAAACTGATAATATTCGTGGCGCACTGGTTAGAGTCGGCGTGAGACTGGGCGGGCGGGGCGGCGCGGCGGTGTACATCACTAAAATAGCTTCGCACCTGCAACGCCACTACCGCTACCGCTAACAGCTTTGTCAACTATTATAATGACATGTCGACACTATACATTTCCACTCATACAAATGTGGGCCATTGCGGTGTCCGGTTTTGTGTAATTAAGAAATGTTTGATGGACACGATGGTACAATATTATTATAAAGTAAATCTATATGATATATAAATTTCTTTTTTATAATTCTGTATGATATATTTATATTTAAATTTAAATTTAAAATTGTGTATCTAATAAATCGATTTGCTCGTCTTATATTTTTGAGAATAATTAGTTTATAATTTTATACATATATTAAATGGTTGAAGTAAACAAAATTGTAATGTAATTATTTTAAATTGAAAATTAATGTTTGTAGAATAAATCCATAGAGTTTTAATATTCTGTGGTCAATAGTTCAATTGTACAGGCGCTCGCGATGTGAAAGTTAAGAAAGGAGCTTTCCTGAGCCTTTGGGCTATTATGGTATACACTCCTCTTACGAACTTTACGCTTAACTAAAGGGGAAAGTAGGATTACAAATAGTTCTCTGAGTAACATACATTTGATTACGAATAATGGTATTACAATAACTTAAAGAAAAGTGAACAATACGAATGTATAAGAAAATATAATATTAATAACAACACTTGGAAATGGCATGTCTCTATTTGTTTTTACTGTGACGGTAGACTTTTTAATATATAAGGCAATTATCACAGATTACGAAGAAGAGCAATTGCAATATGGATCATATTTATTTATTAGTATTTATTTAGTAGTATAGTTTATTTATTACAAGCATTTAAAAACTAAAAACAAATCGTTTTATTCCCAATCGTTGAAAACATGCCAAGTCGATATGGCTTGTGATTCGAAACTCAGTCAAATAGTAAATAATTTAACTCCATGACAAATTATTACGTTATGTTATAAATATATTTATGTAAGGCGTAATATCATTGCATACATATGGCTCTATATGATATACGTTCAACGACTTAGCTACAACAAAAATAAACAGAAAACAACGGATGTGAAGCTAATAAAACTTAAGTTAACTACCGCGGGCCAGAGTTCTTGTGTAAAAAGTTTTACTCTAATGTCCAAGTTCAAAGTTTCATAAATATTATATTCAAGCACAACATGACATTTAATAAAAATATTTATTTATTCGCAATCTAAATAAAATATTCTATTTTAAATTTTTATCATTTAAATTATAATAATTTCATTTCCATTTAAAAATAATTGATTTTATATAATTAGTTAGTGCCTATAATTTAAAATGTAAATATAATTTAATGTTACCGTAACAAAAAAGGTGTCTGTCTTAAATTTCAGCTCAAACAGTTATCGGTTAAAAATTTAGTTGAGAGATTAATACTAACAGGTGAAGTTAAATTAAACCCATATTATTAATTAATTATTTATCTGCCTTTATTTTATTTTGTTTGTCTGCCTTTTAATATTTTATTTTCTGACGCAATAAAAGTCTAAATTCTGTAATATGTTTTAAGATAATTGCGTTTACATTATTTTATTATAATAAAATATACCACCAACCCGCATTGGAGCAGCGTGGTGGAATAAGCTCCAAACCTTCTCCTCAAAATGAGGAGAGGAGGCCTTTAGCCCAGCAGTGGGACATTCACAGGCTGTTTCGGATTTCGGATATGTAAATAGATGTCGCTCTATTTATGGAACCAAATTTTTACTCGAAACTTTTTTTAAGTAAAAGGACCAAAATAAAGGTGTCGCTCTACTCAAATCTAGTCGAAGCTTTATTAAGTAAAGGGAGCATACCTGGATCATCATCAGTGATCGTGGAGAGTGGTCTCAGATGTTCGAGGGAATCTGCGCGTGCGAGTGCGTCGGGCGCCGCACGCAGCGGGGCCGCCGGAGTGGGGGCGGGCGTCGCGCCACCCGACCCGCCGCGAGCGAACACCAGCTCTACCGCTCCGTCACTTGGAAACGACGGGTCTGGTTGGAGAGAGGAATATATGTAGGTATTTCTTATTTATAATTGTTAGAATGATGTGATATCAAAATAAAATAAAATTGGATTCTTTACTCGGGGTTATATATTTACAAGGACGAAATAAGAAAATAAGTTTTGAAATGCTGAAAATTTTAATCTATGTTAAAGTGTAGTGTACCTCATCTTGAAACTAAGTATGTATATAAACAATAATTCAGCATTTCCTCACCTTTATAAGAACTAGAGGTAAGTTATAGGTAAAAAATCAAAGAGTGCGTATTATTAGTGTATTTAGTCGATA
This sequence comes from Nymphalis io, assembly GCF_905147045.1. Taxonomy (NCBI): domain Eukaryota; kingdom Metazoa; phylum Arthropoda; class Insecta; order Lepidoptera; family Nymphalidae; genus Nymphalis; species Nymphalis io. Next base: position 7,703,063 of record NC_065890.1, on the reverse strand, counting down.
ACTTAAATACAGTCACTAAGTAAGCAGGGAGGGCATGTGCCAAAGATTTACCGTGCACAGCGTGGTCAAGTTGTTGCTTAGTAAAAGAGAGGGTGTGGTCCGCAACAGCGCAGGTGTGGAACTGACAGGCGAAGACCAGGTGTCGTTGGGGATTGTGCGCGTGTGTGTGCGCATGCGCTGGTCTCCGATACGCGCGCACTAGAACGTCACCTCGTAGCGCGAGCCGACCTACACCTACAGTCCATCCACCGCCGTTGACCATGTACAGTCCTAGAGTAAAAAAAAATTACTTATTATTACGTTTAGGTAATGTTTGTTGTATTGTTGTCAGTAATTGCTGACCAATTGCACAATTATTTCAAATAATAAATCAACTTTTGAAACAAAAACTGAAACAAATATATCAAGAATTCCGAGAGCATAGACGTACAAACCTGATGTGTAGACGCAGGTATAATTCTCGTATATCTTCAGGAAGGCGATAGTGGGGGTGGTGGGCGCTGCGAGTGAGCCCGCCACGCTCACATGGGTCAGCTGCAGTGGCGCCGCGTTTACTCGGATCTGACCAGCTAGCAAGCCCGCAAACGTATCTATGTATCTAGAACCAAAGATGCTACGATTAATAACTCTTGGAACAAAATAATACTTAGACTATCTATTAAGAGAAATTAGATATTTTAATGATATATACTATTTTTATTTTATTTTAATACTATGACGTATATAATATTAAAAATGAATAAATGCTTTAATGAAAACGTTTTGTAGTCAGGTCAGGCGACTACTACAAAACGTGCCATATTTGTGACGTCATAATGTTATCGTATTGATCTTTGGATCGATTAAATAGATTAGTCGTTAAATAAATATAACAGTTCATTTATTTTTTATTTTTCTATTTATGAACAAGTCATTCTAATTGTCAATTTCAGAAATATTATATTCTTATTTACTGACGGTATTTAAATAATTAAATACCCGAACCGACAAAGTCGATTAAGAGTCGAGAAATTAATTTCTTCTTGTTCACTCTAATGATACTTAATGGAACTTAAAATTACGATACCAGCATCTTGTTCAATTGGTTGAAATTGTTTTTGACAGGCGAAAAACGAAAATTGCGTGTGCTTAAAAATGTAAGTTTCAATTAAGAAATTTTAAAAATTGAAGATTTTAATGTAATGTAATTTTATTTTATTTAGTTTTTTGTTTGTATTTGCATATGGGCCACCTGATAGTACGTGGTGACCAACATCGCCAATGCACCACCAACCTTGGGAACTAAGATGTTATGTCCATTGTGCCTGTACACTGGCTCACACACCCTTCAAACCGGAACACAACAATACCAAGTACTGCTGTTTTGCGGTAGAATATCTGATGGGTGGGTGGTACCTACCCAGAAGAGCTTGCAAAAAGCCCAACCACCAGTAAAAATTAATTATACTTATATAAATATAATAAGCTCCAAACCTTCTCCTCAAAAAGAGGAGAGGAGGCCTTTAGCCCAGCAGTGGAACATTCACAGGCTGTTACGGATTACGGACGGAAATATATTTATATTTATATCAAAATTAAGTTATTTATTTTGTTATTTAAGTTAAAGATGCTTTTTTTTGTTTTTCGTATTTTATTTTTTGAATGTTAAGTTAGCCAATAATTGTTATATATTTTGTTACTATATTTTTATACATGCAATAAGACAATGTTTTTCTTAATATATAAGTTGGCTTCCTATTTGATAAAATAAATAAATAAATAAAATTAACGTAGCTTGAAATTCTATGATGAGCTAAGTGATTACTGATATTTGAATGAACACTAATGACGGTCGACTAAAATATAACCATATATAATAAATATAATAATAAATGCTTTATTATATACATATATACTGGATCGATTATCATTCGCACATATTTGTAAATGTTTTTATATAGAATATTTCCATTATCTTGTATGGCGTTCTACCGATCTCCAAAACAATTCGTGGCACAGGCAAGACGTCAGCAGGGTTTAGCTTGTACCGTATAAAATTGAATTAAATTAAGGAATTTACAGTCATTTATGTGCCGAAATCATAGGTATAACAGATTATCAATATTTACTAAGCCACTTAACCACCACAATATTTACTTTAGACCACTTAGGTCCAAGTCCTTAGTAACAAAGTTTAGCATTAGAACTATGTGCATATTTGAATAATATAATATATATAGTAGTCAGTTAGGAATATTTGTGAGTAATGCTGCACATAGATATATTCCACATTATAAGTTATAAGTAACGATCACACCGCAGCCTCATTAGGTGAACAGCCAGAGAAGCGGAGCGGAATACTGATGAGTTTGAGCTAGGTTAGCTCTTTTTATAGATTTATAAGGCTATCAGTGTATGATAGACTTTCAACTATTGTAAAATTGCATTAAATAATAATTGTCGCTATCATAAAATAATATCATAAAAACATTACTAAAAAATAAAAAAATGGATTGAAATTTGTATTATTTAAATTATCAGAAAACTTTGAGCTCAATTGTAAGAATCATCGTGGATCAGAGATCTGATTTGAATATTAACATAAAAAACGATGATGAGCTCATTGATTAAATCGTTCTATTTACCGTTTGTTGGAGGGCAGGTGGAAAACAGGGACTCTGTCGTCGAGATAGCGTCGCATCGCATAGCGGTCGAGTGCGTGTTCCGGAGCACCGCAAATCGCCGAGTAGTGCATGTAGGCTGCCACTAGTACTCCTAGCCGCTCCCGGTTGCCCCTTAAAAGTTCGTTTTACAATTAATTCATAATAATTAAATTTATTTGTGAACTATACTACGTGAAATATAATACTAATACATTTGAGTTACTACTTTTGAGGCATAGTTACTAACCAAGCTAGTAGTATCGCAACATTCTTCGGATGGGCAGCCAGCCAGCTTTCGATATGCTTGCAAGCAGCGCATAGACGTTCAAGTGGCGGCGCTAAATCTCCTGCCCAGCCCAGTGACCGCGCACGACCGAACACGCTACGTGCCGTGCGACCATCGCCGCTAGTGTCGTTGCCACTCACTTCAAATACCTGAAGTTAAATATATATTTTTTAATTATACAATAATATCAAGTATAGTTCCATTAACATGGCCTAGTAGTTTCGGTTATAAACTGCAAGAACCATACAATATTAAAGTAAAAAAATTGTAATATGCTCGCCTTAGCATAAAATTTGATCAATACATTCCAGTTTCATTCCGAAGCTTTCCTTCATCACAGCGTACTAGATTGATTACAAATCGAACACTAGAAAATAGACCTGTTTTTAAATCATAAGCAATCCGTTATCGAAACCATTAAAACCGAAACGAAACCAACTAAGTTCTACACAATCTATCCAGTAGTGGATGTACTGACCATGTAATGTTCACCATGTTTGTTGTTCAGCATATGAGCAGCCTGGGCTTCTGCTTGAGCATCTCTATCTGGCAGGTGAAGTGCGAGCATACGTTCCGCCACGTAACACAAATCCAGGCGTGAGCCAGGACCACCTGGACCGCCAGGGCCAGGGTAACTCACTGAGCGAGCACCACCCTGAAAAAAACAAGAAACAAACATAAAGATTGTATTATATTGTTACTTATTATAAAGAACATTATATTAATTATTGAACAATAACGATATTTACTAGACGTAATATATTAATCTTTGGATACTACTTATTTTAAAGATAAGAGTTTGTTTGTTTGAACGCGCTTGTTTCAAGGTCAATTCGATTTAAAAAAAATATTGCGCTAGATGGGTCATTTACCAATCGACCCATTGGAGCGGACAATACTATTTAACGCGGGTGAAACCGCGGGTTAATCGTTTAAAGCTATTACTCGTTTCATTATAATTTTATCTTGAACAAAAGCTAGTATTATACTAAACTACTTATATATATAAATAACTTAGGTATATAATAAGTTACAGTCATTTCTGTTCAGTGAAATGCCATGATTAACTCGAGTATGTTTATGTGAGATCAAACGCGCAAGTTGTAGGCGCGACATAATTTTGTGAAAGTGACACAAATTGTGCGTAGGCGCAGAGCAAATGCATTGCGTTATACAATTATCCGTAATGCAGTTAATCCGATTATTTTGCTCAGAGAATGAATTATTTTACGACTACAAGTTAAGCGGATTATAATTTATTTGAAACACATATACGAAACAAATACTGCAAATAAGAAGTTGACGAAAAAAACATTAAAAATAACACATGATTTTTTTTTTACTTATAGGTATTTACACTTTATTTTCGTCAATTGCTCTCGAAAAGTTTTCAAAAACTTTGCTAAACAAAACTTTAAAGGCACGAGGGTCGCTTCACTCTAACCTATAGGTCCGAACGGGGAATGTTGATTAAAATTTCAAAAACACACTCTCTTAAACAATATTTCTATATAATATTTCCTAATTTCTGTATATACATTTTCATGAAAATTTCGTGAAAATGTATTGCGTTATACTAGGAAATTTTAAAAAAATGTATTTACGGTTTGTAAACCGTATACAAGATTTATCAAACAGCGCAGTATATGCGAAACACTTGTTACATTTGCTTTCTATTTTAGAAAAGAAAACAAATGAGCAAGGTTGTTAAAAAGCGTATAAGAAACTAAATTTATAATTAAAAATATTATAGTTTATACGTACATGTTCCCTGGCAAAAACTGACGTAACTGAAGGTGCCGGGGCGCTGACCGCTCGAGTCTAAAACAAAAAAATGTTTCACTTAAAATAACAAACATTTTAAACTTATAAAAACTACTGGACGGAAAATTAAGTATGATTGTTACGAAATATATGGTTACAGCTTATTAAATGAAAACGAAATTCATTTTTTTTTTTTTCTAGTAGGTAGGACTTGCAAATGGATCTCGTGGTATGCGTTCACCACCGGCCATAGACATTGTCGCTTTAAGAAATATTAACCATTCCTTACATTTTTTTATTTTTTTTTTGTCGCTGGAAAAACGCATTATGCCTTTTACCCACGGGAACAGTGGGGGGGTATGTGGGGCTCGCCGATGTCCGAGGCGCCGAGTGCGCCCCGAACAACGGAATACCCACTAAAAAACCAGCGGTACCCTTTCCGTCATAACAAGGAGCTCCACGGGATCGCTTGCGCATGCAAGGAGACCATTTCCGACCAGCACTCCTCGCTTCCGAGCATCGCATTGATGATGCTCGGCAAGGAGAGGTCTCCGCCGACAACTGCCGCCAGGGAATGCCTCTGGGGCCCCCACGCGGAACCATTCCTTACATGGCCAATGCGCCAAGAACCTTGAGAACTAAGAACTTATGTCCCTTGTGCCTGTAATTACACTAGCTCACTCACCCTTCAAACCTGAACACAACAATACTATGAAGAGCCGTTTAGCAGTGATGAGTGAGAGGTGATTGTACAAAGCCAGGTAAACCTCTACTAATAAGTAGATGTAGTAAATTGCTATTCAACATGAATACATAAACTCAACAAAAAGTTTATATTAAATGACGCGGAAATATATGTTTTATTTACTTCGATTGTTCAACGGGCATTCAGAAGAGCTAACCGATTTCTACTTTTAATATATATATTATGTAATTGGGAAACTCGCTTAAAAAATCTTAGTTGAGTACCTCTCCAAAGAGTCGAGTCCACCACCGTTTGTGCAATAAGGCTTAAATAAAAGTAACATCTTTTTTTAATGTGGTTTAAGTTGAAGTTTAGCGTGGAAGTGTTTATAATAGGATCGTATGTAGAGGGATCACCCTTAATGTTGCTGATAAATGATGGCATCTAGATAGGTGTGGCTTAAGTGATTACTGCAGCTTTTACGGAGGGTTCCGTAGTTAATTATGCTGTTCCGGTGCTAGCTACATTAACGTTACTCGACACGAATTACGTCATTTGATTAAATATGTTCTATGTTTTTATATAAATAATTTAAGTAATATTAACCTTTTTTTATTACGTGTAAATCAGAGATTTCCGTTATCTTGAAAAATAGCATCAAGAAGTGATAAATTATACGACAATATAAATAAGTAATATATACTGGGTGCCTCTAAGGGACAAATGAATGACAAAATCATTTATACATTTAAAATTTCATGATTATAGTATCACGTCAGGGCTGCAACATTTGTATACGAAGTAATTATAAATGAGAAAGCAGTAAAATTCGATACATATCTTGAAGTCGAGATTCCTTTGGTATTGGCATTATCTAATCACTGAGGTGATCGCAGAGGAGCGCGCCGCGCCGGCACCGCGGGCCACTTACACTTTTAGTTTTATTGCAAATTTCACATCAATCACAATCTCAGATTTTCGCCGATATTTGTGAACTCGTTTAATGTGTTTTATTTCTTATAAGTCTTTATTACAAACAAGTAATGGAAGCTAAATGTTAAAATATCAATGAAATTTGAATAATCGACCATACGTAATGTACAATTTGACCGACTTGTTATGGTATTTACATTACTTTGACGCTAGTGGTTTGTTCGGGAAACCTCTATCATTTCAGGGGACGCGCTTTTATTATTATATTTTCCCTCAAATACTTCCTTACACGTATCTACTCACGAAACACACACCATTGCTTTCTTGTGATGTTTGTTAATAGATCGATGGTCCCTGGTGGGTCCGCGTTGTAGGTAAAAGGCTGCACGCCACAACGCGAACGCAAGGCGATGTAGCGCGCGCGCGGCCTCTGCCTCGCGAGCGGTCGGAGCTCGTGGTCGCATTTTCACCTTACGTTACGTTGCTTGCGACGAATTGTTATAGATATTTAGTAGCATCGTGATATAATATAATTAGCAATTAGGCTACAATTTTTTAATAGTCATTAAAGTTGAGATATAATATAAACTAGAGATTTGAACAAGTTTAGCTCAGACATAGTTTGAATATAAAATACTGTCTAAGGGCAGCGAAGTTGATTTGTTCGAAGCAGACAGTGAGTGTACACACGAGGTATCGCCCGGGGGCATGCGCTCCTGCACTGCGGCATCCCACATGTAACACAAACTGCAAATTGCCAAATTTTTTTTTATAATAATATTTAATTTTATTTGAAAAAAAAAAACTATTTATAAGGAAACAATAAATATAGATTAAAAAAAACAACCAATTAAGAATTTTATTTTATTGTTTACTGAATAATTTAATTTGGCGTAAAAGTTAAGTACGTAAATGTATTGAATTTATTGATTTAAAGAAACATAAACCATTTTTTGTTTCACAAATGGAACGGTTAATTTTATTTCCGTCATAACCCTGACCTTCGTAACAAACGCGTGTCTAATGATAGGGGGTGAATAACCTATGGGGTGAGACTCATCTAAATAAAAGATCGTCACATGTATAGTGTAAACGGACAGCGAAAGCAGTATTCTTTACTTTCATCTCAGGTAAGATTTCAGTACTTTTTCCCTTGAAACTCAATAAAAATGTTTGTTCTTAAATGCAACGGATTACAAAACTGTACTTAAGTAAATAGACTTGAATTAAACGCGGAAATAAAATGTTTGTTAAATATTATCGAGATATAAAAGACTAAAAAATATTTAGATAATAAATTAAAGTCACTTATGGAGGCCGGTAGGTAATTTTCAACGCAATCAAAAACACCTTATCTTATCATTTAACATGTATCTGTATCACTGTTATTCTTTATATTATATAACATTAATATATGAGGAAATATAATTTTATGAATAATTACTAATTAAATTGCGTTATATATTTTTAAAAATGTCGTTTTATTTATTATTTCACAGCACATAATCACTAAAGTTGATCACAGATCATAAAGAAAAACAAAAACTGTCACAAATTAATTGAATGCAACGCAAGTAAGGTCATCACATCGCACGTGAGTTTAAAATGAATTTTTGGCGAGGGCGTTGCAGCAATGGTGAGACGCAGCGTTCGGAGCCGAGAGAGGCACTGGCGCCGTACAGCGTCTCGACGCTCGCCAGCCCGACGCCGCGTTGCTAGGCAACGCGCATCTCACACTCACTGCGCCTGATATAATGATACGACAGGGTGCACGAATGTAAACTATAATCCTTCATAAAAACATACTACTAAGACATACGTAGATCTAACATATGTATAAAGGATATTAAAGAAATTTTCAGTGTTTGTCGCTAATGCATTCCTATATCATACAATTAGTTACGTTGAATTTTTGTACCCAGTGGTTGTCATCGATAGACTGTGAGTCCATCATTGTAACTTCCTCGATACGGTGGTTTTTGGGCATTCCGAGGGATTTCACGTCTTGCATAAAGGTACGCCTGGTAGGTGGCGTGCAAGTCGTATCGGTTTTTTTTATATAAAAGGATTTTAAGTGGCAATTTAAAGTTCAAATTAGTGAATTTTATGGTGATATTTAGTGAAGCGCTTTTGTTTATATTTGTTTCATTTGCAAAAAATGACCAAATATTATTTAGTTATAAATGACATCGTTGCATTGGTTCTCTCAGTAGCAAAACACCGCTCTTGCGTCCTTCCTTCGGTGAATAAGTAAATATTTTGACGTATTTGTGTTAATATATATCCGTGGAATCAGTTCGACTGGTGAAGGGCCATCATAAGAAATTGAACATCATTGATTTATATTTTACCACTGCGAGTGAGTATAACAACTTCTAGACGTTGAGTTATTTCAATTCATTCGTAATAAACATCGCAAAAAATCACATTAAAAAACCATTCGTTCCGAGTACACGGTCTATAATTCATTAAAAGCAGTAACATTATAATTCAAGAACGAAATCTGTAATTGGCATAATCTAACGAATCCAATCGAGTCTGAGCCTCGGGAATGCAGCCGGGCCCGGGCTACCAACACTTTTATTTTTATTCATTAATCGTCGCAGTCTGATTTACTTGCACATGTTTCGAGTAAATAAACTTATACTTAATATAATACGAGGGATGTACAACAAAAAGTTATATTTAAATAAGCAACATGTATAAATGTTTTGAATGCGAATGTACACATGTCGCATAATAAACACAGAATTTTAAACTATTTAGAGTTTTTTTTTTAACCTATAATTTGAAGCCAGACGATCATACCACCTAAGTAGTCACCTCCGGCCAACGGGGAATGTTAGAAACCGCTTCATTGGAAATGTAAGAAATAATTTCCGTCATATCTTCCGCCAACGCGCCCCCATATATGGGAACCAAAATTTTTTTTTTTTAAATTTATTACAAATCAAAAATTATTTCAATAAAAAATAATTATAATTAAGTGTTTAATGGTAATTCAGTGGTGTTTGCTGGCATCTCGGCATATTTTTATAAAGTCCCAACCATTGTATACCAATCTATTAAATTTAATATAAAATTGTATTTATGTATTGTGCAAAGAGAGTTCTTATACTACTTATTACGTAATTACGAGTCAGTTCATTCATAACTTTGGAATAACCGGCGCGGCGAGGCCGGTCGGCGCGGACGATACTACACGCTTCCGTAAACAAACCACGCACCGTCCTGAGGTGAGCAACATATTACGGCTGTACTTTATAAAAATATAGTCTTCCCGGATTACTTAATCGACTGCGATGAGGAATTAATATATTAATCTTGTGTTAATAGCTTGAATGTGTTGCCTGCAGTTACCACACGTCGTAGCCGCTGACACATAGGTGCAGATGCCGAAGTTATTTTAAAAATATGTACCTATATACGTGTCCTAAATTGGAACACCGACAGTCCGTTACGAAATTCGATAACGTATGAATTAGGTTTGGTATAATTAAAAATCTACAGTAGTAAAGACTTGTTTGAGATATTTTTCAAATATTTTTGGTAACATTATAATGAATACGATAATTAAATATATGGTCATGATGATCGTAAGGTGCCTTATTCTCTCGGTGGGCCATGTCAACCGGTCGCTACTTGGCGAGGCCCATGTTAATAAGCTTTTTTTGAATTTTTTAGCTGTATTGTCAACTATTATACTTTATTTTCAATGGCTTTACTAAATTTCAACAACACAAATGCTCCCATGACTGATAAAATATTAAAACTATAATAACTTATTAAAATTTATTACTTATTATAGGTTGTCGTTTAAAGTGAATAATTGATTTAGCTTGTCTGCTAATTTGTTACGGAATTACTTATTAAAGATTTTTAGCGAGTTATTTAATTATTATATATACACTAATTTCTCTCTTTCCATCATCATTGATTCATTTGCAAGAAGAAGGCATATTGTTTAATTAATCAAGCATATCATAATTTATAGGGAATGTTATTCATTATCTTTGGATTATCACCGATATTATAATATACTTTAAACTTTCGCGATGTATGATATTGATTTCATACTTCAAATTCAGTTTTATCCGCAATCATATGTTTTTTATTATTTTGTCCGACGTATTAACAGTTACGCCTGTCGTGATCACGGGTTAGCCGCTTTTAAACCCAAATATATTAAATAGATATTGAGGTTTACAAAATTCCTTTAAAATACATTTATAAATTTAACTATAAGTCATTTGTTTTATTTATGAATCATTATATTTGATTGTATGTATGAAATAATTGATCATAATATTAGCCAAGTAATCTATCATGACACCTGTCTTGCTGCTAAGGGCCAATTCGTGCGTGCCAATCACTTATCTCCTACGATTAATTTCGCTCTAAGCCCTCCGGAATTTCAATCCATTTTTAGCGCAACGGTTAACGAACTGTATAATGCTTTCACTCAAATTTTTAATACTGTTACTAAAACTTACTACTGAATTTATAATTAATTATTTAGATAAATAATTTGTCACATAGAAAAAATGTAAAATGTAATTCCGATTGTAACTAATTAAAATCATTTATGCGTTAGTAGTTTTTACAAAGTTTAAAGATTTTTTCTTAATAATATTTGATAAATGTTTAAATATAGTTATTATTCCTATATATATTTGTCATGTATTATCTCATAACGTAGGTATGTCTTGGCAAAGTTTTCAACAATATTTGTAACCTTTAACATTTCTGACTATAGTAAAAAAACCAAGCAAAAAATACAAACAGGTATACTATAATGTAGAATACATCAAAAGCGTTACGTCGGCCTCACTTCAACATCTAAATATTTATAGAAAGATTACGCATTTACATAAAAGATATCCGAACTTAAACATTTTCACGCCATCTGTTTCTTATGAATCGATCATGTTTTAACTAACAGCTTTGTAAAATTCTACGAAATTAGAAGTTTTTAATACAAAAAAAAAATTAAGCACCTGTATTTATTACCTATGTTACGTATAAATAAACAAATTGTTATAATTATATAAAATAACCTTTTCAATTGATTTATTATACGTTGATACCGTGTTGGTATATGTAGTTTACTAGGTAAAACATAAAAATCACATTGATAAATCTACATTTTAGCTAGTGTTCTAAGAAATCTACGAATGAAACATGCCTTAGGGCCCGATATCGCACCGAGTATCGTGAGAAAGGTTTGCGATACCAAAGCATCGTCTATCTTAAACGCAGACACACAACGCGGTATCTTTGATGGCCGTTTACAGTCAAAAGCAATTTATTTTAATCACACTTCCATCAATCCATAACGAATAGACGAATTAATATTATAAAAACTTTAAATTAAATTAATAATAATATAATAACTTTAATTTAATAATAATAATTAAGTTTACTTATAAAATAAATTTCAAGTTTGACATAAATAAGGTTGATAAAAATCATATTAAAAATAATTTTATTTAATTCTTACTTTAACAATTACAAAAGTAAAATAATAATAAGTTGAACGAATATTTGTTTCAAAATATACAAAAGAAAAAATAACCGCGTACAGTGTTTCTAATAATAAAAATTAATTACTGCATAAATGTAAACATTTTATATGAAGATATATTTGCGTTTTATAATGATTAAATTAAAGTTAATTGAATGGCATAAAAGTCCATGCAAATATTTCCGGTTTTAAGACGATGATAAATCTTTGTGTTTATGTTTCGTGAAACTAGCCTAATTGGAAACACTGACATCATAATATAGTATTACAACCGTAGAAGCAGTTTATCTAATTCAAAAAGATTTGAATACATACTGGCTGCGACAAGGCTTTATCTATAGATCTGAGTGAAGGGGCGGCGCCATGCCCATTGTTTAAACGTCGAATTATATTTACGGCGACAACACCGGACCGATGGTGCATACATCGACACTGACACCGCAACCTAATACGATAGATATCTCAAAAGGGTGGTCCCTCGTCTCGCGATTGCATCCAAATAATCTTTGAATATGGAATTCGTACGTTATTTAACGTGTATAAAATAAAAGACTTTATTTATACTTATATATATTTACACAAGTATGCTAACGTTATTTATATTTTATAATTATAGTGTACTTATTACCTGTGGCTGCTCATGTTTAACTACTAGCTCGCATTTTTACGACTCGCATGAACATGAACAAACTGGAAACGAGATTCTCGTCTTTGCCTACATTAATGTAATATTAAAAAAAAAAAACTATTTTATTATGACACCTATTATTGTGTAAGTATTATGAAAGTAAAATTGAAAAAACACTTGTGTTTTTAAACAATGTACAGCAATTCATTTATTGGTATCGAATGAGATCACTCCTATTTCTAAATCCATATCAGCCTTGTACTGTAGCAAACCTTGGAAGCGATTTGAATTCAAAACACTGGCATTAGCTGTATTCATTCCCCAGAATGTACAAGCAAATTACGTAATTTATAAACGAACATACAAGATGTGTTTTTTATCGAATAAAATGTTAAGAAATTAACAACACAATAAAAATGTTTTTAATGTGATGCAACACAAACTACCCACAGTTTGTGTTATATCAGTGCGTCATCCTGTGCAGTTCAGTCTGTATACGCACCACCCACTTCTCATATCGCATCTATCCTACCGTCAAGCAGCAAAATACATTGCTATATTTCAGATTGAAATAAATAAGTGACGAAGCCATTATGCGCACAGAGGACATAACGCCTTGTAATATGTGGTTAGCGATGTTTTGGAGATGTAAGATAAATCGATCAGGTGGAATGTTTGCACGCGTTAAAAATATTAAGGCAAAAAAACTGCAATGTGTTTAATAAAAAGAAAGTATTATTTAAAAGGTAAATATAATCTCATTCGGTAACGAGACGGCAATATTAAATTATTCATTCACGACTTCAGGAGCTAAAACAGAATCTCATCTGCGTACAACCTTTTCCTCGAACGCATCTTTTATTCATGAAATCCGTGTGATTTTCTACGAGATTTAATTTTGTTTCTCAAAGAAATTGCCCATTATTTATTGGACGGAGTAGCTGTTGTGTAGCTGGAGTGAAGGAAAATTCACTCAAATAAATCTTTAAGCCCGTTATTTATTAGCTATGAAATTATTAAATTTCGCCTTAAATGTTATGTGCCTGACTAAATGTTTAAGTTAATAATTAGGTTATATTAACACAAACCATTGAGAAAAGGATCGGAATTTATTAATATCCTATGATGTAATAAAAAAAATGCACCATATTTTATGTTATGTGAGGCCAAATTAACAACTCGTTTTTGCGAGTGTTGCTAAACTGGTTTTTTATTTCACGTTAAGTTACTTTTAGTTTACCTCAAAAATAAACTTAGTTTTTTTTATAGGAAGGCGGACGAGCATATGGGCCACCTGATGGTAAGTGGTCACCAAACGCCCTTAGACATTGGCATTGTAAGAAATGTCAACCATCGCTTATATAGCCAATGCGCCACCAACCTTGAGAACTTAGATTTTATGTCCCTTGTGCCTGTAATTACACTGGCTCACTCACCCTTCAAACCGGAACACAACAATAACAAGTACTGCTGTTTTGCGGTAGAATATCTGATGAGTGGGTGGTACCTACCCAGACGAACTTGCACAAAGCTCTACCACCAATAGAAGTCAGTTTTACGTCTATACAAAATAATAAATTAAAAACATAGGCAGATGAAATATGATTAGTTAATATTTTAATAGCTTGTTGACGCATTCCTAAATAATTATGATTGCTATTTTTATCATAAATTATATATCTAACCACAGATGTGACCACGAATGATGAACATATAAATAGGTTATATAGCGTGTACCTGTAAGTGTGTTTCCACTTTGCAGTCCATTATAAGGTCGGACAGTTATGAATAGAAGCGCTAATCGACACATTAGCGCGAAAGAGTTCTGATTCCGATCGACTATCAACACCGATAGCCACAATTACCCCATTACAACCGGACGAAGGCTTATCGCCAGTCTTTTCTGTCCGGAAATTGTTATACGACAAGACATTTATTGCCCCCTATTGTTAGAGGGTAAAAGCTTTATAGTATATAGAGGGTAAGAATATATAATAAAGATCATTGACAGATTGTTGTCAATATACCATTCCACACGGTCGTGATTTTTAGAGTAGCTATTTGTAATGTTTATTTGTATATATTGAAGGCTTTAATTATATAGTTATAGTATAGTACTGGATGCGGAAGGCGGAGAACCGGGAGCTTTGGCACCTTGGGAGAGGCCTATGTTCACTGCTTGATAGTATTAATAAAAAAATCTAAAAGTTTATGTATTTAGCATTTATGTATGAAATAAAAATGACTATTTCATTCATAAATTCATACAATATTATAACAAAGATGCCCAGTTATCAGTTGTTCAACTACAAACAATTAATAGTTTGTATTGTTGTGTTTCGGCTTGAAGAGTATTGGACCCGGTATAATTACACGAGTGACATAACATCTTTTTCATGTTCTTAATAATGATTTACATTTCCCAGAAGTGAACACTTGGTTGTATAAGTCTATTATGCCGTTTTAACGAAAAAATCGATAAAGGTAGCATCACACTTTCTATCTTGATAAGATTTGAACTATACACTGGCATATTGTTGATATGTCGATGACATTTAAGTCGATAATCGCAGGATTCCTTGTCCACTTCTATGTTAACAAAAGATACCATTTATTTTTCCACAATCACGACAGGAATTATAGATTCAAATTTTACACATAAAAACCTCAAAGCTGCTTGCTTAAGATCTTCAGCAAATCAATGTTTCTATCCGCTGGCTACCTCCATTCTAACGAAATTCCTTTGATTAATTCCAAAGATAACAAGAATTCCTATGCTGTGTAAGTTTGTAATAGAAATTAAAAAAAACCAGTTAGACCAGCGCTAAGAGGTTTTCGTAGAATTTACTTATTTAAATAGGTTCTAGGTTTTCTTCCCGCGAGTTTGCGCGCAAACAACCTCTACAACCTTAACCGTGTTAAATTATAAATTGAGATTCATAGTAGTAACAAATAATATATTCAACCGTCAAACCGACGAACGAGTAGGCAAGCTGGCGGAAAGGAAAACGATTCGTTGTTATCCTTTTGTGTGCGCATGTTTGTAAAAAAGTATTTTATTTATCTTATACATCATGAACATATACATATGTTATAATATTAATTTTGATTGTATTGATGAAGAAAATAATAAACTTCCAATGGCTTTAAATATTTAATCTTAAATCGGTTTTTTATGTATTATAAATGATTGAAGCGAAGATGACATAGTGGTTAGAACGCGTGAATCTTAACGTATGATCGTAGGTTCAAACCCAGGCAAGCACCACTGAATTTTCATGTGCTTAATTTGTGTTTATAATTCATATAGTGCTTGACGGTGAAGGAAAACATCGTTAGGAAACCTGCATGTGTCTAATTTCATTGAATTTCTGCAGCATGTGTATTCTACCAACCAGCATTGGAGCAGCGTGGTGGAATAAGCTTCTCCTCATAAGGGAGAAAGGCCTTACTGTACTGTACTGAACTGTATAATTGATTCAGATTCAAAATTGAAAATATGACCTTAATTTCGTAATAAGTAAATTTTAATTTTATATTTAATGTAAATAATATAATTGCTATTAGTAAAGTAATTAATCCGAAAAAGTAATCAAAAAATGAATTTTCGAGCATTGCGCGTCTTTCGCGTGCCGTTGAACTATTTCCATACTGTGAGAAAACAAACATGTGTACAAAGAAATAAAAAAATGAAACTAACGGTAAAAATTGACCTTTAGAAATAACGCGTGGGCGTGTGAATAAATTATGAGCTTAAATGTAATATTTAACTAACAGATTAAACGTTTCCGTTGAGTAAAATCAGTTAAGTTTAAATCTCGTTTGAGACTGGGCTTTGAAGGTTTTATACAAAGCAAGCTGGTCACCGGGCAGTAACCCTCATTTTACGAGCACTCTAGCACAAAGGTACATTAGCTCAACAACAGGAATAGGTAAGTTGCGAGTGCACCTGAGCCGAGTCCGGCGGTTTATGATTTATAATCACCTCATACAAAATCTATAGCTGAATGCAGCTCGGCTTCTGCATCGTTTGTTTTATGGAGCGGGAGGTGGGGGGCTGTTTGTGCGGCGCGTGACGGGATCTGACGTACGAACCCGATCATTTTATTCAATTTCCCACCCACTACATTCAAATTATTATAACATCAATCAGTGGGGCTAGTAATTTATTAGTTAAAATAAAGTACTCATTCTATATAACTTCGAATTAAGGTTCATATATATTATGAAAACAAGACGTATTTTATTTAATCACAATAGATAAATAATTATTATAGATATAATATTTATTATCACATTGGTTTATTAAACTACAATCAGCTGAAAAATAATGTTTTATTTAAATTGTTTGTATAAAAAACATTCGCAGTTAGAAAGTGATTGCATTGAATAATATAATACCGGTTTGATCACTTAATGTTATGCATACAATCAGGTAACCTTTGAAACATCTACAAATGTCGTCCTTACATTTAACGAATATGTTTAATTTATAACTCAGCTTACCGTGATGGTGTCATAGATGCCATTCTGATCGCTGCGAAGGGGAGAGGTGACGGTGACGGCGGTAGCGGAGGCGGGTAGCGTGGAGATGTCCTCACGCGATGGCGGTGGCGACAGCTGTAGCGGGTCCCCATTACGTGCCCACGTCCGATGTATTTGCCAACTTGTATCCGAGAATCTTGCTTTGTCCTGTATTACAAGTATATAAATTTAGAAATGTATGTATAAATTTAGAAATGTAACAAGATCTATTATTTAATATGATTATTTACTTAAACTCAATTTTAGAGACAGCTTATAATCAAAATATAGGAAATTAATCATTTGCGTGTTATTGAAAACACTTTCCGACAAACGGCATTATTGACCATTGCAAATTTAATTAGTACTAAAAGTAGGGTGTCTAATTAGACGTGCTATTAGCGAGTGGACAGTGTCACGGCCCATTCAAAATATTTCACGGCTGACAAAAACTTTCAGATCCGTGTTAAAATGATAATGAAAACCGCTGCGGTGCTGTTATTTCGTATTAACTGTTTAGACACGCGATGTTATTTCTGGCACACCTGGAAAACATCGATCTAAGTTTAAAAGAGACGCTATAACATATCCGCTGATCGATAGCTCCTTAGAGATGCATTAATATCATCGTCACGTCCGAATCTTCTGAGCTGGTCTTCTTTGTATTACGAACCACGCTTAAGGCTCATACCGTACAGGATACAGGCTGCGCATTATCTTAAAAGGCGCTAGGCACGTTGCGGCCACTGCGGCCACGTAACCTAATAACATAGTTTGCATAGTATCTATGATAACCTCGAATTTAACATAAATTTATGAAAATCAATTATTAATATTGTATTATTCATAATAAAGATTTGAGCATTGATTGCGCTAAATCTCAAGTCATTTATTTGTAGTAGAAAATTTACATCTGATATTTTTTCGGTCATGTCTGATTAGCATTCCGTCTGGCTGAGAGCGATTAAATAAAAAGTACGCGTTTGTTTTCACTAAACAACTTTTCACTCATGCACTATTATATTCATACGTCCTAAACTAATAGCTAGTTTTTAAAATCAGCCGCGGTGGCTAAAATTGGATTAGGAAGATATTATCAATATAATAGACAGCAACAAATGGCAAAGACATTATAATTAAAATATCAGAATCTTGTAAGGACGGGACTAGGTAAATAAAGTAGATGTTTAAGGTTTGAAGATAAATTTATTACTCCTCTCAATACCATGTGTCAGCTGCTTATATACTACACTACATGCCCTACCAAACAAAAAAAAAAAAATGTTGGATACATTAACATTTTTTTTTATCAAAATACAATATGAAAAAGTAAAATAAAATTGAATATAATAATAATTAAACAAAATAAAACAAATATGTAAACAAAGGTATAATAATGCAGTGCTGAAATTTAATATCAAATATCATAATAGGTACAGTCATAATCACAAGTCTTAATAAACAATATGTTTAATGATCATTCAACATAAAGTCTTGTCCTATTTTTATGAACAGTTTTTTCTTTACCATTGACTAAAATTACAACATTCGGTGATAAATCTTTAACAACTGTATATGGACCTAAATATAATGGATCAAGTTTGCTAATATTTTCATTTTTAATCAATACTAAGTCTCCTTGTTTATACTCCACTGGGTTTATACTTCTATCATATTTTATTTTTCTTAAAGTTTTACAATTTATGAGGTTTGTTTTAGCATCATTTTGTGACTTTTGTAACCGGTATTTTAGTTCTATTGCATAATCATCAAAATTGTAAATTGGATCTATTGTCGACCTAAGATTACTTGGTAAGTTACATTGTTTGCCAAACACTAATTCGTATGGAGTAAATTTTGTACTCGAGTGTACAGAAGTGTTATACGAAAAACACCAGTAAGGAATCCATGAACTCCATTCCTGACTATAACTGTTAACTTGCATTCTTAAATAAAATGTTAAATGTTTATGACTATTTTCAAGTGATCCTAAGGTCTGATGGTGGAAGGCTGTAGACTGTAATTGACTTATATTTAAAATTTTACAAACCTCTTCCATTGTAGAATTTATAAATTCAGTTCCTCTATCGGTCACGATCTGCCGAGGGATGCCATATCTAAGTATAAAATTATTTACTAGAGTTGTAGCTACTGTGCGCGCATCCTTACCTGCTATCGGATATGCCTCGACATATTTGGTGAGGTCGCATTGGAGCGTTAAAATGTAATTATAATTATTATCTCTTGTCAATGGACCTACCAAATCTAAATAAATCTTATCAAAAGCTGAATTTCCACAGTCCGTTATGGTCATAGGTTCTTTTATGGTATTTAAATATTTATAACGTTGACATTTACTACATTTTTTTACAAAAAGCTTAACATCATGCTCTAATCCTGACCAAAAATATTTTTTACGAATGTTATTTAACATACGTCTTATTCCTGCGTGTCCGCTAGTGGGCAGGATATGATAATCGTTTAATATAACTCTTTTCGTATCGTCGTCTATAATTTTTGTAACTCCTTTAATTACGCATAAACGGGGTCCGGACCACTTACGCATTTTAGTAATAACCTGAGCTAGCTCTTTAATTATTTGAAAATTATTCTCATCTTTTATTACATATAACGTATTTATTTTTAAATCGATACAAAATGATTCCATTTCCCTCACAGAGACAGCTCGTGTACACTGGGATTGGGTAAACAGTTTCACAAAAATTGTACGATTTGACGACGAGTATGCATAATCACCACGCTCTAATGATACGCATTTTTTAAACTTTCTCCATTCTTCTTCATTCACAAATATCAACTCCGTGTAATACTTCGGTAGTTTTAACATCTCTACAACTCTTGGGTGATCAGTCCAATCGTCAGAAGAAATATTAGAAACCGAAGTAGAATTACAAGGTTTTTCATCAAGCTTCTTCTTTTGTGCCCTTGTAAGTACTGACAAAATATGATCATTCATCGCCTTTAATTCTTCACTACTAATTTCTATGCGTGACAATGCATCTGCAGCTACATTATCACACCCTTTCACATAAGTAACCTTAAAATCATACTCTTCAAGTATTAGCCGAAATTTTAACAATCTACTGGAAGGATCTGTCATATTGTATAAAAATATTAAGGGTCTATGATCCGTTTCTATAATGAACTTTCGTCCATAGAGATACGGTCTAAAATATTTAACAGACCAAACAATCGCTAAAAGCTCTTTCTCAATCGTTGGATACCTACGTTCAGCTTTATTTAAACTACGACTGGCGTAAGCTATTGGTCTACGATCAGCATTACATAAAATCGAACCTATTGCATACCCTGAGGCGTCTGTCTGTAGTATAAATGTGTTATTATAATCGAAAATAGGATATTGTAATATTGGAGGGCTCATTAACATTTCTTTTAAAGTACTAAATGATTTTTGACAGTTTTTATCCCAATTAAATATTACATTTTTACGACATAAATCATTTAATGGAATACAGATTTGGGCGAAATTCGGAATAAACTTTCGATAATAGTTCGCAAAGGCTACAAATCGTTTGAGCTCGTCTACGTTTTTAGGAACCGGATAATTAATTAACGCCTTAATTTTTTCTGGATCTGGTTTAATGCCGTCCGCTGATACCACGTGTCCGAGGTATAAAATTTCTTTTCGAAGAAAATCGCACTTATCAGGATTTAATTTTAAATTAACTTTTCTAAGCCTTGTTAAAATATCTAACAAATTTTTATTATGACTATCTAAATTTCTTCCGAAACAAATTAAATTATCCAAATATACAAAACATTTATCGTAATTAAGTCCCGACATTGCTACTGTCATTAAGCGTGAAAATGAACCAGGACTGGTTTTCAAACCCATAGGCATACGGGTCATTTGATACTGGCCAGACGGTGTTGTGAATGCGGTATATTTCCTACTGTCAGCATTTAGCTTCGTTTGATAATAAGCTTGTGTTAAATCTAATTGAGAAAAATAAATAGCTCCTGAAAGTGAGTCTAATATATCACTTATATTCGGAAGGGGAAATTTTTCATGCATTATACAATCATTTAATTTTCGAAAATCTATCACTAAACGCCAGCTTTTATTATTATCTTCTGATTTTTTAGGTACTAAAAGTACTGGGCTAGACCATTCGCTGTTAGCGGGTTCGATAATATCATTGGCCAACATTTTTTGAACTTGTTTTTCTATTTCATCACGTTGAGAAAACGGTAATCTATATTGTTTAGTATAGACCGGATTCGTATTAGCTTTTAGTTGTATATTTTGTTCGTAAAGATTACACGTACCTAACTTGTCTCCTGGCAAGAAAAATACGTCAGCATATTTCGCACAAATACTTTGTATACTAATGCTTTCTTCTTTGTTCAAATGATTCAATTTAATTAATGATAATAATTTCCGAACTCTTTTTCCGTCCAAATTTTCTTTGTTAAACGAACAAATATTATAATTCGATAATAAATCAATTTCAGGCCTAAAATAACTAAGATTAATTTCTGTTTCGCGAGTATTTAAAATTTGAATAAATATTTTTCCCTCTTTCGGTTGACAGATACTTCCAGCGATAAATACACCTTCACACAATTCTCTGGGAAATATAACACACGATTCATTCAAATAAGAATCAACTTGAAAAAACTTTTCACACCTCGGAGGTACCTTTATAAATGTATTTTTACCTAATTTTCCTAAACCTAAGGAGAGCGTAATTGGTTTGTCGAAGCTATTTAAAGTAAATGTATTATTTTCGTAATTTACTACACAATTATAATTAGTTAAAAATTCTTGTCCGATTAAACCATCTTGAATACAAGGCAAATTCTTTAAGACATAAAACTTATGTTTGAATTCTATTCCACATAAGGTAAACGGTATGTAAACATAGCCCTCGGTGTACGAGGTGCCACCAATACCATTTACGGCTACGCGTTTTGGATGTATTGGAATATTCCTATCTCTTATTACATCGTATTTAATCACTGACATCGAGGCGCCCGTGTCAACTAGCATTCTATATTTGGTACCTAATATTGTAAACTCTACGAAATTATTATATGTATTGCATGCTAGAATAAAGTTAGGATCGAAAAAACTCTAAGTTTTGGTTATTTTCCGAAGTAGTAACCTGTATATCGTTTTGGGATTGATTCATAAGATACCCATGCTGTTTTCTACCGTTATTATTTCTACCTCGCGATACTGCACGTTCAAAATTATGTCCGCGTCCTCGAGAATTACTTGTGGATCCTCTATTGTTTCCTCGGTGGTATAAACTAGATGTTTGATTCGGCATCGGCCTAAATGAACTATTTGGCGTGTAATGTTGGCGTGCGTTGTTTAATACTCGACCTCTACTATGCCCCCTATAAGATGGTTGGTACTTACCTCGATGTTGAGTCGTGAAAATCGTTTCAGCTGATGTAAAAGAGCCTTGACGCGACAGTTCCTCGTCTTTGGCTGCTCTTATAACATCTTTCAGCTCTGAGTAGTTGCGGGCCGCTAAAATAGTGCTTAATCGACTGTTCTTTAAACCTTCGGTGAATCGCTGTATTGCTAATTTTTCGTTTACGGGTCTCAATATTTTAAACGCGTTATCGTCACCGTTAGCTTGGGAAATAGTCAATTCAACAAATAAATCCTCAAGTTTCTTACCAAATTCCTCAATACTCTGCGAACCTTGTCTAGATTTTAACATTTCTATTTGTAGTGCCGTGGCTGACTGCTTAGTCAACAGATTATTTTTCATGTCGGCAATAAGTTCTGTGGAAGATTCATAGTTAGATAACAAACGTAATTTGGCATTTTTAGTTAAACGCGTTTTAAGGACAAAAGAAATAAGTAACTGTTCATGTTCTTTCCTAATGGTTTGGCTATAGAATTCGATACAATCTATTAATTTTTTAGTAACTTCTTCATCTCCTGTCATAATAGGTAGAAGAGAAGTAGCAGTTTTCATGTCAAAGTCAGTCATGGTGCTAAAATCTTGGTCACTAACTAAACAAGTTGTTTGAATTTTTTGATAAAGCGATTCAATTTCTTCGCAAGCAACTAATAAGTAATTTATCTCTTCCTTTTTTATATACCCTTTAGATGCATTAAAGTTTAACTCGTCACGATATTTTATATATTCGTCATATAAACTTTTTGCCTCTAAATATTTCTGTTCTAACAACTTTTTAGTTCTTTTCCCTTTACTTAGTTTAATTAAATTTATTTTTATATTTTCAATTTGATGTTTTATATCTAATATATGATCCATTTAAATCTTAAGAAACGGCTTAAAAATATACACTTAAAAATAATGATAAAATATGAATATATCTATTGTCTATAATTCCATAACACCTTTGCTGATGACACTATTTCACTTCTCCTTTTATATATTTTTCACACTTTTACACTCTTATTTTTTTTTTATAAACATCTATTGATGCGTCTCCAGGCTAAACGACACTTTCCTGATTTCTTTCTCCAATCTCTGGTCCACGCCTCGAACGTCTGAAAGCGCTCCTGGCCATCTCCTGACGCATCCAGTTTATGTGGCAGCGTTTATATAATTTATATATGGCAAACTTTGCCCCCAAAATTAAAAGTAAAAGAAAAATACCCAAAATTATATTTGTCACTTTCTGATTTTGGTGTATTAGTTCCACGTCGGCCGAATTCACGCCTCCTGCGGCATTTTGTGCAATCACAATTTGTTCTTTACTTTGTTCTTTGCCCATTTTGTATTATGACGCTACTAACGTTCGAACAATTAAATACACGAATGTCCAATATTACACAGAGCGACATTATATTGTTATACTGCACTTCGTTAGAACCCGAAACCGAACCTTAAATGGCAGGGTCGCCATGTAAGGACGGGACTAGGTAAATAAAGTAGATGTTTAAGGTTTGAAGATAAATTTATTACTCCTCTCAATACCATGTGTCAGCTGCTTATATACTACACTACAATCTTCTTATAAACTTAAACTTTTTATTAAAACATATTCAACCTGTAATAAGGTTCATTTGTAAGAAAACACATCACGATACAAAGGGTTAGTGAAATTGACTAATGATCTTTCAGATAACCTCAACCATTCCGCTAGTTTCCTTGGAGGAAACTCATTCGTAGTCGTAATTGCGATTCAAGATCCATAAATTCAAATCTGTGAGTCTGGATAAATACGTGGTGTAATAAATCTTCCTATTAATGATAGAGGTGGATGATATGCCGGCTTAAATAAGCAATTTCGGTAACGAACCAACCTCAATCTGTGACAATAACGAACAACAATAAATAATACCGCATTAACGTGACTCAATTTTAGTTGATCGACTAAATAAACTTTTAAATATATGTTAAATAAAAGTTGGTCATCTTTTACTTTTATTGATTTAAATTTATTTCGCATTTTCTATTCGTTTCAATTTTGTTTGTTGATCGACAAATGTTGGTCAAATAAAATCGAACCGTGCAAATTCACTGTAATTGCTTGCTGATAGTTTAACGGTTAGTTATGGGCTGGCTCGTGAACTCTTGTTTAATAAAAATTGGGTTTAAAACTTCATTCATCACACTTATACCTATCAAATCACAACCATCGTTTTTATTTAAATACGATATATTTATATTGACCATTTAACTCAGGTAATATGTATAGATCGATATTAAAGATTGCAACTTCATAAATAATGACCGCGTGGAATGGTGGCAAGAATGCTAGCAGCATTTCTCCTTTGAATCGCAATTCCAATTCTCTGGGCGAACAGAGAACCGGCCGCTCTGACAACAGTGCGTTATATCTTGTATTGATTTTTTAACTCCAAGGTCCAAGTGTTTCATAATACCTATATCTCATGTTTATATCTCGATAATACCTATATCTCAGGCCCTAGGTCTCAGGCTACCTCAATAATAATCGGTTCAGTGGTTTATTCGCAATGATGTAACAAATTAACTTTCGCACGTACTAGAGAAATAAAGTTCTGCTTATATATATGTAATAAGCCGTTTCTAAGCTATTTGCACTGAGACTTTTATAAGTTTTTTCTTTTATTTCAATTATCTTTTATTATAAATTATTTTGTTGCTAAATATTTATTTAATTATAAAATTATAAATATATTCTTCTTATTTATATGTTTATATGAGTCATTCATTTTATATTGTCTGCCTAAGGGGTGTGGTAGAGCATACATTTAGGCATTAAGTTTTGTTCCAACTGTAAAATTTTTAAGATAACACAGTAAATATACGTTTTAAATTTAATAAACAACTAAAACAGCACAACAGATCGAACGGTAACGTTAGATAGATAAGATAATAAACATCCCACGTGCCTGATGGTGCATTCGTATTCTGGCTAAGCAATAGAATCTATGCGTGGGCTGCATAGCCTGCATACACATCACATTTCACTACTACTTTCGACACATATAAGCGAACTCCAATAAAGTGACATTTTACACTACGCACCTAATATTTAACACCTTTTGTGTTGTTGATTTTTAATCGTAAATTATATATAATCAAGCAATTTGTAAGAAACTTAACGCCCGAATAACAAATCCAAGTAAGACGTGATAATTTGGCTTAGGTTTCGTTAATTTGGTTTAAAGTAATAACAAATATATATTCAGAGCCGAGATAGACCAGTGCATAGAGTATACATATCCTAATCGAAAGACCACGTGTTTAAATGAATCATACTGAAAACGTGCTTGCTTAAGAAAAAAACAACAGTTTAGGCCGGCAGTAAAACTTCATGCTTGTTACATTAATTTGTCAAAATGTATTCATCCATTGCTTTAAAAAAATATTGAAAGCGTCGAGTATAAGTAATGTACTTTTGTAATTGTATGTAGACGCAACAAATACGGCAAAAATATTGAAGTATTTGTGTTAATACATAAGCAAATATAGTCTCAGTCACTCATTAGTATCTACATAACATTTAAGTAAGTAATATTGGATATTTGCTTGCTTTTCATTCTAGTGAAATCGTTAGTCTTGGCGACAGCATGAATATTAATAACTTAACCTCTTCAGCGTGTCTACCTCATTTGCTCAAACTAAAACCTCAATTGACAAGTTAAATTTGATGGCAGGACTTGTGCAAGCCGGTCTGTGTAGGTACCACTCATTTTAATTATAAATATTAAATATTATAAATATTTTCTACCGCCAAACACTAATAATTAGTATTGTTGAGTTCCGGTTTGAAGGGTGAGTGAACCAGACAACTAGTGGCTCGAGAGACATGACGTGACATTGACGATAGGAAATGTTTAATATTTTTGTTTTTGCGTTTGTAATAGTAAACGGTCAATAGATAAATAAAAAAACAAATACTTTTTATATTTCTTGTAAGTCATTGGTAGCAACTTAATATAACTATTAAACACAATTTTTATTTTCCTCAACTCCAGAAATTTCGAAGTCAATCTCATCCAGATTTTCATTAAATTAATAATTTGTGTTAATAAACCTCGTCTCTACCCAGAAATTGATTTTCTTCTTAAATCAAACAATTTTCCGTTTCTCTACAGTTATGGAATTAATTTTTTTCTCATCTAATATCATTATAGCATTCATTCATTTTTGACATGTGATTATTTTATTTGTGACTAAAATAAAAATAAATAAATATTAACAATTTTTATATCAAATAACAACAATGAATGAACTAAAACCCTTAACGCTACTTATATACGTGGTAATTCTGGTTTATTCTGGTTTTAGTCACTATGACTACTATTACTACACTACTACAAACGCAAAACCTCTCTAAGGTGATTTATCTGTGCAAGACTGATATTTGTTTATAATAATGCTTCGTAGAACTTATCTTTTGAAAAGTATTACTATTGCATGTACATAAAAGGCGAGATGGCCCAGTGGTAAGAACGCGTGAATCTTAACCGATGAACGTGGGTTCAAACCCGGGCAAGCACCACTGAATTTTCATGTGCTTAATTTGTTATTATAATTCATCTCGTGCTTGACGGTGAAGGAAAACATCGTGAGGAAACACCTGCATGTGTCGAATTTCACTGAAATTCTGCCACATGTGTATTCCATCAACCCGCATTGGAGCAGCGTGGTGGAATAAGCTCCAAACCTTCTCTTCAAAAGGGAGAGGAGGCCTTTAGCCCAGCAGTGGGACATTCACAGGCTGTTACTGTTACTGTTACTGTACATAAACCGCATCATATAAACCGTTTATATACATGACATAACAACTACATAGCAACTAACATATAATAGTCATCGGTACGGTTTTATTATATGTAATACTAATTTTACTATTCTCAAAATCAACTGTTCAACAGCTCTTCACGCGCTTACAATCCGAGTGGGTCTTATACACTCGGATGTAAATATTAATTATATGATACAAATATATTTTTACGTGATATTTACGATATAACTTTTTCAATTTAAAAAAAAATACTTATAATAAGTGGTGTCTGAATAAATACTTTCGACAAATTAATCATTTGTTCTAAAAAAACTTTTTTTTTTTTTTTATTTGTGTCAAAGTTTCAGAATCGATTAATGTACTATTTATATTATCTCGATAAAAGCCCTCATATGGAATGTCTCTTTGATATAATTTTGCTGATAAAATTTATCGTATATCGTTTGAAGCAGTGTATGCTCACTAGTACGCTGTACAAACAGAGGCCAAGGACAATTGGAACACGTATTAGCGGCGCGATTACTGCGACAGATAGCGGATGACCCGATGAGACTTTTTGTTTTTATTTGCGTACCCTTTTTATTTCAATTAAAAAAACAAAACAAGGTTTTATTCTTATAATAATAATCCAACAGTCAGACGTGTTTTTAGAGTCAATCTGTATTATAAATACGGCGATGAACAATGAAATAAGATATTATTAACTTAAATGCTAAAAGGTTAAAACATTTAGGAAATACTCAAGGACAACTTAACAAGACACGATTTTCTTGGATACAGATTACAGAACGAGCAACGATCGCTCCGGATTCCACAGTTTTTGCTATTCGGTACTTTTTTCTTGTGTAAAAAAAACACTTTTAAGTTACTTCATTTATGAGACCGTTTGAATATCGCACCGAAATAAATAAAAATAAATAAATATATATTTAAAAATATGATTTATATTTCATTTTATTCTAATATTAACTTCGTTACAGACTGGAGTGTTTTAATAAATAAAACCTATTTTATAACTCTTAAATTACCAGTTAGTAATCCAAGAGAGCATGTATTATTATGGCTTCATATAAACAAATCGAAATACAATTGACACTAAAGTACCCGGTCATTGCCTTACTCATTCGCCACCACAATTGCAGACAATGTCATTTAATTGTTTAAGATTTATTTTAAAAATGCCAAATAAAACTACAAAAATGGTAATTGAAGAGAATGAAAGTCTCAAACTTATTTTAAACTCATAGGTTATGGAAATTTTACTGAGATTTGATTTGCTTTATTCCACTTTCACATCTAAGCTATATATAAATATATATAGTAACTATCATTTAGTATTCCCATTACCTATAATATTACGTTAACTTTACATTGAACTTAATGTCTTTCTAATAATGAAATATTACAATGGAAAAAAATATGTTTCAAGTGGGTAGAGTAACGAGAAATATTAATAGGCCTCTATTGCGTGGGGTCCACAAGATGAAAGTAATCACTTATTGAGTACAAGGAAAGTAAGACAAAAACGATTACAACGACACTTTCTAGTTATGTTACGTAATAACGTAAATAGGAATAATATTATGTCAATGAGTATCATGTCACTGACTAATAATTAAATTGTTTGTTTAACACGTGCTTTGTACAGAGAATGTAAGCAAACAAACTTGGGTCTACCAAACAATTGTGTGCCTTGCTAGGACGTAGGTATGTAGAATTTATTCTAGCGGCGCCTAATGATCTCATCATGTGATGTAATATTCTTAACCTAGAGTCATTTTATTACTAAAGAATATCTTCTTCACGCAGCATTCAAATGCGTTTGACTGTCAAATCAAAGGTCTTCACAAAGTATCTATTGGATCTAATTGCTATACATATTCGATCCACTTCAGTTCTCGTAAATATTGTAATCATTTTGTGTGATCGTTAGTAGTCGGATGTAATTTCAATTTGCAAATCTAATAGCAAGCAAAGAACACGGCTGCGGCCTTCGCTTGATAAGATAACCTTGCCTTCCAATTTAATTCGCACTCCACACCGCGAGGAACGAACGCTTCGACAACGTGTAGAAAAAACTAATAAAACCCTTATCTCTCGATGACGTTAGTCGTTACAATGTATACAAATTTATCTAAGGAGTTATTACTTACCGTTTGTTCTTTAGCAGAATAATAAGTGATTAAATACCAAAGATGTATTATTTAATATGCATATAAACAGATTTGACTAGTTAATCGATTAATAACTTATGAATGTATCATGAAATTAATTTAAAATGTTGTAAATTTAATTATATTCCTATCCCTAACCTTATTCACATCCAATACAAATAAAAACTACTGTGGATGTACCTCATGCTCAAAAGGATCATCTGAACGAGGAACACGTCCTTGTTTATCTCCATTGAATGACAGCCTCCTCTTGAACAACTTCATCTTTGACCGCAGCCTGTGCGCTTTGCAAAAGTCACCTTTCGCTGTCGCCGTCGGCGACAAGGCTCATTATTTATTAGTTGTCGCGTTTGAACTTTGAGCAACGTCGTAAACGTTGATTGTTTTTTTAAATAAAAGTTAGTATTTTAATTTAGGTGCTAGTGTTAACGTTTATTCACTGTACGATAAGCATAAGTCAGCCGCGATTTTCCTATAAAACCGGGTAACAGGATTTTTCGCGCCATCTAGTCGGAGCGCGCGTAAGGTGCGAAGGTCGCCGGTGGCGCATGCCAATGGTCGAGATAGAGTGCGGTTCCGTCGCGCGCCCGCCGCGCACTGCTCGAATGCTCGCGGCATGGTGCGTTCGTTACGTTGCGTCTCTAACGCCGACCGCCGTCACCTTCACAACATAGCACGTACTTTACGCTCCCCCAACGTCTAACATATTAACGAATCAACGAATGAACGAACCCAAACAATTATTTGGCCCCTTTATTATGTGCTAAGACGATTTACAAAAATATAACTAATTGTGACTAAAATGTTACGATGCTTTTACTTATTACAATTTGAAATTGAGAATTTAATTTTTTCAAATATGATATAGCCAACACGCATTTTCTCCTATATTTGAAAACAATATCAGTTTAATTGTTTATTTTAGTTGCGATTACTCAGTACCTAAGTAAATCTCAACTGTTTGATAATCTTAAGATTGCAGGTTCAAACTCGAGCAAGCTCCACTGAATCTTCACCTGCTTAATTTATGTTGGTCATTCACCCAGGTTTCAAAGGTGAATGATACTCTAGTATGGAAATCTGCAAGTGTCGGATGAAATCCAGCCACATGCATTTCCACCAACCCGCATTGGAACAGCTTCATGGAAACCTTCTCGTCAGAAAGCTTTTACCTAGCAATTTATTTAATTTTCACTTTGACTTTGTTAGAAGAAAAATATATAAAACCAAATATTTCATTTACATAACTATACCATTCCTCATTTCCGTTTCCCTACAGAATGTATTATGCCTTTGCGCATAAAATTAGAAGTGCAGAGAAAACAACATCCGTTGTTACCATAAACAATGTTCTAAAATTGAACGAATCTACAGGCCTGCGTTTGACATTCATGTCAATTACAAGAAACATTTGATTTACGTTCAGTAATGTAATTCGATGTTTTTAATAAATATTTACCATAAACTTTCTCACCAGAAATAAAACTTTCGAGCTCCGTATTACACAGATTTTAGGCTAAAATTGTGATAGTGGTTATGGTCAAAATAAGAATTATATGTAAATAGAAAGTTTGCATTTATTATGGTGCTATATATAATCGCCCAGTTCAGTAGACAGGACGCAGGATGCTCCAGCATACAGCTACATCCCGCTTTGATAACATCAATCCTTTCCCTTGGGTACGACAGTATTTTTGGACAAACATATTTTATAAGTTACATAGTACAACGTCTGTATAATATTAACGATATTGAGACAACAGTGTGATTGATTTTTGCTGTTTCGTATGTTGTCGCATTAATTAAAATTTGAATAAATTATCGTACTTTGACTATCATAAGTTGTCCGGAGAGAATGTAAACAGCTAACGTTTCGTAAGCAACTGACAAATAGAGAAGTATTTAAGGCTAAACGGCGATATAAGAAATTGAGTAGATCATTTTAAGTAATTTTCTAGACAAGTAGTTTAGTCATTAGCGGCTGGAAAACCGAAGAACAAGTCTACAACAACGTAATAGAGTACTTCCCCACCCCCCTTTTTAAAGACTTGCTTTATCTAATATAGAAATCATTTGTTATATTAATTACAGCAAATATTAAATATTCATTTATAAAAACAATTTATTGATAATAATTTATTATACAATGCTATTGATTATTTATTATAAATTAACTAAATGGTTTTTTATAATAATTACTTAGACCACTTTTTATTATAAATATCGTTTCACAACTATTCTATTATCAAATCAGAAAAATCAATGGGCAAATATTTTAAATGCGAAACTAACTCACGTTTGTCATCACGATTACACCACTATACAGCCAAATTAGCTTTAAGACAGAGCAGATAAATTACGTTTTTGTTTTTAGGTAATTTATATTAAACATATAAAATGTAATTTCTATTCCTGAATTTCTTCAACTCCAGACATTTCGTAGTCATTCTCACCCTCGCTTTAATCCTATAAATCATTTATTTTAATGATAATTTGTTTTGATATTGTATCTAAGGCCTTGTCTCTACCCTGAAATGATGATACCCTGATGAATTATGGCCTTAATTTTTTTTGCAACATAAGTATACTTTGCCCCATATTAGTAAAAAAAGAATAACAAACAAAGTTACAATTCTGATGTTACTTTTTGACATTGATGTAGTTTGAACGTGGATAAGGAAATATATATAGTTTCAATACTTCTTCTCCATCCTTCGTGGCATTGGCGAAATAAGGTGTGTCCTGTTAGCCAATAAAAGCCATTAAACTATGAATTGAATTCAATTGAAGCGCATAGTCACAAAAATGACGGTATTTACGAGAAAAATTATCGCGTATGGAGTCAGGGGGTAAGATAGTTTACTATAAAGCGATCAGGCCATGTGACATTTGTTGAATCCTAGCAGATATTTCAATGTACGCAACAAAGTGAGTTGTAATATATCGCTATGTCTCGATCTTAAGGCCTGAGTAAGCAATTTATTTCAATGATAGCTTTACATCGACTTTATATAGCATCAATAATAATAATCGGATTGTGCTAGTACTTTCTCAGTGTACGAACTTTTTATTTATTTAATACATAAAGACATATTTTTGTGTAATTGTTGAAATATTCGAAATTCAAAATTATTTTATAAGAACTTTTAAAATAGGAATATTGTAATCTGTTTCCCGTATAACTATAAAAATGTAGTTCATTTACAGTTACAAGTTATCTGTATAATATGAGATAATGACGTAACTTTTTGTTCTCATTCGCTTTTATGACACGAAAATTGAGCTCTGGAATATTTACGATAAACATACTACAGGTACGTTTGGAACGAATATTATGATATTTCAGATTTCAGGCACATTCAAGACTTTTCTCGTCTACCTCGCTTTCTGCGCTAAAGATAAGTTAAGCTTGTGATTTGCAGTCGCAACTTGCAACTTGGTACTTCGCCAAATGTTACCCATAAAATAGTTTTATATGTCACTCTAATGTCACAAATTGTATATGAGATCATTTCATGGGTACAAAATAGTCAAAATAAACAATGTGTTGATATTTTTTCTTATCATAACTTTCAATGGTTCGGTTTAGTTTTTCGTGGAAAAAAGATGATTGTTAAATTATTGTTAATGTTTACTTAAAACTCACAGGAAGAGAAGTAGAGTTGGAATGTTGTACCGTGTTAGTGTGAACCCGTTAATGTTTGTATTATGTTTAACGTCTATCCTGGCCTTTCGTTTATTTTCCCTAGAGTAAGTTTATTGGGAACTATAATATCAAATGAATTATATTATTCATAGTCACCGTATGAGTTAAAATAAAGCGCTTTAATTTTTGCTGTAGGTTTCAATTGTTTTTTTTAATAATAATTGG
This sequence comes from Nymphalis io, assembly GCF_905147045.1. Classification (NCBI taxonomy): domain Eukaryota; kingdom Metazoa; phylum Arthropoda; class Insecta; order Lepidoptera; family Nymphalidae; genus Nymphalis; species Nymphalis io. The sequence continues at coordinate 7,669,814 of NC_065890.1, read as the reverse complement.
TTGGTGGACTGGCAAATGAGCTATAAAGCTAAAGTGCGGTGACACTTGTTTTATAGACATTGGTAAAGTAAGATATATTAACAATCCCTTACATCTCCAATGCGCCACCAACCGTGGGAACTAAGATGTTATGTCCGTGTGGCATCACAATGACTTACTCACCCTTCAAACTGGAACACAACTATATATAGTCCTGTTTAGCAATATAATAAACGATGACCTACCCAGACGGGCTTAAACAAAACTCTACAACCAAGTAAATTTGTTTTTGAGTATTACTAAACTCGGAATATTATCAAAAAATATATAATAAAATACTTGATTACTTACTTTTACATAAAATTACTTAAAAACGATGCAAAAAATTGTGGGTAAAATCATTACGTCTATGGTTTAGAAATAGTGACTTTAACAGTGAATTCATCAAAAAATTCAATGGGTATATAAGTCGTTAAAATACTTACATTGCATCACATGATGCATTTTATGAACCCGTTTATTGTTTCCTTGATACATACTACATATGCTTTATATAATAATATTTCATTACGTATTTAGCACGCGATTAATTTTATCGTTGTTGAAATTAACTGGATATTCTGTAGGAAAAGGCAAACCGCATTTTGACACCCTGTCAGACGTGCAACTTTCTTGTTCACGTTTCATAATCATAATCATTATGGAAGTGAACGAAACCAGCAATTTCCCACCGCATACAGATACTCTTCAGATCAGATAACGTTCATAAAATAAAGAGGATGCTCAGTGAGCCGAATTTGCGAAAGTAAGCCTTTAATATTCTTGACGAATTTAGAAATATCGCACACCAAAATACAAACAAATATATTGTTTATCATTTGCATAAATTAGTTAACTAGAAATACGAACACAGTACGATAAGATTAAAGCGATAACTTACAGAATTTTGTAGTCGTTGTAGTATTTCCGCAGAGTTGGCTGGGTCGGAGAGCTCGATAGCGCCCGACACCTGAAACGAATATGGCTTTATTATTCTCCTTTCGTGACCGATTCTCTGCTGATTGTTTTGTTGTTAAATACATATTATACAGATTTTTTTTTTGGTCATTATTATTCATTCGACTGCATTGAGGTCCTAGGTTCAAGCCGCGCTTCGGACCAATTAAAAGTTATTGGGTTATTCTGACAATAGATTTTTAGTAGAGGTACGCAATTTAGAAGTTGTTAATGTTAATACTTCCATGCCTCAGAAACCTTTCAACCCTTTGGTTTTGTACCTGAACGACTTTCGGTCGTGTCAGATTGCCGTCCCATTGGACTATGGCAATAGAGAGTGCGCTTGTATTTGCGCACTCACTGGTGCACTATAATATCGAATGCGCAGTTAGCTAATCTCCCTTTAGAATCATTAGTAATTCGTATAAGCATTCACATAGCTTTCGTAATCCTTAATTGATTATTTTATAGTTTTAGTTACGTAAGAACATATATATATATATATAACATAGACGTGCCCATCGCGTTCAACTTATTAGCGGCACATTTGTATATAGATTATTTTTATTTTTGTTATATATTTTTATATAAACCTATTTGAGTATATTTTATTACAACTGACATATTATTAATCTTAATCATATGAAAGAAGACCAGAAACAATGGTAATAAAAATTAAGCAAATCCGGCTCTAATTGCTAATTATTGATGCAATTAATATTTCTTCATTTTAAAAATAAATACATAAAGTCTAAATTTATATGAACACAGTATTTTGATATAGTTTGGAGAAATGTATTTAACGAAAGATCAATATTCTATATAAGTAGGTCAATAGCACCGGAGGGAGGAAATTGGCGTACCAAAGCAATATCCAGGCTTGTATTTTATTCCTAGGGTTAGTTTTTACGACTATCTTAGTCTCCCAACACTTATCTCGCATAACGTTTGAAAATTTGCCTACATAGCAATCGTTTTATAATCTAAAATGTTTATACATAAGGTTGGTCTGAACTTGTAATATTGGCCTGTTATAAGGTCAAATCAAACCGACCCTGGACACGAGCCAGAATAAATCTAGGCTACGGGCAGTATATCTTTATTTAATTACGCGTTGATAACATACGTTATAATGAATTGATATACAAACATGTTATTTAATTTATTCTGAATATTATTGAACACCACATTATATATCAGAATAAGAAAAAATACTATATCGCAACTATCAGTTCAAAAGGTCGAATGGAAAAAATATATGCTTTAGAGAAATACACAAGTTAAGTCAAGTTATATTGGTGCTTGTTTTTGAATTTTGCCTGATTTAAATCATTTGAGAAAGAATCATTACAGGAATATGCCGTCTTTAAATTGCGTCGTTAATGTAGAGGCTAGATATAAGGCCACTGAACCCGAGGTCCTGGATTCAAACCGCAGGTCAGACCGATAAAAAATTATTGAGTTTTTCTGTCAAAGATGCTCAGTAGTGGCCCGAAGTCTGGAAGTTGGAAGTGTGTGCCTCGGAAAACACGTAAAGCCATTGGTCCTGTGCCTGAAATCTTTCCGGTCGTGCCGATTAACCACCTTTTATTTAAGCTCATTTAAAAATTCAGCCGGAGTTAGGACTACTTATCGTTTAAGCTATTTAAGCGATCTTACAAAGTGTTTTCATAAGTTATGGACAAATAACGATAAGAAATTCTAGAGCTAGACAGTAAAATGGAGAAAGTGATAAACGAGCCATATTCGATCACATAAACAGGTTTATCTGTTTACGTGTGTCTGTATGAATCGGCCTTAGAGCAGTAATTTGTGGTTATTGTCCGCCATGATATCTCTCCGCATTTGCCATGCGATTGTGGTGTTCTATGTCTGTTCTACAAATTGAGCTTTGAAAGTCTACACTTACCTTTAATCTGCCTTCATATATGGATGTAAATTATGTGAAAGTCAAATTATCTGTGTGTGTTTAATGGCATATATTACCTTAACAAAATAGTGCTGCAATGGGCATCGTAAAAAGTTATTAATGTAATCGATTCATTTTAATTTTCCTAGAAACAGATTTGCATCATCCTGTTATTAATATTATTAGTAAATCGTTAAAAGCTATTACCGAATGATTGTATCAAAAACTTATACCAACGACTAACAGCCGAAATCTTACTTTACTTTACTTTATTGTACACCACACCACAAAGAGAATAATGCAAAACATGTATACTGCCTAAATAAATGTGCAATTATGGCGACCTTATCGCTACATAGCGATCTCTTCCAAGCAACCAACGGTGTAAGAAATTACTGATAGGATATGAGGTAGGTGGTGGTATGAATAAAATAATATTAATATTTAATTAAAACAAAACCAATAAATAAATGTAAATATAAAATACACATATTATATATCAATAAATAAATTATATTATCAGCAAATACAAAATTACAAGTATATGATATAAATACATACTACATACAGCAACAACGAATAAAACGATATGTCCTCGAACATAACAAGAAAAAAAAAAAGAAAAACAAATGAATAATTTATTTGTACAAAAAATACTAATATAAAAAACAATTAGCAAGGAATATAACATCATAGATTCCTAGATATTTTCATATTATACAGGCTGGCGTTATATAGTTAATAGTTATCGTTTTTTTTCCAATCAGTTGAGGTTCTACGTCGATGAGTTTTTGCATTACAACGCCTTAAATTTGTAATAGTTTAGTGTAATAAATAACTTGCTAATAGCTGGGCTCTACATTTCACGACACGCAATAGTAAAAATTTACATAAATAAATATATATTTAAATATTAAAAGGTAAGATAGTGGTCGTTGCTGACATTGACTGACTATTACATACAAAAAAAATCGTAGTAATATTTCTGTACTAGATAGAAATATTACTCGTTCTTTACAACGTCAATGCGCCACTAACCTTTGGAACGAATGTACCTTGTACCTGCATTGGCTCCCCCTTCGGAATGAAAGAAATCGGAAGACAACAATACTAAATATTGCAGTTTGGCAGTTGAATATGTAATGAGTGGGTGGATTGATACCTACCCAGACAGGCTTGCACAAAGCCCTACAGTACAGTACAGTAACAGCCTGTTAATGTCCCACTGCTGGGCTAAGGCCTCCTCTCCCTTTTTGAGGAGAAGGTTTAGAGCTTATTCCACCACGCTGCTCTAATGCGGGTTGGTAGAATACACATGTGACATAATTTCAATGAAATTAGACACATGCAGGTTTCCTCACGATGTTTTCCTTCACCGTCAAGCACGAGATGAATTATAATCACAAATTAAGCACATGAAAATTCAGTGGTGCTTGCCCGGGTTTGAACCCACGATCATCGGTTAAGATTCACGCGTTCTAACCACTGGGCCATCTCGGCTTTTTTATCGGCACAAAGCCCTACCAAGTAAAATATGTCCTGAATAGTTGTCTAGTCTCCCTTGAGTGGCCGCCGTTCCAAAGTTGGCCAGGATCACATTAATATATTCTATGCTGGTAGTAGAGCTTTGTGCAAACTCGTCTTGGTAGGTACCACCCACTCATCAGATATTCTACCGCAAATCAGCAGTACTTGATATTGTTGTCTTCCGGTTTGAAGGGTGAGTGAGCCAATGTAATTATAGGCACAATGGACATAACATCTTAGTTCTCAATGTTGGTGGCGCATTGGTGATGTAAGCGATGGTTAACATTTCTTACAATACCAAGGTCTAAGGGGGTTGGTGACCACTTACCATCAGGTGGCCCATATGTTCGTCCGCCTTAATATTCTATAAAAAAAATACTACGTACACAACAACACATATTGAAAAATGAGGCATTTGATGTGAGAATATTTTTGAAATATATTAACAACACAAAAAAATATTCCGTGTATTAATTTATTCAGTGATTCTATTAATTTAAAAAAAACCTGTCGTTTTAATTTATAAGTTAAATATATGTAGAGTATCAAAAAACTATATTTAAATATATACATAGATATACATAGACAGATAGTGCTTAAATAAATAAATTACGCAATCGAAATAATTCAAATAGCAGAGTTGTTATCATAAATAAATTGAAATGTGAACTAAACCTATTAAAAACATAAATATTAGTAAGTAATGAATACTTAATAAAAGATGACAAATCATTAGATTTTGGTTCGGTTTTGTATTTTTTTATCATTAATAACATAATAATATGAGGTGTTTGACTCAACAGAATCAAGAGACATCCCGGTTCAAAAAAATCTTCCTGAAGATTTGGGACTGCTAAATTAAAAATACTGCTATATTTATTCCCTATATATAAATTGAAATATATATTTACGAAGAAAGAATATTTAATTTCTAAATAAAAATTCTTAGAAGATGATAGCATCAATTTTTCTCCGAACTTCAAGACTGCTAATTCGTTGAATCGTGATTTATCTATAAAACCCAATCTAATTTGTTATATTTTGCTAGGAATTATTATTTTGACAAGGTACTACCATAATAATATAAAGAAATTAATAATTTTTAAATTATATTACATTAATGAAATACAAAAATTACGATATTGTTAATGCTGCTTTCATTTTATAATTATTACGAAGCAGTTTATTATCATCGTATAAATAAACATATATTCTTGAAATAAGAAAAAAATATATGAAATATGAAAAGGATTGTTTAAGTTAATTTAGCGTGATCGGTGAAGATGCTCAACCACTTCACATGCCGCAATGCCGTAAAAATAAACTTAGCGCACCACTCCCTGGCCTGGAGTCGGCAGTCGCCCTCATTCGTGTTTGCTTGATCGACTGCAGGCCCCACTTATCCATCTGCGTTTATTAGGTCGATCAGGAAATCGCAAAGTTAATACCGGCTTGTTTATTTCTATAGACGTTTTCTCGCTGTTGTTATGCTTAAAAAGCTTGAAAGCTGTCGATATGTACCCAGAAATTTTGGAGAACTGGTTACTTATGAAGCTGAGCACTCGGTATAAATGTTTAACATTCATATCCAGTTCACAGCTATTTACTTATACCAGTTATTAACTTTGTCAACGTCAATCAAATATATTTGGGACATTAGGATAGCCTGTAATTTTATTTTCCTATGGAATTCGATAACTGTCAGACAGTTCTACCAGAAATTGTAAGTATGTTATTATTAATTACACAGTTGTCCCCGATCAAAGTCTACGTTTACTTACACCGACAATTCAATATAATTTCACAACATGGTTTTCAACTTTATAATCAAAACATTAACGTGTTCATTTTAAATTCCAATATTATAATTTGTTTATTTAAACATTTTGTATGAACTTAAAATGTTAACTTAATAACTTACAGAATAATCTGTCACGTTTATCAACACTAAGCTCGATCGTTTTAAAACTGGATATTACCTTAATAATAACATTTATATGTATACGGTATGTCGTTATTATAACAGTAGCATTTAAACATAGTATGTCGAGAGACATAACCGTCACACACCACTCCTTATAACAAAAATGGTCATTAACTTAAACAATATTATTTAACTTGTCATATAAAATATACATTCTAAGCGTTTAAATATATTTTCAGTTAATTTCAGGATGCTGTTTTAATTGCGCTTATTTCATTCACCCTTATAATTACTATTATTATTGATACATACGATTATTTACATATGTATTACGCTACATTTTAAAATAGTTTTAAAATCAAGCCACGGTTTCTTTAATAAATTGACAATCTATTTAAGTGACTTACACTAAATTACCAAACAAACTAGATTTCGTAAAGAAAGGCTACATAATGAAAAGGCTTGTAGCGTCTTTGTGATGCAAAAGTCAACGTGAACGTCTCAATTGACTAAGATGACATTGGACGTATGCACGAGTGCAAAATGACGCATACATTCTCTTAATATGCGACTCGCGTTAAATTGTGAAGGGTTTGACCAAAATATTTAAGGTGAAACGTAAATATTACTTATACGTATTTGTCGCACGATACCATCACCACCAGGATGTCACAGTTACCAAACTGGATCATTTATGTAACCCATTAAAAATGCCCTTCATATGTATATTATTAAATTTTAAGAACATTAAAATAAAAGCAACAATATAATTTAAGTCATATTCGAATAAAAGCTGGCTGTATGATATTGCACGTTGTAGTTGTAAAACACTAATCGAATGTTCTGTAGAATATTTGTTTATGTGTTTATTCCTTTTATTCTCATCTAAAAAACATAACAAACAAAAAATATACATAGATATATTTTAATCGAAATATAATTTAGCTTCGTAATTACGCAATTAACCCTAAATTTAATGCAAACATAAATTCACGTACACATATTAAAGTCATCTACATGAACACAATTACAACTGCACTTAGATGTAACGATACAATCATTTTTACATTACAAATTGTGATATGCTATTGTGAGACACGAATTATGTAAATTGGTTAAATACGTCTCAAAATCCGACTGTCATCAAACATCCACACTATAAACGATATTTTAATTGGAGTATTTACATGTTTTATATTTTAATTACATGAATAAACAAGTTCATTTCCTGTCAATTCGTTTAAATTCATTGGCGCAGTTTAATCAACATCAATCATTGATCATTTAAATATATAATATTCAAATGATCAATGATACACGTAGCCGATTTGACATTATGATAACTAATTAAAGACGCAAACTTATTGCCGGCTGAACCCTAATTACTTATAATTTATTCGAGATTGAAAACAAATCAACATTGATTATCTTATTTCCAGATGCTTAAGAAACATTGTTAACGAGAAATCTGTTATAGATTTTTTTTTAATCTATATCTTTTATAATCGCTATATAATTAAGCAAAAAATATGCTTGTCAGTTGGCGATTAACAGATTACATCTGAGTATAGCTTAGAATGTTTCGATTTCATTTTGATATTCGAGTCGTTTGAGATCGATTTGTTCTTGTTGTGTATGAAACTGACAATAGAAATTATCTTTAGTTCCGGGTCTATTGACCTCTTTAAAAATGTAATCAGTTGCAATAATAAGACTGCGAGTTATGATTACATATTTTATATCATCTGTGATCATTAGAAAAATTATGATTACTTATTAAGTACATTGTTTTAAAACAAAGTATTTGAAAATTACTTGTATTTATATCGCAAATTATTTATTTATTTTATTAGTCAATAACGGTCACCTCCGCTCAAAGTCGTTAGCAGTGCAACAAATATTAAATATTCCTTACAAAGACTATGCGCCGCCAACCATTGAAACTAAGATATTATGATCCTGCCTGAATTTAAATTTACTTTTTAAATCGGAACACAGCAATAGAGTATTGATGTTTGGCGCTAGAATAACGGATGAGTGGGTGGTGCCCACCCCGACAGGCCTGCATACAAACCTAACATCGGTAAAAGAGAATATTTTAATCTTACATCAACTAAAACTTTGTATAGACTGTATAAAAGATTTATATTTAAGACATCTCGTTTTTAGGTAACCCAATTAATGTGGCGTTCATTACAAATTCCGCAAATAACTGGAACGACCTTGCCTTGTTTCACGAATTGGATATTCGTGATTTTCATACGAATATAATATGAAACTTATAATCTATTTCAATAAGGATAGCTTCAATGACTACAACGGCTATGTGTTAAAGCTAATAATATATATCAAACAAATTTAACGTGAACATGCGGTCTGAAGCTGCGGACGCAGTCTTGGTGCAAATGTTTGTTGCCTTCTGCGGTCGAGTTAACGGGGTTAAGCAAAGTTTCTTCATATATTTATCTCGCAAAGCAAACAAAACATCACTCGGAAGCGCTCGAGGCCGATATTACAGTAAATTGTTTTGTTACAACGACGAAATGAAAAAAGTTACGAGCCAGAGTCGTTGGGATTTCGTTCATTTTCATAATAATAATAAAATACAATTTAATTATTACTAACAAAACTATGGCAGCATGTCACAATGACATACAATCCCGTAGAGGATTCGTTTACTTTTAGAATATTTTGTTTTAGTCATAAATATATCTGTTCGACTTAAATTCTCAGAGAGCATATTGTGCAGCTGTTTCGATTGACAAAAGAGTTGTTTAGTATAAAATGATATTGCTACAAAAACTTATAAAGGAAAAGGCTATATCCTTTTCCTGTGATTAACTTAAATTAATGCATGAAATGAAATGCAACGCGAAATTTTTAAATCTACTATTTTCATTTTATGAGACGTTAAAGTACTGCGAGTACTTAATTGTATTATATAGTTATGTAATAAAAAAGTGTATAAAAGTTCGAAATTGTGTAACATGTTAATTAAACACGAGAGCCTACAGACTTATATTTCCAAACACTTTGACGAGGAGGCTTTAAACTAGAACTTCTAACAGCAACGTAATTACACTGTGCCTAGACCGGTCTCATCTGTAATTAATCTTCCACGGAAGACGGCTACGTAGCAGGGATTTAAGTGACATTTTAAATATCCGCTACTTCATTACTAAAAACAAACTGTTTTCAGCTGCCACTGAAATTAAAATGAAAATCTAGAAATATGAATCGCCTTAAATGAAATACAATTTATGTAATAAAACAAATTAAAAATCGGACTTTATTATTTAAAATGATTTTTCTAAGTTTAGTCATGTGATCAAAAACGCGTATATCTAAAATGATTCACTTCAAGAGGCCGTTTTGCTTATTTTTTCAAGGTCACACAATTATAACCATTTTTAAACGATATTCTAAATCTCTTTGTTAAAGTTCGCGCAACAGAAGTCGTGGGCGCTGCGTGTAAGCTATATTTTTTATTGCTTTTTATTATGTAGTTTATTTTTATGAAACTTGTTCTTCATATTAATAACGCACTAGCAACACTTAGCCGACTTAGTTTACAAAAAAGGTTTTATAGGAAATACAATATATTTTTATAAACATCGTACCAAGTTACTTTTTCACATGTACATCCATCCTATCCAATGCTATTCATAAAACATTTTTTATCTAGCTATTTTAAATAACTTATATGTATCCTAATTCTTCGTTCTCCAGAACTTCTAATTCAAATTAAACGGACAATTTATTACTGATAATGCTTAGAAGTAAATTGTTCTTCAAAAAATAATTGCACAATTTCACAGAATATTGATTTAAGATAAACTGTTTGACGGAAATAAGCCTCGCCATAAAGCAACCACGCTTGTTTCCGCAAGGGATACTTTATGCATACAAAGACAATATATATTCGTGACTCACATCAATTCTTACACAATTCAATCACATTTAAATATAGCGTAACTTAAAAAGGTCTTATTTACAAAACTTTTCTTAGAACTGTTTGGATACAACATTTTTATTTTCATATGAATAGAAATAACATTTATCGAAATCGAAAGGAATAAACAGTTGAGGAGCTTGTAAATGTCCCACTGTTAAGCAAAGGCTCTCCTTTTGAGGTCTGGAGCTTATTCCAGCAATCTACTCGAATGTGAGCTGGTAGAACATGAGGCAGAATTTCATCTTATCATGTAGGTTCCATCATGTAGGTTTCATCGCGGTCTCTTCCTTCATCGAAAAGCACGAAATGGATTATAAACAAAAATTAACATGAAACCCGCCTTCGGTTGATCTTCGGTTAAGATTATCGTGCTCTAACCATGATAACCTCTACACATAGACTCTTTATAATTAAGGTAATATTGAGTGTAAAAAAATGTACAGAATTTAGAATCTGTTACAATTTGTATATGAAATTTAATAAACCAATTTTCTGTTTATTACGTAAGTCAACGTACAGCCGGCGCGCGTCGTGTCAATCTAATCCGACCATCAGCCAATCAGGTGTTAAACGTGTTCACTCAATCAGTTGATTGCAGCGAGGAAGTAATTATTTACCAAACATTATGTAGTTTATTTTTAGTTCTAAATATTTTATGTTTATAATCTACATTTGAATTTTAGTTTTAAACATATTAATTAATTTACAAATAAAGCGGTATCGATATGCATAAAATATGTTGATTTGCTCAATGAAAAACAAACTTATGTCAATGGTAATTAAGATGACTACCCGGTCGATCCTATATGTATTGACTTACGAAACGTTTTATACAGGAAAACTAGGATTACGCTTCATTGACAAATCTATCATCAGTAAACAAAACGAATCGTTTGTTTAATATCGTAACTAACATTAGTCGAATCTATATCTGTCGTGCCAAAACAACGGTTCGTTTGTACAAGTCATCGTATATTACAATATACTATTTATTAGATGTATGGAACAAATTCTTTAAACGTTATACTTCTGTGATTCTGCAAGCGGCTTTACTTGCCTTTGATGCAGTTTTCAACTGTAATGACTCTATTATAGTAAACTAGTTTGCACGAGGCTTCGCCCAAGTGATATAGAAGTGTGAAGAATAAAAAAGTAGCCTAAGCCAATTCCAAGGAAGGCCTTGGAATTTAATAGGAATTTCATCAAAATCAGTTCAGTGATTTAGCCGTGAAAGCGTAACAGACAAAGAGAGTTAGTAGACTTTTGCAATTATAATATAATATTATATTTATAGATATATTTCTGGAGAAGATTTTCCAGTACGATCTCTACTACTAGTAACATTTTTTAACATGATTTTATATTGAATATTTTAAATATTATATGGAATGATATAATGACAAACATATTGGCATTGGTCTTGCTGACAACCTTGGAACTCATTAGACTTTAGTTCCGCTTTATACGTTTTAATCTAATTTAAAAAAAAAACATTTATAAATTACACATTTATTCTGTAACACAATACGAGCATATATAGATTTTATAAAAGAGTTAGGATTGAGCTTGCTGATTTATATCTATAATTTTTTTTGGTTATAGTTACTATGTATTTGATTTGAGATAAAGAGTACAAGTAACGACCGAGTTTCTTACCGGTTCTTCTCGTTAAAATCGACATGGCGTGCCGGTGATTCAATTAAATCATTTAATATGAAAAATTTATATTTTTGTGTATCTTTCTTAGCAGAAGAACTTGATTATAAGCTAACAGCTTGCTGATTTTATACAAAATTCATTATATTTTGAGTAAAAAGAATGGATATATGATACGTGACAACAAAAATGACCGCAGAGGTAAAAAAAATCATTTGCTGTTATAACGCCCATAAGAGGTCCATTACAGTGTTATTACAACAACAAGTTTATTATTTTAAACAAAAAAAAAGTAGAGCCGTTTTTTATATCGTTTTTTATTTCATTATAAAAAAGAACTCTTTCTCGACCCACATCACAGTTGTCTTAAAAATACTTAGCTTTTAAGTAAAGGACAAATATAATTACATTTAACCGATAAAATATCAAACAGTATATTTAAGGATAAATAACAGTTTCAAATCCACCAAAATTCTAAGTAGTATTATGTAAGGTTAAAATACTGTAAAGCCCTTTTGCGTCGAATGGACGCCCACGCCTTTGAAATACAATTGAGATTATTATTGTCCATATAATTTTAATTTATGAATGTAGGTGTACGCTTAGCCAATTGGAAAGCTAATAATTATTCAAATTGCGAGTTAAACCGCTTATTAATAGTGCGGTGAATTCTATCATGCGTATAAGATCAGTCCTCGGGCCCTTCGAGCATCGGGCGAGCTTAAGCGTGCGCAAGCGCATTCCAACTAAGCATAGTCTGACACTGAATCACTGTTTCCACTTTTGACTTTAGGATTAATTTTACGACTTAAAGAAGCTGCACTGCAAAACACAAGCGTAAATATTAAGAAACAATGGCGTCCTCGTATACAGCAGTTGTGTAATATTTTTATCAAAGATACGTCAAACTGAATGTAACAAAAACGATAATGTCCATCAATAATAACAAAATAACGTTTCATGAAGTTAATAGTCGGATGTTCCGTACAAGGTTTTGGTAAATTGTAAGAACGTTAACATAAAATATCATTTACGCTATAAAACTCATAACGATCAGAATGGTATATAATGGTATTTATTGTGTGGGAGCAGGTTGGGTTATTCTGTTGTACCATTTCAATTTTAAAGATACCATTTGAAGCCGAAAAGTATGTAAATAAGATTTTTAATAACGACAAGTGACGTGTTTGAGCTCTGACATTTATTCACCGATGGGAACCTGACACAAGAGAAAACTACCCGACGCCGGTGTCAGTGTCGTATGACCCGCGTATTTCAAAGCCAAGTCGTGTTCTTGCCATTTTATTTGTTCGTAGGGTAAAATGCCTTCGCTTATATCAGTCTATTGAACTTAGCGTGCTTGTGTTCTCGCTTTAGGGTCGTGTCAATGAGGAAGATAAATCGAATACTCGCGATCACGCAATTTATACATTATTTTGTACATAATTGAAATTTATGTAACATTACGAATTAAAAATATATTTGATATTTCTAAACAGTGTGTGGACAATGTACGTCGCAGTAAATCAAGTAAGTATACAGTAAGGTACGCGTTCCTCGAGCCGCGACCCTGGCCGGCTAGAATTCTTTGACCTACGCAATACAGTACAGTACAATACGCACAATCAGTGCTTGTTCAACAACGAAAACTTTTATCTTTAAAACATTGAAGCTTATCAGAGTATTTCTAGATTATTCGACGAGATTAAGTAATTTTAAAATATCGGATAACAACTAGAAACATATGGCGATATATTTTACTAATTCTTTTGAAATAGTAATATAATATATTCATATATCCATACAATCTTTTATAATAGTCTATAGTATATTAGTTAATGCCGAGATTTGGACCTTCCTAATGACGGGACGGTTGAAGGTAGAAATTTAATTTATCAAGAACTTTGCAACTTTTCCTGAACCAAACCATTTTATGGAAATATTCAGTAGAAGTGGAAAATCGTATAGTATAGTATAATATGAATGGTTAAATTATTCCTGAGTAAATGAATACAGTATCAATGTAAACATAAAAGTAAAGGTTTTTCAATTCATACCCTTAGATCAGAGCTACCCGATGAAGTGGAAGTGCTACTGCTACCGAGTCGACCGTTCCGTTGATACATTTCTCACCAAAAAACCGTATCCAGTTCAAATACAAGTTTCACTTTTACGTTTAGATTCTATGATTGATTAACGTTTTTTCTTAAAGTTTCCATCAATGAAATATCACTTCACACGTTTTTCTGACATACACACTTGTCTTTTACTTTCATTTTCTTTGCTTGATGCCATATTAATCCCTTAAACTTTTGATAGCAAGGAATACATTAAACATCTTAAATAAAATACTCATTTTAAGATTGACAATTAATTTCATTAAGCTCTTATTACCGTGTGCGTTAAATTGAGTCTTTGAATATGTATTAAATGTAATATCATTAAATTAAAGATTTATATGAGGCCTATTGTTATAATTCTACAATTGTACAAATATAACTTATGAAGTGGTATACGTGACTCAATGAGGCGGTTTATCGCTAAACTCCAAAAACATAACACACTTATCGTTCACAATCGTCAAAGGCGATTACAACGATATCGTCAATATTTTTACTCGATAATATATTGCCATCACCTTGAACGTTAGCCACAGCTATTTTGCATACATTTGCATAAGTAAAGTGTTAGAACGACCAAACAAGGCGGAAGAAATTATTTATTGCATATTAAACTCTATATATTATTCCTTTTGTGCATTCAGTTTTCCACGAACATTTTATACCATCAATGGTTGTTTGAGTTTTGTTATCATTTTTTAACAAGATTTTTTTCAAACTAAACCTGATCTTGCGACATCTTTTTTCTACCCATCAAAGTTCAATGACATTAAACAAAATAATATGCGGTTTATAAAAAATGTATTAAGAAGACTTTTTTGTAAAGCGAAAATTCCAAATATTTACTAAATTTATTCCAAATTGAAGGCAATCAACGTTCTATATAAAAACGAAGTTCACAAAATTGGTACTGCTAAAAACTATATTATTTTAATGTCTATTAGATGTGATTGAATAAATATTTTAAAAAACATTTTGATAACCCATTTGCGTAAATTATTTATTAGCGTTTCAACTACAAACGCTAGTTCGCGAAGCAAACAACACAAGAGCCCGCAGATAAATTTATTTATAGGACGGCCGCTAAGTAACTATACAAGGATTTAGTGTGAACATGAAAATTTGCGAATGTATACCACAAAGGCGCAAGTAAATTTCGCGTGCGCGTGGGCCGGTCGGCGCGCGCGTCGACACTGTCGGCAGCTCGGCCTGGCTGATTCGCGAGACTGGCCGAAAGCCGCGGGCACTCCGTAGAACGTTGCACCTGACCCGCGCCCGCAGCACCCGACACCAGCTTCCAGCTATCGTAGATGAAAACCCATCCTCTTAGCATGCCTACATGCTTTGCAATGTTACATAAAGCTATCTATGATTGTCTCGTTCTAGACCACTTGAAATAAAATTGCCAACTATTATATTATACGGGACAATCCGAAGAGGAAATATATATATTAACTTCACCTCACCATATACTTGATTAAAAACCTAGCCCAGACACTGTCACTCACTGCATTGAAGAAGGTCCCTACCCAGTTTGTACGAGTATGTCTAAGAACTGTAATTTTGATATGGATAGATAGAGCTAAGTATATAAGAACTACAATAGAGAAACATTTATGTAAATAAAATCTTCTACCGTATTCGCTGAAAAAAATCAATGTCTGGGCACTTTGTAGACAACGCCCGCAAAACTATTACTGTTATATCAAACTTTGCATGGGAGATTTCAATCTAATCGAAATAATATCTATTTTTAAAATAATACTTTGGCTTCATACAACACCACGATAATCCTAACTATAATTATTTTATTAGACAGGCGATTATAAATGCTGTATTTCATTAACTTATGAAACTTGGATTATTCATTTCACATATTTTAAAATATGTTTGAAAGAACCCGAAAGTGGTGGTGCAATGAAGAATATTATAAAAGGTTAGATTTGGACGAGAAGAAAAACAATTTAATATAAAATATTATACATATTTTTTCACACTTGTCAAATAAAAGGCTGGATATCTTTCAACGCGGTACAAGAAAAGAATACTTAAGCTCTCCTGATTTTAAGTTAAAATCTTTTAGTAGTAAGTAGTTTTTTATAGTCTGTATGCTAAAAGTCTTGTTTATTTTAATCGCACTTGAAAGAGCCACTGTTCGTTATTCGATAAACAGCTTCAAGTAATTTCCAAACAATCATGTCAAATTATACTTATATGACAGCAATTGGCAAAATTTGGTATGAAATGCTCATTTTTTTTTTATACAGCAACTAGTAAAACCCGCGGCTTCGCCAGCTTGGAATTCAGTTTGTGACGAACATCCTTCAAAATCTGCCGTTTTAACATGCCCAGTGGTGGTTTTAAAATTACATTTTTTATGGCGGTTAAAAAGTTTTAAAAGATTAGATTACCTTGTAGTTTAAAATAACATTAAAAATTTCAACAATCTTTGTATTCCTATTTTGGATTTATTTACGAGTAAAATAGTATTAAATGTAAAAAACAAGCTGTTGGAGTACCTTAAATAAACGCAGTGATAAATGCATTATGTCACAATGATATTTTGAATTGTAAAACATTCAAGTTCGATTCATTCACAATTTTCGAGTGGCATCCGCGTACCTTTTCTCAGTAATTTCGGCGGCCAAACGTCCTCTTCATTATCATTTTGCACCCGCGCAGCGCTATTGCGAGTTGTGAAGCGTAATGCCGGCCCCGCTCATTCTAGCCTCCTCCCACACACCCCAAACACTCGCAATCTTTGTTCAAGCTCGAAATGCTGTACGTATCGTGGTAACTGTATTCATTTTCATACAGAAGTAGATATATTCAGCATAATGGCGTCAATATCAGAAAAAAAGTCGTTACGTTTATTGATTTATTTGATTTTTGTTTTTATATATAAAGAAAAAACATAGCTTATATATACTTGTTCAAATCACTAACAGCATACAAAATGGTTATAAATTTAATTTCTAGTACCCGATGACGTCACAGTAAGATCGTTGACTTCTCTATGGTTAACGCTACTTAACGGCTCTCGCGTATCGCTCAATGACACCCTTATGACTACATCTTTCTTTATCTTACTAAAACATTAAGATTAAATGTTGTACATCAATTACTAAAACAAACATAACAATACCTCGTAGACAGTTAAAGTTTCGCTAAATAATAAATTCACATTTTTCAACAAATGGACAACTATGAATATCACCGAACGAACACAATAATATTATTAAAAACTTCCTCGCTTGACTGCGGAATCTCAAAAAACCGGGTTAAATCACGCTCATTCTACGTTTTGTTAACTATATTACTTGGGTGATGTACGCGGGCTCGAAATTCATTCCGGTTTATCTTATTCGATTTATCGAATTCACATTAATCAAAGTCGGATGGATGTGGCTAGCGAGGACACGAGCGTATATCTGCGAAATTCGAATAACTTTTTTTTCAGTTACGAGTTTTCCTGTGAATGTAAGGTATACATAATATTTTACACATACAAGCTGTCACATTTAGATACTGCATAATAAATTAAAGAAACATGATGTTCTCTTTGAAGATACACAAATCTACTCGTAGGTACGTTTTTTACTGTAGCATATTTAAACTACATTTGCTATAGCAGTGCGCTTAATATTGAATTAGTTTTAAAACCTGATATATTTGTATTGATAGTCCAATATATTTCTAAAAGTATTTTTATTAACTTATATCATTATTAACGAATAAAAATATTCATGAAATTCGTGTATGCCATATAATGGAATTCCAAAATTTCGCACTCATTTTATAGTACATACAGTTTGGTTTTAATCTTATTTGTTTGAAGTGAGGTGTCCCGCTGCGGTCGAACCTCACACACGGCGAGAAATAAGAGCAAAAATACGAGATTTCGTTCAATTCACGAAATAACCTATCGCGAATAATCGCAAAGCTCTTGTGTTTATTTCTGTTTTTGATTATTTATTGTTGGACATATTGTTTTATCGTTGATAAATAAAAAATACAAAAACGAATCGTCCTCCTACACTTCGAGTAGAATTTATGAGAATTTTACGATCCAATTTACATTTAAAGAGTAAGTAACGGTCTTGTAAGTGGTGTTCGTGATCCCTGACTATCAATATCAAAATACATTTGGGAGCTCCTAATAACCGATATACTTCATAAAACTAAAACTTCTCGATAGTAAGCTTTAATATGCGTGATTAGAAACGATCACTTATTTTTTTATATAAATTATGTATATATTATTCAGTAAATAACGGAATCAATTACGTATAATATTTCTATATAGTGTTTCGCTATAATGCTGTTTTTATAATTCAATTCTTATAAGTTATTATTATTGTTTTTATATTCACCATTAAATAAAAATATTCGATTAATGCAAATGTATCAGATTTCTGCAGGATAAAATAAAATACAATCATTTCGACATAATATGAACAATTTTATAAAAAATGTTCTGTCTTATATATGCAAAACATTTAATATTTAAAATACCGTCTAACAGTATATTGGGACGGATAAGGTTCTTTGTCACTTACAAAAACATTTCAGATTTAAAATGCAAATTTGGATTCGAAGTAAAAGTTGAAACGAAGTTAAATAAAATTTAGCAAAAGATGCCGCCAGTCAACCTAGTTGTAGAAAACTTTTATTGAAAAAGAAGTTTAGTTAGACATCTAATCAATGAGGATCTTCTTCCAAATCGTCTCTGTCATATTATGCATTTTAATTTATCGTTAGTAGTTTATATAAAATATGTTATAAACACTGTGATACGTTTCACGTAAACGTATAGAGAACGTTTGTAAGCGGGCAAAAATAGAAGACACACGAAATTCTTCTCGAGGAGAGGCCTTTGCCCAAAACTGTTTTTTTAATATAATACATTTTAAATTAACTTCTTTGTATTTATAAAGCTATATTCAAGTATCTCATCCACTATGAAAATGGATACTTAATTTTTTTTATAATATATTTAGGCGCTCGGACAAATGACGACCATCTGATGGTAATTGGTCACCATCGCCCATAGACATTGGCCATTGCCAATGCGCCAACCTTGGGAACTAAGATGTTATGCCACTTGTGCCTGTAGTTACACTAGCTCACTCACTCTTCAAACCGGAACACGACAATGCTAAGTATTGCTATTTTGTGGTGGAATATCTGATGAGTGAGTGGTATTACCCAGACGGGCTTGCACAAAGCCCTAGCACCAAGTAATTAGACCGTGGTATAGATCACAAATGAATAAATCAAGTGATTAATATCAAAAACCTCCGAATATTTGTCTCTACAAAATTTGATAGAGGAGAGTACGAATGCAAACCTATCAATTTTAATTTTCTTTGATCTTAAAGTATAGTCGTCGAAACCGAATTTTTTTCCTTCATTAGGATATTTCGATCGAATTTTTATCATTCTACATCTAGAAACTTCAAATGAAAAGTGTAAAAGATTATCTATACATTTGTACGTATAGATGATATACTCATATAATAATAATATTATTTACTAACCACGATTTACATTATGTCATTTAGACTTTAAAAAAGTTATTCGTGTAAAATTTTATAACATTTATACAAATGTACTAAAGCTAAAGAGTTCGTTTGTTATTTTGTTTGAACGAGCTAATCCCTGGAAGTACTAATCGTATTTGAATGATTATTTTTGCATTTGATAGCTCAATTCAAATATTGAACTATAAAACTTTCCTCAAGGGTATAATAAATATAAGGGTAGGCTATATATAATCACGCTTGGGTCCACGGGATCTGACGTTTAACGCGATAGACAATATCAGCAAAACATAATATATTAAAGATCGAAATTAGTAAATACTATACAATATAAATTACGAACACCACTGGCAAAACCGTTAATTAATAGAATATTTATTAATATAAGTAAGACTTAAAATTCATTAAAATAATTAGTCGATTATAATTAATCAGATATCTTGTTTACGTAAAAGTTGGAGTAAAAATGTTAGCCATGCATATGTGTTTTATCTAAAATAGATTTATGTATACAAAGGTGGCCGTACTATCCGGTTACTATAAATTAATGTTTTTTCTTCGTTTTAAAGTTACAAGGTGAAACATTTTTTTTAACATATGTATTCTATTTTATTATTTTAAAAAAACCAAAGCAAAAGTTTTGCTTGTATTAGCCGTGATTGGTAATTTTACTATCGCTCTTGCATGTTCGGTTTAAATTCCCGGACGATTTTCCAGGTAAATCCCATTAAAAGCCATTCAGCAAAACTTTCATGCGCGTTGAAAGAAAATCCAGAAGTAAGTTTCTATTCAATTGAAGATAAGCCTTTTTTAACGTTCTCTTTTTGTTAAAAGGTAATGCATTCGTTCTATTTGTACGTAGCTACGTTGCAAAGAATTGTCCTGAATGCATCAAATGATTTTGACACAACTATGTAACATAGCGCGCGGTACCTGCTTCATTTAAAATATCTATGATAAATTTTTTGAAACGCTTTATTAAGAATGTAGTAAATAGTTAATAATTAAAAGCAAAAATTAATCACAGATAAAACAACCACGTTAAAAAAACTTAGTACGTGAAGATCAATTTTGCTACTGAATTTTAAGGCCATTCTACTTAACCGATTGAGCTGAATTTTTGCGTTTACTTTTGCTTGTGCTTTTAACAATAGCATAACCTAGCATAAGTACTACACTTAGTGATTAAAAATGAAAGCTTGTTTTTAAAAGCGATTTTTAAACTGTATCTAATTTATTTTAACCTTAGTATCCTTATCTAAGCATAAGACAATATTTGAATTAAACTATTATCATTCACCAGCAATAAATTAAACGCAGCACATAATAAAATATCATGCTTTATTATAATAATATTTTGTACAATGTGACCAATTTAGAATAAGTGGGGAACAATGGGAACGTGACGAGTGGACGGGGGCTGATCGCCATCTACTCCGCTGCTGGCTAAACGTGGACTAGAGTTTGATATTTCCGCTATTCTATGAATAATTTAAAATAAACTTTAAGCATCATTTTCATTCACATTTGAGATATTTGCTTGAAACGTATACAATACGAATACTTCAAGTCTCAATGTTGTAAATCTTTGACAAAAAAAGGATTATGAATTAAAAGTAAAATAATTATAAAATACAAAAGAGCCTGCGTAATTTAACAAAAAAAATGTTACTTAAAGTATGTGCCTATTCTTATTTTTGATCTAATCTAATGAAACTACTATTTAGTTCTATAGGTACTTAATATTATATTTTAGTATGGAATTCGTTTGTATCGATTGATTTTCATTTTTACAAGTCTGAAGAAATAGAACTCGATATAAAATATCAGTATTTAACTAAAACAGTTTTTAACCTTTTTATTTGTAATATTAGTATATAAGGAAAAAACGTAATAACCATTTAACCAATATTAAAAACTATGTAATATCTCAATCTATAAAACTTGTTAAACCAATGGACCTTGCACTTAAACTAATACCCATATGTATACCTGTATTTTAATTATTCAATGAAAAGTCAGTTGACAGTTATTATTGTATAGAGCGCCATCTAGTGGACCTATACTAAAACACTAGACCACATTCGTAACATATTGCGCAAGCGTTTGTGTTTATTCCGTGAATGATCTACAACAGCTATAGCTTTAAACAGATGGCACCACAAGAACAAAACCGTTATTGGTTTTTAAAAGAACTTTGTTCCGGTCAGTAAATATTAATAATGATTTGAACTATCAGGACTATAATTTTCGACAGATAAAACACCTGAGCGACGATCATGTGGCGTACATGCATTTTTATGTTTATTTGCATTTCCCGGCTATGATCAGGACTCATCAGATCTCTTCTATAGGTTGTATATTTGCTTCCAAAAGGCGATGGTTTACATTTATTAATAAAAATAAGTCTGTTGTCAGGGGATTACGAATTGTAATTTAAATTTTGATATATCCTTGTATGCTATTAGAATAGCTATTCAAAGGGGAATTGCAACTAAATTCTCTACACTATGGAATGTTAGATTCAGATAGTATTGTTATATAATTTGTAAATAATAATTACACTCAGAAATTGCTCATGGTACACGTAAATCTTAAGCGAAGATTGCGGATTCGAATCCGGAACAAACACCACTGATTTTTCATGTGCTTAATTTATTTTTAAATAATATCTCGTACACAAATTTGCCACATTTGTATCCATCGACTCGGATTGGAGTATCTTGATGGAATAAGTCTAAACCTTCTTAATAGGAGACATAAGCTGCTTAGCCCAATATTTTCAAGTTTTACTGTAATTTTTAACTTTTTTATTTAAATAAACAAAAGAGAACAATTTGAAACACAAAAAAAAAACATATTTGAACCACACATTTTTTCCTTCTCATAAGTAAAATTTCATAAGCAAACAATAGAAAAATATCAGATCGTTGCCTTCGTCATTAAACCATTAACTAAAAAACTTGTGAAAATATTTATGGAATTTTTTGTGCGAACGTTTTAAATAAAAAAGACATAAAACGTTCCAATCCCACTTACTCGTTTTAAATAGTCAGCCAATAGATAAAGTAGATTAATTAGCGACGTCGGTGATTCAAAGTAATCAACTAATTAGGTCTTAATACATACCTTACTCTCGCAGCCCGTGTGACAGACATATTTGCAAACTAAAACAAGAAAGTATTGATTTAGTGCCTTATTAATTTTTAATGACCAATTTCATTGCTGATCGCAATGATTTTATCTAAAACGAAATTATTATCAATTCATAAATAGTTAATTAAACTCAACTCAACTTAACATTTTTGTAGTAGTTTTCTAATTTAAAGATATAGATAACATCGTTATTTCAGATAAAGTATGAATTCATTAGTATAAAATTTTACACAAACACCATTTGCATTTTGAAATCTAAATAGCATTCGTGACATTCAGATTAAATATTCGTCTAGAGTTCTAGTAATTTCGTAGTCAATCACCTTTGAATGTCAATAGCGTAAAATAAACAAGAAAAGAAAACTTTAACACAAAAAAATTACATATATATTACGCTACACGGTTATTAAAAAAAATAAAGTGTGTCGTCGTTAAATTGTTTTTGATCGTTAAAAAGTATAAATGAATTATGCCGTTAAATTTAGACACCCACCTCGGCAGCAGCTACCCTGGTTGTGTACAAGCTGATGGCACCATTGACAGGATCTCGGTTTCTTGAATACCTTGCTCCGGAATGCGTGCGCCTGTGCCACGCCCTCTTTCTGCAATGAATATTTTCCTTTAATACAATATTGATCAAATAATTCCCATAGTATACATTACACACTCATATTACCATTTTTGATATTTATTTTATTTGTATCGAATTCAAAATCTGTAACCGAATTGTATTCTACTGCGAAATTCAATTGATAATAAATAAGTAAATATAAGACGATTTGTTATAGATTTAACTCACAGGCACGCGGCACTTAAATGGGTGAGTGGGCTCGACCACCGGTCATCTCGCCCTTACCTGCTTTCAGAATCTATCCCTTGCGACTCACAATGGGTATTGGATAATAGCGATGGGAGTTTAGCCCATTCATGATGACGCACGTGCTTTCCGTCGCGTACGTAAAATACTCCTTATTCCTATAGTAAAACTTAATTATTATTTTATAAAGAGAAAACAGTTGACTTAATAATGTGTGACTGTAAAGGGTATTTTTATTGCTATTAACTTTCTTACAGCACTACTCCGTCACATGCTACAATTTCCATTCAATGCACACCCGTCGTGTCCTGATCTTTATCTCGTTAAAGCCCTGAGACAAGTTTAACACTCGTTAGCAAATTGAAACTGACAAGTTGAATCAGATCTTGTAAAGTTTATATAAAAGTAATTCAAAATAAAACGCATCTGTTTTTGCTCTCGAATTGCTTGTAAAATGTTACTCATGCTAAAGTGGTTGTAGCAGAAAGCAGATTACAAGCTTTGTGTTTGTGTACGAGGGCTTCCAGTGCTCTCATGTTCCCAATTATAGTACAATGACGTCATAAGCCTGTGCAGGCGCCGGCGCCGACGATAACGGTGCCATTTGCGGTCCAGATGATATGAATATTATACATCGATTCCGAATTTAAAATAGTAACAAAACATTAACGTTTTATCCCACATGAACATAAATAAAAATAGTGTTGTTTGATAAGCGTTGAACGGAATTCATGAATAATTTATACGATAACTGATAAATTCATTTAAAATAAAGAAAATAATTCACAATGTTTTCCTTAAAGCACTATATAAAGCCCGCAAACGATTCGTTAATTATTTGAAATAAAGGAACAGTTGCAAATAGCATTATAAGAAATCACATCACGATCATGCCGCATCGCACACGTGTGCTTCAACCACCTGCCGACGCTCATTCGCCGTATGGGCTGCGCCTGCGCCCGTGCCGAACCGACGCTCGAACAAAAAACATATTCCTCTACAGTAGCCCTACGGGGACACATGGAGATGTAAAGTTGCACATGCCCCATTAGCTGATTGAATCAAATTTCATCGAACAGCTGGTTCTGATGCTTTCATTTGACAAAGCATTGAGCATTAAGTAGGGATACAAATAGATATCTACTTTATTCGGCATTCACTAAATTAACTGGAAGAAGATCCGAAACTTATTTTTGAGTGTAACTGAATTCTCATTATAATAAGTTATATTGGCGGTAGATATACATAATATATCTACCGCCAAATTCAACCTATATCTCTTTTATAATTATGAAAGCTATTACTATGTTCGGATAAATTAATTTTGTTTTAATTAATCATAATTATAATTAAATAATTATTTATGACAAATGCAACTAGCCATTCAAAATTGTTGTGATCAATATGGTTAACTTACCATTACAAAGTATTATAAATATACGATGTTTAAAAACACTATAAAACTAAAATTAACTATGTAGGTATATTATGTACAATAGAAATAGTGTGTAGAACATAGACGTGTGTGATGTAGATTAAAAATGTTTTTTTCAATTTTCCCCAACTCGATATCAAAAAATAGGTTACAAATAATGAAAAAGCATCCAACGATTATATAAATCACAAAAAATACGTCATGAATATTACTTTAGAATTATATCTGCTGTTAACCCTGAACACGAAACTTTTGATCGAGGAACAAGTGAGCGATTGAGGATGAAACAAAGGGTCCAATGTCGGAAAGGCGATAAATCAACGGAACCGGCACGCTTTGATATCAACCGCCATTGTTTTGTAATGGTAACTAAACGACAATTGCTATTACTGAGTTATTCCTGTTCATCAAAGTACTATATCTTTCCTATTCACGGCTGCGAATGCCTAAGCTTAATAGATAAACATATTTTCTTCATGACTTCCTTTGAATTTAAGCAAATAAGCTTATGTAATTTATAATTTAAAATTTTAGCCACAGATTGTTCTATTTTTAGTTTTTATATTAACCCGAAATATATACATATGTACGAACTTTACAATAAAATACAATAATTTTTGCTGCAGTTTAATTAACTCGTATAATAATATTACAACGTTGAATATTAATGTGACTTCTAAATGTTATTTACAATTAAAGCGGGTTTAATTCTTCAATAATACGTTCTTATTGTTTTTTTTTAAATAATTAATTTGCAACAGCAGTTTGCAATATAATATATTTAAATATATGTATTCGACATACGTTTTATATTAATACAATGTTAAACGTATAATCTTATGATCATTTGTAAAATTCAATACATTTGTTTATACAATAAAAATAACTAAATTATATTGAGTTTTATTGATTCTATTCTTATCATTAAAATATATATATATATTTTATCTCTTGAGTAATATAATTTATGAGTGTATGGACTATCAAATGACTTTAACACAAAGCTTTCATTGCACAATTACTTCCGATTCTATCTTAATTTGGGTGAAATAAAGAAGGCAATACGATAAGCGATGACACTATTACTCTATTTTAATGAACCAGTTTCTTCTTATCTACAGTCTTAAGGCACTTTCGTAAACTTTTAAACGCATATGGTATGAAATTAACAGCTCATTTATACACTTATTATTAAACGTGATGTCGAATTCAGGATACGGCTTGAGAGCTTTATAAAAAATAAGGAATTTGAGGAACAATTGAGTTAACGTATAGCGGCAATTTCTAAAGGTGTATATATAGAGACGTGACAGGCTTTATATTAAAGGGCCTAGGAAAGAAACTATACAAAAATTGTCTCACGCGCATAACATCGTGCGAACACGGTGTTGCATCAACAATCACCGGTCACATTATAATCATGTACGGTTCCTGGTAACATATTCAATACAAATTAATCTACAAGAGTGCGTGAATGCAATACCTGATAGATCGATTCCATAATAAGCATTGTTTACGATGTTCAGCTTATATTTATTGTGTAATGTTTGTTAGTATAATATAAAGGTTCCGACACGTGCTCATTATTAACATGAAAGCAAGCATTTATTGATCAATTACTACTAAGCAGCATGTACATATGTAAAAACATAACTAATAATGAATAAGTTTAGTTGTAATAAGTTAAAAAATTCAACGTTACCTATTTGATTTTTTACCGTGTCACCTAAGGAGTGAAGCGCAAATTATGTGTTCTAAGCACTTTCGGTTTTATTTGTTTTTTATTAACGAGTATCCTTAATATCATCATGCTTATCGCTACCTAATTTTTACTGTAAAGGTAACATCAGTTTAATTATACTCCCTAATAAGTAATGAGCACACGAGTCAATATCTTTAAAAAAATATATTATACAATACACTAATATACAATAGAATAAAATAGAAAAACTTTATTGCACCAAGTTCTTAAGATAAATTACACAATTCAGCTTAAAATTAGAGTATAGTACAATGACTTTGAAAAGGCGGTTCATTGCTTCCAGTTTCAATGTCTAAAATATTATACAATACTCTACATATTTATAAAAAAAACCTTTGAAGAATGTTTCTGATATTCAAGATATTTTTCAGTCACTATTAATTTGCTTTAACAATGGACAGTAATTTCTAGAAAGCAATCTTAATTGCTACTTTCAATTAAATATATTCCTTTAACTACAAATTGCGTTACGTTTGAAAGTACCGCTTAGCTAGTCGTAGCTTGAATGAGCAATAATTTTCCTATATTCACACTTTCTCTATAATAATGCCTATTTTCATTTGTCAAAAGTCAAGCCAATTGTTCGTTTTTAAATATTACCATATTATTCGTCACAGACATTATTCACCTGTATGCTTTCAATATTTATTTCAATATTTAAATGTCTGAATGTGTATCTAAGATAATATTGCATATTTTAGCTATTTGCAAGTCTAGAATCAGTATTTAGTATGCCACAACATTAAAGCACTACTATAAAAACATTAAATGTAAAAAACCTCTACGTAAGATCTCGTACAACAAATATAAAAATGATTTCGGCTAACCGAAAATTACGTTTTTGAATAAAAATGCAATACTAACATTCAACACATTTGTAATCGATCAATCATGGATCAAATATTCAAAACGAAATAAGATGCAATCATATACCTAGTCTCAGTTTAGATATTTATTCTAGCCATTTCTGATTACATGATTAGGACTCACTGGCGATAAGCCTTAGATAATTTTACAATTCTTGAACGTAGCAGAGTGGCGCAGTGGAAGCGTGCTGGGCCCATAACCCAGAGGTCCGTGGATCGAAACCACGCTCTGCTATAAATATATTTTTGAAATATTATTTCTATTAAAACAACTAACAGACAGTATTTGAAAGATTATGGTTTTCCCCTTGTAATATTTAATGAAGGGTCAGCCCCTACCTATAGGGGAGTGTAACTCAATTAGGAACGAATGCAGTAAAGGTGAAAATAATATTACTCTACCTAGAGATGTCTCAACTTACCTATAGACAATAGGACAATGTTTTCATTTCGCATAATTAGTACGAAAAATTTAATTATGAAGGCAACATTTTCAAAACAAACAATTTAAGAATTATAATTAAATACTTTTTTTATTTAAGCAACACAAGGAAGTGTCGTTTAAAATGTTTCAAAAGTTTCAAAATATTTGCATACTATAAAAATTAAAACGCCACTATCGCCAATTCGATCGTATGTTTCGTCGTAATTTTTTGGTCTACTCCTTAAGCATTCATTAACTTTATTCGGTTATAAATATATTCAAATTATAAGGGTGTATAGAATATATTATGCAATTTGAAGCGTTAAAATAATAACATCCATATAAATAATAATTAAAAAGAGATTTCTTTACTAACATTTATATTCCTTTTTTTATATGTGAACATAGATTACCTTCTATATTACCTTAAATTTTATAGCGAGTGCATGACGAACGACTATTTATTGTGCATAGATACGGACCCCACTGTTTTATAAATTACCATCCAACTTTACGAAGTTAATTACGTTAATGGATAAACTATGTAACTAATTGTTGTTTTGTAAGCTCGTGTAAATAAACACACACAAATAAGTTATTTCGCAACAGAATCCGAGAAACTTTCTTAGAACTTCATACGATAAAATAAATGACAGAGGTCGCGGAGGATACGAGTACCACTATCGATAATGGTACACAGATGTACCTATTGTATTTTATTCATATAGCATTGAATATATATATATAAATATAAATTCCGGTTTTATAGAAATATACACATATTATTAGCCGATGGGTTTTCTGCCAGTTCGCCTAGGTAAGTACCACTCAGTTATCAATTATTCTGCCTACAAATATCATTATCTGTAAAATCTAAATTTAAAGTGTGAGTAAGCCAGTGTTATAAAATCTTAGATGGCGTAGTTGGCAATAAAAAGTTTGAACCGGTTTACACATCTTACAGTGCCAAAATTTACAGGCGAAAACCACTTACTTAAATATAGCTTACGAGTTTGTCTATTTTTCTAAAATATCTATAAATAAATTTTTGTAACTGTGTGTGGGTCATGCGCGCGCATATCATTAAATGAATTATGATTCGCTTTAAAAGGCTCAATTTATTATAATAATTGTTGAAAAGTAGGCAGCATAAAGGATGTTCAGTCTACATAACTAATTAATAGTTCGATTAAGGAATGACTGACACAAATAGTATCTCTATAAGGTGGAGTGAAAGTCCAATTTAAGTTATAAAGGATGTCTAAATTTGCAAAGACGCGAAACAAATCGTAAAACGAAACATTATTTATACATTCATATACAATAATCGGAGCACATCAATAGTCGTATATGATCCGTTTTTGGAAATGTTATTATGTTAATAGTAGCATATTATTTTCTCTACAAAGAGAATTCAAACTGAATATATGTATATCCATGCTCGTTTAATACTAAAAATAAATAAGTTGTTATAAAAAAAAACAAAAGCAACGTTAGCTGCGGTCAGGTCTATATTTCAAAAATGTGAATTACTTACTTATTAAAATCATTATAAAATATTTTTGCAGCCATGCAATTTTATAAATATGTGTATGTATAAAATAGCATAGCTGCATGTAAACGCAAATATTTTGTGGCTCTATTACAATAAATTATATTGAAATAGAGCCACAAAAAAACAATGCATATAATATAAAAATCAAACTTAAATGCACAGACGTAAAAGTACTAAAAGCGAAAGCTATTTTTAAAGTGAAATTTCTTAAGTCACAGAAAAATTAATACTGATTTTGGGTACATTTGTACAATAAACATAACGATTCCGAAGTAAAATAAGATGAACTTCTATTACTGTTATTGTACTGAGGTTCACCTTTCTTTTTTTAGTATATAATAAGGTTCCTCTGACAAAATAGCTCGATATTCATTCCACACAATTGAAGTTTAACTCACGAAAGATCTACTCACGTAGCTATTAAATATTAAAGTTTTTCTCATATTCTGCTCCTGTTAATGTAATCAAACGCATACTGCTGTTGATACAGATGTTAACCAACATCTGCTTGCGAAATAATAACAGTAAAACTCGAGCGTAAATATTTTAACTGTAGTTGAGTAATTCTTATTTTACCAATATGAAGCCCGCTAATAAGTTTATCGCCGACTAAATATTTTCATTTCAAGACCACCCGTACTGTAAATAATGCAGCGAACGTGTCCGTCAAGTTTGTTTATTTCTCAATATTATTTACGAATACACGTGAATTGTCATTTGATTCGATATTAGGTATCAATACTAAAGATACGTACAGCTAGTGGATTTTCTAAGCTGACAATAAATTACAGTTTTGAATTTTTAACAACATTGTGAATAAACAATATATATGTATATATACAATATTCGTAAGTGTTCTGAGTATTAAAATTAATTAAAGACATGGTTTGACTTGCACAACGCACTTTGAGGAAGTTAGGGTTAATTGGACTACAACTAAAAGTTATTCATAAGTTTCATCGATTTTCAGTCACGATAGGCATCTAGGATGTTTATTACACAACACAAGTAAGTCTGCAAACACAGATGCCTTCTCTCTATTCCCTTACTCTCATAATTCAATGGTACGGAGATTACACGACCGGATTAGGTGCAGAATCAACAGCTTTACAAGTTTATCGTGGCACGGGAGTAATATTGCAAACTTACTAACTCCAGGATTCGAACCACGGACCTACTACTACCATCCATACTAGCCACTAGACCAGAGGAAGGAACAAATAAGAGGAAGTCAACAAATTACTTCCATTACATGTCATTCCATAATTATTGAATGATGTATCAAATTGAAACGAAGGATAAATACCAAATAAATTGGTACATATACATAAAGCCAAGTATATTTTAGATTGATTTACCGACATTAGTTAACGACAAAAGTTTTAATCAAAATTCTATTTATCTTCGTTAAGAGTTGCATTTCATGGCGTGTTTCAATTAAATTAAATCTTGACTAGTTATTTATAGGGGCCGAGTAAAAGATGCGTTCACTGCTTAATGAGCGTCGATTGTTAAGAAAAATTTAGGGAATATATGTCCAGTCGTTTAAATGAAAAATGATGTTACGGTGAATTTGGAAACCCAAATGTACATCACATTAATTGTTTGTTCTGGAAATGAGAGCATAATGGCACTGTGCGAGGCTGTTTCGTGGCTTTGTTTGTTAAGTGTTGAAACTTCACCGTGACATCATACGTACATACACTTGTGTATGGCATACTCGAAACGGCTGCCTTGCGCAATTTTATAGATAAACTCCTTTAAAATGCTATCTTAAATATTCATTAGTTGTTTACAACGACATTCGAAGACTATGCTCAATGTATAACTTTCCATTGTATTATAAATGAACGTTCAGTGTTCGTATTCCTTGTTCGTAAATTTACAATACACCAACTTTTTACTTGGTGCATCTTCAGGCTCTATGAAAATATGATGGTCATGGACTCAGCTTGTAGCTGATATTAATTAAAATTAAGTGAAAAATGTATGTATGTATATTCTTGTATATGCATATGCTAGTTCCTACTAGGAATGCATTGCCGATACTTACTTTAGTACAAAAGGAATATGATTTTGTTGTTTCGCCAAATAAATGTTAAAATAACTAAGTATTTCTATACAAATTTAAAATTTTATTCCAAAATTGAAATTTAATTTTATATTCTTGTATTATTCAGCAAACTCCTGTATATTGTTTATACTATTAGTATATGTTATGTTTTCGAGTGGAGATGGCCCAGTGAGTAGAACACGTGAGGCACAGGCAAGCACCGCTGTACTTTCATGTGCTTAATTTGTGTTTATAATTCATCTCGTGCTCAGCGATGAAGGAAAACATAGTGTGGAAACCAATATGTGTCAGATGCAAATATCCCAAATAGACTGTCGAAATCAAATTTATTAAAATAATAAAATATATATAATAATAAAATATGAATACCAAAATCTTTGCGTCTCGAGTCACGCTACTGATTAGGGAAATAATTTTGTTTCTAAATTTGGCTTTATGAGGAGACCGACGTGCCATAACAATAAGACAATGACTTTTTCATGCAAACATAAAAGATGCCTTAAACGAGCCGTGAGTGGTCTTTTTGTCATTTATCAGAATATTTGACGAATATTATCATAATATAAACAACTTTTGACTAAATAACTTCTTTAAAAAACTATCGAATATTATTGCTACTAATTGAACGAAGTATATAACGTCGTAATGTAGTTATGATAATTATATTATATACTATGAATATTATTTTTGTTTTCGTTTTCGTTTCGTCTTTAATCTTAATTACGGTAATTAAAGATAATACAAATAAAGAAAGGAGAATTATATAAATAAAAATTAAATAAAGATTTTAAATTCAATATTATCTTTGTCTTTATGATAAAAATTAAATGATAAGCAAAGTAACAAAATATTACTCTTTAAAGTACAGTTTGAAAAATATATTTATTTAATTGTATAATATAAACAGCTGAAATATTTAGTTTGTATTTTACACGTCAAAAAAGACCTTTTATAAAACTTAAATTTTTATGTATGCTTAGCACAATTTACAATTTTATGATCACAGATATCGTTGATCTATTACAAACTTATATTCTCGAACTAAGTGGCTCTCTTGGCAATCTTGAATTATGCACCACAGTCAGAACGTAGTGTTACGGAACGTTTTAAAACGAAGTTAATCGGATTAGTGCGAGACGATATTGTATTTCATAATGACGCCCGCAACATTAGCCACACTAGATCGAAATAACTTTTGTGTTCCTTACGATTTGCGTTATAATCGCTCTTAAAATAATTCATGTAAATGTAATTTTTATCTGTTAATTACAAACTTTAATTTAGAGCAGAAAATAAGCGTCAAAAGGGAATTTACATTTTAATCGATTTTTTTAATAGTAGCGGAATTACGAATGATGATTATGTTTAAATAGGTCTCAGGTAAAAATTTGTCAACCATACATACGTTACATAAATATTTACTATGTAAATGATTTCGTTTGAATTTATTTTTGTTTAAGAAATACATTTTTTAAGCATTTTGCATTGTTGCGGATCAATAGATTGAATTGTGAACTTAGCACTTAAAAGATTATTTTTATTGTATATTTATGCGCTACCTTCTTGGACCAACAATACCCATAGTATAGGAGTATTGTTGATCGAAGGCTACCTATTCAATAATCACGTTCATGTTTTACCTCCTACGGAAAACGGATTGTTTCCTTTATTTTACGGCAATCTGTGTCAACATTTTACTCTATGCAGTATTTTTTATATGCCAGAAACTGTTTCGTTTTGGTAAAAAATGCTTTTTATATTAACCCATAATATAAATAAAGTATTAACTTATTATTTTCCACAACAGACAATGTTTAGTAGTAGTGACAATATTACCAATATTATTATAAAGTAGAATTCATCGTAATAATATGATTTATAAATATTTTATATAAAAACACTTCAAAAATACGTTACAGTTTTTAATGAACGAATAAAATGTCAGTTGTTTGTAAGGTTAGTCAAGCAAAAGAAATACGCTATAATGCCTGTCAAAGTCAGCTACAAAATTTTGAGCGGACTATAGCTAATGAAAACCTTGTAAAAGTTGTTTTA
The DNA here is from genome assembly GCF_905147045.1 of Nymphalis io. NCBI lineage: Eukaryota > Metazoa > Arthropoda > Insecta > Lepidoptera > Nymphalidae > Nymphalis > Nymphalis io. The sequence goes on along the minus strand of NC_065890.1, from coordinate 7,636,061 downwards.
AAAAAAGTAAAAAAGTCACAGCTTCATTGTCATGTGGCGAGTGCACAATGCGTCTAAACGCAGCACAAACATCACCTGATCAACCACGTCATGGATCAGGTGATGTTGCAGTGGTCTGATGTATGTCGTCACACGTATGGATACGCCCCTTCGGCAATATGGTCGCATGCGCATCTATTGTCCTCGCAGCGACGTCACACGCTTGACCACACCCCCAGCAAGATGGCCGCATGCATCGCTTTTGTTTTCGCCTAGGAGGAGGTCCCAAAAGTGGCAAGCACGCGTGGTGGTCATCGTGAGAGGGGAATGCCTATATAAGCGCTGTTGTTGTTGTTTATTTTTAATAAATTAATTATTTCAACTATTTTTACTGTGCGCTCTAATGTAAACATTGTTGACTTGTCACAATAAATAATTCTTAAAGTCTGCCGGAGTTTTTAATTGGTGGTTAAGCTGCGATCCTCTTCACTGGTGACCCCGACGTTTGAAGAACGAAGAAGAAGAAGACCTTTCAAGATGTCAATGCCGGACGCTCCATTATCACGTGACGCCACAGCTGTTACCGCCCTTCCGGCCACTGGAGAAACGATGCGAGTTGGAGTGAGAGTACCTGTATTCAACCCAGATGATCCAGAATTATGGTTCGCACAGCTCGAAGGTCAATTCACCCTGTCCGGCATCCGAGAAGACTCCACGAAGTTCTATTACGTACTAGCGCAACTGGAACCACAGCACACGGCGGAAATAAGGGACCTGGTCGTAGCTCCACCTTCCACCGGCAGGTATGACAAATTAAAAGCCGAATTAATACGGAGGCTGTCAGCTTCACAAGAGCGTAAAATAAAACAACTGCTAATGCACGAGGAACTCGGTGATAGAAAGCCCACACAATTTTTACGGCATCTACAACACCTAGCTGGGCCAACTGTTCCAACCGATTTTATCCGTACCATCTGGTCAAGTCGACTCCCAACGCATTTGCAGACGTGTATAGCAGCGCAGCATACGAAGATGAGCCTTGAAGACATGGCAGAGCTTGCCGACCGTATCAACGAAATCGTTCCAGCAACATTGCAAGTGTCCGAGCAAGTAGCCGTGCCAGTAGCCGGTCGAGTAGCCGGGCAAGTAGCCAGTGCATCTAGTTCCACTCTAGGAGTACCAAGTACTAGTTTCGAAAGCCTGAATCAGACCGTAGCTGAGCTGAGCAAGCAGATGGAGATACTTAGCATGCAACTTAACCGAAGACAGCCACGATCCCGCTCACGATTCGCCATAGACAGATCGCGACGACATTCCCGCGCACGTTCCCGCTCACAAACAAATAACTACCCGTACTGTTGGTACCATTATAGATTCGGCGAGCGCGCACGCAAATGTATTCAACCGTGTAGCTACAAGAAGATGGGAAACTCTCAAGGCAGCCAGTAGTGGCGGTAGACGACTGCCTTACAATTTCGGGCCGCCTGTTCATCACGGATCGCAAGACCAAAGTGCAATATTTAGTTGATACCGGTTCAGACCTCTGTGTCTTTCCAAGATCCGCTGTTCGGGAACCTAGAAACAAAATGGGATACGAATTGTTCGCTGCAAATGGGACTATCATTTACACATATGGCTTCCTCCCCTTAACGCTGGATCTAGGACTTAGGCGCGCTTTCACGTGGCGTTTCGTCGTAGCAGACGTCTCAAAGCCCATCATCGGCGTCGACTTTTTAAGTTACTATAACCTGCTAGTCGACTGTCGCAACCAGCGCCTCGTTGACGGTGTTACCACACTTGCTGTTGCACTCCCGAAACAACGTTCTACGGAAACAATTTCCTCAGTCCGTACGACTTTAGAGGATACATCTTATCATCGCCTGCTTAGAGAATTCCCAGAAATCACTCGTCCTGCTGGAAAGCCGCACATCACCAAACACTCTACGGTGCACCATATCCGTACCACCGATGGACCACCGGTATCTAGCCGCCCGCGACGGTTAGACCCGGAAAGACTAAAAATTGCTAAGCAAGAGTTCGATGAGATGTTACAGAGTGGCACAGCAAGAAGATCTGACAGCCCATGGTCCTCACCGCTACATTTAACTAAGAAGAAAAACGACGGGTGGCGACCGTGCGGCGATTACAGAGCCCTAAACGCCCGTACAATTCCCGATAAGTACCCTATCAGGCACTTGCATGATTTTACGTGCCAGTTGACAGGCAGTACGGTCTTTTCAACCATAGACCTGGTTAAAGCTTATCATCAGATACCAGTATACGAAGACGACATTCCGAAAACCGCTATCGCCACTCCTTTCGGGCTTTACGAATTCCCGTTCATGACGTTCGGTCTTCGTAACGCCGCACAGACCTTTCAAAGATTCATGGACGAGGTACTGCGGGGCTTAGATTTTTGTTATGGGTACCTGGATGACATTCTAGTCTTCAGCAGCAGCAGTACCCTTCATCAAGAGCATCTCAAGTTGTTGTTCCAAAGACTAGCAGAATATGGAGTTCTAATAAATACCAACAAATGTACTTTCGGCAAAACGCAAGTCCAGTTCCTGGGCCACAACGTGTCAGCAGCAGGAATACAGCCGTTAGAATCGAAGGTTGAAGCCATTCAGAACTTCCCGGTACCCAAGACGCTAAAAGAATTACGAAGATTTTTAGGTATGATCAATTTTTATCGCCGTTTTATACCTAATGCTGCAAAAGTTCAGGCACCGCTCAACCAACTCCTCGTTGGGCCTAAAACGAAGGGATCGCAGCCTATTAACATGACGCCTGCCCTATTAGAGTCTTTCGAACTGTCTAAAAAGCAACTTTCAGAAGCTACGCTTTTGGTCCACCCAGATCCTCAAGCAGAACTGTCCATACAGACGGACGCTTCAGATACAGCAATAGGTGCTGTGCTGCAACAGTTCAAGAACAATGAATGGCAACCCTTAGCATTCTTTTCGAGGAAGCTAAGTCCATCACAGAAAAAGTACAGCCCATATGACCGAGAGTTATTGGCAGTGTATGACGCAATTAAACATTTCAGATTTATGGTGGAAGCTCGGACATTTTGTATCATCACGGACCATAAACCACTTACGTTTGTCTTTGCTAATCACCGAGAGAACAGTTCGCCACGCCAGTTTCGCTACTTGGACTTTATAAGCCAATTCACCACAGACTTCAGATATGTAGCTGGTAAAGAAAATATTGTTGCAGATGCCCTTTCGCGTATCGAGGCAGTTTCTATACCCTTAGATTACCACTCCCTGGTCAAAGCACAAGAGGCGGACAGCGAGCTACAGGACCTGCTGAAAAATGGGTCTGCGCTTAGGTTGAAGAAAATACGATTAGAGTCAGAGCCAGCTCTTCTGGTATACTGCGATGTCTCTCAAAGTAATCCTCGACCATTCATCACACCTTCATATCGCAAGCAGGTATTCGATTCGCTCCACAATTTAAGCCATCCAGGAGCCAAGCCTACGGTCAAGTTAGTTACAGAGCGCTACATTTGGCCTGGTATCCGCAAAGACTGTCGACAATGGGTAAAGGAGTGTCAACAATGTCAGCAAAGCAAAGTGACCAGACACACTCAAGCTCCGCTACAAGCCTTCGAAAGCCCTTCCGCACGTTTTCGACACATCCACTTGGATTTGATAGGTCCTTTACCTTTATGTTTAGGTTACAGGTACTGCCTAACCATCGTGGACCGCTACACAAGGTGGCCAGAAGTCTACCCACTACAAGACATCACCGCCGAAAGCTGCATTGCTGCCCTTTCCAGTGGTTGGATATCACGGTTCGGGTGCCCCGAACACATCACCACTGACCGTGGCCGGCAGTTTGAGTCGGGCGCTTTCAAAGAACTGGTCAAGCTCATCGGTGCCAACCATCATACCACAACGGCATATCATCCGACAGCTAATGGTATGGTAGAAAGACTACACCGTCAATTAAAAGCCGCAATTGCCTGTCATTCTACTCCGAACTGGGTAGAAGTGTTACCTTGGGTATTACTAGGTATACGCAGCGCATACAAGGATGACATTAAAGCTTCAACTGCCGAACTTGTCTACGGGGAACCACTGCGGTTACCTGGACAGTTCTTCTCATCAGCACCCCCAACCATCGAGGACATCACCGAATTCATTGGTAGAATCCGAACACATGTCAATAAATTAAGGCCACAACCATCATCTTGGCACACAAGTTCTAATCAAACTTTTTACATACCAAAAGACCTTATGCTTACCTCGCACGTATTTATCCGGCAGGGTCCCCATCGGAAACCCCTTCAAGCACCTTATTCAGGTCCATACAGGGTGCTGCGACGCGAGGAGAAAACCTTTGACATCGACGTACAAGGCAAAACGCAGCGAATCAGCATAGACAGACTGAAACCAGCTTACATACTCGCTGAGGACCAGACAGACCAGAATATCAAAGTTCAGGAGAAGTCTGATGCCATCCCTGCCAGTAAAACCAGGAGTGGTAGAGTGGTCAGATTCCCAAATTACTATCGCCCGTAGTCACGGTCTCGGCGGGGGAGTAGTGTGGCGAGTGCACAATGCGTCTAAACGCAGCACAAACATCACCTGATCAACCACGTCATGGATCAGGTGATGTTGCAGTGGTCTGATGTATGTCGTCACACGTATGGATACGCCCCTTCGGCAATATGGTCGCATGCGCATCTATTGTCCTCGCAGCGACGTCACACGCTTGACCACACCCCCAGCAAGATGGCCGCATGCATCGCTTTTGTTTTCGCCTAGGAGGAGGTCCCAAAAGTGGCAAGCACGCGTGGTGGTCATCGTGAGAGGGGAATGCCTATATAAGCGCTGTTGTTGTTGTTTATTTTTAATAAATTAATTATTTCAACTATTTTTACTGTGCGCTCTAATGTAAACATTGTTGACTTGTCACAATAAATAATTCTTAAAGTCTGCCGGAGTTTTTAATTGGTGGTTAAGCTGCGATCCTCTTCAGTCACAACTTTGAACTGTAAAAAAAAAAAACTAAACTTTTCAATATTTATTTCAATATATAAAGTATTATAGATACTATTATACCAAAATAATTGTAATTACTACTACACTTTTATACTAAAGTTTTTTAAATGTTTTATTTATATTATACCCGCTATTGTGTTATGGTTGCTCATTTATGTTTAGCAGTGACAAGTTAATTGGTGTCAACGATTGAAGCAAGTAGAAAATGTTGACGATAGCTACGCTGTCATCGCGTCAATAAGTCACGCCCGCCGCCAATCGAGGAGACCCTAAGGAGTATCCTATAATGACTTTATGTAGTTATCTTTAGTTCCAGTGGTGATAACTTATTAGACAAATGTCATTTCAATCTATTCAATTACACTATATATGTTGTCCCTCTTTACTATTGTATAAGGTTTTTATTTAACAATGAACTATCCATAACCGATTAATGTCTTAATAGTTTCCAATTTCGATAAACTGGTTTTACTTAATAGTAGCAGATTAATAGCTAAATTCAAAACGTGACAAAACATACAATATAAAAATTATATTATACACCTTTTAATTTAAAATATTGTAAAAATCTATTAGGTACAAGCGGGAATATATCGATATCGCATGCGGTCGCAATTTACTTAAGCACCCTGTTTCAATTTGCTAAACTTTTTATCTATGCAGTGTAATCTGTGGGTTTTGCCCTTTTGTAATCAACGAAAAATACTGCTGTAAAACTGTTATCATATACTTTAATCTATACGAAACGGTCCGCTAGGTTCTATTAAAAAAGATAAATGTGAGCTTATGAGTCTCATTAAAATTCGCATGTACAATGCTTTAATGAAAATTAATTACGTGTAACTTTGTTTTAAGTATGGTTACTTCCCTTACTGAACTTCTTAAAATCTTTACGTTTATTAATGTTCGTCGAGACCTTGACTAGTGGTCGACCATAATCATTATTGCAATTTGGAATTTGTTAATATTTCTGTTTCCTATTATTTTTATTGATAACTATAAAAGAAAATCATTTTACAAGCAGAGGAGTAAAAGATACCGAACTGTTTCTTTGCCTATTTAAACGAAGATTATACATCTAAACAACAAATACAGCTATATATTTTATAATGTATTTATTTCATGGGCGTGTTAGAATATTCCTCTGTCAAAATAGTTAAAAAAAGGTATTATCTCGTAGGGAATTCGATCGACTATAATTCATATAGAAAATCTGATTGACATCCAGTAAGACCTCCCACGCGGCAAAGCTTGAGTCTGTTTTTTTACATTATTTACATACAATTGTTCAACTTGGTAATTGTTGAACTGTGTTTATTAAAGTTACGGATAATCCACTAATAGATAAATTTAATCGATTAATACCATATCTAGCTTATATTTTAGTTATGGTTGAATATAGTATACGGCGTAAGTTATAAATATATTAGTTGCTATTATTGTTTACATCACACATTACACTTTCAAATCATGATTGTGTAATGAATATATTTTATTCTTTGCGTATTTCCACGAGGGTCGTACCGATGTGTTATATTCCCCTTTTAAAAGTAAAACAACTCTTTGTGCTAGAGCGTCTCTTGACATCGCCACGCGGTACAATTTGCTCACTAGAAAAAATAGTCAAGGGTTATTTTGCGGTTACATTGTGTCGAGTTTAAGTCTCATAAATTATGTTACTGCACTCTTAACTTAAAAGCAGAGTGCACCAGGTGGTCGTAGCTATTTTTAGTCTCCTGTTTATACACCAATAAGGGAATAAATTTTATTTTATGACTTCCATTCAAATCAATTTTGATTAATGGCCAAGAACAATTCGAATTTTATGTAGCTTTTAAGAAGTCAATTCTATTTACAATCAAATCAAATTTTCTAGAAATCTTAACTGTACAGTGGTCGGTAATACATAAGTTTTTTATTCAACATCGAAGCGCGGGTTGACAGCTGGCTGGCATGTTTCACGAAGCGTGATATTTTTTGCAAAGACATGATGTTTGCGGTCGGAGTTAAAATTTCAGCGATGAAATCTAATACATATTAGTAATTCTATACTGAATTACATTGCATGACGAGATGAGTTACGGCGATGTATTCAAAAATATCAGTATGTAATGTAAACCGTCATCGGAATAAAAAATACAGTTTGTACGTGTTACGAGCATTAAAAATAGCTTATTACTTTGGAAATTAAATGTGCGTTTTTTTAAAATTTGATAGTTCAATATAATATATATATAGCTCTACATAACACAGATCCTACCTAAATGTTATGATTGATATTATTAATACCTAATTCATTACAGTACACTCTAAAAACATAATCGGTTTCTTTGAACAAATCGCTGCAGCTACTGGTAATTGAACGCTCGTAGTTTGTATTTACGAGTAAGTACTGATTGCGCATTATTCATAATGAAGCCCAGAGCCGCTCCTGCTCTGTTCATTAGACGCATCGCTAAGTACCTGCGAGCTGACCCCCTCGACTCCACTTCCGGTCAGCTCTCAACACACTTTAGGCAGTTCCTGTACTGTGCAATATCCGGTTGCAATAACAATTACTTATTGAGATCGGTACATTCACTTCTGGAACTGTGTTTCATTTATATTTATAATATGTTGAACCAGTTTTAACTGAATTCTTTTAAAATTCATATTTTTAAGTCGTTAACTTTTTAATAATGTATATTAAATTTTTTTCTTTTAAATTATTGACAACCCTATTAAAACGCGTCATTCTACGTAGGGGGTATCTATGTATGGTTTCATTTTTTACAAGTATATCCAACGAGGTCCTTTATATTGAAAATTACTATTCTACTATAATTACATACAACTCTTTAAATGGTATTTTTTATTTTTCCAATATTGCCTTAATAAGAAGACTTCTTTTGTCTTTGAATATGCAAACTTTCACAGTTAATTTTAACCCAAATTAATAACTAACAGCGCAATTAAACCTTTGGCAAACTATTGAGTCACAATTGTTCGTTCTTTTATATTTAATCGATGACTAATGCATATCTAAAACGTCTAAGCAGGTCGGCTCAAAGAATTCAAACAATCGTTGAGTAGTGTGACAAAAAGGTTTGTCAGTCACCAAACGAATGTGGATTAATCTCGTTCCCATCGTATGCGGTACGGCGCAAGCGCAGCGTTGAATCTCGGAAGGTCCGTTCTTAAGGAATGTATCGTAAATCATCGCGTATATCCGTTCTCAAAGATACCGACATCGTTCAAACGTTCTACCCACTATTCATTGTTATCAGAACAACTGTTCATAATAAAACGTAAATGTTTCAATATTCGTTAAAAGATAAAGAAAGCAGAATTTAAAGTTATTAGTATAATTATTTAGAATTATTTATATAAAGGACTTTAGTATATACAAATTAAAATAGCTACTGTACAAATCATAACCTGTTCTACAAAAGGAATGATAACAAAAATGTTAGCAGCGTTTCCCCGTTGAATCGCAATTCCGATCATCTGGGCGAAAAATTAACCAGGCATCCTGTTGCTAGTAGACGCAATAAGACAAAGTATTATACGTTTGATAGAGTTTTATACACTATTATCTGCAAACGGAACAAAGACATAATTTACAGTTATGTTGATTTATATTGACCGATTTCTCTAAAATCAGTTTAATTTTACACTAAAGTACTAAAATTTTAATATTTTATGAGATAACCTGTCTAACAGAGAACAATGACTACGGACATATGTATCAGCTAATTGCTCGGACACGTCAAAAGCACCGCCCGCCCGTTGAAAGGCCTATTGTCCGCAACGTCGAGGCATACAGCTCATGTATGTACATATGATCTTAATTAACTCATAAGCATGGATAGCACATAGGCGAATAATCAAATACAATGACTACATTATATTTACTACATGTCTTTATATCATCCTTCATTCACCGACTCGAACAAACATTAATTTTAACGCAAAAACGTACTCGCAACACATTATAGCTGTACGTAGGTATGTGTACAATCCTCTATTAGAAAATACAACGAACAGTAATGAGTGCTAATTTACATTGAGCTCTTTAATTTGCATAAAGGCCAAAAAACAATTGACACATTTGACCTAAAAACATCAATGGTAACTTATTTTTAAAGATATTAAATATCTATCCAATAATGACAAATTCGTTTGTGATGTGACACTGAACTTGGAAGAGTGTTTGCCCGCCGAGCCATCGACACCGGCCGGGGCTTGTAGGCGTTGCACTGGTTCTTACGCAACTATTCGGGAACTTTAGGTCTGCGTGTACCAACGCATGTGACAACGCACGCGGACTCACATCACCACATTAGCATTCTACCGTTAACTCTACTTGCCAAGGCAAACTAATGCCGCCACACATACAAAACAATACTAAATATCACCTTTATTTTCTCCGAAGAGTTTTCTAATGTTACTTTGATAACAAAAGATAATAAATATTCGCTGTATGTACTTTAACTTTAACCTTCATCTATTAAAATAGAGTCAAGTCGTTATAATAGGTTTAAATGTGCATCATTAAATATGTTATTGTATAATTTCATCGAGTTATTGCAATTTTACCTGATGATAACCTTTGTTAGTTGCAAGTATAAACAGAAACCGATATCAAACAAGATACACAATGATAAATACTCTTTTTTTAATTCCTCAGATGTTAAAGAATGTATAAAAAAATAGAAACCGTTAAAGGTTACATTTTAAAGTAGATAATTTTTAATTCGTATAATGATAAGTGTAGAACACGCTCGACAATAATAGAGCCGCATGTAAATTATTTTTACCGCATCTATCGAAACCACTACCTTATAATATAAGATTTATGTTGCGATAAGAATATGTGTATATAATAATAGTATTGTTATTGATATCAGCGCGGCACGTTTACTGCTTCTAATTCAAGAAAACAACATTTCTCAAGAGTAATATTGTTTCAAATTGTATTCAATTTACATAGACTTGACAATTTGAAAATGTGTGTTATCGTTTCTCGTTTTTTATCGTAAAAAATTTCTAAAAGTATGGAAATTTGTGGTTTTCAGGACTAAAATATTCTACCATTCAATGTTAACGAAATGCATTTATCTCATTACAAAAATTAATCTCTTTATTATCTCCTGACACAAACACGCAGACAGACAAAACAAAAATTTGCCTTCGTATTTATAGTATTCCTTAGAAATTTCCAAAAACACTTTTAATCATTCAAGAAGAAAAATAGTACTAATATTAATAATAAGCAAGATAGTATTAATATTGATTTTGGTATAAAAATGTATAGAAGCGACGGTGTGTTATGTGTTTTTTAACGATCATAAGGATGATCGGAAAATTATTCTTAGACCAATTGAAGAAACATATCCGCCGATATAAGTCACTAAGGATCAATTATATCTCATTGTCTTCGTTAAAGCGAAATACTGGCGTGAGAAAAAGGGCTGAAACATTCTTTTGGGATTCTTTGTGTACAAACAATGCGATTCATAATCTTTCCATTTATTGATAAAAAATGTTCAATAACTTGTTCATGATTATAAATTTTTGTAAGTTCAAAGTTGATTTACAATTCCAATTGTTCTTGTTTAATAATAATTATTATTAAGAATAAAAAAAAGAAAAACATAGTTATCAAAGAATATTTTAAAAATATATTAATTCCACTGAAACGAACATAATTTAATAAATATAATTATTATTATAAATAAAAAAATTGTTCAGATTATAAGTTACAAGATATTTACCTATAATAGATAGCAAAAAATAACATTACAAACAATCTATAAATGCAATATAATATTTTTTCCTAAAACGTTTTTTTTTTCCTTTTGATTTAACGTTTATTCGTTGTATAAACATAGTTATCAAAGAATATTTTTAAAATATATTAATTCCACTGAAACGAATATAATTTAATAAATGTACTTCAACGCATAGCTTTTGCGTAGAAAATATCGTTCGATTTTATTGTTTTTTATACCGATAAAATAGGAATGAAAAGTAATAACTGGTTCACCAACTCTAGGAGAATACATTTAGTGATTACTACTCACACACTATATACAACATAAATATTTTACTTTAATATGTACCTGATTTATGAAATGCAATGGTCCACTCACGCGACAAAGTGGCGGCGGAGACTCGTATCCCCAGAAACAATTCCAAGGCATTTTTATTCATTTTCATATGCTGAAATATTAACTCGAAAATTTTGCTTCCATTTTCACGAATTATTTAATTCATAAACAAATTATGAAACTTATTTATATTAAATGTATAGTCGTCTAGAGTAAAAAGAAATGGTAAACGTAACATTCACTTGTAAAAAGGTTTGAAGCGGTCCTGAAGTAAAATTTGTACTATCTACGTTAACGAGCGTCCCCGAGCTCCGCCGCCACACAACTGAGGTGCACAGCAGCTGATCCGCTCTCATCGGAGACCATCACAAAAAAAAGGTTCTACGACCCAGTAGTAAAACCATAGGTTATTTTACAAAGATAAATAAATTAAATTACCATTCCATACATTAGGGATATGGCAAAAAATTTAATATTAGAAATAAACAATTGAACAATATAAAAATAAATACTGTTCTGCGAATATATAAATAATATGAGTTACCATTATATATTACCATTTTTATACGTTGACGTAACTGGCCTTATTTATTTGTCATGTTTTCCTAAAAAAATCACATTTAATTTTGTCGATTTCATGAAGTTAAAGATTAAAGGCACGCAGTGCTTAATGCCTTAAAATCAAAATCATTCCTTAATGCGTCTCTACATAATGAAAAAACTGTCTCCTCTCATAATTTCCTAAAATTCCTTATAGTCAAAATATTATTTTATTTATAACTGTCTCTGTTTAATATTATGTTTTTTATTGTTTAAACCAAACCTTCTCCTCAAAAAGGGAGAGGAGGCCTTAGCCCAGCAGTGGGACATTAACAGGCTGTTACTGTTACTGTACTGTTATTGTTTAAAAAAGTGCGAACAGATAGCACACACAAAAATATTTTAGGTATGTTTATTATATAGACAGGGAAAAATTAAAGTCAGTAAAAATTGCGGTGTGATTATAACAAAAACAAAAACTGAATGATATGAAAGATGAGATGATGAACCTGTTCATTGTAAATACTTTTTTATATATCTACTACACTTAAACATTTAGAATCTGTTTATCGTACAATAATTATTTATTCTTATAAAAACTAGATACTTGGAACAATGAAATCGACACAATAATGCCAAGTAATTAAATGCCAACAACAGTTGTTTGCTGGACTCCAACAAAAACATTAATAGTATAATTAATATTCTCCATCTTATTCTATGAGGAATGTAAAATTGTGAATAAAAATTTTATAATAAAAAATGCTTAAAACCTCGACGACCAAAAACATTTATAATTTTTAACCGTTTTAATTTTGAAATAAACGCACAAAAAACATAATGATTAACATGAGTACTGATGTAAAAAGGAATAAACCATGATTAATGATGATGATTTTTTAATTTATTCCAACCATTCTTGGTTTATTTTAACCTACATATTTCGGGATGCGAGTGCATCGATATTCAAATCCGTTGGCCTAATCATCCCTTAAAGAATATCTTACATAAATACAGATTAGTCCATTATCCATATGTACACATTCCTAGCGGGAAATCAAAACATTTTATGTGTATATATCATTAACATGTATACGACACTCAAAATCCATTATACACAATCTACAGAATTATTCCTGACCAAGATTATCTCCTGACGAATGTCGGGCTACGAGTATTAAATACATCGAACAAATATACACTCCAGTTGGATAACATATATTCAATAAATGTTTTTGGTTTTGAAAAATACAAAAAAGAACAATCGGCACTATTATATTTATTGGAGCATAAACTATTGCGAGTAAATGATAATCGAAGTTTTGGGTGAAAGCTAGAAAAATATTAATTTCAAACGTAACACAAATAATAATTAAAAAAATTTTAACCTACTTATATTATATTATTAAGTCGAAGTTAAACTAATTATGTGAACAATTTATAAATGACATAAAATATTTAAATATACTCCTAAGAAAATTAATGTTAAGTACAAATTTATGCTATTAAATAAGCGGTATATGATGTACAATAACAAACTAACCTGGGACACGAACTGTATTGGTGTGCTGACCACGGGCGGACGCTGACGGTCACGGGACCACGGGCATGTCCAGGGCATATTTCTATGATGAACAGCTGATTATATTCTTCATAAGAAACACGACCATTTACACATTGATTGATTGATTTAATATGAGCTCTTTGATGTTATGAACACCAACAATTTGATTGATTAAATTATTATATGTTGGTAACGTTTTATCATTATTAACCAGTGCACGATTATTCCTGGGTACGTGCGTGCAACAGGATAAAAGGCGTACGCATGCGTGCGAACAGTAAGCCGCGCGGCTCGGGACTAGGAGGCCCGAGGCTCGACTCCAGGCCGCTATACGCGTGTGTTGTATGTAGTGTTCACTGTTCGCTTGTGAACCACATAAAAGAAACCCAAACACTCCCGGTCTCAACACCGGGACGGACGTATCAATTGCCTAACCAACGTATGTACATACGTTTGCATTAGGTACGAATATACCCGTTGATGTACTCTCACTGCAATATTTACATCATTAAACAATATCGAAATGACTGCAGGAAATAACATGATTACAACATACAAAAAGAAAAGGAAATGTAGGCCATCGTTTCCTTTGATATTAAACTAAGAAAATCTGTAGAGACGAAGCTTTTAATCATAATTTTGTCGATCTAACTATTAACAGTTATGGTAAAATAATAAAAGAGAAATCTCTATACATGTCAAAATTCTTGTTTTGGTATAACAAGGCTTAGTGTGATGAAATAAGTAGTTATTTAACATTAACAATGATCAAATAACTATTCAAACATTTTCATATACTACCACCACCTATATTCTATAGTAAATATTAGATTTTATCCTTTTAACATATAATAAAAGTAGTTGATATTGAATTGATATAAAAAAAATATTTAAAGAATAAAATAAGTTACTTAATAAATTATTATAAATCAAAATCCATTACATTTAGATAAGTATTTATTGACTGTCAAATTAGAAACTACAACTATACTCACTTACAAATAGAGTAAAAATTCAAATGGCAGATCGAATTTTAGCATAATATTTGACATTACATGTAAAGAAGAGACGATATCAGATACAAACAGTAAAAATATACGAGGAACAGCAAACGCAAGTTCGGTCTTATCGCTTATAGCATTTTTTCAGACAACATTTAGTGAAAGTTTGATAAAAGATTTTCTTGGTATTTATATGAAATCTAAAAATTATTACAAGAGGCATGAACAAATGGTAAAATGAAAACACGGTGAATATTTTTCTGTGATCTTTCAAACTGTAAATTTTATTAAAAAATCCAGGCGATGATATGTATGCACACAAAAAATCTTGAAATCTTTATCGGGCATAGTTTTGTACATTAGTCTTGAATGTTTGAGCTTCTATAATTTCCGAAGGAATCTGGACAACAGTATCTATCACCATCTTGTTTTCGATTCGATAACTTCAAAGTATTATCAGTTATCACTAGCGCTCAACCATAGTGACAGACTTAATGTATCATATATAAACAATTATCACTATTACTTAAAAAGGACTTCCACATAAGCGAACCACAGATATTTTGCTAAACAGCTCCTTTTATAAATAGGGTGGGCATACTGCCTCCACAACCCATAGCCCAATGGCTATGTGCGACAGTTAAGTCTTATAGTGCACTGTACGAATTTATAACCAACTCTTACATCGTCGGTGAGCCACCAATCTTAAGAAATGATATTATATATTGCATCTATAGTTATACTAGCTCACTCAGACCGGAACACAACAATACTATTTGTAAGTATTGCTGTTTGCCGGTAGAATAAGTGATGAGAGGGGTGCAGACCAATCCAGACGGGCTTACAAAAACCCTACCATCAAGTAATCCCACAGTAAAGGCGTAACAGTTCATACATTTTATAAAATTTTAATCCCAGAAAGTTTTTTTTTTTTTTGGAAATAAAAATCCACACATCACAAATTTTAAGTACTTAGGATATACATAAGCTTTTATCACATTGTCCTTAGCAGTAGTAAAAGATATACTATTTTTATTTAAGATATTTAAAACCTAATGTTAGGTACATGCAATGCGCAAATGTTCCAATAGCAATTTATATAAATGGCTGATGTAATAGTAATTATATTACACGGTCTTATATATTTTATTATGTATATATTCTCAGGTCTACCTCTTAAATTTATCAATTCATAACGTATATAACAACATACGTAGGTAACTACCTAAACCATATCTAGATAAGCTAGATATTTAACATGAATTTAGAGCAATTACAGAACATTTTGTTTGACCTCGTCAATTAATTTACCTTAGCTATGCATGGATGTTACATTCGCTAATAAGTCTCAATTAACATTCACGCGCATCAAATATAGAACCTACATCAAATTATGCTAATAAAGTATGTAGAACAACTAATAGGTTCAGTTTCACACTAATCAATGATTTTTATGTATCATGATTGACTATGCCTCAGTCGAAAAAAATAAAAATGTTAAAAGAGCTTAAGTTTATACAACAGATAAGTAAAAACTATAATGTAATAACACTAACCACAGAGAATAACAACCGAGAGTAGGAACCGAATGTCAACACAACACGATGTTAAGTAGGTACAACATAATTGAAATAAATAAATACCTATATCTCACTTCTAATTAAATGTGATTATAAAAGTACTAACCAACACTAGTCTCTAGTGAGTTCGAGTGAGTGAGATAAATAATATTAGCAATAAAAATCTAAGGAATATGTATGTCGTTTTATCCTACTATTTCTAGTATTACGAATAAGAAAGTACTTTTGTTATTATGTGTAAGTACGTGAATATTTGTCTTTTAATCACGCTCGTATTTTGATTGCTTTTTTGTAATTCACCAAATTTAGCAGTCTGTTATTTCTTCTGATACAATGAAATGATAAATAAATTCGAATAGAGCTACAAATAAAATAGGATACATACTGTACACTCATTACACATGTATATTATTCTCGTTAATTTATAACGGTAACTTATACTAAACAAAGTCTATTAAAAATAAATAACATAGGCTTTAGGAATAGCTATAACATACCAATTTCGAATCCTCCGTACTCATGCGTTTACGACACCAGGAAACCACTATACGTATATATTTTGAAATCAAACGTTTTAAATTCTTACATATCAATAACCATAGTAATATTATTATAAGTGTAATAAAAAATATATTTTCCATTGCAAAGGCAAAACGGACTGTCTAAACGAATACTATACGGCACACAATTGCGCTACAAGTGTACCTATGACTGAACACCTCACTTGACTGAAATAAACAACCATTACGCGCTTGGATGGCCTCTATGAACCTGGGTTCAAGTCACTATTGTTAATAAATTAATAATCAACACATAGTACTTGATGCAGATATGATTGTACAATTGCAATTTGTAAGGCGAAACTTTATAAGATGAAATTTAATTCCGCTTACCATTACTCATTCAACTATTGTAAAGCTTACAAGAAATTACGTTAGAAATTTCTAATCTATTATAAAAAAAATGTTTTTTTCGTGTCACGTTTTTGATTCTTGACTTGAAGTGATATTTTGTAATACTTATATCGTTTAAAATAGATATTTAAGAATAACCGAGATCTGTTAATTTTATTTTGACTCGTACATTTGTTTTCAGATAGGTATAAAGCTAATAAAGATTGCAATTTATTTTCATAGCAACACTTTTTTACTTACTTCGAAAAAAGGAGGTACTCCATTCAACCTGTAATATGTATGTCTGCAATTTTTTCAAAAACAACTGATCTGATTTCGATTTAGATTTCGTTTTTTAGTGTATTTTTTATGTCATTTAGATAGATAGGTGAAGAGGAGATTACTTACACGTCTGCTACGGTCACCACTGCCCATAGTCATTGGCATTGTAAAAAATATTAACGATTTTACAACGTAGTTACACTGGCTCCTCAATCACCCTTCAAACCGGAACACAATACTTTAAAAACTGCTATTTGCCTGTAAAATATATGAGTGGGTGGTACCTACGCAGGCGAGCATGCACAAAGCCCTACCAAGTCATTACTTGGATCCAGAATGATCCTAATATATTAGAAAAAAACGATGATATGTATCGTTCTTTTTAATTGTTAGGTATTTGTATTAATTTAGCTTAATACTATAAAAGTTAAATTTAAATTTCGACTATGACTCAAAAATTGCAGTATCAAGTTTCTGACAGACAAGCGTTTGATTCCTACTTTAATATTTTTATATATTTTTATTTTTTATCTGATAATATTAAGGAACTAAAATTAATTGATGCATTTCAAATTGTTTTAACGTACTCATAATATAGCTTGAAGAAATCACAATAAAATATATATGTATATTATCATAAGTCGAAAAGTGTAGTCCGTCGACGTAAATTTTTGTAATTTACAATTAGAGAACAACCGGGCAAATGCGCCACCTCATGTTAAGTGGTCACCTCCGCTTGTTGGCATAAACATTCTCACTAGAACCAATTCTTATTTCTTTAACCATCGTTAGCCGATTTAGCAAAAAAATTTTTTTTTTTTTTGTATACTATAATCATAGCAGCCCAGGGCACAAAATCAATAAGCATCCAAGCAAATTGCACATGAAAATTCAGTGGTGCTTGCCCGGGTTTGAACCCACGATCATCGGTTAAGATTCACGCGTTCTAACCACTAGGCCATCTCGACTTTTTGGTATAGTACTACTAAAAACCAGGCATTTTTAGCTTACTTTAAATTACCTATTTACTCTCAATTGAGTATGATTGCTAAAACTAGCAGACTGACATCATTTAGACGATAAGGAAGTAATAAAAACTACGTCTTTATCTTGAAATTACCTGTATTTTTTATTAAAAACAAATGAAATCATTTTAATTTGGAGTCTGTCATTGAAACAAAATCCAAATGTCCCAGGAAAAAAGGTTAAATTTTAACAATAAATGCAAGTGTTACCTACTAAGCAAGAAACAACACATTTAATAGGTAGTTCTTTTTTGTAATCTATGTTTAGTCTGCCAACTGGGTCCAGTGTATAGAAGACGTAGATTCCAACCGGAGATTCACATGTGTAGGAGATCTTTATACTTTTCATTAACAAGAGATATCTTTGCCTTGCAGTAATATAATACTAGACTGCTATCCTAACTTATGGTGTTGAATAGGTGATTGGTATACGTCAAATCAAACTACTTATCATTTAGATATAATTATATTTTCGAATCTAAAATGTACAAAAAATACAACTTAAAAGTAATGTACTCTTAACGCCTGCTTTTGTCGATGGATTAAATCATAACAATTCAAATACCTTACAGATATTTGTAATGTCGGCTTCATTAATTGACAATAACTGTGGTAAATGTTCAGGAGCAAGCTATTAGGAACAAAAAACAGTAAGCTACTCGTAATCGTACTATTATCATCATTTTACTGTTACTTAATTTTATGTTTTGATATTATTCGAAATTCATATCGCAAACAATAAATTCGTATTTATTAATATCAGGGCGGTCATGTTAAAGGCTTCTGACGAGACATTGATGTTTTCATACAACTGATTTATTTTAGTTGAATGTATACTAAAAATAAACATAACTATCAATTTTAATATTTAATCAACCACATTTTATAACAACTTTGGTTGTGTATTCTAGTCGTAAAAATATATGTTTAGCTATTTACAATATATAAACATACATACATACAATACTTAGAAATGCACAGCAACACAAAAAGAGTTCTTATATTAAAATATGAAGAACTTAATAACACAGATTTAACGGCCATCTGCAAAAAAGATTACGGCTTACGATTAGACTAGTTAGTTCCATTCAACTTAGATAAAGTTTGAGTCTGTTCAAGACTTGGGTATTACATACTTAGTTCTTAAAGCTGTTTAACATCTACCCACCCGTAACGCTGTGTCAAACACATTCGTTTTATTTATAATAATAGATAGAAGCATAATTATATTAGCGATAATCCTTTCTGCCGCTGGCCCACGTATTAATCATTCAATCGTTTTTTTCGAAAAAACATAATTAGCTTAAAGTCATCATCTTAAACTGAACTTTATCTCTAAAAATATACACAGTACCCCTCGCAGACGACAGGCCAAGACAAGAGGCACGATTTTATACAAAAAATAAAATCAACCTTGTACGGGACTCTGATCACCTCGTTGTGTTAGCGACTGTCATCCGACTATAAATATATTTATCACAAGTTACCATCTACAGAGGGATTAGGAATTACATCAAATCATTTTAAGAACGTCTTTAAAAGCGAAGGACAGAATTTTGTAAAGGTATAAAATGTTAGACTAATTATGTTTTCCCTTCGAAACAAAGATTCCCGTACCCATCAATGTTTCTTTGATTACTTTTGACAATATTTTTCATTACCTAGATTCCCCCTCACAGAGTAAAGAGACCGTAATAAATAAACCTCGGTATATCACAATTCTTAACGCAGTCCAATTTAATAATTTTGCTGTAACATTGGATGGAAATTTTGGACCCTATTATCGTGTTGTAATCGTTACTCTGCGATATGGAAGATCTATAACGTCTATAACATTTCGAATAATACATTACAACATTTCCAATTATTTGACCAAATATTATTATTATTTTTAAATTATATCATATTCTTAAATATGATTTTATTCAATAATGTTATATAGTTTTGAAATTATCATAAATCTTACAATAATACATCAGAATAGCAGCCTAATCAAAATTATATTAACCGTATTATAAAACAGAAATTTATTTAGAATTAATCATTTTGATGTTTCAAAAGATAATTAATGAACAATTTACTTTTAATATCAAATCATGACTTAATGCTCGAACATTAAAATGAGGTATAAATCCTTTACACCGAGATGGTAATATTAATCTAAGAGTTTAAGAGTAAGTATACAGACAATTTGCGTATGATTAATATTTAATTCAATAAGCCCAATTCAACAATTCAATCCATTTATCAAAATATGTAAGTCTATCTTTTATAGGATAAATATTTCGTTGATTATTATTTTACCGATCACTTTATAGTCAATATTGGTGTCACCGTGTGAATCACTAACAAATTATTATTTAAAATGAAATTAATAGTGATGGTAAAGATTTCTAGATCTATGTTTTATTTTTTTCTACAAAAAAGTTTTACAAAACAATAGAAAAATTAGTACTAAACTTTACTTAGCGTAGCCGTTAGTTAAACGAACAAGTACTTTACAAATGGATTCTGAAAATCACCAAATTAGCTTTAATAAATATACTTTACCAAACATTCTATGCTATCAATGATTTTTTTTTGTCGAATTACTTTAAGTACTAAACAAAACATGCACTTATATTTTGTTCAATACACAAGTAGCATGCGTTAAATTATCATTGCGAATTTTTGAGGAAGTTTAACGTGTAATTTCTTTGTAACTAGCGTCTACGCTTGATAAAAACATAAGACAACAGCATGGTTTTGTTTTGGAAGACAATTCACCAATATTTTACAGTTCATAGGCAATTTTAAATGTCACAAACTCTTACAATATAACTTTTACGCCTGTAATATTATTACAAAATAATAACTATGGATTTATTGAACTATATTAATTTAATCTTCAGCGTTGTTGCATTTATATATAAATATAGATACATCTAGATAATAACGAATCTCTCCTGAATTCGATGTAAATAATAACATGATTTTATTAAAAATTTCGACAGCAACAAATCACTTCAACAAAAAGTACAAAAGTTGTGTATCCTTTAAACTATTTATTAATCGTTATTTATATTACATGTATAATTACATAGTCTCTTCGTAAAGATGGTATTGAAAAATATCTTATCTTTAATATCAGGCACGCATGCATTGTTACAGCTTGTTAACTATATTCATTTTCGGATAACCAATTTATTCAACTCGTGCAATGGACGTGTTATTGAATACGAGTCTTCATATCTTTTATAATATATAAATCTGTAAAAAATATAGCCTTTTGGGTACATTTTGTCCGCATCGAGACGTCAAAAACTATGTGACGGCATTAAATGCTCTTTTAACAATCGAATAAATATGCTTCCAATATTTTCAATAAGTTACGTAGACTTCACTAATCCTCAACTATTTTCTTTAACGTCGTCGTGTACCTAACAAGGCCATCACTTGTACTTTATGGAATCGGTATTACTAATCGGATACCATCACCTGATCGTCTCCCCGTATCAAACTAAATGGAATGAAATTTAATGTTATATTGCTACATTTCTCGGATATTGTAAAGCTTTATCTCACTATTAATCATGATACCAAAGACGATTTATGTTTTGATGAATTCATTAAACGGAATTGGTCAGTATTCTAAACATTAATTATGCATTTTAGGGTATAAAAATATTTTTATAATCCTTACACGGTTTTACCTCGTTAAGAATAACTTTATGGATACTCGCTACTATTATTTGTACGTTCTTGTTTAGGTAAGTTTATATAACATCACAATATTTTTAAGTTATATTACTCAATATATCTATGGTTGATGTAGATACGACATTGTTATCTAAGAGTGCCGGAAACGTTATACTTTGGGCCAATACAATTTAAGAATATATAAAAACTTCAAGTGTAAATATGTCGATAAAAATCTCCAATATTATAGAAGATTATTTCTCAGCAAACATGCGCTTTTAGGCTTCAAACAGGAGTGAAATATTAAGTCAGTTAAGTACCAAGCATCTTATACATAATTGCCATAAAACAAATTATACAAGTTTAAAATATCTCGTGTTTCATTAATAAAATTCACTGGTCAGTGTGTGTTTAGACCTACTTAATAATTTATTTATAGAATTAACAATTAGAAAATATACAAAACAGACGAATTTTTCATTCCGAATGAATTGTGACCAAAGATTTAACAAGTATAATCTGCTACAGCACGTTTTATGTTTCAACGTGATCGTTGTTTGGTTAAGGGCGACGTAGCTAAAATAATTAACAGGATATTCAAAGTTGACAGTTCGAGTTGTGGTCCCGACCGAGAGGATGTTTCTGAGGAAATAAGAAATTGCTAATGTTCTCTGATCACAAATCGCACATCGAACATTCAGAATCTTATTATACACTTAGTTTAATTTTACACGAAGTAGATATTAAATTGTGCGATTTAATTTTATTAAATTTCCAAATATTTCGTAATTTCAGATATTAAATATAATACTTTTTCAATAGTTTAAAATTGTTTCTTAATTAATTTTGAGGTAAATTTCGTACATATAGTTTTTCGAATCGTCGTAAATTATGTTAATTATTACGAATAATTGAGTGCAAAAACTTTTATGAAGCTATATTTACTAAATATGACGACAAACATCGATGTTATACACAAGTTCACAAAGGATTAACGAGACCACAGACTACAACTTGACATTACATATAATTCCATTCAATCCGGTGAAATACAAGAAAACACTTAACGATGAATCACTCTAGCATTGCAAAATATTATGGTATACTTGAACCTACATAAAGCCAAAAATCATTGCGTATTTTTTACATTTACAACGTACAAAAACTTTTGTATCGTAATTTAAGATTTATAAATACAGAATAGCTGCTCGAGACGCATTTATCGTAACGCGAATCCAATTAATATAAATATTGATCGTGATCACTTTGCAAACGAAAATCTTAAATCTGTTCATTAATTAAAAGATTTTTAAGTCGATTCGCGAAAAATTTAGAAAGTAAAAAGCTTCAGTTTTTTTTAATTTTTAAGTCCACTGCTAAAATGTTTATGTCACTTCTGTTGATATCTGAGCATATACTTTTTCATATTTACTCACAAGAAGAAATTAGATTTATGCTCGCTATTTTATATACTACTTTAATTTAAATGTAGTCCAGTACTTTTTATACAATCAAAATATGTATAAACAGCTTAATATTTGTAATTTTTACTAAAAATACATACGTATTACTTATTAAAAATCTATTAAGATTTAATTTTGATCTGTTATTAAGTTTTCCTTAGTTGCGTTATTCTTTTCGAAATTATTTTGATATAAACGTACTTACTCTTTTTATATATCAACTATTAATTTAAAGATAGAATAAAAATTGAAAACTCAATGCCATAAACAACTGTACAGAAAAACTAAATCCCTGTTTGTGAGTAAATATGAGATATTAAAAAATCAATGTTTTTTTTTTTAATTTCATTCAAACCAAATATTATTTTTATAAAAAGAAAATAAAAAAACTTATAGTTTCGTTATTGAAATCACAATGAACAAAATTGAGTATTTCATTTGGCATATTTAAATATCATAACGCATTAAAATGCTATGTAAAGAGATATGCTCATTTCAAAAATTATAATATGTTTAGTAAAATAATGAAATTTGATAATAAGTAATAAAGGGGAAAACTTGATGTTACGTTAACGTCTAAAAAATTTAGGAATAGACGACAAATCGCCAGAGCGAAAATCGTAAAGATTCCATACTATCGCCAGATATTGTTGTTCAAAAATTACTATATACTTAAAAATAGCATAATGGAATTTTTAGAACTGATAATGAGCACGCAGGCAAAAAAAGAAAATAACAAATTTTTGTATAATTAAAGTATAGTATAAACAACTTTAATAAATCAATAAATGATAATTAATATTAAAAGAAAATTATGATACCATATCAGAAACACAAAGATAGATTAACAAAATATTTACACTAAAGCAATTGCTATAATTTAACAACACGTTATTTATTTACATTCACGTTCACTCATTCCTATACTCTTCGAAAGTATTACATAAAGTAACCCTCTGACCTCGAGACACACGTCGCTCCAACTTACGCCGAGTATAGAATACGAGCAAATCTCGTACGCTCCTTCGAACGAAACTTACTACAGTACTACAGTACAACTTAACTTTGTCATAACAGGTAACATCTGACTTTCACACTATAATACAATAACGTTCACAACGCCAAAAAATGTGTTTAATATTTCTATACAATATTGCACGCGGTATGTCACTATTGTATATTAATGAATGTAAACTAGGCGTACACGAGTCAATCATATTGCGAATCAAAAAAAATTACTCAACGGGAAGTTACCGTCGTATTCTTCGTCGAACTTCATCAACAACTATACATAGACACATAAATCTATGACTTACAATAAACGGAGTTCTCATAGAACTTAAGGATACATACGATCGACCGACGATCACCATTACTCAAAAATATCACTAGCACTACTAGACTATATACTATCCGTACGGAGACGCTCCCCGCGAGGCGCGCGAGAGCTCGCAGTCAAGGCGTCGCGAAGTATAAATGCAAAGTGGGGAGAGGCCCGACGAGCGCCCGCGCGTCACTGGGACAGCAGCTTCTGCAGCAGCGACGCCTTAGCCGAGCCCGCCGTCTGCGCCTCATCACCGCCCGCCGCCGCCTCCGCCGAGCCCTCCGTAGTACTCTGCACACAACACGGGACACGTTACTGACGCGCACTATCCCCAAGCGGCCCTGTATAAGCTACATTGTCACCTGGAAACATGGTTGCGCTCGATTTAATTGCAACTATCGAATCGAATTTTAATTATTAAATATCGATTATAGTATATTTTGGAATTCAATAGAACAAAATTCTTCGAAGTTTGTATCAAAAATCGACAACTGACATTAAGATTTTTGGAAAATTCAATAATATATTTAAGTGAGTTTTTTATTAGATTTCAAAATTCAATCGACTATTGTTTTAAAGATTTATAAAAAATTATACTAATTATGTTTTATTAACTATAAGATAACATCAATAGCAAAATTGTTAGCGTTTTGTATGTTTAATTGCCTTTCTCATATTTTAATTTTGTCTTAATTAAAATATTACTTTACACGTACCGAGAACCGACGAAATTTAAGCCTGTTTAAAACTCAATTTCCAATTATGGTATGGTGATAAAAGCAACTAAATTATGAAAATTCATGTCGTTGATACATTTTAAAATAACTATATTACAAAATAGGAAAGAAGAAAACATAATCTTAATTACCACATTTTAAGTAAATAATGCTTCATGTTGATTAATGACATAGACATAATTAGGTTGTTTCCAATTTAAATAAGACTATATTTTGATTACAGACATAAATAACTTTCTGATATCTTAAACTTTCTAAAAAAACAATTGTAAGTTGTTGTTCTTATTTACAATCCAATGAATGACAAAGAAAATCCTACATATTATTTCAGCTTACGAGCATAATAGTGTATGCATCAATAATGGTCATTATTAGTTTAACATAAACACGTAACTTGACACAGACAAATTAACTAGTTGAAGAATAAAGGCTATTGCTGCGTGTTATTTACAACTTGCAATATGTTATATTTAGATATATTATCCTTTAATTTATATTCCAAATAGAATTAACTTAAAAGAAATTAAAATTTGTTGTCAGTTACAATAGTTCTTAGTGTTTTTTTTTTCTGACAGTCATTATTTAATATACATGCGTATATTTTGGTACTAAAAGATATTTGATAACTAGAAATAAAGGAACAAAATGCAACGAACACTAATGTAACCGCGGCTTCATTAAATCTGTATCAGTTAAACTATACTTAATGACAATATTTCATTACATATATTTCAGTAGGAAACAACCTAATTGAGACGATATTAACGTTTTTTAATTAAACTTTTCTTAGTTTAATTTAGAGATTTAATGATAAGAAAATCTTGCAACTCGATTAAGACTCAAATATGCAGACCAGGCTGTGTTTTGTACTACATGACAGTAATACTTATAATAAAAACATTTTATAACACAATGAATCGTTAATCGTTTCGATCAATCAGTAAATATTCAATATCTACATAAAATATTATCCTAAGGTAAAATAATAAACAAACATATAGTATAGTCTTCGTTGGTCATAAGTTGTTCTTAATAATAAAACTTAGCCTTTATTTATGTGTCGACTCGAATACTATAACAAACAGCGTTATGAACCCTTTGTCTATGGTAGGACTATCTAACGATTAAGTATATTTTTTTTTATTGTCTACTGCATCGGAAGTTGACAATACATTTATATCTCTTTCATCGCTGAAATCACTGATTTATATTTAATTTTTGTACCTTGTTAGGTACCAATCATTGAATCAAAATTTAATCGTAAGAGTAACCATTATTTTATTTAAGAAACAGAAATAAAATTATTCTGTTAGTCATAGCAGTTAATAAGTAACAACATTAAATTATACTAACCTTAAAAATATTTTTACGTACTATATAAATATTGCATAGCATGTTTAATTGAAAATGATTTCAGAAGTAAAGAGCAATAAGCAGTTGAAAAATATTAAGAAAATAGTGAGGGTGTACACTTCGTTTTCAAGTATCCGAATTACCATGTTTCTAATATATAAAAATAGTATGAATGAATATTTTGGTCGCGCCTCACAATTCGAGCGAAATAAAATTATAATCATGCAATCAATTATAATGATTTGTAATACGGCACTCGATAAACGACATGATTCGTATGCTATATATAAAATATTTTAGGAGCAAAATAATAAGCAAGTCCAATTGCAAAATCATAAACATTTTAGATAACTACACCTTAATTAAAACCGTAACCACAATTTACCGCTTGCGCATGCGAATTACCCCATTTTTAAGCTAATATATCACAAGTACAGAAAACCTAGGAAGCGATGACATTTTCATGTTTTCATGAATTTATATAATCTAAATCAAATTCAAAATGCATATATAATTATGAAATAATATCTATAAGTTATTATTAAAATTCACATCACAAAAGCTTTATTGATAATTTAGAAATGTGCCAATCATTGTTCAGTTATTAAATTACATTAATGAAGCATTGAGCGCGAATGATTTGACAATTTTGGATATTCGAATTTTGAAATAAGAGAAAAACTTTACGAGCGTCGTTGGCACACCTCTTTCATTCAGCCTCTAATAATCAGATGGTCGACTCGACAACACACGCAGCAGAGCAGACTCAATACGTAATATTTATATAAATGTAATTCTACAAAAATAATGGAAATCGATACAGAAGTAGTGTAAAAGTGACTTGATGGTTTGGTACCGCTGCTCGCGTCCCTGGCTTACCGGTATGCTCTGTTGCGACTCCCACGAGTTTGCCGACGCCGAAGACGCTCGACCCCCCACCACACCACCGCCACCTACATACGTACACACGGATACATTGCCAGTAACTAGCCGTCACTCTGGCAATGTTTTATCACCACATTCTCTTTCATCTATGCTTACTTCTCAAAAGAGTATTTTATAAATTTATTATATATCGCTTCCAATATTGATGTTAAATCTGTTTTATTTATGATATACATTGCCTGATAATAAATTGATAAGCTCATATCATACTAAAACCTATACATTACGAATACCCGCTTACATACTCTTAATAAAATAGATATATCATATTTTAAAATCATTATTGTTATGAGTAGGACTGGCTTTATTATTAAAACAGAATACACATTTAAAAACAATTGGCGCTAGAATCTAATATTCTATACCGCAAATAAATTTATTTCTTCGACAGAAAAGCAGTTTCCTTGATGATTTTGACCCAAAAACTTAGTTCGGTGGTGATGATAAATGCCACGGAAATAAAATAATATGTCACCTACTAAAACAATAGAATTTGCTTGTCTCGTAAAATTTTATAACATATTATTTCAACGATACGAAACTATTTTGCAGACTGTACTAAACTTAAGTATTTTTATTTACATATAATAATTATGGTTGTGATTTAATCATCAGTTAACACTTTACTATGCGCCGTGAAATCACTTCGAAAACTCATACTGCCGATGACGTATCTCTTTTAAAACAAGCTCTTAAGTAAAGCTCTTAGCTTTACAGATAATTTAAATTAACGGGTAAATATCGCCCTTTGCTCGAGTCTTGATATATTTCTGTGGTTCTAACGCAAAACATTTATTTAATTTATTTATTATTATGTTCTTGTACGAGTATTAGGAATAATCTACCGAGACGATTTTGATAAAACTTTCTGTTTAAATAGTTTAAAATTAAGGCAAAAAAATTGTTATGTTTTAAATCTCGCTACGATTACGCCAAATCTATAACCATTCAACCACTTATAAAAAGGATTCGATGGATACGGAGCGAGGATTTCATATTAAAATCTACACAGAAGGTTGCCAAAAGTTAGTACTTGAAGAACAATAGCGAAGTTGGTAGGTTTGAATTTAAATAATTCTTTTTCTGTGTAGGCGAAAACTATAGTACCCATAATAATGCTTACGGTGTATACATACAGAGAACACTTAAGGCTTCGCAGCTTACGATTAGATACGTAACTCAAAATATTTTTATTGTTTTATTTTTATATAAAATTAAATTTACTATTAATGCAATAGGTATTAATTATGATATATTATGTTCAATCAAATAACATTGGAGGTGTTATATTAATGCCAAAGAAAATACCAAAAATTCACAACGAGCATATATAGTTTTCGAATAAATTATAAAAGTAGGTATAATATATTATTTAAGTCTTCTTACTTTCACATGTATTTTGTATAAAATTATTTATAATTAATGATTTTTTTTTCTATTTAAAATACAAAAATGTTCTGAAAAGCATAAAGGTTCCTTATGAAAATATATTTGTACTTTTTCTAAACTATTTTATCTAGTCTTAAGGCACTAGCCTTGACGGTCTAAAGGCTTGACCAAGAACTAGGTACCATTTAATTAATGTTACAAGTTTTAGTCGAAATAATTCACGATCTACAATCCTGACACCATGCTAAGCGTAACAGCATTTTTATAAATATCCTCGAAAAAATTTTAATTCACTCGAACAACGGAATCCTCTTTCATTTGCCAGGTAGTTTTATTTTCAACAAACATGAGGTAAAACCTTTTTCTTGATTTTAACATTTTTTGATAGAACACCGACCGATCGTCGACGTCGAGGTCCGGCGCGTAAGATTCGTAGCGAGGGAAACTACAACCGATACTAACCAGGAGCGGGCATGTCGAACGTGAGCAGCGGGTCGAGCTCGGGCGCGTGCAGCGCGTGCAGCTCGGGGCGGGCCGAGCGCGCGCCCACCACGGCGCGCAGCTCGTTGCGCACGTACTCCGACGTGCCGCCGCCCGCCGCGCCGCCCACGCCGCCCCCTCCGCTCACACCGCTCACGCCGCTCACGCCGCTCACGCCGCCCACGCCGCCCACGCCGCCCACGCCTGCGTGTCGGGCAACTACATCAGCGGTCGGTCGAACCTTGGAAGTCGAGATCGTCCCTCTCTTTTGCCGATCGTATTGAATTGCAGACTGATCCAGATATTAGAAAAATAGCGCTAGTAAAAGAAGACGCCAACCAGTCGACGTGATATATAATTGAGAATTTTATAAATATACAAGCGGAAGTAATTTCGCCTTACGTCAAAATTAAGAGACATGCACGACGACAGTGAAGAGGAATAACAATTTTGCTACGAAAACTACCGTTTACCTTACTCCCTTTGTACCTCGAACGCCAAAGAACCGTGGTAGAGACGGAAAGGCAAAAATCGTTAGAATATAGGCATACATACAAGCGAGTTAATAAAAATAAAATCGACAGTAACTCACGACGATTTATTTTTCGACGACCATTTTTTTTATGTTAATAAAGAACAGTTCATTTCTTAAGAGGTCGGTTACGACGAAATCAATCGGCACATGCATACTCACACGAGAGCGGGTGATCGTGAGGCGAGGCATGCGGCGTGTGCGGCGGGTGTGGCGGGTGCGGCGGGTGCGGCGGATGCGGCGGATGCGGCGGGTGCGGCGGGTGCTGCGGGTGCGCGGGGTGCGCACCTTGCGCCATTCGGCGTGCAAACTCGCCGCAGATAGCCCGGACTCCCACTTCGCTCTCCTCATAGTAGCCGCCCACTGCCACACACGCCTCATATAGTACTCGGCCACTGCCATTCGCGCCTCGTCCAGCACTCGCCTGGCGACGCTGCGCCGAGACCTACCTACTTGGGTACCCGACCGGTCTCTACCGACTCCGACCAGACTGCCGAGCTAGCGACTCGTTCTCGTTGAGTTCGCGTGCGAGTGGTAATGGCTAAACCGGTGTCATCGCACTCTCCTCTATTCGAAATTAGGTCATCCGCCTTTACCGATGCATGCGACCTCTCATAAGCTCGTCTAACTAGTACGCTAACTCTACCCATCGCTTTTATTTCGAATTTCGTATATTAAAGCCAATAATATAAACATGCAATTAGTTAAATAGATTTTTACCGATCTAAATTGTATCATAAATATATTTTTTTTTCTACAGAGCATGCTGAAGATATTATCGTTTTAGAATAATCATGCTTCGACTTAAAAATTTAAGAATGAGAGAGCTATCTACCTCAAAATAAATTAGTATATATTATGCATTAAAGCGTACCATAAAAACCTTGGATCAGACTGAATATTTAAAATATTTACGTTTTGTTACAATATCCGCAGAAATACTTATACTTACATTACCTTTATATTATACATTCTTATGAAAAGTTGATTTAAATAAAAATATGTTAAAACATTTTTCAATATCGATAAAAAATTAATATAGGTACATTAAATAATACAATTTGCAGAAAAGAATTCGAGGGCTCGCCTAATTGAACAATTTCTCACTACATTATATAAATCAGGTGGAGGAACATATCAGTATAAGGAATTATCCACTGCATGTCTATGTAATAAATAATATTCTCTTTGCGACGTGGGGCTCTTCGGCTAGGTACTCGGTGAGTCTAAAAGCACAGGTCGTAATATTTTGAAAGAATACATCGTATAAATAAACGTCGCCGGCGAGCAGCAGTACGTACCGTGGTGCGGGCGCGGCGCGCGCAGGTAGGGCTGCGGCGCCACGGGCGTGTGCAGCGCCGCCGCGTACGCGCCCGCGCCGCCCGCGCCGCCCGCTCCGCCCGCGCCCTGCCAACACACTCGGCTACACTCACCGCCTCGGGCCACTCTCGACACCTTCCCTAATACGTTCATGTCAGTTACTTACGAGTTGTCGACTTAGCATTGGATTTTGTTGCGACGAGGGCATTTTGTTCGTCCCGTAGTTTGGCCCCATTTGATCTGTAAACGTAAATAATAAATGTACTCGATATTTCCACTGAGTACGTATTTGCCCGTCGAGTGTTTGTACTTACTCGTATGATGATACAAATTATGGAAGTCTGTACGCTTTAGAGCTACGTTAGGCGGCGTCGCGGAGACTAAAGCGTTTATAGTAGAACCGAGATCGGCTTGGGGCTGCTCTGCAGCCTGAAATTAGAGATAAGACACATAATAAAATAAGATGCAAACCATATACACACCAAATTTTTAATTGGGTAATGCATTAAATAAACTTTTACTTTTATCAAAAGCTACAATGCGATATGCATAAAAAATTTTAAATTTATATCACTGTTCTATAAAATGAAGTATTGGAAATTATGTCACTAGAAAAATATGTATAAAATTTAAGTATAGTAGTTACAATCCGAGATGGCCGCATTGGTCACCTGTGCCTTAGCAGTAACTAAAATCTTTTAGAAACAAAATTAGGAAGAATGCGAACGATACAAAGTCAAAAATACAAACGTCGAATATACTTACTACCTAATTTAAACCAAATGGGCTGCAGTCAAAGTACTTAGCTATTATTAGTATAATACTTTTTTATACTAAAAATAATAATTTAAATTTATAATAGGTAGACGGACTTGCAAATGAGCTATCTGATTGCAAGTGGTCACCACAACCATATAAATTGGCGCTAGGAAAAATATTAACTATTCCTTACAGCGCCAATGTGCCAACAACCTTGGGAACTAAGACGTTGTGTCCCTTGTACGTTTCTTTACATGAATTATTATATATAATTATTTTCACGACGTTGCATTTTATAGATGACACCTAAACTAATATTCTTAAGTGTTCTTGCATACACAATTTTTATTCTAACGACTGTTTCTTAGATTATTAAATTTGTTAATAATAACTTCTGATTCAATAATAATTAGAATTAGTTCAAGACCCTAATAAGCAGCGACGACGCACCGGAAGCACGAATAAGGTTAGTGAATCACATTTTATTGGCATAATCATTCACACAAAAAACCTACCGTGCCTTAGACTACAACCAAGGTCGCATAGTTATTTCAAGGTTTAGTTTATCAAACACTTACAAATATCGATTTTATTTTTCAATCAAAGCAAAAAAGAACGCTACTTACTGACTTTTAACTGACTAATTTAATTTTAATGAAAATGGTAGCTTCGTCCAAAAAATACGTCCATGAATGTCAAAATAAAATAATAACCATCCCATTATTATTTTATTCTCAATTACATAAAAATAATGTAGGACAGACCTCTGGGGAGACGAGCATCTGTTGCGAGCGCTGCATCTGCAACAGGCGCGTACGCTGCTGCTCCACCACGGCGCGTGCGCGCACGCTGTCGGCGTCGCTGCGCGCCACCAGCCCGTACAGCGCGCCCGAGCCGCCGCTCATTGTGCACGAGCCCTGTGTCGACGAGTACGTACTCATTACACACACTTATGACAATCTGAATAATGAGTGAGGCGATTCGAGTTTATTTTAATTAACTAAAACTTCAACGTACATAGATCGTCGGATTGAAAACTTAGATAGGTGAAAAAATCACTTACTTGACTTTGAACGGGATAAGCCGATTGGACGCTCGGGCTAGATGAGACTGGACTTTTAGTCGCAGTTTCGAATTGCATAAGACTTTGCGTTATCGCATTTATGACATCATTTTTCTCTTTAACACCCTAAAACAGAGTTGTAACACATGCCTTAGTAATTATTGGTTCGGTAAAAAATATATATAAATATTGTATAATAAAACTGACAGCATAATCTGAGCGTAACTGTCGATTACTCTCCATATCCATGAGAACATTGACGTCAGGTGCGGAACGATCGTTATATGGCATATTTTCTATCACCTCGTCCAAAATATCCGACAGTGTCTTATCATTTGGTACCTCGCTGTCCCCACTCGTTCCACTCTGCGACCTCATACCGCCGCTCCTAAAAATACAATTTTAGATAATTGGATATTTTTAACAAAAAATCATGCAGCCGAACATATTTGAATTATTATTAAATATGGTTTAATAACAAAAAACAATTTAAATTACAATTTGTACATACACATAATATAATAATATCGTAAGTGACTCACTGGGTCTGGTTGTTGTAGGGGTAGTGCGGCGGGGCGGGCTGGTAATTGGCCCGCGCGCCGCCCTGCAGCACCATCTGCAGGTGACTCTGCCCCGCCTGCCCCACAGAGCCGCCCTGCGACGTCTGAATGCCCTGCATGTTGGAGCACTCCACACTCGAGGCTGACGACACCGGCCCCGCGCCGCCGTTCACGTTGTTTCCACGAATGCTATATGTAATAAGTATATTTTTATATATGTTTTAAAAGTCACAACGCTTTTATTAGGTGCATTTGAAGTTATCATCTAGAAATTCTATATAGAAAAATATATATTATAAATATATATTTAGATAAAAACTCGGTTTGGACTTAGTCAAAAAGTTTTAATTTGGAAGTGGCAATAACCTTATATTATAATTAAATCATTCTTTTACACATAACACAGAATCACACTTAGATTAATGTTTATCTTGTCTAAAAAAAAGAAATCACTTATTTCGATTTTTAAATTGCAATTCGCCTGCAGGTTGTCAATAGGTTATCGCCAAAAATGTTATGTGTCATGTTAATGATTACTACTGAATACTAAAACCGCTATCATGTCGATGTTGAATTGAAGTATGTATATATGAAATATATAGTATATATATATATGAAAATATATTTTCAAAAAGATAACTTACTTAGCGGTGAGAATATTGGAAATAGTGTGATGAGGGTGGCGAGCCTGCGCCATGTGGAGGGGGTGCTGGTGGGAATGAGCGTGGCCGAGCGTGGGCGGCGCGCGCGCTCGCGCTGGGTAGGGCCGCAGGATGGGGTTCGGCAACGGCAGCGGCGTGGGCGGCGTGGTCTGTTGTCGCGCCAGCAGCGACACGAGAATCTGGTTCTTCTGACAGAGTGGACTCATGCCGGGGCCACTGCTGGTCGCCGGACTGTTGGCGCTCGATGACGCAGTCGACGTCGGCGCTCCGGACCCGCCGCCTGCACCCGTCGCACTCGACGACACCTGGCAAATGTACTCACATTAGTTTAATTCCGATTACGAAGAAACTTATATTAGTAATTAATATACAATATATATACAATCGAATTTATATAAACTATATAAATTCCAAGACTACCTCGAATGTTAAACAGTAGATAAAAACTATGTCAGCTGACCTTACTACGAACGAAGACTCACCGAAAATCTGAGATCGCAATACATATTGTAATTGTTAGATATTATGGTTACCTGTTGATTTTCAGGTGTAGCTCTCTTAGCGGTGCTCGTAGAGGCTTTGGACTCTTCAAACTTTCTCTTCATGCCGGCTATTCTATCCATGTACATATCGCTTTCCTGAGAACGTCCGTTGCTCGCCGGACCATTGTTGTTTGAAAGCAGCTGCGAGAGCAAAGCGCTGGACTGGGAAGATCCACGCGAACTATCCGTTGAATTTCTTCTGCCTTCCTCTCCGTCCTCGTCGGACTTGTCATTTAAAATCTTAAATAAAATGTATACATTATAAATAAATATAGCGATTTTGTGACTTTTAGTCACAAAATATTTCGCATGATAAAATATTGTCTGACCTTGCGTAGTTGATTGTTATGGTGTGTTGGCTGGTGGGAATTATGAGGCGACGGCTGATGCTGGCCCATGTGCGGCGGGGGCCTGGCGTGCGCCTGCGCCGAGTGCAGTGGAGAGAGCGCCGAGGCCGGCGTGTGTGGGGTGTGCGGGGTGTGCGGCGTGTGCGGCGTGTGCGGTGTGTGCGGCGTGTGCGGCGCCGAGGTCTCGCTGCTTGTCGCCTCGTCGTCTTCTTGGTTCAGCAAATCTTTGAGTACGCTCTTCTTGCTAAGCAAAATACGAAGGCGATTTGGTTCCTCGTGAACGGCCGGCGGCGGCGGCGCTTCGACTGGTGACGCATGAGCAGCGGGATTGTCTGCGCCGCTTTCTTTACGTTCTTTAGCCTCCTCGCCTGACATTTCTCCCATCGGAAAAGATGATGGCCAGGTTTCGAGGTCGAAGTCGTTGATGGTGAATTGATGTTCACCGGGGCTCATAGGGGAGCGGTATCGCGGCTCAGAGGCTGATGTCTCACCATTGGCGACCGAAGTCATGAGAGGACCACCGAGCGAAGGACGGGACGTTCCCGCATCGTGAATATCTACGTCCTCATCCCCGAGTACAGTATTCGTAGACATAATGAAGTTTGGCTCGCCGACCGTAGGAAAGAGTCTCGCCTGTGCGCTTACTCTGATACGAGGACCGTCGGTCCCGATACGTAATCGGTAGGGCTCGCTCACCACGAGCAAACCAGCCCGAACTACTACTTCCTGAAGATGTGATGATACGCGTGCACGATCGCTACTTTCAACGAGATCTAAGTAACGAACTCCCACAAGAGAAATAGGAGAATTTATACAGTTTTCCACTCCGGACAAATCACAAGCTGTAACAATTGAAAAACAAAATATAACAAACTATAAAAAGATACAATGAAACCATTTTAGGAATTAAATATAACCTACATAAGATATTAAAGTTACAATCCAATCTGAAAACGATGGTGGGTCCGCCGTCGTTGGAGATAGCGGCCGACTCACAGCGCCGAATGACGCACATGACGGAGCCGGCCTCCTCCGTGGACGAGCTGCGTACTGGCGCAGCGTGAATCACAGTATCCACAAACCTGACAAATTAAATAAAAAATTAATGCCAATCCGTGTACAAGTTACTATTTCAAAATGGAGATTTCTCTTAAGCTGGCAATAAAAATGGTTGTATTCCATTTACGTATTTTGAATACTCTAAAGTTTCAAGCTATAATTATTATAATAAATTTAAAAAGTGTTGTATTTAATCGTTTATAAATATATAAATATGTCAAACCTGGAACTATCGGCAACATTTGAATCTTTTAAAAGCAGGCGGGCATGGATATATTGGAATTTATCAGAATCGCCCGATCCCCAGGAAAAGTTTTGGATATTTCTCAGCAATGGCTTTAGTTTTGCATGATCGT
Source organism: Nymphalis io (assembly GCF_905147045.1). Lineage (NCBI taxonomy): Eukaryota > Metazoa > Arthropoda > Insecta > Lepidoptera > Nymphalidae > Nymphalis > Nymphalis io. The sequence continues at coordinate 7,599,521 of NC_065890.1, read as the reverse complement.
CAGCATGCAAGAGCGAGAATATTGATTTCTTATATAACTCTGTTCTTTCTGCGAGAACGAGGTCTTTTATATTTTCAGTCACACACTCAATTTCGCCTTTCGAGTTAATTTCCATTAATATTAAACCCAGGACGCCGGTATAATGTTTTATCGCCTGAAATCATAGCATTACATTCATATAAATTATGTAAGCTACTCTAATAAAATCAAAACTGTCTACGTAATTTGTTTATAAGATGCAACCTAAAAATATTATGCAAGATTTTTTTAAGCGGCAAGATGATTACTAGAAATTCAGACACATGTAATTAATCCCCATGAAAAATTAAATCAAAGTAGGTGTCTAACATTTGTTTGAATATAAATTATCATGTAAATTACCTCGATTAGAGTACTCAGCTCTGAATACTGAAAACCAGTAGGAGGCGGTTGTTGCTGGGTGGAACTAACTTCACCGGCTTGTACAGGTGACAAGCTTTGAACCATACGCTGGGGACAGTCACCAGGGCAGTTCCGCCGCCGCTGCAATACGTCCTCAATCTGCCGTGTAGCTTTCTGTACAATGCCGTTTTTGTCTGGCTGCTTTACTTCAGCAAGACAAGTCCCAAGAAGTTCCTCTAGTTGATTTATTACTTCGTTTTCCAACTCTCGACGTCGCTTCTCGTTGTCGCACTTGTTTCTAAAATTGAAATTAACAATCTTTAATAATAAAAAATAAAACATGCATAAAGACAAATAAATCTTATAAACTATAATTATCAGATCTAAGATATTTCGGTTTACATAATAATTATATTATGAAGATTTAAGTTCTAACTACGCTGCGTAAGCGCATTTCGGTAAGTGCAAGACAACCGTGCATTAACTTCAAATGCCACTGACCGAATGCCCTAGTAGCCTAATTTACAAGTCAATGTTACTAGTTGCCACGTCCAGGTTAAATCCCGAAATTTTCTATCTTTATATATATGTTGTATGCACAACATTACATCCCTTAAAATTTACAATTAGTTTCGTAAGATAACCTTTCCTAAAGTAATTGACAACCCTACAGCAATTTGTTTTGGTTTGCATTTCATAGTTTCATGCTATCTTTTTGTTTATTAAAATAATGTACTCTTAAAAGTCACAAAGCGAAAAAAAACGCTTATCAACTGAAATTTGTAGAAAAATAAACAAAAGTCAATGTTATTTTCTAAGTGTTTAATATGGTGGTGTACCACCACCGCCACACACAATTGGTGATGTTGGTTGTAGTGGTAGATATAGGTATGTAGTATGGCTATATTTCCAAATATGTTGCCAAATAAAAAGGAAATTTAAACATATAAATATTAAATTTAAATGCAAAATATATACATGATATATATATACAACGTGACAAGTTTAATCGAAATGACTGCTTTTTACTTATTCATATCAATTGAGGATACCGATGAATATTTAAATCAAGCTGGCATTGAACTATGCCAAATTATGATAAAAATTGAATAGTTATTGTACTCAACGAATAGTTTGTTTCCAGTATTCTATAGTTGTGTGTATTGTTAATTAAATTTAGGAAACAGGTGGTTGTTTTAGATTTATGTTTGAAGTGTAAACAAATAAAATAACAATCTACTTTGAAATATTATCGAAATCTACTATAACTTATAACTTTTTGAGCCAAACTTGACCTAAACTAATTAATAAATATTGTTTCGAGAATGTTCATTCAGAAATTCTGAACAATATATAATTACAAATAAGACTATTCTACATTGTTGCTAATAAAAACTTTAAGACAAACTAAATAAATATAATTTTCTTTAATTGTGACACTTCGTTTTGTTTTTATTTTTTATGTATCAAGCTTGAACTGTTCAAATAATTATATTCTAATATGTTAATAATTGTAATTGGTAATGACATTGTGTTCAATACCCTTTTAGAACTAATAAGTAAAAATTTAATACAGTAAATATATTAATAATAATACTACAGCAGATCTAAAATACGTGAAACGGAGGGAAATAGATAAGTCTAGGGATACTTAGTAACATCGTATTACTTTAACTTAAACAGTAACTTTTTTAAGAGTCTACATATATTCCACATCCAACTCTGACATCATACAACAAGCAAGTTGATCCGGAATAAAAATGTGGTAATGAAATAAATCTAACAGCGCGCTGCGATAAAGTTCTTGAAGCGAGGAAATTACATTCTAACCATAATAAGTGAGAAGGAAGTCGTTTATGGAACTCACTGTCTCGATAAAATTACGATTTACCAGCGGCATGATCTAGTTCAACATCGAGAATCAATAGAAGACCACTCCAGCCCTGGACACTCCACCGAAAGCAAGAGTCCATGTGACTCTTGCTTTGCCAAAAAAAGGGTAAAATATAACTTAAATGATAGCTAATTTGTGGAACTGTAGAGTTTATATTCATTGATTATAAAAGTTCACAATCGCTGGAGAATACAACACGAGACTGAAATAGTACATCAAGAAAAAACTATGAGGAAAATTATATGTTACTAATGCAAGACACCGCACCGGTTTACAAGTAAGTTAGTAAGTAGTAGTAGTAAGTTAGTAACTAAGTTGCGGTGGCTGCTGCACAAGTACGAGTTCCAACCGCCTGTACATCAATCCGTAGTAGGTTCACAGTCCCTAGTTAGCCGTAAATGACATTTGTTTGTGCTCAAAAAAATAAATCCAAATGATATTAAAGTCAAAAAAGTTACTTTGAACCATTTGAGAAAAATTTAGTGTCGGGGCGATTGCCGATCTGCTTCATGTGTTAACATTAAAAATAATAATTTAGTTACGACTCTTCCATATCCTACTCTCGTACGTTAAGAGGTTGATTTGTATAATAATTTTATAATTTAATCACGTCTTTATATTAAAAATACAATTGTAGAAACCTTATTTTAAACTTTATTTAATATTAACGTAATTTATTAAAAAAAAAAGCTTTCATACCCGCAACTTTGACAGTTACTGTTAGAAGATTATTTCACATTTACAAAACGAAACGAGTTTATAATAAACTTTACAAGATTCGTGGTAACGACTAAACGTTCAGAATGCAATATATGTATTTGAATGTAATATGCGTGTAATTAAAAATAAAGGCAAACTCACGAACAATATTTTGGAAGATAGCGTGTCAAAACAAGTTATTAATCTAGAATCGCAGACATAATTGTTTCCTGCTTTATTGCCGCGTCTACGGTGCGGCCACTTTGATTAGAAGAATCTTATAGAAATTCGCAACATTGTATCATATCCTTTTACAAAACTTGTTTTCTTTTCAACTGATGACACTGTCATGTAACTTTCTATATTGTAGTTCTTTGTGTGTGATAAGTGATAAGTCGCGTTCGATTTATTTCACGTTGACGTTATAAGCTAAAAATATTTTTTTACTTCCCCCTTTTTTAAATAACCATTTCGAAATATTTCATAGTATATCATAAATATGAGTATATTCGTACTTCGTTTTTGTTTATTTTCTCCGTATTGTTGAACATAAAATATAAAATCATATTTAAAAAAATAATGCCTGAAAAATTTGGAATACTCAATATAAGTTATTAGACGTCCAGACGTGTGACTGTGTTACAATATTATACCAAATTATCGAAAAATTGTGCTGGAGAAACTAATTACAAACTATATATATCTTGTATAATTATATTATTTTATTTATATTTTTAATATAAATATAAAAAATAAATTATTTATATGTGTATTATTTACATTAAGGACGTAAATAATAATACACAAATTTTAAAATAAGTAATGTACAAATCGTGCCCGTGTGGAAACGTGGCAAGGATGCTAGCGAGCGAAAAATGAGCCAGCCGTCCTGTCATTAATGAAGGCAATAACGTTCAATTACATTTATTTATGTATTTAGTATAATTTGAACGTACCAACCACCAAAAAGCCTAACACAAACCAGCCTTATGAAATTATTTTCCATTAGTCTTCAAATAGGTCATGTATGTATGTGGATACAATAAATTTCACTTATTTTTTTTATTTAATTAAAAAGTATTAACAATGAGAAATCTTATTATTCTCCTTATTCAGAATATTTTAAGAATTCATTAAAAAAAAGATGTGTAGTTTTTATGTTCGTATTTTTGCAAACTTAATTAATATATCAAATCATTAACAAAATCAGTTTAGTTTATGTTTCGTAAACATTTTATAAACACAGTAAAAATGTAGTACAAAGCAATAAATATTTTATATAAAATGTTCAAATATTTAAGTGCTAACTATTGACTTCAGAACCGAAACAAATGGTTAATTGAGTGGCTCAATTATGTCATAGAGCGTTATCACTTATAACCTTTGTCACTTTAAAGTCTAAAGACAAAAGTTTCTACATTTTTTGTCACTACACGTAAAATGACAAGAAAGGCCTTCATCAATCGACACACACGCAACACAAACGCATCTTCTAAAACATTACATTACTAAGTATGCGTTACTAAAATAATAAATGATGTTATTGACATGACTCCAAGAGACAAATAAATACACATTTATAGAAAAAGAGCGTTCTCTTTTGCAGAAAGATCAAAATAAACGCGTGGATTACCAGAATGAAATTGTTCTCACACTAGTATACATTGCATATTTGAGGCTTCAAATTACAAACTATTATTCAAACTAACTCAAATAGTACTTTAACTATTTCACTTCTTTAATTAGGCCATCAATTTGTAGTTTGTAGAGGCATCTAATTTTAACTTCTTAAATTATTTTCCATAAAGTCACAAGACAGTTATATGAAATTTATATATTTATAAGAATAATATAATGTATGACCGAAACAAATTCAACAGAATTGTTGCGTAATATTTGTGATTAGTTCGTTAATATACTTGTATAACATGTGGTTGATTTATCAACAAGAGAAGGTAGAGTGACTTAGACCCAAACGTGGAAATTTTGATGTTTTTTTAAAGTACAGACTTAATTACGTAAACTGTAATGTATTTGACATTCTACATACATATATACCATATTATAAATACTTTCCTGTGTACGAACATGGGTGTATTAAATAGCAAATAAATTAAAAAGATTTATTTATGTTTATACACAATCACAAAATCAAAACTTTTTAAACTTGTATTATTGAAAATACAAATTTGAATAGCAACATAAAAAAAATACGCAAATTATCAAAATGATTGATTCGATAAAGAAACTGACAATGACGTAGAAAACGTTTGTTTTTTTTTTTGTTTTTGCTCACTTAACAAGATTTTACCTAAAATGGCTTATATTATTATTAACATATACACGATGAAAGCAAAATGTGATAAAATAATAATATGGTAAAATTAATAAAACTAAGATACTTTTGATAGTAAAAATAAAAACACAAGTGTTTAACAATCTCCAATAAACCTTTTGTAATCGCTGATACGTACTGTTGAGATTGTGACTTATTGTCTGATGACTTTTTTCTTATCTTCTTACCCGGCGTGGTCACGCTCATCTTGCCCTGCATCCCCCTCCATGTGTCTCCCAGTTGGAGGTCACAGGACTCAATTCTACAGAAGCAGCAAACAAAACGAACTATTATTATGTATATTGCGACTAATTACAATTGACCTACCTATCATACGTTTTAAACTTCATATACGAGTTCTATATAGTTATGATGCTGCATTTTCTCAGTCTAGTAGCCAGTTCTTTATCGTAGTAATCATTTTAATTAAATCAATCAAATTTAGTTGCATTGCACGGTTGAACACTTTTGCCCCAAATCCATTGACCTTGTCGGAAGTAATACACAGTATACACTAAGATAAGCAAATAAATGATAATTTCAATCATCTTTGACACTTTAAAATTACAGATGTAGGTAACACTTCAAATAATAATCAATGAATAACACTGACAGCACAGGATATTAACATTATTCAGTTCCTCGTTGTGTATAGCGCCTACGTACCAACCTAGTGGTAACTGAGCGTAATATTTTATTGTTCTATTCTACTGTTATCTTGTTCATTTTGAATGTATTATTTGTGTGCATCAATGTACAAAAAAAAAACATCGAAATCTAAAAACTATACAATTTTTATTTCAACCAATGTATTCTACCGTGTAGCCCTTGATCGTGTACTGTATAGTACATCATATTATATAATGATAATACTAATTCTATAAAATGTTAAAAATGTCTTCTCTCTTTGTTCTAGATATGTCTCCTTAATTAGCTCATAATAAAATAACAAGTAAGTTATCAATTAGGTACATTTAGAATCATTACGGAACAGCTATCAAGCAAAAGTTATGTTCAAGTCGACGATACCCATACCGAATGCCAAGTACAGAATAGCTTAATGCGAAAGAGGGACAAAGATATAACGACGCCTACCGAGGAGCCCCACAACGCAACCTCACTGTGACGGGCGACCGCGCAACCTTGAAATAATAATGCTCGGAATAACAACGCGCTATAAGAGTGACCAAAAATATAAATATTTAGTTATATGAAAAAAAAAATTAAAACATCATACAAAATATAATATATCTAGCAGTCAACTTGCAAAAAACACAGAAAAAATATTTTAGATTTAGCTGTTTGTAAAGATATGATTCATTGAGTCGATATTTTTTTTACTTTCACTTCTTGATAATGCAATGTGCCGTCGCCATTTAATGTTATTATTGTTATTTATAATGAAAATAAGTTTATATGTTTCAAATATAAAATCATAAAATAATCTTCTCGCAAATAAATCATTGACTTACACTACACTTATTAATAATATAGCCTTCCCGCTCTCGTACAACATTTTAAGCTCTACATCATTAAATATAAGGCAGTCTATGCACGTATTAGGGGAAATTGCTTTAAATTTTTATAAATTAAATGATATTTTGGCTTTCCTGGCTACAACGACATATATTAATATAGCTTAAATTAGTTATAACAAATTGTAATCATTAAGAATGTCTCTTTAGTGACGTCCATTTAAATGGATATTTTAAATTAAAAATATTATAAAAAAATAAATTCAGCCAGATATAAGTAGCTTCAATTAGTATATCCTAACAAAATAACATAAGTTATTGTGTCTGAATTGTAGCTTTTATGACAAACCGTAGTTAGAAAGTTAGCAATATTTACACTGCCGTGTCTCGGAAAGCATGTAAAGTCGTCTGATCCTGCAGCTGAACTGTGTCCGGTAGCTTAAGATTTGGTGCCCCATCGGGCTATAAGAGTGACGGAATAGAGTGTACTAGGGTTGGACACACTCATGCACTACAATAATATGTCCTGTGCTGCTGTGGCTAGTATCCCTTGAAAATGATCCCCGTGACCGACATCGACCTGAAGGACATGATCGTAAGATGTTAAACACAAAACCGAACCAAAAATTTATGAAACTTATATTAATGTTAACCACATTGGAGTTTTTAACGAAATTTTATATTGATTAAATTCGTAAAACTCATTCTTAATTGTATTTCACTTAAATGCATAGAATTATTGATTTAATCGAAAGTCATAACAAAAGAATAAATAGAAAATGTCAACTCATATTTACCCGTTGCATATATTACAACATGACTCACCATTTTTGGTACGAATAGACGTCTGAATAACATTATAAGCTAACGATATTTGTATTTGTAATAAATAAGTAAAAACAATAACGAATATTCTTCTACGTTGTTTATCGATAATATAAATCAATTTCGTAATGCTCGTCAATCGATCCATTTCAACCTGTCCGCAATCCGTATTCATTTTTCACAGTAAACACATAAAATGATATCAGTAAATTATTACAGATGTTTATAAATGTTGAATATTGCAAGTTGTACAAAACGCATAATATAATGTGCAACATTGTTTCGTTTGCTATGTGTTGAATGTAACCCTACTTTCTGCATTGCACAACACGGACTCGACAAAGATATTTGATTTATCGTTCAGCCATTCAATAGCCACTTAATTTCTTCGATCCATTTAGAACAACTTGGACGAGTTTCGTTATCGTTAGGTAAGTTGTTCTGCGTATGTCCGAGAAGATTCCTAGCCTATAAAACAAGATTTTAGGTATCACACACTTATATACCTACTATGCTCACTTATATACTTACTCACATATTCTACCCGCCAAACAGAAATACTTAGTATTATTGTGTCCCAGTATGTAGTGAGCCATTATAATTATAGGTATAAGAGGCATAATATCTTAGTTCCCAAGGTTGGTGGCGCATTGAGGGTTGTAGTAATGTTTAATATTTGTTACAGCGCCAATGTTTATGGGCGGTACTGAACACTTACCATCGGTTGACTCGATTGATATTATATTTGAATACGAAACAAGATATAAACGCGTAGATTAGATGCGTTCATTTTGCATTACAAAATTGTATCGACTTGTATATGTGTTTACAAATGTCTGCAACTGTTCAGTATTTTGTCCCGTCTTTGAAGCAGAACTGCATTCCAAGTAAAAAACAGTTAAGACGATTACAATTTACTTAAGCCCTAACTTAACTGTCATTATAGAAGATCATTATATCTTATCTTCCTGTGCAAATATATAATCTTTACCAGCTTTACCTAGACCCTAATCGTCACGTTTATTAATTTTAGCCTTTATATATATTCGCTATTTTTATACAGCCTAGCCTTTATATATAGTTACATATAGACACAGATACAACCATCTCAGTTATTATTATATAGCTATATGTGATTTTAACGTAACTACCAATCAATCATGAATATTTTCTATGATTATGGTAGCTTGATACGAATTGGGATTATGATTTTTTTATGTAAACATATATTTGGCGCGCCTTGGGGGTAAAACACGTTTACCGTGATGGCAAACGACATGACGCTGTCTTATGCCTTCATGCCTCTGCTGACTTATTCTCTCGCCCTTGTGTGTGCGTGGCGTCTATACTACATACTTCGAACTATATATTATGATAATAAGAAAAATATATGTATTTCTTTAATGAAGCACTACATTTGTAATATTTTTTTACGATTACTACTAGTTAATTAAATTAATTTTATAATTTCTATTTAATATAGACAAAGACGATAAAAATAGTCGTAGACTTAAATTTATTCTATAAATTAGTGCTAAAGCCCCAACGTTGGGAAATCTTTTAACTAATAAGACTTGAAACTTACAATATTTAAAATTTCATTATGATTATTTTGCTCATGATACTCGATAAATACAATACAGTTTAATGAAAACTTTCGAATGTGATTAAAATGTCCGCTGATTGAAAGTTGATTGCCGTTTTGTTACGGCATTGCATTGACGGTAAAATCAGTTAAGTGCGGACCGACCTCTTGCACCGTGTTCTGTATCATATTGAAAATTGACAACAATCACGTATTTCTTAGGAATCAAATTAATATTTACATCTATGCTATATATACATACATTATAGGTACAGTAATAAGAACGTCTGTTTAAAATATTATTTTCATTGAAGCATATAAAAAGTTTATGTTAAAAAAACTATAATTAAAGCCTGCCTTCAAATTATTACTAATATTTATTACTACTCCTTACTTAAAACACTTTCCCTTCAATTAAGCGTTAAGATATTAGTAGGAATAGTCTAGTGCAGAATCGAACCAGCTACTTTTTAATCGCTAGGCGTTACGTAATGCATTGAGCTATTGAAGCTTAATTTATCTATATATATATATATATATATATATATATATATATATATATATATATATATATATATATATATTCTAATATGATAACTTATTTGGTTGACCATGGGTAACGACGTCATGTTACTTTACAGAGAGCACTTTTAATAGTTCATTTTTTACCATATATGGTGAACAAAAAGTATGGGCCAGACTATGCCAAGTTGCAATCGATTGTGGAGCTTGACTGACATAGAACGAAAAGACACAAATATTTGAAGGTCGCATAATCTTTATATATGGAAAAATCTAGTATAACTATTATTTTAGCTAGAAAGTATCTCGATATTGACGTTAAGTATGTTCCTTTTACGTTTAAAGGAAAAATTTGAAAAACCTCGCATATGTATGTATACAATGTATTTTTTTAATGCAAATATTTTTATGTATAAGGGATAATAATTACCTGAGCATTATAATTTTTTTTATAGAATAGGAAAGCGGACGAGCATATGGGCCACCTGATGGTAAGTGGTCACCAAACGCCCTTAGACATTGGCATTGTAAGAAACGTCAACCATCGCTTACATAGCCAATGCGCCACCAACCTTGGGAACTAAGGTTTTATGTCCCTTGTGCCTGTAATTACACTCGCTCACTCACCCTTCAAACCGGAACACAACAATATCAAGTATTAATGTTTTGCGGTATAATATCTGATGAGTGGGTGGTACCTACACAGACGAGCTTGCACAAAGCCCTACCACCAGAAATTAAACGGTAGCTCTCCTATTCCTATCCTATACGTGGAAATTTCTAGCCGAGGTTATCAATATGGTCTTTATTAGCTTCGACGATTTTAATAGTTATTATTATTTTATTGAATATATTAAAAGATATCATGGAAATTTCCACGAGAAAAATCTCTATATAATTATTCGTCATTTGTGTGAATATATCAATAACATCAACCACTAAGGCCACTAAGGCTAGAATATATATACCGTTTGCCTATCTAGCAAGCAAGGAAAATCTGTTTATAGATATAATAAACCAAATCCAATAGTACCCTTGAGTAGGTGTAAAAATCTGAATTAGCTTTTTAAATATAAGTGTACATGCAAACTATCGAAATCAGTTTCATTTTTTTTTTATCAAGAATGTGAAGCTTCGTAATGGAATAATTAAAAAACACTCCTTCAATCTTCAGTTAACTACTACAAAAACAAACAATGATCATAAAGTACGTTAGTAAGCATGTTGCTTTAAATTTTCTTATTTAACTGTATAGGTATATAATAAAATTTCATTTCAGATACTTAAATCACAAAATATGTGCATGCATTTCGTTAAGGATCATATTGCGTTTTTCAAATATCACGAGACTTAACAAAATGCTCGCTTACTCATATTTACCTTGAAAACGAATTAACGACAGCCACATCTATATCATAAAAAAAATCTGCGAGTCCCTCAACCTCAGAATCCGGTGTAAGCGAGGGAGGTAGAGTGGCCGTCGGTGAGGCTCCATCGGCAGAGTGACCCGCGCAATTGAAGAGCACAGGTTCCGCCTGCACCATGGGCAACATGGCTTATTTCCAAAAACTTACACTACCACAGTTATCACAACGAAAACCTCCATAAATAAACTTGAAACACAATTTATATCTGCATCCAAACACACACTGCATTGCGCCACGCTTGCCGCGACGCTATTATCCAAGCAGATTTTTGATTGAACGCAATTTTAGTAGTTCTTAGATATTTAATGTAATTGAATGGACATTTGTAATGTTAAATCATTAGAACATGCAACCACTTTATTACGCAGCTAATAAAGTATTGTATAATTGTAATTTCCTATCGATACTTGTGCGAAACGTTCGCTACAAAACGATGATGAAAGTCAACTGAAAGACGAGACATACATATACATACATCCTTGTCTACTTCACAAGTTATCAACACGGCGCTGTGCGGCGCGGCAGCAGCAACGCGATACGACACGCAATGACGACGGCGCGGGGCGTCTGCTGCGAACTGGCTGAAGTCTGAACCATATCGCTGCTGTAGTCACACCTACGTCATTTCCATCTAAGCAAAACTCTCTCGATCTCGCTCGCTGACGCGACGGCTACATTACGCTGTGACGATTAAGACCGAAGGTAAACGAAAGAATATTATTGGAATTCAGATAAACAAATTTATCTATTAACTAACCATCTATTAAATGTAAACTATATAATTAATCAAAAAAAAGTTGATTGAGTGCGAATATTACTACAAAACAGGGTGATTTTAGAAATGATTCATAAATATTACTCAAACCCTTAAATAATCCCATTAAATATTATTCTTGAACTTTAATCCTGTTCAAAGGCATCGTTATCGTATTTACTAAAGGTAAACCAGTCTCCACGTAACGAAAGCGAAGCTAGCTATGGGTAGATATCTATAGACATGAAAGTGAAATGGAACAGTATTCGTGTCAAGTGCACAATTTAGATAACAAGGTCAACGTATTGCATAACTTATTTTAGTATTATTGCTCATTCGAGATTCTTATATTTATTAAATTGAACAATTCGCATACAAGCGAAATTATACGATATATATTGAAAAAATTAAGCCACTCAAAATTAAGTAGTTTATTTTTATTTTTATCTTCAGTAAAGGATTTAATATTATTTACAATTTAGAACGACCTTATTAAGGTTTTATTTACACAAGCAAAAAATATTTTATTTTAAACTTCTTGTTAAATATTCAACTGTCTCCCTAAAGAAAATAAAATAAATATATGACTTTTATTATGAAATAAAAGTAGCAACGTAAACAAAGTGTAACGAATAAAGAAGTAGTAGAGGAAGAGCAAGCACGCGCGGCGTGTGCAGATATCGGTGCAGGCGGCCCCGCGGATCTGTGTCAGTGGGTCACGGCAATGACGTGGCACACGGCCGCGGCGAGCCGCGCACTTCATTCTAATTCCGCTTCGCCGGTGTCTTCTCACTACTAGCTATTTACACCCTAATATGTTAACCTGTCAAATTGGCACGTCGACGAACAACTACACTTACGACGTTACGAGCCTAACAAAGTCACAATTGACAATGACCAACTAAAAGGCGACCTTGTATTCACGTAACAGAAAATAATATCAGATTTGTAAATCATTGTGAATAACTCGAGAAATTGATGAAATATAAAGCATAAAAAAGCTACTCAATTTAATAATTATTTTCCTGATATTTTTCTTTCATTCTTATCTAATCAACGTGAAGCAATCTTTATAAAAGTTGTGACTACAATTTCAATTGGCAAAGATATATTTATAATAATAAAGCAATTGTCATTATATCTATTTATAAGCTATATTATGTACAAGCGACGAACATTAAATATAATATTAAAAATATTTAAGCGTTACGTACGACACTAATACCAAAGAATGAGTTCTTGTCTCCGGGGAAAATCCTTAATATAATGCAATGAAACGAGTGATGAGAATAAGTGGTGAGCATATTGTTATGGGACCAAGTATTAAAAGAATAACAAAATCAATCTTCTTAGATAACAGAGTACAGTGTTATTTGTTTTTTAAATCTATTAAATGTTAGATGACTTGTACCTTTAAAATCATTTTACCAATTATTTACAATTATAAATTGTAAGTTTTATAGAAGATAATTAAAGGAAAAGAAAGGATTTCCTTGTGCAAAACTTTTTTTCAGCGCCATAAAAACATATTGTAGACATTTACGATGACGTTACTTATCATTGCTTGTCAATACCGTTTCACAAGTCATGATTGCGTTAATGCTGCTTCGTTGAAACAGTTGATTCCATGAATAAAACAACCACGATCAAAAGTATTCAATTAGTCATTGGTATTTCTATATGCTTAAACTGAATTAAATGCATCGTTTACTCATTTTGTTACTGGACCAGGAAAAAAAAATGGAACAAGGGCACAACTTTATGTTCTATTTTCAAAAATTTCTGCCATTGTTCTTCGTAAATTATTGTTCATATAATTTGTAATATAAGTGTAAATATGTATAAAGTTGTTATAGATAATATTACTAATATATATTTTTTTGTTTGGTTGTATTCCAAAACTGGCTAAGGGTGTTTATATACATATATCCTTAGGATATAATTATGTTTTTTGTGAAATCACATCAAAAAGTTCGATTAAAATCTAATATGTTCTTTCTGATGCGAGCACAGATGTTTCAGAAAGTATGTAATAACTTTGAAATGTAGCATATAATAAACGAACAGAGTGTGTAAAATACTCATTGTGTACACGTGAATGCAACAAATTCAGGACAAAATAAAGCAGAATTGGTGGGAGTTTCGACTACGCAGGTAGCTTTACACGTGTCGTAAGACAGGGTGCAATACGCCTACACCTTCGCTCTGATTGGCGTACCCTCTCCGTACTTATGCACCCATTTTCCGTTTTTTTACAGTTGATATGGAAATTATTTTATGAATATACTGGAAAATGCCAGTACAAAGATTTTGGTTACGATATGAAGAAGATATCAAATAAACATTTTTTATACAGTTACTACCGTAAAATCTCACTCGGAATCACATCACAAGGAATAATATTTGTGGTCAAAAAAATAATGTTTAAACCAACAAAGTTAAAAGAATAATCGGTAACAAAATATATTTTAATAGAATTGCACTATCTTAAGTGCATTGCATTTAAACAGTTTAATCAGCTTAATGTGTGACTTTTTACAATGCTCTGCTTGATGTGAAGAAGTTAGTCGAAATGGAATCGGAGTCGAAAGTGTCAAATTTTAAACTCAAATGTTATTGTAAGAAATAAATATATATATTGTGTCTACTCGCACAGTTTTAAAGTCGACGACGGTTTTATTTTTTCGTATATTTAACAAACTTTTATCAGATCATCCTGAAACGTCATTTTAAATTTGCAATTCAATTGACAATTTACTAAGAATTTTTATATTTAAATATTTAAATCCATAAAAAATTCCCTAGTTTTTAAAATAAGGAATTTTTTTAATCGTATTTTAAAACAAGTCATTTTTTAAAATACAATTTATTTTTAAAATGAAAAATGAATCACTACGAACATGCTTACGAAAAGGAAAAGAAAAATGTTACTTGCGGGAATAGTAAGTTTGAATATCTATTAGGGTAGGGAAGTTTTTAGATATTAATTAATATATATTTGACACATGGTAATAAGATTCTTGGCAAAATTTTCAATATATTTCAATGACTGTTCATTGAAACATTTACTAGCATTTACGAATATTTGCTACAAGCTTGTAGCAACGGCCATAGAATAATGTAGATGTTTTATGTTTTCGTCAACTCGCAATGGAACTTGAATTTATAATATAATTTCGAATTCAATTTCTTAATAAAATGATAAACAAACTATCCAGCCGGAGGGACTCTAAAGGGCTATTACTTTGCAACACATAGCAGTTGCCAATTCAACCGATGCAATTATTATATTTTACATCAAACTCATTAAAATATTTGACACGAACATCGTGGCAGCAGGTATATAAACTACAGAATTGCAATTACATTCCAATGAGGTTTTTATTATAATATACTGTCGTGAGTTTGCCGAAAATAAAACTATTGTAAAAGGAAGATAATACTTAGATTATTAATTGAAAATGAAATGTATATATAAATTATTACAGTTTGTGTATTACAAGAAACGCGTATTATACTTTCAATAGTCCTATATTGATTTAAATAGTTTATGTGAGCTGATATTATTTTTATTTTTTATTGTATAATTAATACAGTATTATGTGTATCTTTTAATTTTGAGTTTAGTCAAAGTTATTGTTTTATAATAATTTTAACGTGAAGCCATTTCATAACGGGTGAATAATATATAAATTACCATAATGATTTGAGCGTTGTTTACGTATTCCCAACAAAAGTAAGAGGCGAGCTTATCGAGAAGAATCCTAGCAAATGCGTTGTTGCGTCACGTGGGCGGGCGGATCGATCAGGCAGGCGGTACGGCGGGCGCGTGCGCGAACACGACACGATCTTAATTATCGACCGCTAACTTTTCACCCAACACTTTTGGGGCAGGTTAGGCCTATGCTCTGGGGTCAAGGTCACGGTCCTTTTTCCCGCCGAATTACTATTCATAACCAGAACACAAAATTTAAAATTTACAAACAATCGTATAAAATAATAGAGTAAGATTGTTTTTTTAATTTAATTTTGATTATAAACATATAAAATTATATCAAAGACTTCGTAGAGTTATATACTATTCTTTACTTTCCTTCTACTTCAAGTATTTTTATAATAAATTATTAAGATTATAATGGTATGCCTCGTGTTACTTACTCTTTTTGCTTTCATCAAAGTTCTTCGTACCTAAGCTAGTTCGTTGAACTTTCGTTTTATAAAGTTATACGCATAAGTAAAAGTGTAGCACTTCGATAATAGCGATAGAATAAGATAACTACGATTAAACGTAGATAATTAGGATAAAATCTATTGATATCTATGCATATTCGGTTGAAAAATATTTGTTATTTTAGACCTAAATCTGTTATATTCCTTTGGGGAATGTTTCGTTAAGCATAAGTTCAATGTATGAATGAAAGGTTACAGGGTGAAAGGCGAAATAGTTTTAAGAATCTTAAACAGACGATTTTAGAAAGGTCGCCGTTGGACGGGAAATTGAAAAATTATTTATTTTTGTAGTGACACAACATATATTAAACTATATTTGTTTTTAAAATAAAAAATATAGCTGTAGTAAAATGAGTTACGTCATAAGTACATTAATACCGTATTATACATGTAGTATGCTATATGTTTGCGTGCACCACCTTTGTTAAATTTCTTTTAAATCTTAGTTATATTTAATGAAATATTATGATGAATTATACATAATAAAATGATTATGCGATCTCTTCACTAGTATGAGAGGTCACTGTAGCCTGTAACTAGTCAACAAAACAATTTCAGCCCAAGTTGACAACTAAGACAATTACAATTCTAGATATATTTTTTCCTGAACATTCAAAATGTCTTAATTATTTTGTTTTGATCAAACATTTTCTAAAAATAACTTTTGAAACTCAACGTTTAATTTACCTCTCAATATATTTGTCCCACGCTGACACAGAGATATGGAATTTTCTGGAGTCTTCTAATATTCGTCTAGGAACCGAGAAATAAAATAAAGAATTAACTAGCCCGCATTTTTACCTGCGTAGATTACGGTTTGTGATAAAAACCCTTGTTTAGCATTTTTTTTATAAAGACGGATTAAATAAATTTTGAATTATACATACATATGATATGATTTTTAAATGATTAGAAAGTTATGCTGGACTGTACCGTAAAACTTCTATTCTACGGCACGCAACTCTAGACTTTTCGAAGTTAAGTAATTTTTAAACTGTGAAGGGTAACACCGTAAGGACGCCTTTTTTTCATGGAGTTCTCTTCGTCGTCATCATAAAAATTTGCAAACTTCTATCGCCTTCACTCCACTGCAGCTGAATTCTTTTCATACTAAGAAGAGGCTCATGGCCAACAGTGGGACATATTATAAACAGGGCTGATTTTAATATTATTATACATTGTAGCTATTGTACCACGGAAGTTACGTTTAATCTTTGCTTTATTTTTTCTAATTAAGTATTAAGGTCTTTATTATAGTTCTTTCTATCTTTAAAAGCACGTTAAATTCTTACTAAATTACATTTCCTATTTAAACAATTTTGGGGCAAAGTTGGAAATCACACTGTGTTTTCATTTCTCCGAGAATTAAAAAACAAGTTGATATAGTTTCTAAAAGCCTGGTATATGCGCTGGCGGTTGTACATTTCGTTAAAATTAAACCATTTTCACACAAATTTAATTATAAAATATCATATGCCAAATATACATGATTCTTAGTAAATTGATAATGAATATTTATTTAGTAATATATAAAACAGTAACAGACTCAAGGTAAACAGCGATGCTTTGACCGGTTTCTACTATGAAGACAGGACCAACACAGGGTCGGTAGGACATTCGTCATCGTATTCATGTTTTTACCTATATACAGTATATAACTAACACAATCTAAGTACTACTGACAAATCAATCAATCATCATCATTTAACGGTTTCCACAGTCTGTTCCTATTGAAATTGATATAATCAGTATTATTTAAAATAATACATAAATTGCTTAAATTAAAATTGGATATTAAATGTTTTATAATGTTAACTATGTATGTTTGCTCGTTGACTTGTAATATTTTAAAGCATTTACCGCCATTGTGACAAGTCATTTATTAAAACGCTAAATTACTCCTGAAATTTATCTACTTAAAAAAGCATAAGTATTATAATAGTGGTGGTAGAGCTTTTTACTTGTGGTAGAGACCATCCACACGTCAGATATTCTACCGCAAAACAGCAGTACTTGGTATTATTGTGTTCCGATTTGAAGGGTGAGTGAGCCAGTGTAATTACAGACACAAGTGACATAACATCTTAGTTTCCAAGGTTGGTGGCACATTGGTGATGTAAGCGATGGGTAACATTTCTTACAATGCCAATGTCTATGGGCGTTGGTGACCACTTACCATCAGGTGGCCCATATGCTCGTCCGCCTTCCTATTCTATATAAAAAAAAGTAATTTGTGTAATTTATTAAGGGAAATTTGGAAATAGAGTTATAGAATATCAATCAATCCTACGACTTTCACATAGCACGACAGCCACTTTACCATTGTGCTATTGAGATTTAATGTTGCCTAGCAAAATAAGGAAAGTCGACGACACTAGTTTTCCTTAAGCAAAATAAATGCGCAGGAGAAGTACGCGTCAGCGATAACAGCAGTAATGGCAGCGAGAGTGGGTTTCCTTGGTTGCGAATTGATCGCAACATTACCGTTTCGAAGTATAAAGAGGCACTGGTGTCGTCATGGCGACCGCCAATCGCTGATGCCGTCACAGTGTCGCCGCTCTTACTAACATAGTTCAATAGCTTCTGATTTCAAGATATTATATCTAAGTATAAGGTAATAACATGTTTACCTGTTTCAATCTTACCCATGTAAATTATGCAACTGTAGTTTAAGCAAAGGCCATGAGTTTTTCAATTCTCCTTATTTTACAGTTATTGTACTGAATTCATATTAAATGTTATAAACAAACCTAGCTAGCCCATGCTAAGGAGTTATTTTGATTATGCTATTTAATAATTTAATTAATTTAATATACTACGAATACTAACTCCAGGCTATTTTATCATCTTGTAAAGAATAATGTTATTATGAACTTTAATATTATTTATTGAGAAATGCAATAATAATATAATTTTTCTGTATAAGATTATTTTTATATTATTTTTAATAGTTTTAATAATAAAAATTTCTATACGTCGAGCGAGGCCGGCAAATATTAGCTAGTTTGCTATATATACACAATTTATGTACAATCGCAGTATCATATTCCATATAGTTTCTGATATTCAGTATTTCTATCGGACTATTATTCTATTAAGTTCTAATTAGTTATTTACACAGAAACGAAGCAACGGGTCGACTAGTTATTTCGTAATTCATAACAATAGTTTGTGGACTACAGTGTCACGCACTTATAATATCGGCAAAAAATACATGAGAGAGAAGCAGCGAATGAAAGTAGTAGTATAATATACATGATCTAGCGTTACGTTTGCGACATTTTTAATATATTTAATATCAACCAAACGTGTAAAAACGAAGGTTTAATTAGTAATAATATCATTAGTTTTAATTTTTCATCCAACTCGTTTGTAAACGTTAATTACTTATAATGAACTTTTTTCTGCTAAGGATGATTTAAATAATAAATTTGCCGAAAAAAGGCGAGTAAAGTGTTTATTTGATTTCAATTGTTTTGCTGACTAGCTCCTCGGAGCAATTATTGTAAGGAATAAGTCATACTCAATAAATGTTTTTATTTTATTCAATACAAGTGCTTTTGTTTCTTTGTAAAAAAATTACCTTCCATTAGAGGGCTTCACCGAAGGGCCTTCCTCCAAATTTTGATACAGGGCCCATAAAGGGCAAGCTACGCGCTCTGTATAATATCTATATATTTATAGAAAAAATGACCAATTACCTTGCATTTTCACCAGATAGCACTTGCATAAATGTTGCATTGATGTGAAAGGCGCCATTCAGCGCCGTATTCCGACGCTCCGTGGCTATGAATAATTAGTAAACGTACTCCTCGCAAATGTATCTGTAACAAAAAGTCATAAGTCAAAATAAGAGGGCAACATATTATGTCCGCATAGTTATAGTATATTAAATACTTAAGATATACTGGTAAATTTAAGTTATTATGCCTGTTAATACTTTTTTGGTGATCATTAGAAAAAAATATTAAGCCTTTGCCAACATTGGTAAGGCTTTGTGAAGACCCGCTTATCCGCCCATCAATAAATCTAACGCCAAACATCAACACTGTACTGTTGTGGTTTAAAGGGTGAGCGAGTCAATGTAATTACAGCCCCACGAGTTAAAACTAATCTTAAAATTATACTACTATAAGTATTAAAGGTATTCTTGCAATGCTAATGTATATGGATAAAAGTGTATAATTATAATTATATAGGTACTTCTCTATCATCGTTTTAAAAGTAACATTTTACCTATGTTTCTTATTTTAGCTATTGTAATTACACATTTGTTTTCAAAATAATTAAAATAACTTGTTTTTTTTCTAGCAAGTACCTTATTCACGCCTGAAAAATATCACTAATTTATGCATTAGGTATTAAAAGAGAAAAGTAAAAAAAAAAAGATTTTAAACTTTTTACAAATTCTAAAAAAGTAATTAGATTAAAAAAATCTCATTGCTATATGACCAATTTATTAATTAAAGAAATAAAGATAAATCTCGACGAACACAAGTCTTACGAACCAAAAATTTATAGGAAGTGGTTCAAACTTTACAAGTTTTCAAGTCTGCCATTTTTCGCAATGTTAACCGATAGGATTAGGGAGGATACGAAACTTTAAGGGCAAGGTCGCAAAAACGTAGTAATGGCGAGAGAGGACAGCTTTAAAGCCAGAAAATGTGAGCACTGTGCAATGAAATAGTACTTCGAATACTCTTGGGGCACCAAAGCCATTAAAAAATATAGATAATACGACTGAATAACACTTAGCTACTACATTACATTTACTTTCAGGCAGGCAAATGCTGTTCACAGATAAATCTCATTTTTGTCGTATGCTAATTTTGAACGATAAAAGGGTCAAAGTATGGAGAATTCCTTGGAAAGATATGCTCAAGATATAATTGTTAGAGAAGAAAAGCCTTTAAAGACAGTTTCTAAAAATTAGAGCCGGTTGGCGTGGTTGGTAGAACACTTGCCTTTCACGCCGAAGGTTGTGGGTTCGATTCCCACCCAGGACAGACATTTGTGTGCATGAACATGTCTGTTTGTCCTGAGTCTGGGTGTAATTATCTATATAAGTATGTATTTACAAAAGAAAAGTAGTATATGTAGTATATCAGTTGTCTGGTTTCTATAGCACAAGCTTTGTACAGGCTTAATTTGGGATCAGATGGCCGTGTGTGAAAAATGTCCCAGGATATTATATTATTAATTGTGGGCCTGACAGGCACGATATGTTAAAGACTTTTGCCTTCTAAATTGGGGATAATTCTCTTATAATCAATAATAATGCTCGGCCACATTAAGCAGCGACAGTATCGGAATAACTTATCTATGTTAAAATTGACGTTATGGAGTATCCAGCACGCTTGTCAGAGCTAACCAATACTCGATAGAGCATATATGGAATAAATTAGGAAGATAAGCTAAACAAAAAAATCCAGTACCAGCTAATATAAGGGGTCACTAAAATGAATTAGTTGAAGAATAAAATCTCATGCCTTACTTTTATTGAGGATTTTACTAAAAAGTATATCCAGACCTCAGATCAAAACGCGTAGCGTTATTAGTTTTAACTATCGAAGGTTTAAATAGCAACATTTATTTCGACCGAAGTGTTTGTGAAACGCAATCAGGAATATATATATGTACGTCTACTTACGCTCAAATAAAATTTGTAATTATACCGAACGCAGTTCAAATATTATAAAAATAGAACAGCAAATCAAAGATTTGGATTGGATTTTAATTTAAATAGAAATACAATATGTTTAATAAATGAATATTTTATTTTATCAACAGTCGTACATAGTCGTAGCCATGCTATAGTCGTTCATACTTTTTACAAAATAAGTATATTACAAGTATGGTGCGTAATAAGCTATGATTTATGCTTTTCCATGAGAATGATATATGCAGATAATTTTATATTATATATCTTTTTTATGAGTCAGTTCGGGAAATTGACAATTTTTCTTATGAAAGGACAACAGCGAACATTTTACTTACAATTATGAAAATAAGAAGTTATCGACTTATAATTGTTTTTTTTATTAACTTTTTTTTTCCACACAATGTTCGGTGTAATCATATATTCGAAGCGGTTATTATTTCAATTATTGCGAATTACCTTATATAAATTTCAACGGGGGGTCAAACAAACAAAAATTCACACCATCTTAGAAATTAGTAAGTGGACATACAATTGAAAGAAGAAAGTATTTGATCTATATAAAAGCATAAGATATCCACTCAATGTTTGAGTTTTGTGATTAGAGGCAATATACGATTTATGAAACCGTTATATTTATTAAAAGATAGTCTTCCTGAAAAAATGTAGCGCTTGATTCCGTATCGTTTGCATTCCATAGTACCATACTAACATTTGTTTGTGGCTTGGGGCACAAGACCCGTCTCTTAATGAGACAAAACAGAAAGAGTTTATAGTATTAATTATTGAATCCAGACTAGTTTTGTCTAAGCATTACTTTGCATTGTTAAAAAAAATAATAATAAAAATGTGGCTACCGAAGGTCACTCGTATCAAACGATCTCTACTTCCAGAGATCGATCTTTATGTTTGCACTATACTATACTGCTAAAGTTGCTGTAATGTTCGATAGGACGTAGGAAAGTTAACGAATCACTTTTTACATGAGTAATTTGTTTAGCTTATATTTCGTGCTTAGTTTGGACGGTTATGTGAAAAGTCAATAACTAAGAAGTAGCCAAAAACGGATGATGATATGATGATAATTCATATTATATATTAATATCGGAAAACCACTAGAAGTTTTTCTAATTATTTCTTCCTTCTATAGCTGTGAGGACTGGTACTGTATAGGTAGTGATAGCTGATAAAACACATTAAGAAAAGAGCAAATCCAAGTCGTAATTGCGACAAATTGTGTCGCTTCTACTGTAGCGTTTTCGATGACTATCAATCGTCGTAATATTTAGAAAATGACATTAAATTAAAGATGATTTATAGATTCGCCAATATGCCTACTTTCAATAAGCTTACTTATTATAGAAGTGATTGGGATAGGACAATGAACGACAATCCTGTCCGCAATGAATAAAGAACAATTAGTTATCATACAACATGTAATCATTTTAATCTTGACCAGCTTTACGATTAATAGTTTATTTCTTTTCAATTGTAATTTTGGTCCTTCGAAATTAAATTTATTGTTTACTTTAATTTTACGTAACTTGAAAGAAAATCTGTGTACGGTTACAATGTGTGACATATTGTAGTAATCGTAACAATAAGAAAAACTAAATTTTATATAGCATGAAAATTAATTGAATGGAAATTAGTTATGCAAGCGATAACGGAGTAACGGTAAAGCCAGTATTAAGCTGAATGGTACGATACACCAATACGTTCCGAATTTTGCGCTTACAATATTAAAAGTCTGTAATCAACTTATTTAAAACGTTTAAAATATTTCAAGGTAGTCATAAAAAGACTAACCGGTTTAATTAGAAATGAGAAGTTGAAATCTATTTCATAAAATAGTTCAAAACTTAAACCGAAATGTGATTTTATTTTAAGAATCGTAAGGTAATAATAATACGTATACAGACTTTAAGAATAAAATATTTTTATAAAATACATTTTTTCCACTCGTTTTAAAAATACTGTTAAATAAAACATGTACCTATTCAAAAGAAAGTCGAGCTTACATACACCATAAGAATATAGTACCTACAGCATTTACAATTCACAAAGTCCAAAGTAATTATATTGTATGAAAGGGTATAAGTATCAAGGCGCGGCGCAATTTTTGTAGTGAAAATTATTTTATGTTAGCCATGTAATAGCCATGTAAATTTATTATCTTTTCACGAAGAATAAATAAAAATAAAATTGTGTAAATTGTGTAAATTTTATTTTTCGTGGTTAATTTAGCCCTTATACAAATTGTAACTCATTACTGACATTGCTTGTGACAATTTAAAAGCAAAAACTTCTCAGTAACAGTAATGATAATAGAAATTGTTATACGAATCATCATATAATACGCAGTAACATGAAAATACCAGTGAGCCATATCAAGTATATCTTGAAATTATTGGAATTAAGACATAAGATATCCCTTGATCAATTGATAATTTTATGACATTCAAATTCAACTGGAGCCGCGTAATTAATTATGTAACATTTTTTTTTATTGTCAGCAGATAGAGTTGTTGCAAAATTATCTTTTGTCGCAAAGAAATATTTGCTAAAGAAAGTTTTCTCAACAAATTATAGAAAGGATATAAGAATATGTTAATAAAACTATATCTAAATTGTATTAATATTTTTTATCACTGGTTATCAAAACCCCTTTTGAACTGGAGATTACACAGCTTAACTGAGTAATTTCAATTAATCAGTTAATTTATACAGTACATTAATTAATAATACTATGTACAAGCATCTCAATGTTTTACCTCTGAATCTTTTTCAAATTACAAATATTAAGAGATCAGTAAAATTTAAATGCAAATATTTTGTCAAGCTATATATACACCTACCTAGATGAGAAAATACAAAAAGGATTTTCAATATTAATGGAACAAAAAACTTGTTGAATTGAGGGTGGGAAAGTAGTTTAAAATTTAAGATTTATTGGCTTTGGAAATGAAAGTAGAGTAGAGTAGCAGGGTTGAAAAAGAGTGTGTTCTTAAGTTTTTTAATTTATTATCAACTTATCATCATTAATTGATAAAACAAATAATATTATACCATAACACACCACACAGAAGCATTTGATCCCAAATTATTTGTTTGTAAAATTAAGAATGGTCATTGTAATGGCTGTGCTAGGATAATATTTTTTTCTACTTTCAATTAAAAAACATGTAATTATAAAACAAACATCAATAAATCATCAGATATCAATAAAAGGTATATTTCATAAAGTTTTATAATATAGTGCAGTTTTAAAAAACAGAAGAGATAAGAAAGAGTGACACTGTTGGTAATCAAACCATAAAAATTCAGATTAAAGTTTAATTGGTTAAGATTTGGGTATGGTTTGAGATTGATCTGCTGATTTAAGAACTGGAGGTAATTGAGGTATGAAACATATTATTATTATGAACAATTGACACATTCCAAGTGGATGATTCAACCTCATGACAAATGTTCTCCAGACAATACATTGTTTATAGTCACACAAATGATGAATTAAAAATATTTTTCTATGAAAATTGACATAATTACTATTTTTACATATAATTGTTATATATTATTGTATATTTTTGTGCAAAAAAAAAAACAAAGGTGTGGGAAAGCTTATACATTTATCAAGTGATTGTACATGTTCACCCTCAAGCTCTTGACTAAGGTTTAAAGGTAAGCAAATTATTATTTTTATATGGCTACATGCTTCATTAGTTAGGCTAGTTTTAAAAAGGTGAAAATACAAAGTACTTTTTGTTATTTTATACACAAATTACTATATACAAACTTTTATAAAAAATTTTGGCCAACCTTTTTTTTTTAATTTTTATTAATTACTTTTTTAATCTAAAGATATCATTATAATTTAAATATTTCTAATGATGACTCACATACAATAACAAGTTAATTTAAACAAAAACTGGTTACGAGTAGGTAATGTGAAGTATTGTACAAGATTTTTTTTTAAATATTTATATTTCTTACATGATCAACAAATTAACTATTCAATTAACAAACTCAAAGCTGCCTCCACATTCTCCATAAAAGAAAAATTGTAACAACCTTAGTGTTGCCTCAAGATTCTGTTATTACTATAAGTTGCAATGTTGTATAATCATTGATGACATATTTAAGATTTGCAGATAGAGCAATTGTCAACTATTGGTGGAAACTCACCATGAGCCTTATAATTGAAAATTGATCATTTTTATGTATTTTAATCACTCTATATTAATTATATAACATACAAGCCTTATATTATAATACATAATAAAGCCAATAAAAAATATATTTTAAGAATATTCTCTTTTTGAGAAAGCATTCTTTTTTTCAAACAATTACTTATACTAATATTATAAAGAAGAAGAGTGTAATTGTTTGAAAGCACCAATCTCAGGATCTACCAGGGTCTGATTTAAAAACCTTTTGAATTAAATAATCTGTGTATTGAAAAAGGTGATACAACTACATAACATAATTATCACTAAGCAGTAAGTACCACTCATTATATATTCTTCTATCAAACAGCAATACAATTTAGTTCCAAAGGTTGGCGGGGCATCGGCAGTGTATGAAATGGTTGATGTTTCATACAGCACCAATGTATGTATATGGGGCGGTAGTGACCATTTACCATCAAATTTCCATTTCCATATCCACCTGCCTATATTATATTAAAAAAATCATACTATTCTATCATACATAATTCATTACAACTCAAAAATTCAACCTGATTGTAGCATGTAGCAGGCAATAGGCATAAATTTATTGAATGAGATGCATTTAATTATCTAGTCATCCAGTATATGAAACACAATCATATTATCTAAAGTGAAAGTACTGGATACCACTTTATAATATTTAAATAAATGCTAGTGATATACAATTCTAAGAATCAGTTTTATTTAACAGATTTTATTTCATAACATGTTATTATTGTTATGACCAATCTTTTAATTTAGTAAATAACATTGATTGCTTTGCCACATATATCAATCCATAATGTTTACTATAAATACAAAATCATTAACTAGAAAAATAAATTTAATGTTCTCCATCCATATAAGAATTATGAAGATAGAAATCACTATGTGTATAAGCATATGATATGATAATGCTTATTAGTATTGTTATTTCAATATTAAATATTACCTACAATAGCATTGGTGATGAGAAAATAAATAGCCTATTGATTACAAGTTTACCTTACACACAAATTAAATTCAAACTTGAATATTATTAAGTTAATTAATTTGTTATAATCATGCCAGGTCTGTAAATTATACATTTGAATATAAAGTTTCAGCCAGTTGTTTATCGATATATCAGTTATCAAAAAGTATTGTATTATTTTTATGAAATATTATGTTGTCAAATTAATATCACATTTTGAAATTTATAATAACTTTTTTTAATATAAACCTTGTGATGATTATTTAATAAGATCACCAAGAAGATTCTACGTTAATTCCATAAGTAGTAAATGATACCCTTAAGTTACACTTTTCACTAAAAGTAGTAAAATTGCTTCTAGGCATCAATCAGTAGATAGTGAACAGCTCGCACCATGACGTCATTACATTGACAGTCAATAAAACACAGTAAACAAAACTAAGCTATTGGTTTATTATGGAGTTATTTTATCCATAGGAAACAACCACCGATAAGTTTGTTGTAAATTTTATCGTATTGCTTAACATTATGTTTTTAGAACAATGATAAATACTAATGTTTCAGGGCTAACCGCGACCAGTAGTTGACAGCAAAACTAAATAACATGGCGGCATCTTCTTGCAGCCGGTCTAAAAGGACTTATAAATATTTTGTACATTAAACACTTACCAAAAGTTTTGAAGATTTATAAATATATTTTCACAAAATCCAACTTGACATAGTCCAATGGGAAACAAATAAGTTCATATCAGACACCAATGGTAAAATGACGTAACATTCTCAACCTTCACGGTCGCACAGTACAAACGGCAGGTACAAGAAAGTTACTTTATAGAAAACACAGTGACCACTTTTTCACAAGCTTTTCACTAAACACTTTATTTACAAATTACACCTTTGACAATAACAATCATTAAAAGAGTTTGACAAAATAAACTAACGCGTTTTATTATTCTGCCAAAGAACAAACGTGACACGCAGTCAAGCAACCTCGTTCATAATTTTTTAATTTTTCACAACCCGCGGCGTGTTATCTTCGCTACAATAAATCGGATACTCGTACGAAAATAATTTTGAATATTTTTTTATTGTATATTAATCTGAGTGTCATATACGGCAACAAATAATATCAGAAGAAGCTTAATAAGCTTTTTATGTATCTATTCACATGTACAATAGAATATTTATAAAATCTGGATGACATATTTTTTAAATGACACCACGATATATGTCACGCAATCTCAATTATTTGTAGACCGTACTACGTTTGAAAGGTTAAGCTGTATACACAAACACACCTTTTTAATAAAAAATTATCATAAAATATATTATTATTATCGCTAAAAATGTCGTCACGCCTGGCAGATGGAAAAATTTGAATTAAATTTTTAATTAAAGAAAATCAAAAAATAAATATAAGGTTAGAGTTCCGTTTATAAAACAAAAATATTGTTATTATTTTAAGTGCTGTTCCGCTCCATGTGTGCACGTTGCGTAGAGAGCGGCAATGATAGCATAAGTATGAGAGCTTCATGACGGTGTTCGTGATGGCAACGTCACGGCACACGCGTCGGTCTTACACCGATATTCCACATCATTAAATTTAATTTATTGCGTAAGCTAAAGGAGCGTCCCCAACGTATTCTCATTAAATAAGCCTTACTACCCGCTTTCAAACTTTTATGAAGGCCAACTAAAAAGATTCATACGAACAAGGTACAATCAGTTAACATTATTTTATATATGGTGACAACCTAACTCATTAAAGTACGCAAAAGTAATTTGAAATTATAGGAATTTAAGTCAAGTCAAATAACTTTGTCGAACATTGTAAAACTTCCTACGAAATTCATACTGACATTTTTGACATGATCATATAAATTCGAGATTGATTCTGTATCGACTTTTTGTCAACTCGAAACAAATGATTGTTGCAAATAATATAGTCAGTGTGACAAATTAGTTTTTTTGCAAATATTGTGAAGTGGTGTATCTATAATATTTTATAACGATTTAAGCTTATTAAAGTAATTTTTGTATAGATTACACAATATGGCTTTACCTTGGCATATTCCTCTCGAAGCAATTTCTAGTTTAAAAGAAAATGAACGCCCTATTGAATCCTCACTATTATTACATTATTGCAATTTGAATATTCATAAAAATCCTTGCGAAGAACTTCAGTCAGGCCTTATGTGTGAAATAGGTATGAATAATAAAGAACCATCGGTTATACAAAGACTTATTGCCTCGGGAATGACTGTAGCACGATTAAATTTGCGAGATTTGGAACCCGATGCTAGTGCACAATTGATACAAAGTATACGGCAGGCTGTGTTTAATTACAGTACAGAACTTGAATACGTTTATCCTTTAGCATTAATTGTTGACGTACGAGGTCCCGATATTGTAACCGGGGATCTGAAAGGTGGTCCCCACACCATGATTGAGCTAGTTCAAAATGAAATAATTAGACTGACAACAGACCCAAGTTGGCGAGAATGTGGTACGATAGACTGTTTATTTATTGGATACGATCATTTAACCGAATTACACCCAAGTGATATTATCTATATTGATAGTTTAACATCAGGAAAAATTAAGCTATCTGTGTTAGAAGTTGGAGATGATTCTATTGAATGTAATATTTTAAGTGGTGGCACAATTGGAGCTAAAATGACGGTTAGAATAACTAAAGTTCCAAATGATGTCGATACTGGTAATAAAAAAAATCTTGAGAATTTTGACTTAATTTCGTCCGACTCTTCACAACAACCTTTTGAATACATGGAAGATCAGATAGCTTGGGCAGTAGCTTTTGACATAGATGCTGTTTTGGTACCTAATGCGCAAAATTCTCAAGATATACGTTACGTCAGAAATATCCTTTCCGAAAAAGGCAAACATATTCTTGTCTTTGCTTGTATAGATTCAGTTGTGGGTCTAGACAACATTGACATTTTACTATCAGAAGCTGATGGAATATACATTGATAAATGTGTTTTGAGTACAGATTTACCCGTAGAAAAAATATTTATTGCTCAGAAAGTTATTTTAGCTAAATGTAATTATGCTGGAAAGCCTTGTATATGTAAGGCTGTTATAAACGAACAAATTCCTACTTTGTGTGTAACTGACATTGCAAATCTTGTTTTGGATGGTGCTGATGTTCTTTCTTTGGAAATACATTATGATTCACCTCTTAAAAAAATTTCTCCGTCATTCGACGCGTTTCGTATGGCGGAACATTGTATAGCGGCTGCAGCGGTTATTTGTAGACAAGCTGAAAGTATAGTCTGGCAACCAAAAACGTACGGCAATTTAAAATTAATGCAAAATACACTCGAAGAGCCTTCTAAAGCTGTATGTGTAACTGCAGTCGAGTTGGCTATGCGTTCTCAAGCAGTTGTTATAATTTGTTTAACAAACTCTGGACGTACTGCAAAAATACTTTCGCATGCTAAGCCAGCTTGTCCTATCGTAGCTGTCACGAGATCTTGTCATGCCGCAAGACAATTACGGTTCTGGAGAGGCATACGAGCTATGCACTACTTTGAAGATGCTAAAAATACATGGATTCTAGAAGTTGAGAACCGTATACATTCAGCTCTTGATTATTGCAAAGCAAAAAGGATGTTATGTGCAGGTGACGCTTACGTTGTAGTAACAAGTTTTCGTCGAGGTGTTGGATATTGCGATTCTGTTAGACTTTTATATGCTAGTGCTCGTGATACTGTATTTGTTGAATAATTCTAAATTTTATTTTTTTATTTTTATTTTTTGTATGGTATATTTTATTTTTGAAATAAATATTTTTTATTTGACACCTGGATTTATTCGGCTTTAAATAATATACCTTATTTGTAAACACTTCTAAAATTATAGTTGGTAAATTATGCACTAAGCCTTGTTGGCAAAATTAGCGCGATCCAGCTAAGTAAACAGTAAAACACAGCTAAGTAAACAGTAAACCAGCAGTAATAAGAAACAGTGGGGGGCTCGCCGGTGTCTAAGGCACCGAGTGCGCCTCGAACATCGGAATACCCACTAAAAAACAAGCGGTACCCTTTCCGTCTTAACGAGGAGTGCCACGGGATCTCCATCACGTAGTGTACAATTAACTTACAATGAATAATACGTTTTTGTAAAACGTAGTGTTTCTGGCATAAAGCATGTTTTTTTGATAAGATCATTATGGCGCAGTTTGACCCTAAATGTACAATAATGGTAACTAATTTTATTTACTAGTCTTATAATAATATAATTTATGAAAGTATATGTTTATTTCCGAAATTGATTTCGATTACATTTAGATTTAAAAAAAAAGTTCTGATTAGAAATATAAGAAGATAATTATAATTATTATTTTAAACTAAATATGCTTGGAGTATTATATTATTCTGTTTATAATTCATCTCGTGCTTTTCGGTGAAGGAAAACATCGTGAGGAAACCTGCATGTGTCTAATTTCATCGAAATTCTGCCACATGTGTATTCCACCAACCCGCATTGGAGCAGCGTGGTGGAATAAGCTCCAAACCTTCTGCTCAAAAAAAAAAAAAAAGGAGAGGAGGCCTTAGCCCAGCAGTGGGACATTTACAGGCTGTTA
The DNA here is from genome assembly GCF_905147045.1 of Nymphalis io. Lineage (NCBI taxonomy): Eukaryota > Metazoa > Arthropoda > Insecta > Lepidoptera > Nymphalidae > Nymphalis > Nymphalis io. The sequence goes on along the minus strand of NC_065890.1, from coordinate 7,567,945 downwards.
CTAACTACTAATGCTTGGAGTGGCACTTTTTATTTTCTTTATAAGCATATTGAGCGGCTATAACTGTTATATTTACTGGTGGTAGAGCTTTGTGTAAGCTCGATTGGGTAAGTGCCACCCACTCATCAGGTATTCTACTGCAAAACAGCAGTACTTAATATTATTGTGTTCCGATTTGAAGGGTGAGTGAGCCAGTGTAATTACAGGCACAAGATACTCGTTCGGCTATCTATATATATTTACTGAATAGTATATATATTTTTACTGAATAGTAAAAAAAAATATATATATATATATATAATATCTACATCGATCCTTACCAAACGGCTAATACCGAATTAACTATATGTCAAGTGCAACATGTTAACAGTAGTTCTTTGGATCAAGTAAGTTAGCCCGACATCGGCCTAACATGCTGGACCAGCGTGTACGTGGTTTTGGAATAAGACTGCTTATATATGAACAGCACTTCAATTTTTTAGTTCCGGTTGCAAGTAATTTTATTTGTCTAGTGTGTATCTCTATCATAAATTATAAAGGGGTTTTGACTTTGACAGCTGTATATTTTTTTAAATCAAAATGAAGTTGTTGGAAAGACAATATTTATTTTTGTAAACTGTTAACTTGTCTTTGACCAAAGTTACAATATTCAAACTTCACAAGTTTCCCAATGACATTCTCCTTGCAAATCTAAATGAAATAAACCAATGGTTTTTTTTTGTTTTAATGAATCCTTGCTGCCCACTGAATTCATTTTGTACTACTAAAGTTATTATCAAATCAAACTTAAAACAAGTTGTATGAAGTTTTGTTGCTACAAAATTGGGAATTGTTTTCAAAATATACCGCAACATTACAAAGATTTAAGGTACCTATATATTTTTATTGTTACGGTTTGTGATTAAATTGATTCTGATTATTGATAATAATATGGTCTACTTCGCCTGGTGGTAGATCTTTGTGCAAGCTCTTCTGGGTAGGTACCACCCACTCATCAGATATTCTACAACAAAACAGCAGTACTTGGTATTGTTGTCTTCCGGTTGAAAGGGTGAGTGAGCTAGTGTAATTACAGGCACAAGAGACATAACATTTAGTTCCCAAGGTTGGTGGCGCATTTAAAGCGATGGTTAACATTTCTTACAATGCCAATGTCTATGGACATTGGCGACCACTTACCATTAGGTGGCCCATACGCTCGTCCGTTTTCATATTCTATAAAAAAAGTAAAAGCTTATTAAATATTACATACTATTATACTCTATATCTGTAATATTATAATATTACATATTATTATACTCACAAATGACAATCAGTTAACAATCATATCTATATACAAATTAATTACACAGTACTCAAGATTTTCTTATGAAGATGATTATAATTTTACACTATTTAGAAAACTAAATTAAAAATCTAGTAAAATGTATTTGTTTTTATAAATAATATCAAATGTAGAATTGCTATTAGTATATATTTTTTTCACATTAAACGTCATAAAATGTCTCGCAATGAAAATATATAAATATTTCAATAGTAACATTATTTTAGGTACATGATGGATTAGATTATTAGTAATAAAAGAAAATATATAAATTAAAAAAGAAAGTTTGGCAATATGTCATTAGAAGAATCTATTAAAGAAACATGTTCAAATTTAACAAGTATTCGTGCAACAGAAAGAAAAAAAAGTGCAGAAAAATTAAAAGATTTTCTCACAAGAAATGCTGTACCTTCTTTATTAACAGCGAACACTTTGAAGAGATCTGGCTATACATGGAACCACGTTTTTGATGAAATTAATGATTATATTATGAAGGTATGTAGAAGCATAAATATCAATTTGTATCCATGCCACTATTGAATAAAAGATTTATTTTAAAAAGTCAACATGTTGTAAAAGTTAAAAAGTTGTATGTGTATGTTATATATTTACTGGTGGTAGGGCTTTGTGCAAACTCATCTAGATAGGTAACTCATATTATATATTATTATATGATATTCTACTGCAAAAAAATACTTGGTACTGCAAAAGCAGTACTTGTTTTGTTGTGTTCTGGTGTGAAGGGTGAGTGAAATAGTGTAATTACAGGCACAACTGATATAACATCTAAGTTCCCAAGTTTGGTGGCGCTTTTGTGTAGTAAGCGATGGTTTGCATTTCTTACAATACCAATGTCTATAGGCATTGGTGACCACCATGAGGTGGTCTATATGCTCATCCGCCTAACTATTCAATAAAAAAAAACAAAATTAAAATTACTAAAAATTAGCTTGTAATATATATTTGTATCTCAATATTAAGTAGGAGGATGGTGTTTTTTGATTTTAATAATCTAAAAATACAATAAGTGAACACTAAAAAAATATGTATGTTAATTCTTTATTTACAGGAAACTGAAAAATTTGAAACGGCAAAAAATTTTCAAACTGTAACTGTACCTCTTTGCACAAGTCTATTACATTTGTGTGTGTCAGGTGCTAACAAAGGTGTGTTTTTTCTTATATATAACAACTAGCTATCATTAATTTTATTTGATGTTAGATTTAATTATAACTTGAAGTTCTAATGTACAAAATTTAAATAAATCATCAACTGACAATCAGTCTGAAATCAGGACAGATTAAAATTTTGCACCTCATTTTTTTCCTCTATAACTACTAGCAATCTCTTTAATTAACTCACGGAGTAAGAGAGCTTGTAATATATGCTCAGGTTTTCCTTTACAATTTCTTCGGAAGCCATAACTTTATGGGGTGAACTTTATATTTCATTGGCATTGGTGAAGATGGTGATCTCCAAGTCATTGAGTCTGTATATATTTATGTTTTGTGCTTGAACTATCGATTCGTTTTTTCTTTTGTTCGGCGATTACAATTTTTAGCACCGTGAAACGCGACGTGTTTTCTTTGTTTAAATCCAATTCGTATCTGAGCATCTGAATGTTGCTATATGAGATCCCCATTATCCCGACTAAATGTCTGATGGTCTTCGGTTAGCTAACACTCTCATCTTCGATTCTTTCCACAGTTCATTACGGAGTGGTCGGGAATGCTCATCTTCTGTGATTTATCTGATCGTTGTATTCAAATAAATGAAGTACCAAAATTTGAAAAAAATACAACATGTATTATCAGAGTTAAAAAAAAATTCTTTACAAATACCCGATTATATCATTACTTTTGTATCAACTCTCGAATACGCATTGAACTAATATTAAGCTCGTATACAATCTACTGTTTAATAAAAGTGACGACACAAATTTTCCAAACTTTTGCTGTTTTGGCTTTGGCCGTAATCAGATAGGAGGATATCATCGTCACCATACAAATTGATTAAGTAAGCAATAGCTTGTAAATAACATTGCCGAGCTAAGGTTTTCTCTCCTTTTCATAAGGAGGTTTCGAGCTTATTTCACCTCGCTATAACAAAGCGGGATGGCGAATACACATTCGAAAGATTGTTTTCTCGACAAATGTAGGTTTCCTCACAGCCGAACACGAGATAAATAGTTCATACAAATGACGGTTTTGTTGAATTTATTTATTATTTTTCACGGAATTTCGACGCATTTATTTTGACGCGATTACGAGCTAACTGAACTGTAAATACATAAATAAAACTAATCTAATTTTTATGATTTTTAGGTCATGCTTATATTAAATGTGAAAAGATTACCGAAGCTTGTTTAAACATACTAAACAACAGCCGCTTGACGAGAGCTGTTGGAGATGCCTATTTGAACTTACTGTACAAACATATATTCACAAATGATTATTACCCGGGATATATTTCACCAGCGACTTGGGAAAGTGAGTGTCCACTTCTAATATAAGAAAAAAATCGCATAATTAATAAATATCGATGTACCGATGAAATAAGCTTTAAAAGCAAACTTAAAAAAATTATGTACGAGCATTATTGGTATCATATAAAATAATATGCTAATAATAATTGATCTTTAATATATAACCATTTTTCTAATAATAGCTTTATGATGTTGAGTTTTCTTAATAAACTAACTTCAGATGTTTTTTATATCTCCAGACTTCATGTTTAAATTGAAATTAATTTCTATATATTTATTTAAACAGCATATTATTGTTGTGTTCCGATTTAAAGGGTGAGTGACCCCACAGGCACAAGGGACATAACATTTGGTTTCCAAGGTTGGTGGCGCAATATTTCTTACAATGTCTATCTTATGTGTACCTTATATAATTTATAAATTTCCAACTATGAATAAAAATGATGATGTTGATCATTGAGTACCATAGAGTTAGGTGACTAATATTAATATCAAGTGAATATAGGCATAATATAATTTAGTTTCGGCAAAGTAGAATAAATCCACCTCACTTTAATCCGTGTCTCTATAAAAGCGTAGTGCGGGAATTATTGCTTAATCGCCTCTCAATTTTGTCATGAAACCAGTCCACCAGAAAAAACATTCCCAAGAAGAGTTGATGTCACGAAGAACCTGGACGAGGGAAGAGAGCAAAAGATGATATATATATATATATATATATAGGTTTAATGTAAAGTATTATGTTGGTTTAAGGTTTGCTGGATGTTTGTTTAATGGCATGTAATACAAACAATTCACAATTAGATAATTTAATTAAAATAAGATTATTGTTATTTGTCATTAAAACTGCAACCAGATGTTGTCAGTTTGCTCATACGTTGCGGGACGCATTGTCCAAAGTGAAGAAATGCTGCCTTACAATGTTCAGTGATAAAAAAGTTCAAGAGTTTGTATTGGAAATTGTTATATTGTTACTAGAAAAGGTAATATTTGCACATTATTTGTTGATTTGTTTTTATTTTGAATCATTTAATTATTGACGAATTTATTTTATTTCTAGCTAGCTTTAGAGAGTCGTGTAACGATGTGCGAATTCAGTGAAATGATTTTACCAAAGATATTTAAATGTTATGAACATAGTATGGAACAGAAAAAGAAGGTATATAAACTATTTTAATTTATTGATTAAATTCGTTTCGAAGTTTTTATCTATAGATGTAATGTATGTTTTGTTTCAGTCTCTCTTTTTTAAGCTGTTACAAACGGCAATACTAATCCATCATCCATTAGGAAAAACGCAAAATGTGAATGGCTCACTAGCATATAACTGGAGTGTATGGAACAAACATTTGTTTAGTATCATGGAAATTATATGTCTTGAAGTAAATTTTATTCAGAAGACCCGAAAAAATAATGACAGTTCATTTATACACTGTAATTATTTTTATTATACAGCAGCATCAGTTTTCTATCAGGTTGATAATTTTTGTATACATATAAAATGCATACTATGAGAGACAAAGAGGATTCTGAAGGATATAAAAACGTTTGAGAGTCCAATCAAGGTCATTTCAATGTCAGACAACTCTTGCTGGCTTTTGCAACAAGAAGTTTCTTCTCTCTCTTCTCAAAGTAAAAGGAAAAGTACATTTTTAATCTTTCGTGATGTATACTATTCATTTTATATAATGTATTGGATTTTATATGGTATTGCGACGGAATAAATAAAATATATTTTGTTTTTATGTTGCATGGACATTATCGTCGTCAGTATTTCTTACAATAATTTTTAGTAAAATCATAATATTTTACGTATTGGGTATTATTTTCTTAGATTTTTTTTGCCAAAAAAAAAAATAGTATGGATTTTTTTTACGCGATAGGCATAAATAAATGCAAACACTTTGGAAATAATAATTTTTTAGCGTAACTTATGTGTATATTATTTTTGTAGATATTTAACACGGCGGAGGAGGATAAAGAAGAGGAAGCTGGGAATTCTGCTAAAAAAATAAAATTATCATTCAACAAGAACAAGTCATTTACCGATCTAGTTGAGGAACTGCGACTGAACAATGCTCCTTGGTAATTTGATTGAATCAGATTTATTCCGATAAAACAATCCAGTAAAATTGCTAATTGTTATTAATGTGAGGTGTTTTTACTTGCTATTAAGTATGTCAGTGTCGAAAGGCTCGCTAGTAGGTGAAAAAACTGAGCAATTTTTTTATTGACATGCATGACCATAATTGTTATTATAGGCATGAATATAATCATTGAAAGTCGAGATTACTTCGTAAGGAAGGTTACTATGATCCTAAATGACTAAGTCCTCTATTTCTTTTTTATATTAAAATTTGAATAAATGTATTAATAAAAGCAAAACTCCGGCTGACGTTGTCCTCTCGTGTTGTTGCCCGTTTGCCAAAAGTCATAACGAGTAGTTGAACGATATAGTCGTTGATGTGCTGCTGCCGTGCAGCACCATCTAGTTGCGAGTTCTACAGTAAATAACAGCCAGTTAATGTCCCACTGCTGGGCTAAGGCCTCCCTTTTTGAGGAGAAGGTGTAGAGCTTATTCCACCACGCTGCTCCAATGCGGTTTGGTAGAATACACATGTGACATAATTTCAATGAAATTCGATGCAGGTTTCCTCACGATGTTTTCCTTCACCGTAAAGCACGAGATGAATTATAATCACAAATTAAGCACATGAAAATTCAGTGGTGCTTGACCGGGTTTGAACCCACGATCGGTTAAGATTCACGCGTTGTAATCCCTAGGCCATCTCGGTGCATTTGGCGAGTTCTAACCAAGTCGATATTATAAAAACGTTCCCAATAAAATAATGCATATATGTGCTAATTTTAATGGTAAATGGTTAAACTATATCAAAATCTGTTCATTTCAAAGAGATAACCAATATTAATTTTTTACCACCCCGAAACCTGCACACGTTCACTGTGTGTGCATTCGGGACTGGTGGATGTATTTTATATTAACTAAAATATTGGTCTTTTATTTTATTACAGGATTGGAATTATATTGATGTATGTAAAACATTTCGATTATGCAATTTCGAGTGACGAGTATATACAGCTGCTCAGCACTCTAGAGAGTATAGTTTCAGGCAATAGAGATTTGAATTGGGAGTGTTTCGAGGGTCTCACCTGTTTAGTGATTAAGAACTTAATATCAAGTCCGGAATACAAACAACAAGATAATTATGAAGTGTATCTCACTTTGTGGAATACTTGCATAAGGTAAGGCGACATTAAACTTTGTTTTTGAGTTTGTTGTTTAGCCAAAACATTGAAATATTATTTTTATTATTTATATTGTAATGTTTATTTTAGAAATGCCACGGTAGCGAATGCAGCACATACCGTTATGCACAAAATTATTCAAGTGATTTTAAGTTTAGTGCCATTGAAACATCAACACGTACAGCCCCTGCTGATGTTATACCTCGAGAAGGGGATGCCGGTGAACGATTATACCTTGAAGACGTTAAATATTTGTTTTCATAAATTTTATAGAAAATGTTGTAATCTAGATGTAAGAAAAAAATGCTTTACATGGCTCACTTATGAAGACATAGCGACCCTTGATAGTGGAATTCTTAAAGAATTTTTAATAAGGCTTATATGTAATGAAAATTTACCAGTGAAACAGATTTGTGATAACGAAACAGAGTTTGATATTTACGACTGTATATTTATGAATATAGAAAAGGGTATATTATATAGTGAATTTGAATATGACGTCACAAAATCTCCTGAAGTTACTGTGACAGATGCAAAAGAAAATTTTGAAATAAACTATGAAGTCTACAATATGATACTTGTTTATTTAGAACAGGTTTTGTCAAAGATTATTCAAAAACTTATAAATGGTGATGTAAAATGTATGGAGTTTGTGAAACACGTGAATCTGATGATCGCTTTCACTGACTCGTTGTTAAATCACAATTTGAAGACAATTAGTGAAATCGAAAACATGTCACTGTATTCAATATTCAAAAATGCCTTGATACATATGTACGCAGCTTTGGCACAGACATTGAAATCTGAAGCACAGATACGAGACAAAGTCATGCTATTGAAATACGTTCAGGATATTTTGCAAAAAGATTACAATCCATTAATAAATAAGGAAATACGTAAACATATAGAGGAAGAGTGTTTTCATATAATTAATGATGTTGTAAAGAAAGATATAGCCTCTGAAGACGGCGACTCGTATTACGAGTGTGACGTAGAATATTCTGCGATTGGTTTGAAACAGAACTGTGTGTACTTACTAGCGACATACTGCAGAAAGCAGAGTACCTACACTGATGATATAGCCAAGTTCATTCTCGATCGAGACTTGTATAATTTTACGTCTAACTTTGAAATTGATTGCGCCCTCCGATGTATTCAGATACTTAATGACGTCACAGTTGAACGTCGGCCTTTAGGTAAATGTGATTATATTGCATTTTTATGATTCGTTAAATGGCAAGATCGTAAGTAACGATTCCGATGATTGATAGTTTAATACTATTTTCTTCTATACCTCACGATTTTATATTCATTAATTCATGGCAGAAATTTATTTATTTTGCTAATTATATTTTAATTTTATTCAAATTTTAAGATTGTAGCATATAACTGGTTATAAAAATATGTTTAATTTATTTTATGTTTTTCTTGAATTATTAGAGAACAAGCGTACAGGCGCAAACGACATAACATAACAATTCACAGTCCTATCCCTTACATTGTCTAAGGAGAGGTTCACCGCGTCCTCTTAGGGCTCCCCTCCTGGCCCTATTTTCTCATCTGGCATTTTAAAGTAAATAATAAATACTATTAACAACCTACAAATGTTACAATACAACTTTGTATTTTCTTTTACAGATTTAATATTTAGTTTAATGCAGGATATGTGTAAAGATTTATTCAGAAATCCTAAAGCGACACGCGGTTTGCTTCGGACACTTGATTGTATGCTTGAACAGATTTGGTCGCACAACGACGATATGATACGACAGAATTGTCTCATCATGATAAAAGGATATCTTCATAGATGTATGAAAATGCCGCCCGATGTTGCTGCTATAGTGTACAAATGTGTGGCGAAAATACTGAATTTCAATAACAACATAAATGTCGATCTGCAAAATTCTTTTAAACAGGCTTTAAATGAAAAAATAATTGGAAACAATCACTGTATTCGGTTGTACTGCTGCCATCTCTTAACACTAACAGCTGGAAAAATTCATGACCAAGATATACAAAGTTTGGCAGACAATTTAATGGACATATTCGTGATAAATGTAAGTATTGTCATATATAAAAGTCGTTAACAAAATATATAACCGGAGAATACAATAAAAATTGTAATCCTGAAAATTTTGTTGTGTTTCTTACTGCAAGTAAACTCATGCAGGCATATGAAACTACTAGTACTAATCATCATCATCATCGTCATCATCATCTAAGGCATTTCAGCCTCGAGTGTTATCTCTAACTGGATACTGTCGGGCTTTCTCCCTCCAGTTTTGCACACCGGTTCCCTACAGATCCTTGGAAACTACTAAACTTAAACAAAATAAAAGAAAGGCACGCAACACGTCTGTTAAAATTTGATAGATTACATAAAAGAAAATTTACATAAAAAAAGTATTATAAACGAAGGTGTCGTTAATCTTTATTCAAAAAAAGTTAAAGATATACATTTTAAACGGTTAGAGAATATTGCAGAGCCAATCTTCGCCACTAGGGTATGGCTCAAGCTCCCCGTTTCAACCTCTTTTTTTCTAAGTTGCATGCATGCATGTGCTAAATATGTTTATGAATACATCTACGTAAACAGCGTGTTGAACTGAGCGCTTGAACTGATACTTCTTTCTCATACCATGAGAAATGTTTTTGCTGTACAATTGATTTACATTTCAGATATCAGACAATAACGACTCTGTCTTAAATGATGAATCATTGAACAGAACGATAACAGTTCTACGGTGTTTCTATGTTCTGGCGACGACAAACAAGTCATATGTACACGATATTATAATTAAAATACTTTTATTTCAAAATGAAAAAGTAATGGATAAAAATATGGTGAAAAAAATGTTGAATTTGCTGACTCAAAAAGTTACATCCAGTGAAATCGACGTGTACATGAATGTAAACATCTTGCGCGTGTTGCATTGCTGGTGTAAGAGAAATAAAAGATTTGATACTTTACCATTGTATTTATTCGGTTTGGATAAATTCGATGATTTTATTGTGAAACATGTGAAATGGCTCGTTTCTACTGATATATTGTGGCAACATAACGGCGTAGTGGGAAATAGCGACGTTTTTGAACAGTTGAAGATTCGAAGTAAAAAAACAGACGAAGATATGATTGAGGTTTGTTACCAGAAAGTATACTTCAGAACATTTTTTTTGTAAAATATAATTTGTATTGCATATTTTTTATCGAAGTTGACGTAAAGCAAAGAATACAAAATAATTTTGAATCTCGTTTCAGATGTGCTTCTGCAACATAATTTTATTATGCTTACCTCATATAGTTATCGATAAGTATAAGCTGGTAAATGAAAAGCATTTTAGTATTAAAACGACGGAGCATGCAAATATAATGTTTCATTCGACGAGACACATTTTGAAAAATGAGAGGTGGAGCAATCTCTTCGTCGAAAATTTGGGAGAGCTCCTGCTTTTAATTGTAATGCATATAAGCGATCACGACGGTGCCGCCGAACTATTTCAAGTGCATTTTGTATGTAAACCTGATACCTATACATACTCTAAGCGTGTATTTTCCGCAATACTCAAATTTTTTGGGGTGAGTCCTAAAAAATTAAAACATAAAAAAATTACAGAGTTATTCAAGATTTTAATAATGATTTTATTTCAGGAACTAATAGATGGAAACATTATGCAATATTTATGCGAGAATCAGCCACTAGTCATCCTTAATATTCTATTTAAACTTTGGGATAATGTGTTGCGTGAGAAAGTTTTCGACTTTAAAGTACTGATTTTTCACGCGTACCTGTCATTTGTTGACCATATACCTTTAGGCTATACGTCCGATGCAATATTGTGCAACTTTTTATGTACGAGCGTCGCCCATGCTATCAAAGATTCACATAGTGAGGATGAAGTTAAAATATTTGTCAAAGGACTTAAAATTATAATTGTAAAAATGTTAACTCGGACACCAATAAATGTTGAAAACATCCAACGATCAACATTGTCTAAAATTGTCTCAATTTTGAACATAAAATTCTATAAGGGTTACACTGAATGTAAGTCTTTACTGGATTACATAACGACAGACTTGAAAGATACATTAACCGAAAGCGTGGATATTGTTGATTACATAAACTTGATGTCTGATGGGGTCGAAGTGGCTACGAAAACTTCGAAACGTATGTTCTTGAATGAACTCGAAACATATACGTTGAGTTTATCAAATGCAAGGTATGTTTATATTTGAATTTTTATTTTTATTTTTATAGTAGAGGAAGGCGGACGAGCATATGGGGCCACCTGATGGTAAGTGGTCACCAACGCCCTTAGACATTGGCATTGTAAGAAATGTTAACCATCGCTTACATCACCAATGCGCCACCAACCTTGGGAACTAAGATGTTATGTCCCTTGTGCCTGTAATTACACTGGCTCACTCACCCTTCAAACCGGAACACAACAGTACCAAGTACTGTCTCGAAGTCCTGAAACCAGGACATCGAGATCTGCGGCCATGTGTCTAGCCAGTAGAACAATAAGGTTATAACATAACATAATATATTTTCATACAAAAACATTTCACACATACAAATCGATAAACAAATTTATAAATATAAATGTTATTTTCAGCCAGAGTTCGTTGTATAAAATGAGTCAATTTTTAAAGCGCAATAAACGATTTATAAAAGACTTATACACAGATTTAAACGTCAAAGGATTTTCGGAAGATTGCGAAACGAGTTTATTACACAAAATCATTTATGCTTTGACCAATGTGCTAAAAAGTGAAACTGATGAAAAGGTAATTTGTATCATCTGATTTATAAAAATGTCGACGTCGTATTATTTATATTAAATACATTGATATTGTTTACAGATAATCGTAGAAGCATGTAATTGCTTAGCTGAAGTTGGCGCTTACGACATGAAAACTCTCGTGACTGTGCCGCCTGCGGATACTACGAGAGTGAGGGATTTAAATCCTAAGCAGTATATCGCTATTTTAGTATTGAGATCTCTATCCGAGCAACTATTTGATGAAGATCCGACGGTTAGCAATAAAGTGACAAAAGCCCTAAACCGTCTCTTGAAGTTTCGCGATGGTAAAGCGGCTTTAGGTATGAATATATAATATATTTCTACTTTGTTGACTTAGCGTTTATATTTCACAAATATATTATAGTGATTTATATTACAATGCAGATATGGTGACTATCGACACGGCAATATTGAAATCCCTAGTGTCGACTGATTGCGAAGTTCATGCCGAATATAAAATCGATAATAATAAGTTTGATAAATACAATGCTATTGAATATTGGATACCTCTCAAGGATGAAAGGCACACGCAATGGATCACTCGGATAACCTTGGCCTTGTTGGATACAATTGCATCCTCTACCAATTACATCAATTCTCTCAGTGCAGTTTGTGCAGTCAAGGTAATATGGATATAAATATGATACTTAGCTGTATAGGAGCATGTTTCACAGTATATATGTGTAAATCGTCAAGACAATAAATGATATGAATTTTTAAACTTCTTAAGAGGCATTGAACATATTTATATTTAGTGTCAGTATTTTTTTTTATTTTAATAAAATAAATAGTGTTTACTTATTGTTTTTTCTTACTATAGCACAAATCAGAATAATAAGAAAAGGTATAATTCTACTCGGCGTGTAGGATGCGTCTTTTTCTCTTATTTCTTATAAGATTATTTGCTACATTAGCTTATTCTCGTAGACGATAGCGTATCTACATTGTACACCATAAATTATTAAGATACCAACATAGAAACCTAGATAGCATTGGATATAAATTCCACACATGCAAATTTGGCCGCCGAACACTAGTGAATTAAAACAAACATTAAAAAACAAAATTAACGTTAATTAACCATTTGATAATTCAGTGCTGCTTGCCCCGGTTCGAACCGTTTCTTCTAACCATTGGGCCATTTCGATCTATGTAAAGTGTAATGCTTGTAAATAACTTTTATTCTTAATATTAATTTATTGTTTATTTTTAGCCTGAAGTTTGCCGAAAAGTCATGCCAGCTATATTCGGCTTGATACTTTATTGTTCGACGGAAATACATGCGAATGTTTACACAGAACAATTGAATCAAGTTTTCAAATACATATGGGATTTGAGTTATGATGCCAATGTAGACAGCAGTACAGCCGGTAGTGTTCACAAAAAGTCGACTAAATTGGACAATGATCTCAAGATTATCGTTCATTATTTATTAGACGTTGTAAATTTTGTACGTATACAAAGGAATCAGTACAAAAAAAGGTATGTTTTCAATAATATTACTGAATCATAGTGTCAGAAAATTATTGCTGATAGGAAAGCGGCTTATCGGCTAGGATGTGATATTTTCATCTAAGTCTCATAAATGTGTTATGTGTGTGAAATATTTTTATTTTTTTATTTTAATGGCAATTGAAAAATAAAAGCAGGTAAAAATACTTTTGAACATTAATAATATATCAGAAAATCTACGTCATAAAATACTCGAATTCTATTTTTGTAGGACCATAAATATAGTATTACTGAAATGCCTGTAGTACCTACAAGGAATATAATAACGTATATAAGCTAATTAAATACTATATGTATGAAATGTTATTGTCTAATCGCTTTCTTGTAATTGTTATGAGTTCGTGTAAGTGTAATTTACAAATGGCTAAATATATGCCACAAGGTTCATTTAATTATAGGCACAAATTAAATCTTAGAACCCATGTTTGGAAGCGTATCGCCGTAATATATATACATACATAATAATAATAATAATGTCCTCCAGACTTGATTTCGGCCACAGCGGCCAATCTCAAGAGAGATTAGCCAACTGCGCAGGAGATATTACAGTGCACAAGTGTGTGCGCAAACACAGGCATACTCTCTCTTCCCTAGCTCTCCTAAACAGATGGGACGGCAATCCGACACGACCGAAAAGAGTTCAGGCGCAGGACCAACGGCTTTACGTGCTTTCCGAGGCACGGGAGTGTACACACTTCCAACATCCGTACTCCGGGCTGCTACTGAGAATTTTCTGATAGAAAAACTCAATAAATTTTTATCGGCCCGACCTGGGAACGAACCCAGGACCTTCGGGTCTGCGGTCTTACATCGAGCCACTACTAGACCAACGAGGCAGTCAACATATATGTATATCCACGTATTGTACAATGAGTTTGCCTATGAAGTACTTAGTAAGGTGTGCACAGCGGGCGAGCGCGCGGCGCGGGCGCGGCGCCGGGCCTGCAGCTGGACTGCGTGCGCGCGGCGGCGGCGGCGGCGCGGGCGGGCCGCCACTGGGCCGCGCTCTACTACGGCGAGCTGGGCGCCGCCGGCGAGCTCGACCTCGTCCGCAGAATATTTAGAGAAGTACGTCGGCAATGCGGTACACTCACTCAGTCTAAAGTGATGATGAAGTTTGACCAGAGATAAGTCTCGTTACTTATGTTTGTTTGTGGTGATAGGGGTGCGCATGTGCTCCTGGTTGAGATTTATACACTAATAACCTAATCTGCGGCCACACATCTGTACTCGGTACGGTACACCTGCGGTTTGAGCGGTAAGAAGCGTCAGTTGAAGTACAATTACTGCCTTCCTATTATAATAAGTAAAAAGTAGTATTTATCATTGATCTTTGCCTATTTGGTTTCAGTGCTACGTTTCGATTGGAGAAATGGATGCCATAGACGGATGCGGTATCGGTCACCTGACGAGTGACCAGGAGAAACGCAAGCACCTGATGAACACGGGTCAGTTCTCGGACGCGCTGGTGCTGCACGACATAGCGCTGTCTCGCTCGCGCACGCGCCACTTGGCACACGGTGCCGTGACGGCGCTGCATCGCTCGGGCATGCATCACCTCGCCTTGCAGTACATTCAATCTTATCCTGAGGACGATACTCTCGACGATATCAAGTACGATTGTCTCTCTTATCTGGGTGAGTTGACGACTTATTGACTTTCGAAAACATTTTTGTGTCTTATTTTTGTCTACGTTCCATTTTTCAGGAGATTGGAGTGACTTTGTTGATACCGCTGAACTGGAAGAAAAATCGAAAGAGGGCAATTGTATTCAAGATTCAATTATAAAAGCTATGCGATATTCGTGTCTTAAAGACTGCCTTAATTTGCAGACTACCGCCGAAGTCAGTAATAAACTTCAGTTACCACTAAATAGAGCAAAATTAGCAGTAGCGAGACTCTGCCAGAGTCTGAACATGGAGAACTGTCAAAATGTTTACAAAATTGTTGCAAATTTACACTTATTCCGCGATATCGAGACTTATTTTTCAGTAAGATGTGATAAAAAACTAGTATCGGAACTCGTCGACGAGTGGAAAGTCGACAATATTCCTATTTTTAATGATTTCAAACATTTGGAAGCAATTATATCTCAAAGAAGCTTGATACTTGAACATATTGCACAAGCCGACTCAATAAACTTTTCGAATATTAATGAGCTACAGCTGCAATATGCTGGTAAGGAATCGTATTTTGTCGCTAAAATACCTAATTAATTATAAAAGAATTTAACAGGTTCGGTTTTTTTAGAATTGGGGCTATCGAATAATAGAATACAGATGGCACAGCGTCTCGTAGCAACAGTGAAGAACCTCGAGGAGTCAAAGCGGGTCGTCCTTTTAGAGAGTCAAATATCTTGGGCTAAGGGCCATACCGATATAGCTCTATCGTTGCTTCACAGTATTGTGGCACAAGAATCCGATGACCTTAAACTTTCTGCAATGTCCTTAAGGTTCGTTCGTGTATTTATTCGTCTTTATTTCTACGCATATCAATACATGTCATACAGTCAGTTAGTCCATCTTTTTATATTTCTTCCTCGTGCATTGTAGGCATCGACACGCATACCTAACACTCTTGTAAATATTTTGTGTTACCTTAATAAGATTGTTTCTTTTATTCAAATAGGCAATATGGCCTTTGGATGGCAGAGTCTAAACGTGACACTGGGCGCGATATTATACACAAATATTTGGAAGAGAGTCTTAAGACTCTAAGCGGCAACGATGACGTCGACACACGCTTAAAAGTTTACTATGATATCGCGAAATTTGCTGACGCTGAATATAAACAGGTATATTTGTTTTATTATAAGTAATATATAATCGTAAATATAATAATTTACTATTTGGTACACGTAACCGAAGTGAATCTTTTGTTGAGACTTTTTCTTTTAACTTTACTTGTAAGTTTAATTTCAAAAAAGTTTTTATATACATAATATTTTATAGGTCGTTTCATACATGAACTCTTCGGTGTTCGAAAATAAAATAAAATGTATTGAGAGTATGAAAGGCAATGCAGCGTCGTTGAAGTTCTCCCAGCAAACTCTTGCTAGGTAATTAAAATATATTCTTCTAATTTATAATATTTCATAAATCATTGAGTATGTTCTAAAATATCATGGTAACTGAACAATTAATAATTAAAAACACGTAAATTACAGAAAGAATGAAAGCACCGAAGAGAAAGCGGTTATTCGAGCAAAATACCGCGTCAATAACGTTTTTGGAGAACTGGACGAAGCAGAAATCGCTAATACAAAAGCTGAAAAAGAAAGCTTTTTACAATTAGCTATGAGGTAATTTTTTTTTTAGCATTGAACAAAAAAAAAATTAATGGGACAAATACACAATCGAGTTGTTCCTTGTGTTCCAGATATTATCTTCTGGCTTTAAAACAGTGCGATGACAACAATCTGTCCGTGTTTCGGGTTATTTCGCTCTGGCTGGATAACCCCGGTATCAACTTCGACGACGAGGAACATGGCAGCTTCGGAAGACTGCTTCATGCGATACCCTCCTGGAAGTTCATTAGTGTCCTACCACAGCTAGCCCCACGGATCTCCAATGAAAATTCTGTCTTCGCCGAACATCTGCGACAAATTATGAGTTCGTGTAATTCACAATTAACTATGTACATAACGAAGTATAGTCATCCACTTAATCGTGATTAATGTTTTCTCAGAGAGGTGCGCGATCGACCATCCCCACCACACGCTCCCGCTGCTGTTCAGCCTGAAGAACTCCGACAAGGACGTGTGCGGCGAGGCGGGCGAGGCGGGCGAGGCGCGCGAGGCGCGCGAGGCGGGCGAGGCGGGCGAGGCGCGCGAGGCGGGCGAGGCGGGCGAGGCGCGCGCGCGGGCGGCCGGCGCGCTGGTGCGCCAGCTGGCGGGGCTGCGGCCGCTGGCGCGCGTCGTCGCGCAGACGGACGACCTCTGCGACGGTACTGCCTTGCTTGTTGCATGTCTGACATTATCTTGATCTCTAAGATCTTTAAATCGTAATTCGCTTTTTAACGACGTAGACTCTCAAACGTAATTTTTTGTTAGTGTTAAAATTTCATTTGATTTATATTTTCTAGAAGAGTTAATTTTTTTTCCGAAATATTCTATTATCATCGGTAATCAGATGGAGAATATAAATAAAAAAAACTTATTGAACGTTAAAAAATGATTGTAATACTTTTCAGCTATGATTAGTTTCGCTTATTGCGTACCGGTGTCTAAGGACTTAAAACCGCAAGCTGTTCCAAAAATGGAAGCTATCTCCAAACTGCGTGATCTGAACGCTATTCCTATCCCCACCGATACCATTCCTATTCGAAAAGACTGCGACTACTCGCGTTTGAATTGTAAGTTACAAATTGTATTAATAATTCTTAAGAATAACGACTATTTAATTTTTTTTATTTGACTATTTCCCTAATAATTAATTAATATTTCAATTATCGTTTCAGCAATCATATCGTTTGAGAATGTTTTCGAACTAGTTGGAGGAATTAATTACCCTAAAAAGATTTCTTGTTTAAGTTCTGACGGCAAAAAGAGGATTCTTCTAATAAAGGTGCAATTTTAAATTTAATTCATATTAAAGCGTTTAATTGCGGTCCACAAATGTATATCATATACATATATTGTTGACAGGGCAAGGACGATTTACGACAAGATGCAGTTATGCAGCAAGTATTTAACATAGTTAACACGTTACTCGAAAAAAGTCCTGTCACAAAACGAAACAAACTTTTAATACGGACATATAAGGTAACTTATAATATTTTTTTTATAATCTATACAGACGTGCAAATAGGTCACGTGATGGTAAGTGGTCTCCACCGCCCATAGACATTAACGCTGTGAAAAATATTTCTTCATACCATTCTTTACATCTTCAATATGCCGCCAGCCTTGGGAACAAAGATGTTAGTTCCCTTGTTATTCTTATTGGCTTAATCACACACGCCATGTAGATTTTTTTTTTTTTTTTTATAGAATAGGAAGGTGGACGAGCATATGGGCCACCTGATGGTAAGTGGTCACCAAACACCCTTAGACATTGGCATTGTAAGAAATGTCAACCATCGCTTATAGCCAATGCGCCACCAACCTCGGGAACTAAGTTTTTATGTCCCTTGTGCCTGTAATTACACTGGCTCACTCACCCTTCAAACCGGAACACAACAATATCAAGTATTGCTGTTTTGCGGTAGAATATCTGATGAGTGGGTGGTACCTACCCAGACGGGCTTGCACAAAGCCCTACCACCAGAATATGTGATGGATGGTAGTACTTATCCAGAATGGCTTGCATAACACACAACCATCAAGTAAGTGGTTATTGTTATGAAGAGCTTATAATAAATGTCGCATTGTACATGTAGCTATAATGCTGCAGAAGGTACCTAGAGCCTGGGTTGAAATTTCAGTCGAGAAATGCCCAGTCTAGCTACCTGGTGTTAAGAAGTTGTCAGTGTTGCATTCTTGTGCCACAACGGTGCAGGTGTTATCTAACACCTGGAAATTAAAAATAAATCTTTAACCATTAACATAATCAGAATCTAAGAAATGTTAATTTTGTTCGATAAAATATAAGTCAATTATTTAAAAAAAAACGTTTGATTTTCAGGTGGTGCCCATGTCGAAACGATCAGGAGTGTTGCAGTGGTGCGAGGGGACGATACCTATGGGAGCTTATTTGGTCAACGCACATATAAAATACCGCCCTCAAGTAATTTCTTAACAGTTATATAATTTGTTATAATCGGAGTGGCAATTGAATATAATTAAATCAGTTCTTGATTTTTTGTTGTTATTCTGATGATGTGCACACTATTAATGCAGTTCACTAATTATTTTGTGTTATAATTTGTTTCCCAACCGGTGGTTTCTTTTTTTTTAAATAAATTGTATATAAATAAAACTCGGTATTGTCTTTGATGGCATAACTTTTTTTTACGCATACAAATTTATTTCAGGATATAACACCATCGGCTGCTCGCACGAAACTTAAGGATTGTCAAGAACAAAGAAAGTCCAATAAATATAAATTGCATGTTTTCAAAGAGATATTGAAGGAGTTCAAACCAGTTTTTCATAACTTCTTTACTGAATACTATCTGGATCCTGTTACTTGGTACGAACGCCGACTTGCATACACTAGAAGGTAAGTAATTTAATTTTTTAATTGTTATTTAATTGTTGGAGTATATGTATAAACAAAATTTATTTAACTTTTACAATATTTCGTATATTTTAGTGTGGCTACATCCTCTATGGTTGGATATATAATGGGACTGGGTGATAGACATGTACAAAATATTTTAATTGACACGACAACGGCTGAATTAATTCATATTGATTTTGGTATGCATAATAATTGATTATTTTTTATGTTTTCCTCGTCATATACATACATGAAGTATATTCATTATTCATATATTACTAATATATGCATATAATTGTTTAGTATTCACTATCCATTCTAGATCTATTTCGCCTCAGATATAGTAATCCTGATACTTTACTTAACGTTACCATATACGGTTACGTCATACGATATTACTCTGAGGGTATTTTTTTTTGTTTAAGGCATTGCATTCGATCAAGGTAGAACGTTGCCAACACCAGAAACTGTGCCATTCCGTTTGACACAAGACATAGTTGCCGGTTTTGGATCAAGTGGCGTTGAGGGTATTTTTAGAAGGTATGTCTATGTCTCGTTGTGATGAAATATTTCTTGTCATCAAGTTAGAATTAAAAAAAAACTTTAATATAAATAACAAACAGGTGTTGTGAAAAAACTCTACAATTACTGCGAGATAATCAGGAAACGCTACTTACTATATTGGAGGTTTTGCTGTGTGATCCTTTATATCTATGGATTATTCCATCAACTCCAGACGCCAAGTCAACCCCACGTAAGCACAGTTTTTTTTATTGTATCTATTTTATTATTAATTCTCTAGAATAATAGAAGCTCTATCTAGTGCATTCGTATTTTATTCTTAGTGCATAAAGAAGTAGATTACAATTTTAGTCATTTCAAATAAAATATTGTACACCGCTATCTTGCTGAACGAAAACGAAACAAAATTATTTTTATGATAATGTAGAAAAATTTATAGAAACATCAACGTTACATGATATAATATATTTTGGTGATTGTCATGTGTAGCGAGCGGCGCGGGGCTGGCGGCGCGCGCGCTGCTGGCCGTGAGCTGCAAGCTGTGCGGCGCGGAGGGCGGCGCGGCGGGCGGCGCGCCGGGCGGCGTGTCGGTGGCGGGACACGTGGCGCGCCTGCTGCGCTGCGCCGCCGACCCCGCCAACCTGTGCCAGCTGTTCCACGGCTGGCAGCCCTATCTGTAACCGCTGCCATCTCTGTGTCCTCGTGAACATATTATTAATACTTTCATTTTGTATTGAATATTTTTATCATTATTATACTGTAACCATTTTATGTTTGACATATTTGATTTTATAAGTACTAGCCATTCTCTTTATTTTTATATTATTACTAAACGGTAAAAAGTAGTTAAAAATCTATTTATATTTAATTAATAGTAAATATAAAGTTTATTATTAAAAGCAAACTGCATGTTGGTGTGTATTTTTGGTTAACCATAAAAGCATATTTTTAGCATGCTTCTCATGAAAAAATAACTTAGATTGGAGTTATTCCACGCGATCGTTTTTAAATTATAATTCAAAGTTGAATGTGGAGTTTACACACGTTCACTTAGTACATGATAAATGTAAAACCTTTGCCAAACTACACGTTACATAAATATATATATATGTGCAGATCAATGCATCTTTTTAATAACAATAAAAGATTAATAAATGACAAATAAATCTTTCTTTGTTCCAATACTTTTTGTTTTTAAGAATAATATAACCTATATAATAGGAATGAAAATAAAATAGGAATGAAATAATCTGAGGTTAGTATTATAGTACCTTTTTTAGCTACATTTCAATATTGAGAATAATTATATAATAAAATACAAGTATAAGTACTAAGTAACTAAATTATTTACTTCTGTAACATAAGTGTTCATCATTGTGTCCAGTCCGAGAAAGCATAGCGTTATTTAAATTTACTGAAATCCACGGATAGGAGAAATTTACTAACATTAGTTTAAAAAGTTTGGCATACTCCAATGAAACTGTAAAATTGAAATCTTTAACTGTATTAGAGTAGAGGTCTTGAACGTTAAAAGTTAAAGTCTAATAGGCAAGATTTTTTGACGTTACGATTTTATGAAGTAGAGAAGTCACACAGTCAATATAGCAACCTGTATGTAACATAGGCATAACATTAACGCAGTTGAAACCGCGAGGCACAACTAGTTTCGAATAAACTCATTAAAAAAGCAGATTTATGGGTAAAAATATCTGTAGCTATATAATAAAAATAGCATAGGCTGTAGAGTCATTGTCATTGCCTTTTTTTCCTACATTTATATACATTTCCGTTGCCATGGTAACCAGTATAATAACAATTACTTTCTTAATTAATGTTCGTAATATACTTTGAAAAAGTTCAATTAAAACCTAATGATATTCTTTTTTGTCTTGAATTTTTGTCAATATGCTGTATTATTAGTGAAATGGAAGTTTTCTAATGGCTGAACTTCATATTATTGGCCAATTGCAAAGTGCTTCAGACTTTAACGATCCAAATTCTTTATTTTGCCGATATTCGTTCCATACTGGTAAGTTGATGATGTAACATTGCGGAAACCGTTATTTTTTCATAATTATAGGGATCTATTTATTTTTGTAGGCCCAAATTGGATTCTTATTTCTGGATATTCCGAAGGACAAACAGCATCAGGTAAAGAAAACTTCAAAAATAGCGTCGATTGGGTCCATCCCTTAGATTTACATTATGTTTGTAAAGGCATTCAAGGTAAAACCCTGTTTTTTATTATTAACAAAAAATCTCTTACATGTTAATGTATTTAAATACTTTGTTTATAGGCTGGCCGAAGATAATTCTACAAGTGAGTTGTCTTGATTCAATAGGACGCTCGTGGGTTGTCGGCTACGGCTGCTGCGCTTTACCTTCTACTCCAGGATATCATACCATTAAAGTTCCTTGTTGGGTTCCAGCTGCAACAACTGTGACTGAAAGATTAAAACAGTATTTCATTGGTGGTGGCCATGAATTGACACAAACAGACATAATTAACTGCGGAAGTGACAGGTTTGCTCCGGGAGTTTACTTTTAATATATTTTTAATAACAAAGAAAATAATAATATTTTTTGTGTTAACAGGTTCAAGCTAATAACTCAATCAAAAGGAGAAATTGAATTAAATATATGCTTAGTTTTAAGAAATTTAACTCAGTTTGGGGTAGAATATAAGTGAAGTATGAAGCCTATTACATATTTGTGTTTTACTTTAATGTCTCTACTTATTCAGTTCTGTCTAATGGACTTTATAAATGATAGAATTCAGTCTGGTCATACTTTTATCGATCACAAAAAATCTGTTGCTACAAACCTAAGTTATGTGTTAAAAAATATAAAGAAACAACCTCATGCACTCTACTATAAGGATGAGCCACTGAGATTATCAAAGAATAATAATAAAACGCAAAATAAAAAGTACAGCAATTCATCTATACAAATTTCCACATTTCCAACATCAACAGATTTTACAAGTACTTTATTTGATTTGCTTTACGATGAGAATGTTTCAATGACTGAGAGTACTTTAGCCACAGAAACAAATTATAATGAATCAGAATATGATAATGTGACTGAGATAACATTTTTTGACATAAAGACAACACCCAAACCAACCGAAATACTGAAGAAAAATGTGAATTCTATTAATTGTGCATGTGATTTATTGGTGAGTATTATAATAAAGTCAAAATCAATGTTATCATGAATTAAGAACACTATAATTATGGCTTTTTTTTACAGTTTAATAAATGTGATGTCAACTGTTGTTGTGATAGCGAGTGTACTGATGCAGAACGCGATTTGTTCAAAAATTGTAAAAGGGGGAATAAAGACCAGTGTTTTAATTATAACACAAAGTTGCAATATTTTTGCTTCTTTCAAGATACATGTAATAGAGATACTAGCAACATATTTGATCACTTTCTTTGTATTGATAAAGTAAATTTACCTAATAAAAGAAAAACATATAAGGTTTGAATGATATATATTATTAGTATATTAAATATGTATTTCGTTAACCTGTGAGTGTAAATCACAATAATTTGTCTTATTTTAGCATGAAGATATAGACATAAATAAATATTTTAAGTGGCATATTAGTCAAGAGGTTGTACCATTATATAAATTCACTAAAAACATATATGTGTATAGCCAACCTGTATGGCTTTTGAAAAATGAAACTCTCTATATAATATGTAAGTAAATTCTTTTTATTAATATAAATCTAAATATGAATAATTTTTAATACTAATGGATTGTTTCTAGCACTACCAATAACAGTGAGTAATAGTTACTGTAGCGGCAAAAAACCAATTAAATTTTTAACAAATGAGTACATCAAATGTTACGTGAAAATCGAAAACCTTCATTTTTTATATGCTTTACAACTCTCTACAGACTCAAATGTTATAAGTCCAACAGAAATTACAACAAACAGTACAGTTTTGGTAATTATTTAATTATTTTTTGTCTTTTGAATTGGAAATAATTACTATTACTTGACATTTTATTTACAGAACTGTTCAACATTTCACTGTATTAATTGGACTGTTCTTGTTTGTAACAACGACGACTGCATTAAATATAACAAAAGTTTACATGAACCATCATGCTCAGAAAGTTATTGCATTAACATAGGAGTAAAAGTAGAATACATCATTTATTGTAACGCGTCTGTTATTACAAGAGCAATACTGAAACTCTACATTAGACAAGTTTCTATGGACATCGGATTCGTTTCACAAGAAGTTAAAGTTACTTTCTACATGGGTAATGATTCTATTGACGACATTGTTGCATATAGTGGAAATCCGGGCTACATAACAAAATTACCAATTATAGTATCTTATTCTGAAAGCAATCATACAAAGAATTTTTACAATCATACACAGGGAAAAAGTTATAATCTTTTGATTCCTTTAAACCAAAATGGTAAATGTATTATTACGAATATAACACATAATACTGTAAAGTTTGGTATTAACACAAGATTGAAATGTCGAATAGCATTAACAAAAAATAACGCAATACAAAAAACTGATGGGTGTTTATTAATTCAAATGGAAATTATTGAGTTGTTACGATTAAACCGCGATGTATTTATTTCGCCTTATGGGAATCCAAACAACCTCAATGACAGTGAATGGGTACGTCTTCATAGATTTAATAAGAGTAATGTTTACGGTGAATACAGTTCGAAGAAATTCCAGCTGCAATGTTACAATTTAATGACACGATTTGCCTATATATTCACATATGCCGATATTGTTGTCGGCAAAGAAGAAAATAAAATTTTGCATGCAATAGTTGAAGGCACGACGAAGAATGTTACGTTTAATGTTAAAGATTTGTCGACGATCATAACCGTGGATACTAATTTCTTAGATGCAAGTACGCGCGGTGATGTTGGCGCATCTTTCAATACTGATTCTTCTAAGAATTTATTTTTTCCATTTCGTAATGGGAGTTGCAAGTTTACACGTCATACTTTATTTTTATATTTATGTACAATTTTGTTCTTAAGCAAATAAAATAACTTTGTAATAACTAATAATTTTTATTTTGAAATAATTTAAATACTTTTGTTACTTCTATCACTTTAACTTGGCATTCACCCTTCAAAGACTTGAAATTGTGATGGCCTGAAAATAAAACCCATTAGGTTTAAACAACCTAGTAACGAAATATTAATAACACGTTGCGGGTTGCGTTTTTGTTGCAATGAAACATAGTTGTTATAAAAGAGAATTTAATTTAACATAACAGCTACTCTAGGAAATTACGAGGAACACTTATAGTACACATCGAAATGATCAGACTAAACCACAATATTTTGTATATACAATATTTTTACATCGTTTACAATTCAATCTGTACTTAAGTTTGAGAATAATCTGTCTTAACTTACAAACTATGGCTCCGCTTACATCTGTCGGCCTTTTTTCGTATGTGCCGGACATATATGAATTTACTAAGACACAAGAAAAGTTAAAGGGGTTCACGAGAGATAAGCAGACAAAGCTGACCGCGTATGCGGGTTCGGCAACCGATCCATCGGGACGATAATGTAAACGAATGGATATTACGGGGAGAAACTGAAGCTTGTTACTGTTGATTGTGGAGGCGATCGCGTCGCTACGCACCTATGCGACGTAGGTGTAGACCTTGCGGTCGTCCGGCGTGCGCGCGAGGTACTCCCGCTCGATCAGGCCCTCGATTCGCTTCTTGATGACGACAGGCGATGGCAGGAAGCGCGCGCGCAGTTGCTCTGTCACTTCCGCCACTAGCAACGTGTGCTGTGCGAACACAGATATATAAACATTAGTTACTATTTAAGATTGATTTTATGATTTTAAAACCGTCAACGAAAAAATAATTCCCTCTTACCGCCATTTTCTTTCTGGCTTTCATAATGCGCACGATGGCGGCCTCTATCTCGTGTTTGCGGTCCTCATCCACCTTGTTGCGAGTCTCGCGTCGCTCTGGTTCGGATTCGCCCTTGGCAGCTACTGTCTGGATCTTTACTCTGAATTACGAGAATTTCAAGTAATGTAGTCAAGTAATAAAAGTCTTCCAGAAATATAGGACTTATATTCAAAATAAACAACAATATACCTATGCAACTTAGAAGTAAAGGCATCGTTGACATAGAACTGATGAGATGGTTCTATTTCTTTAGTCTTAGGGTGTTTTATGAGCACTCGCTGTGTAGGCTTGCCCATGGCCAGCGACTGCAGGGCGCGCACAAGATCCTTTTCAGGTACATCGGTCTCGTTGAGTATTTCCTGAAGTTTTCACGTAGGTTTTCATTAAATTTCAACGAAGTTAAAGCTACTCATCATAGATATATGGAGAGAGTGTACGCTTACCTCGTACGTGAGACGCTCGCGCTTATTGAAGAGCAACAGGACGCACATCTGGAAGGTGGAGACCTGTATGATGTGTCTGCGAGGGGCGGGGGCGGAGGCGGGCGCGGGCGCGGAGGCGGCGGCGGAGGGCGAGCGCGGCGGGCTGGCGGGCGCGGCGTGCGCGCGGAACGTGGCGTGCAGGTCCGCGCTGCCCAGTTGCGGCTGCAGCGACAGTTGGCGCCCCGAATGCTTCGCTAGATAGAACCTACAATTTTCCAAAAGATCATAGTAGTACAGTATCATTACATCTTCAAGTGAATGCTTTCAAACACCTGGTACTTTTGATGATAACTAAAATAAATAAATTAAACTTACGATCTAAAGACTTCGAATGCACTTCTTGGAGCTTTCGGGATGTTACACTTGGGAGTGGCGCTCTGTGTTGGCCAAAATCCAGTTGTGAGAACGCGCACTGACAGATCTACCCCGTGCAAGTTGGTCTGAAGAAAATTAAACGTAATTAGTTGATGTGTTGTTATGATGTTATTAACTTCTCTTAATTTTTTTTTTAATTTAAATATAAATAAAAAGTAATAAACAATAACAGTTGTACTAAAAAAAACAATTTAAAAAAATGAATTAACCCCAGATGACAGCACATGTTCTTTGAACTCCTCCATGATAGTGTTGGATACTGTCATGTCTTTGAACATACCCTCAAGCTTTGACGTAAATTGACAACCGCATTCAGTCTGAAACATAACACGGAATGTAAACAAAAGCAAAATTTGGAGATGGGACATTATAATCAACTACATATAATATGAATCGGACTTGTAATGCATGTTTGTATTCATAAATATAAATATTATAATTAAATCACAGTTTCAATATTTAAGAAATTGTGTTACTTTTTGTTGCTATTTATTTCAATCAACTTTATAATATTAGATAAATTTGGCTATTGGTAGTTCTGTTTGAAATTTAAAAAGGACAACAGTTTGAAATACAAAATAATAAAAGTTATTATGATAGTTTTTAGTTAAAGTTCTTGTATTCAATCTAAATTATAATATACAAATAAAGTCTATAAACTAATTAAACATATTTTTACAATGATGGCACATTCATGTTTTATTATAAATGAAAATGTATGTCCTGCTTAAAGTCTTCTAATATATAACCTGCAAAATTCTTTACTGTATGCTTTAATGCACAGATCTCCATAAAAAGACTTTAAGCAAGATTTTGAAACAATTAACTACAACAATTTTATAGATATCTTAGGACACTTACAACTACTGTCCATAGGCGTTGGTAAAGAATTTTGCAGATATATATGAATGAGATAGTAGGTTGCTTTATTGTAAGTCACTGATCGAGTTTTCAATGTGGGAAACATCACCAATAATGCAGTGAAAATCCCTGGGCTCCACGTCTTTCAACAAACCCTCTCTCTGGAGAATGTTAGTCTCAATAACTATTGTCATTATCATTTAAAATAATCAATTGTTTAGTTATTTTTCAAATTTGAAAAAGCAATTAGTTAGGTTAATTTCCACATTGTATGTATGAGGACGTTGTTTATTATTTTCATGATAATGTATTAAGTTCAATGTCTTACCTTAAGTTTGGAGATCATATTTTTCTCGCTGTCGTCTGAAACCGATTTGTTGAGCAAGAGTCGTTTGGCGAGATGCTGCTTGTAGTAGCGCTCAAATACATCCTTCTCCTGCAAGAAGCGGAACAGCACCATGGTTTTGTCCAGCACTGCTTCGATTTCTTGCTCACTCATCTATAATTGATAACAGATTTTTTTATATGGACCTGGCTTATTTTTTTATTAAAAAAAATTAGTGTGGGCTTATGTTTGTGTATGTTATTGATTAGTTTTGTGTATGATAGTTATATGAAAGTTTATTAAACATATTTTACAAATTAATGTTTTATTAATTTGTATTTAATTTAAAAAAACCCGCGTGTAAGTATATTCTCTACTTACGCCTTTTTCACCTTTCTTGAGCTTTCCATCGATAAATAGTGAGAGAAATTCGGGGGATTTATTATTTAAATTAAGGAAGAATTCGAAATCGGAAGCAATCATATGCTTAAATATTTTGTCATTATTGAAGGAGTTGTGAAGGAAGTGGTCAAATCTATCTTTCAGATCCAGCAGATTCTGTAAGCAAAGAAAAAAAATATATTAAAACACATGAGAGAACAATCGATTTCTCATTTAAATTAACTCTTATAATAAATAAAAGATGTAAGCAAGAGTAATTGAAAGTTATTATCAAAGTAAGTACCTGCACGTATGCGATGGCGTTGGTGTTGTGGTGCGTGTCGGTGACGAGCGCGCGGCCCTGCTGGCGCAGGTGTGCGGACACGGCGTCGGCCACCGTGCGCAGCCCCTCGCCCACGCGCGACAGCAGCTTGTACACGCACGCCAGCTCCACCGTGCGCGTGTGCATCAGCATGTGCACAACACCTGAGTTCTCCATCTAAACCAACGATGCATATTTAATTTTGAATTTCTCTATTTTTATTTTTCTTGATTTAAATAAAATCAATCAAAAATTTCTTTGTTTTACAAAAAACTTTTTAATGGCCCAGGATTAAAATATCAATTTAAATCAAATACTACTATGATCGAGTAGTTGCTTATAATCACTTATAAAAAGTTATTTACCAGTCTATGGTGACTATTAAACACACCAATCACCAGTTACTCTTTTACGTTAATGTCTGTTCACATATACTCACAATTGTACAGATAAAGGTATACGTTTCGAATATGAATCAGTCAATACCTCGACAATGGTCTTCATGTGTCGCTCGATGAGCTCGTGCTCCAGCACGGCCACGACGCGCGGCTCGGTGCTCTCGTCGAGGTAGTGCCGCGCGCGCTCCGCCTCCTCGCTGATGCGCGCCTCCACGCGGGCGATGTACACCGCTGCACTGTTCTCTGCGAGGAACTTTTGAGATTCCATCTGTAATAAAGAAAGGCGTAAGAAAAAATAAAATAAAATTAAATTACAATACTAGTTGGAAATTAATATGAACATCCAATAGTTTTCGGTGATTCTAACCACTCACCCTATAAAATTCAGCAGATTGATGCAGGAAAGGCTTTTCGAAGTCCTCCTCGTAGACGGCGCGCGAGTTGATGCCGAGCACCATAAGCATCTGGCACGCGTTGCGTATGGCGAGCCGGTCCACCACCTCGCCGCGCCGCTCGCGCGCCACCAGCTCCAGGAGCGTCTGCCGCAAGTGGTCCCGGATGCAGCCGTAGCGAACGACCTATAGAAAGTTATTATGAAAATTACTCTCTGAAAACTATTAATTTTATTTGAATACATTTATTTCATATATAAATATAACAATGATGTTTAGTTAATTGTCTACTTTGTGATAATATGAAACATAATATTTCTTTTAGCTCAATAAATATTGAAATTAATGTAATTGAATTAAGTCAAAGTAACTCAAAAATAAGAAATATTTATTACCTGATCTCTGAATATAATAAGGCCCAAGTTATACACATTGTCGACATCGTTTTGTTGTACATATACTCTGTCCATATACATAAGTATGTCACGGATCATGACCATACTAGTTTGATGATCGGTCCAGGCATTGTTTAATGTTTGTAGGAATCCATTATGTAAAGAATGTAGTACATCTTCCCGGACCTGGAAATAATTATAATTTTTTAATTATATTTTGAAGTTGTGTAAGTTCATTGTTTCTCTTCATGTGATATTAAATGGAATAATAGTCTGTAGACATTTTTGTTGTTGAACAATGTATTGTGACATTGGTCAGCTATATTGACAAATTCAAGTTCAATAAGAACTTCCTCCTTACTGGTTCTTACAAAAGGAATGTACATTCTGATCGAAGCGTCATTAAATACATACATACATACACATACATTATATTATTACATACATTATATGATTTGTTCTTTTTAAAAATATAGAATAGGAAGGCACGAGCATATGTATACCTGATGGAAAGTGGTCACCAATGCCCATAGACATTGTCATTGTAAGAAATCTTAACCATCGCTTTCATCACCAATGTGCCACCAACCTTGGGAACTAAGAAGTTATGTCCCTTGTGCCTGTAATTACACTTGCTCACTCACTCTTCAAACTGGAGCACAACAATACCAAGTACTGCTGTTTTGCAGTAGAATATCTGATGAGTGGGTGGTACTTACCCAGACGAGCTTGCACAAGGTTCTACCACCAGTAAAATACATTTTCATACATTATTAAAAGTTTTATACCTACCACATTTATAAAATCTATTTCAAATTTACTTATTACTTTAGGTACAAATATGCATGAATATACATTTAAATCTGTAGAGAATTTCAAATAATAGTCAGAGGTAAGAAATAAAATTTGCAAACATAAAAATCACCATACAAAAATATTTAATATAAAAGTAATTCCACTTTAGATATAAGTTACAACTGAGTATATATTCAATGCTAAGTTGTACATTTATAAGTAACTGTTAATTTACTATTTTTAGTTAAAAATATACTTTCTTGTGCTTACCTTTGTTTCTAGATGATGAGTGACTACTTCCTTCAAGCCTGTGTAGAGCCTTTCTCCGTGCTTATGTAGGACCATAGTGTATGCATTTCGATAAAGTTCTTCGAATGAAAGACCAGAATTATTTTTCTTTTGAATTTCCTGTATTGCATTCTTAAGTAAACTCCATATACTCTCCACATATTTCTCATCCATAGTCATCTAAAAATTATCACACTTGAGAGTACATTTTATTAAAAAAGAACTTTATTAATGATCATTTATTGAAGCTTGATATCTAGCAGTACAGTACTGGACCAAATGTTTTCTAAGCTTGGGAGAGTAAACATTACAAATGTTTAAAGTTGAGCTGCTATTGAGAATTTAAAGAAATCCAATAACTTTGTTTACTCCTATTTTACCAAAGAAAATCTTTTTTCTAATTACTGTTTACTGTGTAATATTTTTGCCAAGCAATTATAAAATATTATACACAAATCTTAAGTTTATTTCTGAGAAAAATTGTAGATAAAGTAACACTCACAAACACAATATATGCACTAGAAACCTTAGAATAAAATTGGAAATACATTTCTTCTACTTATGCATATCCGTTAAATTATTTTTAAAATCAAGATTTATTTATTCTATTCTATTACATGATGATGACAAATTAATTTTGTGGTGATATTGAATTATCTATGAAGAATGTTATATCTCCAAGATTACTAATATTATAGAGGATACAATTTACCAGCTAGTGATTGATGTTGTCTTCTTGTTATTCACAAAAAGATTATGTACCATATACTTTATAATACAAATAGAAAATAGAATGATAGATAAAATATATTAATGTTAAAAATAATTATATATTTTTTGCCTTACCTATATTTGAATATCATATTTTTATATAATTAGTGTAAAGGAGCAACTTTAAGGGTAAATACCGAAGATGAAGTGTATAGCTGTATACTAACTCTAAATCTAACTACTAATTTTACAAAAAAAAGCTAAAATATAGAAATACATATAGGTACACTTTATAATTGAAAATTGTTTGATGATTACAGTAGGCATACAAGAAAATTGCTTGATGATTACAATTATAAAGATCAATGCGGTACAGACCCATGTGTCAGGGTACATTTGGTAATATGCTTCTGAATAATTCCATACTTGAAATTTCCTTGTCATCTTCATAGATCAAACATATGAAGTGTCAAGCGAGCATTGTTGTAAAATAGTAACAAGAATAAAGATATATGATTTTGAAAGTTAAGATATAGAAATTGATTTTCTCACTTGTCAAATAAAATTGTGTTTATGACATATTGAATACAAAAATTTTGTTAACTGAAATCACCAAAAATTTCTAATTTTGAATTTAGTGTCACTGACTCCTTTTGACACTCTTGATATTATAATGCATTTGATCTGTCCTCACAAGGTAATATTGTAAGGTTGTATATGTTTTTGTTTTGAAGGCTATACTTGTTGTAATTAAAATGTTTTTAGGAAGGTAAAAAATAAATAATTTTCGTTTAGTATGGAATACGTTTTTCTGGGACAATTAAATTTATAAACAATGCCTACAGAAATTGACACCTTTTTAACAATTTCGTCTCATAGTGATATCATTTTAATAATAAATAAATATGACAGGAAATGGATGCGTCACAGGTATATAAAACAAATACTTACGGGAAAGGCTCTGATCCTCATTTTGCCTGGTTTATCTTTAGGTAACGTACTCTTCATCATTGCGGCAACGAACTTGGTATCTAACACACTAAATAAACTTCTAAATGTCTTTATTACTTCATTTACAGCCACAAGTATACTTCATTGTTACTTTTACATTCACATCTGAAATCAAAAATGTTGATTTATTTAATGTGAAACAAAACGTCACTCCATAAAAAATGCGGCGCAAAGTTTATATACTGAAGATAATTGTTATGTGGCACTGCCTTGTTTATACTTCATTTAGGATAACATTTTTATTTAGACTTCAATCCGTGGTATTATAAAAACTAGGAATGGAGATGAGTATTTAAGACAAATAAAATAACAGCACATCTCTTTCTCTCTCGTATAGTTGTTGAATTTCGACAATACATCAGCGCCACTTCACGTTATGACGTTCCATATATTAATACAAAATATAAATGGACTTACATGAATACGCTGTTTATCCTGTGCAATTAAAGTAAAATTTACAGTTGTACAATGCTTAAAGAACTTGTATTTTCACTATATATCTATTAATTCAATTCTGTAAGTCAATTGTTATAATTTATTTTTTTCTTTTCCTAACGCACAGATTATGTTGTAAGGCACAGATAAATTATTTACATAATTAATCGAGCATATTAATGAAATAGCAAAATTATTATCTTTAAATAAATCTTAAAATGTAATTTTAACAAATGTTTCAAATGAAATGTATTTTTATGTAAAATGTTTTGCATTATTATTATTTTTAAAATAGAATGTTATAAGAGTAGATGGCTCTTATGTTTTATTTACTGTATTTATTACTTCTATATTTTAATAAAAGAATGAAATCGTTTTTCAGTACAAATGTTGAATCCAAAGACTAGTATTATTTATTTATTACCAATAATAAAAATATGGACAGGGATTGCCAGCGTGGTACCAGTATGTGTTTTCTTATAAAAAAATGGATGCTTTGTGTTTAATGATAAGACTTCATAACATTTCGACAAATCATCATGACAGTTGGTAAGTAAAAGTACATGTATTTTTTCAAGTTTTGTACAAAATCATAGGGAATACACAATCCACTTTGTTGCAAGTGTAACTCACCGCTAGATGGCGCTGTAGCACATCAGTTAACGTCTTAACATTCATCAATTTATTATACTAATATTATAAATAAGAAAGTAACTCTGTCTGTTACATTTTCATGATTTACTATGGAGCTAGCTTGAAACCCAACCCCAACTACATAGGCCTTTTACCTAAAACTTCAACCTCTCCCTCTAACATGTGGGCGAGGCCGCGGGTGGAAAATAATACGTTATATCTAATTATGTTCTCTTAACTCTGTGCAAATCAATGAATCGCCATGAGAATAGAGTACATTACAGCACAGAAAATTTATTTATAGCGCAAGTCTTACCGTACGATAGTTTTTCAAACAAATTTAAAGAGGCAAAATTAAAGTAGGTTTTTAATTTAAATTTGATGTAACATAGTGCGACACCGTCGTCACACTAAATTCTATTGGAATTTACTTTTCCTTCGTGTTTCTCAGGGACTAGGAAAATAAAAGTAGCCTAGGTCCTTTCTTGGGGATTAAGCTTACTTTATACCAAATTTCATTAAAATCGGTTCCGTGGTTTAGCTATGAAAATGTAACAGGCAGGCCATACTTTCCCATTTATACTATTATTATAGATTAATTAATACTACTACACTGTACACAAGTAGTTAATTTAGGGGTGTCTGACCTATAACTATACTAACTGAGCTTACTAAGTTTCTCCCGCCGGTATCTATTTTCCTAACTGGTTGTAGTTTCTTATTTTGATTTGATTTAAAGTAATGATTTATGTCGAATAAGCGATTTTGATTTAATTTGGTTTAGGTTAGGTTATTGCACTTTATAGATGCGTTAGCACTTGTTTTTTTATAATTTATAAAATTGTACTTAAGTGTTGGTATATTTTAAAGCAATTTGTGCGGAATGGATTGTGTAGATTTATAAACATTTTAACGAGGTTGACAAATAATACAGAATCACATACAAATATATATTTATTAAACTATGCATAAAATATTGTTTATAAATTAATACAGACTTAAGAAGATTATAATACTTTAAGCAGGTAAGCAAAAGCTTTCCTCTATATACAAAAAAGTTATTACCTATCTAAAAAAAAATACTATGCTTTATATAAATTTACAACGAAATATTTTTATATAAAGTTTTCGTGTTATTTAAGTACTTACCTTCTAGTTTCATATTAAAGGCACACAAACAGCGCAGCTGTTGTTAATAAATTTAATAATACATTGCAGGAACAATTATCTTAAAATACAAGTGAATATTTTAAGATAAATTGCAGGCGAGTTTTCATAAAAACGATATATGCCTTCTTTAAATATACGAACATATTAAATACATAAAAACCTATATGTTGTGTAAATTAAATAATGTTTTCATTAGATATGATAAAATATTTACTAGAGCTTAGGCCCGTTATTTTTTGTTACATAATATGCTATAAGTGGCGTTTCAAAAATTGGCTATTTATCGATTAATCCATGATAGATCTATAGTATTAAAAAAAAACCGAGTAGGTATTTTTCGTTTATTGAATTTGGTTTATTTTCAGAACTTATAAAAGCATTGTTAAGACGAGTTACTAAACGAAATGAAGCTACATGCCTGTCATACATTTCTATAAGAAAATGTAATTGCTGATGTTTTTTTTTATTTATTTTATCAAATACCTCGATTGGTGTCCTTGAAAAATCAGTTTGACTTTAGTGTTTATTTATATAAAGGTACATAATCAATCATAATAAGCCGGATGTGCACGTAGAACCCATCGTAACAGAAGTAGAACGAGACAAGCCATCACAAAGAATGAAACCATTACTCGAAGTGTCTTTTCAGATCGGTGATCCCGTTCACTTATTCGAAGACGTTCTATAAGTCCATTCTGA
The DNA here is from genome assembly GCF_905147045.1 of Nymphalis io. Classification (NCBI taxonomy): domain Eukaryota; kingdom Metazoa; phylum Arthropoda; class Insecta; order Lepidoptera; family Nymphalidae; genus Nymphalis; species Nymphalis io. The sequence goes on along the minus strand of NC_065890.1, from coordinate 7,532,258 downwards.
AAAAAATAAAACATACTATGAAATATAGAATTAAGTAAAATATTTTAGTTTTATCTACTATTCATTCGCGTTACAAAACGTCTCGTCATATTTGTACGAAGTCACAAGGTCACAAAGAGCTAAGTTATAACTGTTTATTTTGTCCTGATTCACGGGAAAACAATAGGAAGGTACTGCATATTGTATTGACTATTATCAAAACAGTTGGACCGAAATAATCGTTTGTGGTTTGTGACTAATGATGGTGCCAAAAATGGGCTCTTCGCAATTCATAAATTATTGCCTTTTTCTTCTCTCGTGTGGTATAAAAGGTGAGGATAATAACTACCTTAGTCGCGTCCTTAATTTACGGATAGATGGAATAATTTCACAAACAAAGCTAAAGTAAAAGCACCTATAAATTTTGGAAATGTATAGAATTTATTTTTTCACTTTCGCGTCCCTAATATGCCTCTCTCGATACGAGATATCATTTCTATGCTTTAACTACCAACGATACAAATATTTCAAAAATTATTATATACATATAGTTCTTTTAAATATAATATCATAATTAATACAAAGCACTGTAATTATTTTAAAAACAAATATATTTTTGAATTATGGTATTGGAGTAAGCGCAAAAATGTTTTGGTGCTATAAAAATAACATGAAAGAGTTAAAAAAGTCCATTTTCGCAACCTTAGATTTTTTTGAATATTAATAATTGTCCAGTTTTTGGCTTAATGATCTATAAGCATTGCGAGTATAAATTAAAAATGTAAAGATTAAAGGACATTTCGTAATTTATTTCTATCGAGAAAATTTTATTCTTTTGTTTTTGATCAAAAACAACCCTGTTTCTTGTTTACATACATTATTTTATTTTTAACTTTGAAGTCGATTTACTCATACAAAATCAAATATAATATTAGCAATTTTGCTTTATGCACCTAAAGAATAAAAATGTTTGAAAATAATCATTACAAAAGAATGCTTATCACAACCATGTAAAAACTGTAGGCGATTGGTGATATTTTATCAAATATGATTACTATATATATTTGGAAAACATGTTTATCGTCATACGTCTTTTATACCGATAAACATGTTTATGAAGTGTCAGTGTCAGTCTGTGAGAGTGTCAATTTAAAAAAAAACCAGCAAAACGGCTGTGTATTATAAAATGCTATTGATTGTCACGAGCCTACTACACATGAAAAAAAAAATTTTATTTATTTATTTATTTACAAAATATAAGTAAACATTACAGGTTTAACCTAAAGCATTTACTTATTTAATTAATACACTTATTCCTTAATTATTATTGTTTGTATGTATTCCGCTGCCGTTTTGCGAAATACAGCAGGTGATGAGTTAAACAAGTCGAGGCTTGGTTCCAGGCCAGGACACCATTGAGCAAAGTCAACGCGCGAATCAAAGGTGACTCGCTCACCAGTACCAATCAACAGCCAGGAACCGCAAATAGCTTGTGTCGACGAGCGCGAGTGTATTTGTCAGGAACGTTCAATGATATTAGCTCTAACATTGAGGGATTGAAAATGGTACCCCTGAGTAACAGGAAGAAACAGCTTAGCAAGGCCATATGTCGTCGCACTTCGAGAGAATCGTATCATGTCATTCCTTGTATAAATAAACTAGGATAACAATAACCCTACGAAGAATCCGTATTGCTTGTGGTAAAGCCACCTCAAGAATTTCTTTTGGAGTTTCTCCACCATGAGTTTGTATTTTACCTCATGTGGACTCCAAATAACTGAGTTACTTTCTAACGTGCTTCTTCTAACAGTTGTACAAAATTTTGACCGCAGCAACACTTTCAAGGTATTTTGACTGCCTCAAAACAAAATCTAGGGATTTGTATGCCGTTTTTGTAATATTGTAAACATGGTCGGTAAAGCTCAGGATATCACTCATCAAGACTCCTAAGTCTTTGATAGTAGATTGCCGCCCTAGAACAACGTCGTTTAAACGATAGTCGTATTGTAAAATTATTTTAATGTTAGCTTTTCGGCATGACAAGTCATTTGATTTTTTATAGACTATTATACTTCATGATTTGTTAAAACCAAAATGTATCAACCTTTAAAGCCATATTTTACGATTATTTATATATAATAGTGAGAGTTTTAATAGTCATATACCCATCCACCGTGTGAGGCGATCCATGATCCTGGATCCTCGTGAAACAGATCCGCAATAGCTGCTGCTGGTGCTGCCACCAATTCAAGAGCTGGTTCGCCATCTGCAGCCTCCGCCGCCTCTTTAGCTAGAGCTCCACAAATACAGTACACGGCTGCAATCTGTAAGAGAAAATACTAAATTAATAGAAATTAAAAAAAAAACTAGAATTATTGCAGAGGTTTAAATTTCTAGCATGCGAATATTTTCTTGAATATTTTGTGAATATAAATATTGAGCTGCGGGTTAGCGCTCTCATAAAACTTATCGTTGAGTAATGTCGACATACGTCCGCTTGCGATGAATATTTCAGTAACGATGTGAACAGATCAGAAGGAAGCGCAAACATCGAACTTGGTAAGGTGTGCAGAACACGTTTACCAAATTTATAACGGATACTTATCATATTTAAATTTTAACTTTTAGCGTATAGATAGAAATAGAAAAAAATATTGTCCGACATATTGATTACCTTGGACCATGTAATATTCTCTCTGGTGATGCGGCGGGCAAGTGCAAGGGTCAGTTCAGCGAGCGCAGTGTCTGAACGCAACATAGCGGATGGAGCACGGGTAGCTTGCCTCGCTACATGTCTGAAAGCGTCAGGCCTTTTCCTCTCTAAAGCAGCGCAGAGGGCGCGTAAAGCAGCGAGCACTCCAGTGTCCGTGTTATTAACAGCTTCTTCTCCGCATTCTGTTTCCAACATTCTTTGAAGACGCTTAAGAACTATTTGCTGAAAATTTTAATTACTGTAATATGACGCAAGCCCAGCCAATGCTATTATCATATTAGGAATAGGCGAGGTGTCAAATGTATAATGACTTGAGTTTTAATCACTTAATATTCACGTGAAAACCCTTTAGTGCTTGCCAGGTTTCAACTTATCTTTGTTCATATGAAATCATGAATATTATTAACTTTATATTTTATCATAATCAATACCTCCGATTACATCGTCCAATGAGCAAATTTAAAGTGTAACTAGAAATTCAATGTTGGCATACGACATAATACATATATGTATAGGCCAACATTGGATTCTTTGTATGTTAATTATTCTATAGAATAAGATACGTTATGTAGCTTCTGAATAAATATCATCTTTTATAATACAAATCAGTCTTCTGAAACGAGAATAAGTGACTGCATAATATTATGATGATGAGGGTACAAAGTTTGCATTTCATTAGATTATTTATGCTGTGAAATGTAACTAGTTAATGGATGCCGTCACGTATACGATGTATTATGTAACTTTGCGTTACATATGAAACAGATATCTAAATATATATTTTCGATTCATTATGAAAGTACCATAGTAGGCGGAATGATAGGAGGCTAAATTACAATCCCAAAAGCTATATGAAAGAAAAAAAAAGTCTACCTTTTTTGGACAGGTAGGCGACCGGCGTATTTGAGTTTTTATGTATTGTAGGCATAACGCTCGTCCCTGTCTTACGATCTGGGGCTTCACTTGTGTTGATGTCGCGAGACACCAGCCGATGGTGGCGGAAAGTCGGCGCGAAACGGCAGCGGCCGCAGCACTGGACACCATGGTACTAAAGCGGCGTTTGGTACGATCTAAAGGAGACAGACAGCGCATTGGTGATGTACGAAGAAGATCTGTAAATAGAAAAACAGTTTTATTCTCCTTTTCTTTTTTTTAGCAAAAAATACGTGCATTTGAATTTGTACGTAATTTTAATAACTACTTTTAAATTCTAGAATTCTGAAAAAGGATAGGCTGCCTATTTTTGAAGTTTTATATCATAATTTATATATCCAGTAATATATAGGTAGACAACAGTATGTGTTATTATAGGTAATGTAAAGGTTAACATGTATGTTCTTTTAATAAGAAATTAGATACAAAAAACGAACGGGAGAAATGTTTTTATGGGTTGTAATTACGAGGCTAAAATGAACGTAGGTAAGTAAAAAATTAAATAATGTTTGAGTTTACCATTGTAGCTAACAAGTTTGTTATAACAATGTATTTAAATGTAAAAGGTATTTCTACCTTGACCCGAAAATCCATCCATCGAACCGGGGACTGAGCTGAGAGGTGTGCTGAGTTTTCGTCGCACGCGCAACGGCGGCACGAACTCGTCATCTTCTTCTCCATCTGGTGGAATGACATGAATTGCAATGTTGTTGTCCTCTTGAGTTTTTTTTCCACCAGATGGCCATCGCAATTCTGTGATTGGCCCTATCTGAAAGCAAATAAACACACACATACAATCATATTATCATAATTCTTATAGGTATCATCTTTTTTAGGATGAATCAATTGGTCAAATATACTAATTTCTTTGTATTATATTTGAATACTTTAATAACAAAAAGCTATGTGAAATTCGTTTTATTACTAAATATTGTAAGGTTTAATATTCGTTAAGGTATCATTGTGTTCGTTATAATATTCGAAGATTTCACGAGCGCAATTGTAGCTTTAGGTTATTAGATGTTAAAATGTTCTGTCTTAATGCTGGTTTGGTCATACCATTACTATGAGTCAGCCTAATTAAGCAGTGGGCCCAAAATGCCTGGCATACTAACGACATTTTATTTAATATTCATAACAATTATTACATACTTTGTACATCTTGTACATCTATTTTTACAATTACTATTTTAAAAGCGTATATTCCATTTTAATAGAGCGCACAGTACTATCAAACTATTTCATTAATAATTTCGGATTCTTGTAATTTTATCAACAACCTGGCAGTTAATACGTTAGCGAAACATTCTCTCTGTCAAACAAATTATGATTATTTCTGCAATAATTACTGATACAATGAATAACTATGTATAACACGTTTATTATATTTTAATTTAAATATATTTTTAGCGGTGATTTATTTGACTCAAAAATGTTTAAAATCTTACGCATTATGTAATAAATTAAATTCATATCCTCCCTCTAGATATACCGTGTCGGTATGTCGCGTATAAGCGAAAACATTTCGCAGCGAGTAAACCTGATGCATTGCAATGGTGGTGGTAAATTAAATTAAAATAAGCGACCCAAAATAACCACACGTACTTACGTGGATAAAAATAATAAATGATATCTTAATCTTCTTTCAAAAATCAGTTTATTATTTATTATAGGTAACAGAAGTAAGCTCAATCTATTAAAGTTATAATCGACGTATTGTATAAATAGTATAATTTGGATTCAATAAAATTGCCAGCTTGTGATCTTGTTGACTATCAAATTCCCATTACAGACTCAATCAGGTGTTCATTATACTACAACGCGTCGGATGAAATTCAATTGGAGATATCATAATTCGTCCTTGACATAATTATGAGAGAAAAAAGAAATATTCGCAGATATAAGCAAGTGCCAAAAAAACCCAGTGGATAGAACACGTGGATCTTAATCAAAAGTCGAAGGTTCAATTCTGGACAGACCACTGTGTCATGTGCTTAATTTCTCTTTATAATTTGAAATATGTCGAGGATTGCGACATGAGTCAGGTGTTATAGTAACTGCTTTATGTTCGAGTATATATCCGCCAACCTGCACTAGAGCTGCGTGGCGAGTTAAGCTCCAAGTTTCTCCCTAAAAGGAAAAGAGTTTTTTAAATTTACAATTATTATATTACAGACATCCTTTTAAATCTGACAATATAAATGTCGAGTGTGTATAATATTTGTGGAGTGGATTTTATGGACATCCTCATATATCGTTAATTGGTCATTGTTCATTTATATGTTATATGTATTTTATTAACACTTTACGTTATAGCGAAGTAAAAATTTAGTTATTTTGTTAAGTTAAAATAACTTTATATCGTTCTGTATTTGTTTATTAATAATTATGTTGCAATAAGTTACAGACGAATCTACTGTATAGTCAATAAAAATCAATAAAACCATATAAAACACTTCAAATGGTTACTGTTGCGTTTTCAAGTAAAACATGGGGTTGGATGGGAGGGATATGCCACAGCTTGTAAATTATCCCAAAGTTGGGCAAAGGCCAGTTTGTAGTACAAAAGTACGCTTACGGTTGGTTCTTTGGTTCATATTCATTCAGCAGATTATCTTACAACACGTGCAGTTGTCACTACGATGTAAACATTAACTACTGAGCACGAGATAAATTATTATAAACACTAATTAAGCAAATGAAAAGTCAGTGGTGCGAAACCGAACGCGGTTTTCCGTTAAGATAGGATTGGATAGAACACGTTTTTATCAGCTGGATCTTTAATACTAAAAATGCAAAAGCCCTCAAGCTGATTTATCTGTACAATTCATTAAATGATATCTATTTCAAATATATATATTTGTAGTACTGTGACTAAAATCGAAATAAACCAATTTGCACTAGCTACCACATGCCTCGAACTCTTGCATAAGTAGCGTTAGAATTTTCTAGTTTAGTCATTTTGTTTTCTTTTTCTTTTCTTACAAATTAGTTCATAATGGCGAATAGTGAAAACTTACATCGAATAAAACAAGTACAAAAAATACAGTTAATATAAATGCTATAATTACATTAGTTGATTAAAACTTAAGTGCCATAACTGTAATGAGTGGAGACATGTGTATATGCTACCGAAGAGGAGAAGAGGGTAGAGACAAGGTTTTTGATACAATATCAGAACGAATTATCATCAACATAAATAATTTATCGTCTAAAAGCGACAATAGGATTACTACAAAATATCTGCAGTTGAAGATATTCATTGATAAAAATTACGTTTAATATGTGTATAATTGTACATACATATATACAGATAATTTATTTTAAAGATAATTTTAATTTAAATAAAGACGGGCCGCTTGGTTGGTTAGTAGATACTTGTCTTTCACGCCGAAGGTTGTGGGTTCGATTCCCACCCAGGACAGACATTGACATGAGTGTTCATGAGTGTACATGAACATGTCTGTTAGTCCTGAGTCTGGGTGTAATCATCAAATAAGTATTTATTTATGAAGGAAAAGTATATGCAGTATATCAGTATGTCAGTGTTTCTATAGCACAAGCTCTGCTTAATTTGGGATCAGAAGGCCGTGTGCGAATAATATTCCAGGATATTATTATTATAAAGAGTTTTTGTTTATTTATTTAAATGTAATGGTGCAATACTACAAACACAAAAACGTCTTTAAGCAATTTTTTGTATATGTAATTATTTTTTTACTTTCTTCGCTATTAATTTGTTGTGAAGTATAGTAAGTAGTCATTTGCCTTCAATTGCTATTTGAGTGAAATTTAATATGTTTGGCATTTCATTAATAGTAGGGTGGCGACAAAAATGTTGGACAATTGTAAAACCAAATTAAAGTTAATTCTAGTAGCAATTGCGTTAATCACTAGGGACGTTTGTCCCTAGTGATATTGATTAAAGAGGTAATCACGTCAGACGATTTGAAAATGAATACCGTCGAGGAAATCATTATTTTAATTAAAAATACAGTAAAGTTCAATTATAATCTATTGTATATATGTATTGGGTTCAAACCCGGGCAAGCACCACTGAATTTTCATGTGCTTAATTTGTGCTTATAATTCATCTCGTGCTTGACGGTGAAGGAAAACATCGCGAGGAAACCTGCATGTGTCTAATTTCATTGAAATTATGCCACATGTGTATTCTACCAACCCACATTGGGGCAGTGTGGTGGAATAAGCTCCAAACCTTCTCCTCAAAAGGGAGAGGAGGCCTTAGTCCAGCAGTGGGACATTAACAGGCTGTTGCTGTACTGTACTGTACTGTACTGTACTATTGTATAAAAAAAATGGGAAATTGCATTGTTTGTATTAAGTCCAAATTTAGGAATTTCCCAGTGTATTAAGTTTTGTTTGTGCGTCGGATAGCCGTTGGCCCTAGGCCTTAACTCTCTCCGGTTGTGTTTGATTGCCGTCCCATCAAATTATTTATGAAAGTGAGGGAATAGAGAGTGTACTTGTGTTTGCGCAGTTGGTTGGTGTTTCTTGAGAATGGCCACCATGATCGAAGTTGTTCAGGGGGACACCAAATCTCATTGTAAATAGTTATATCTCATAGTAAATAGTTTTTTTTTTTTGAAACCAGAAAATGTAGTTTAGATCTGGTTGGGTACACACAAACCACTTATTCAACCGTCAAACAACAATATTTAGTAGCTACTCTTGTGTTTTGAACAGTGAGTGGACCAGTGTAATTACAAGCGTCACAGATCCCAATCATATTTTATATATCTACCTAAAATTTCAAATCATATTAAAATTGTTTAAGTAATTTTATAAAGATATAATTTCTTCATGAATTTATTCTACATGGAATTTCTTTTACGGCACCAGATGCGTATCGGCTTATCTTAATCTTATTAAATATTAAAACACGATGTTTTTTTGTAGTATAAGTTACAGACTTATCGTCACAACTTATCACATTTTGGCATGAAATTTATATTAACTTAAAATTTAACCTGCTGCTATATTTTTAAAATATAATACACATTATACAAAAAAATCTTTGAAACTTTAAAAAAGAACAGAACCTGAGGTTCGAACGGTAATTAATTAAAACTTTTGAGGCTTTAGTGATTTACGACAACATTCAAGATCACTATAAAATAATAACTTCTAATAAATTATCGTTTTAACTATTAAAAATTACATTTAGAAGTCGAAATTTTTTAGTTGTATTTTACTTCTAAGTTGTCGGAAAACGAATTTATCCGACTTTATATAGTATATATATATATATATATATATATATATATATATATATATATACTAATATTATACTATATTTATACTTATACTTTTATAGAATTAGAGGAAGTACAACACAAATTGGTCACGATTTTCCAAACGCTGCAATTTCCTGTTTTCGTCGATTAAATAACATGTGGCTAGTGGAAATACAGCACTACAGCATCGTGTCTGCAGTGCATTGGACTTCACAATGCACTCTATCTGGGATTACTACGCCGCTAACTCATCATTTAAATTTACTTTTATCTAGACTAAATTTAGTATTGTACTTCAGTTCAGGGATATATAAAGTAATATACACGATCACATAATATTCTTAATTTATTTATCAATATAATCTTAGCAAATAACAATTGTTATTTTTTAATTTCAAAATTAGAACAATCGCAGTTTTTACTTTGATATCAACGAGTGCTTCTATATTCAATAATATAATTTGAATTTAAAAATGTACACTCAATAAATTTTTATTAGTAGTTTTTAAATTTAACTTTTGATTGCCAGTAAAAAATAACATTGACAGAAGGTTGACCAGAAGTCATTGACAAATTTGTCACATTAAAAGTATGAATTACTAAAATAAGTGGATAATAAATCATTACTAGTCTAATGTGTAGAGTCAGATTTTTTTAATGTAAAATATAATACAATTGGAATGCGAATACTATGCAAAGTTTATTGAACCACACAAAATGCAACAAAAAGTAGTATTACTTTAGTATATCTGTTTGCTTAAAAAAAAAAACAGTAACCTCAGAAAAAAAATCCGCATTGGAAAATTTGAAGTCTATTTAGAAATCAGCTTATATGTTTCCCTGATCTATTTCGGTCATGGCTGCCATTTCCAACGGAGACTCGTAAGGGCTATTATACTTATAGTTGACAAGTGTTTGCGCAAACACCGGTGACTAGTCCATTCTCTCACTCTCATTATCCGAGGGGACCGAAGACGTACGAGTATAGTTCAAGCGCAGGACAAACAATGTACTACATTATTTTACGTATATTCCAATTCACAGAAAACAAAAACACTGATTTTTCTTGACCGAAAATCCCAATTGGTTTTTATCAGCTTCCGTAATTTGAACCCGTCCTGGGTTTTAAACCTTATAAGCGAGCCACGACACCAACGAGGCAATGAAAGTTTTTAGTTAGAAATCCGCCAAAAGTGAACATGAGTAAATAAATGAAAACAAAATTTAAGTCGGCGAATCATTTAAATATGTTTTATTGGTGGTTGTTTTCAAGTTATTGTATAAAAATAAATATCTAAAATAATAAAACTTAATATCCAAAATATTTTAATAAACAAATTGTGTTAAATAAACAAAAAATTGCATATGAACTCAACCGCAATTCAAATTAAATTTCAATGTTGACCAGAAAATTAGGTCGGTTGGATAATGAAGTAGGTTTCGATCGCATTAGTGATGCTATCCAGGAGTGTTCGTGTAACGCGATACTTGGTGACGACCGTGGTCGTCGTCGCGCCGGCAATGTTAATTCAACATCTCAATGTTACTGATAAGCACCACGCCAGTAGAATACTTAATCAGGCATCGAAGCGAGGATAATTTCGCCTCACATACATACTTCAACGAAAGTAATTGAAAACAATAAAATATTGAACAAGTAATAATTATCCAATCATTTTAAAGCAAAGATAATATATAGTAAACTACTTTTGGTGTAGATTAAACGATGCAAAGGATAGTTTTAAAATGTATCCGTATCGTAGTAGTATTACAAAAGACGAAATACGGATAGTGTTTTATTGAAATATTTGCAATTTAATACATTAACTTATTATGTAACTATAGGTACCTAAAGGTTAATTAGAGGTTATATGTAGACTGTGTATTATCTACATAACGAAACACCAGGGTGAAGCTTTAACGCTAAATGCGAGTGAAACAAATATTATATAGTTGTATAATTTATTTTGTTGAACGCGTCCATTTCAGAAATGAAATTTTTAAGTATTATATGGTCCGTTTAATGATGAAGGTATTAGACCGTTTAACTTCATGGTATGACCTTATGCAGAGGAGTAATAACCACCTGACAAACTGTACGTAAGTAGTTACTAATGATCATGATATGTGAAACAGGCTTGTATCTGTATGCTCTAAGAACGCGGATGAAATCGCTCGATTTATTAATTTCCTCACTAACGTACGCACGTGTAATATGTGTTATGGTTATTTTGGATTTAAAATGAAAGTACTTAATTGAAATTGAAACAAATTTGTCTTACTCATGTTGTGGGTACTTGCATCTCGGTACAACTTGTTGTTATTACAAAAGTATGAGACGAGTCAAAACTTTTCCTTCGTACTTGCCAACGAATAGCTGTAGGTCTATTCTGTAAGAACAAATTTGTAGCTCGCCGCAGTACACGATCTATGTACGTTTTAAAACCAACTGATATTTTTTTTGTCGTTTAAAAAAAATATGTGGTCAATTATATTTAAAGACAAAGGTTTGATACTGACCACTTGGGCTTTTGTTATCCCACTCCTAACACAAGCTTAACGCTAAATTGGAGGAGTAAATAGGAATATTAGTAATTCCTTAAAAAACTACTATTGTTACCATTCCTTTGAAATCTTCAGAAAATAGAAGGTTAATAAAATGAAGGTAGATTTCAATGATTATTTATAAGAATTGCACCTGTATGAAGAAATAAAAATAAAAGGCACTGTCTCGGTTGCGAATATGAAAAGTATTATACAAGAATAATATTTTATCGATTATTATTTAGTCAAATAGATTTCTGTTGGTTTATAAAAAATTATGCATTTCAATCAATTTACACAATATGTACTATTGTCTAATTTATATGTATGGAGTGTCCGATATCGATCAAAATGGCCTCTTAATACCCTTCGTATATATAAATGCAATAGATCATAAATATATAAATGCTATACGAAAACTACACAAGAAGTGAATAAGCGAAGAACTTGTATTATCAAGATGGAATTCAAAACAACTTTAAGATATTTAAATAAGTATTAATGTTTTAAAGGTAGCCCGCTGAAGTTATCTTTTAGTAATTAGTGTGTAACGCGTTAGTGATTACTCTCAAACAAAATAGAATGGCGGACGCCGTATTTCTCGGATATTTAATTAATATTGTGGGTAAAATATCGAAGTTATAACAAGTATCGGACTGAAGATACTCCGACTAGGCTTCGGCTTTCGCCGATATTCAGGAAAATGGAAGTATAAACAAAACACTCCGCCGAATGTTCCATTAAAGTATTAGATAAAAAAAACATAAACGATTGAGTATTACTTATTAAATGTAGTAGTGACGCCATTGTCTCTTAGGTTTGGTTAGTTATTGGAACCATAAAAGAAATATGTATGTATATTGTCCGCAGTAAGAAAAAAACTGTTTCGATTTTGTGATCAAAACTAAATAAAAAATGTTTAGAAGAATACGTAGAAATAGCTAGGTAGTTAGTACAATAATATTACCCTACGTTTAACTTAAAATTGCATTATGTTTTTTTTAATTTAATTTTCCAGAAAACAAAATAAAATAAATAAAAATATCTTAAATAACTAACAACAATAGACGTAATTCAGTGTTTTATTAAGAATACTTGGCAAAGTTTCTAGTCAATTATCTCAAAAAGCAATCAAATACATTATGAGAGTATTTATTACGTAAGGTACTTTACCTGTACAAATAATTTTTGGGACAAGAACAGTTTTCTTATTAAATTAAATATATAGATTGCTATTAACTAAGGAGTTGTTTGGTGTCTGTAATAAAAATAGTTCTATAAGTAGAAAAATTAAAATCATTTAATATTGTATGACAGGACTGGCAATAAAATATGTTTACTTGCGTGGTTCTTTCCTTTTTTTTAATTTTTTTTTTTAATTCTTCGTGCTCTTCATCTATTGTATCTTGGTGTATAATGAGTACGACAGAAATGTTCACGCGTTTGTCAGAAACAGCAGTAAAAAAATCAACTCATTCGGATGAACTACATATTTGGAAACGCATACGACACAATGAAATTGGAATTTCTTTTATATAAGAGAATACAATATGACTGCTGATTGCTGCGTTATACAATATTAATATTATAATCATATTTGTTTCAATATTAAGTAAGCTGCATAAAAACTTGTTTGTTTGTAACTATTGAGTAAAAAACACGTAACAATAAGAATAATATGATGTTAACGTTTATTGCCGAAATTTATTAATTAAAAAAGTTTTTGGTGGGAAATATTCAACACTTTTTTTCATATATCACAGGTCATAGATTTAATCTAAGCTGCTTATGGAATGTTAAGCTCAGGGAGCTGTTAATGGGTGAAGGACTTTGCCCCGTCGTCATCTGGCGGCAATAGTGGCCTTACCGCATCAGTATGATAACAGTGTCTAACTGTTTACTAACGGCCCGAGTTATCTCTAAAGAATAAATTACGACTACCTGTATCATGAGATGCTTTTCGAATACAACTTCGAATACAACTTTACTTCATAAATAACTTTTTCGATGTATTTGATACCGACATGTTTAGGTCTGTCATGATATCATTATGTTATCGTTAAAATTTTCGCATGCATATGTTTTTATATTTTAAAATAATATACATATAATAATTATAATTCTTTGTTTATTCATAATTAAGGCGGAAAGTTAAATCTGAGTTGGCAACTTACAATAATTTAAAACGAAATATTTTATTTAATAGCACCTATCTTCATTTTAACCAAAGTTTGTCATCATCGAGCGCAATCTATGTAATCTTTAATATTATGTAATAATATGTATAATAATGCTATATAATAACTTTATTGCATAAATTCACGATATATTATTAATCTGTACAATGCTTTTATATATTTGAAGAATTTTAAATATAACAGATTGAGTGTGGTGCAGTGCGGTGCATCGAGCGTCGCAGCTGTAGCGAGCTTCAAACGCAATCTGCATATTTCCGATCGTTTGTCATTTTAGTTTATTTATCACAGTCATCGTTTTGGTTTTCACTATGTTTGGTAAATAAAATTATATGCCCTTTATTATGACTTAAATTATTTTTTAATATGTGAACTTTACTTCACGTGCATTCTAATGATCTATTTTAATAATTAATATCTATTTTAATAAAAGAGTAGGTACTCAAAAACGTTCTATGTAAACGACGAAAAACGTTCTCGCGTTATAGGAAAAATGCTATTGAATAGAGTAACAAATGGTTCGTGACCCCGGTTGCGTCTTTGTAATTGGATAAATCACATGCTTTGAGGGAACAATGGCGCGTAATAGCTAAAGTCTAAAGTGCTTATTTACATTACAATACGAGATATGCTAAGTGTTTCAAACAAAAATTGTGTTTACTCCAGACTAGCCATTATCCTTTTAGAATTATGATAAATCTTTCTTCACAGTGTTTAAGGTATAATGGTATAATGATATTGAATCGTTAGTAGTTGAAATAGGGCAATGTAGAAACTGCGATGGTTTTTCGTATCATTATTTAACATTAGGTTTATTTGGTACTAGCTGTGCCCGCGGTTTCACCCGCGTATAACTTAAAAAAATCCCTAAGAGCAGATATAATATTTCAGTATATACAACATTTTTAGTTTTATTTTCGTAGGATATTAGTATTTATTCAAGAAAATAAATACGTATGTATGTATGAGTACTTTCAAACAACCAACTCAACTACCCGTTATAATAATATGTCAAAACTATAAAAAGTAATAAAAACTGTCTATGTCTATTTACGGTCTTATCTCGATATCTTTCATAAGAATTAATATTTTATAAAAACTAATTTGCAAATAATACATTATCTTAGAATATATCATCATCATTTTGCAGACTATCAGTTATAGGTAGCTAAAGTTTCAGCTAATTCTACTGAACAGTTATTTTATAGCAATTTTATCAAATAAATGTTCAACGTAATTCTTTTAATTGACATAACTCTATTATTTATGAACGGATTGAAATAAAACAATCACTACATTTTAAATAAAGTTAGCCATAACACATTGGTAATAATCACACTCAAATCCGTTAAGCCGTTTTCAAGATTAGCTTGCACAAACGCACAGACAAACAGATAAACAGACAAAAAAAAATTCTAACAATTATTGTTTTGGGTTCTATTACGTTGATAACGGTCCCCGGTAATCGTTTCACTGATATACTACTACTACTGTATATCTACTGGTGGTAGGGCTTTGTGCAAGCTCGTCTGGGTAGGTACCACCCACTCATCAGATATTCTACCGCAAAACAGCAATACTTGATATTGTTGTGTTCCGGTTTGAAGGGTGAGTGAGCCAGTGTAATTACAGGCACAAGGGACATAAAATCTTAGTTCCCAAGGTTGGTGGCGCATTGGATATGTAAGCGATGGTTGACGGATGGATTTCTTACAATGCCAATGTCTAAGAGCGTTGGTGACCACTTACCATCAGGTGGCCCATATGCTCGTCCGCCTTCCTATTCTATAAAAAAAAAATATATATATATCTTCAATGTACAGACAGCGATCAGTGCATACAGTAAGTAATAATAGTAGTACAGTAATAATTTAATTTAAGTTTAATATTTAACAATTTAATATTTTAAGTAAACTTACTAAGTAACGGTTTCTCAGTTTTATTGTAATTAGCTTATATTATAAACAAGACAAAAAATCAAATGCCTATCTATGTAGTTCAAATAAAAACTAAATAACTCGTTGTCAGTGTAACTAACTATATAAAAAACCATCCAATACCTATCTATTACATTACACACAGGTATAGCGCGTCTTTAACAAATCGCTAGGGCCTTGAATATCGCAAAACAGACGCAACCATCAACAACGTCTGCCCTCACGCATAGCACCGCGCGGCGCGCGCTCACATTGTCATCGTCGTAACTTTAAAATATTTGTCCAAATGATATAGTGTAAAAGACAAAGTTTATCTACTTTAAATATCAGAAGTGATAAAAGTATTTCTTTCGATAAGAATTATTTTGTTAATACAAAATATGCATTTTGGAAATAAATATCAAGTTTTATTGTATTTTCGCTTCACTATTTTAGCGATAATGGCTTACACATAAAAGATAGATATATGCTGTCGTGGATTTTTTTCTAGAATGAATTAAAAAATACATATTCGTATAACTCTTACGGTTTTTGCAGCGCACGCCAGAATGGCTCGCATATAGGAGATTTTTTTCCGACTTACGTTACACTTATTGTTATATTTTGGCCACTTTAATTAATAGCTGCATAAATTATAGCCTATATGATATTCTGATGTGTGAGCTATATTATTGTAAAGTTTCATTAAAATCCATTTAGTGGTTTTTTGCGTGAAAGAGTAGCAAAGATCCATACAAACTTTCGCGTTTATAATATATAGAAAATATGTTATATCAATTAATAAATAATCAACGCTATACCTCATTTCTATTCCTATATTCACTATACGCATTTCATCGTCGCTGTCGCCGGATTTGAATCTTTGGATTAGTACATATTGACACCACATAAACTAAACACTTGGGTCAGTGATCTTTTATTGCGTAAAACACAAACCAAAACATTTTGAATGTAGCGAATTGTTTTATATATCTTGTATGTGAACTTTATTGACATCGAAAATTAATTAAAATTACCTGAACTAAAAAATACGTTCATGTAAGTAATGCTCATTAAATGAATATGTTTTTAACGTAGTAATTAGTCCCCTCATTCTTACTAGCAAACAATTTGTTATAGTCATTAATGAGATTGCTTTTATATCAAACCTACTTAAATGTATGATCCGAATTACTTTGATTGATTACCGCAATTACGTGTAGTGGAATTCAAGCTGGTAATTAAGATATTATTTTTTTTCAAACGATTACAGATTGATTTTGTCACTTGATAAATTCGGAAGTACATATGTAGGTAGAATATTTTTTTTATTGTTTTAAAACAATTCTCTACGCAATATATATAGGTACTCGTCCTGGCTTTGCACGAGAATAAAAAGGGTATATATAACGTTCATATTGATGGTCATGAATACAAAAAAAATGATTTTAAGGTTAAAAATCTTCTCAGGCATACGAAAAACAACTTACCAAAGTATGAATGAATGGCTTAGGAACATATAGAGGACAAACAGATAAATTTATTTATATAGATAGAAGACGATATACAAGTAGTAATAGAAATTATTTGTAAACGTCAATAACAATTATATATAGCAAATTAATTATAATAGATCTACCATACTGCCACGCTGATATAGTAAGCTGGTACGAATTTATTTTACAAATGCTGACTACAATACGCCATCTGATGGTAAGTGGTCACGTTCGCCAATAATCTCTGGTACCGTATATTTACACCGTATATACACCACCGTCAAACGCCAAAAGCATGGCACAGAAGTGTGGTGGTACTTTTCTTTAAGAAGGGTGATAAAACCCTTCTGAAGAATTACAGGCCCATCTCACTGCTGAGTCATGTTTACAAGTTGTTTTCGAGAGTCATTACGAATCGTCTCGAGCAAAGGCTTGACGACTTCCAGCCACCCGAACAAGCCGGATTCCGGAAAGGCTTTAGCACCATAGACCACATACATACGCTGCGGCAAGTTATACAGAAGACTGAGGAGTATAACCAGCCACTTTGCTTAGCGTTTGTGGACTATGAGAAAGCCTTTGATTCGATCGAAACCTGGGCCGTGCTGAATTCTCTTCAAAGGTGCCAAATTGATTATCGGTATATCAGGGTGTTAAAGTGCTTGTACGAGAACGCCACCATGTCGATCCGACTCCAGGATCAGAACTCAAAACCTATCCAACTGCAGAGAGGTCTTACACCTGTCTTACACAGGGAGACGTGATATATCCGAAACTGTTTACCGCTGCATTGGAAGATGTTTTCAAGCTTCTGGACTGGAACGGACTTGGCATCAATATTAACGGCGAGTACATCACTCATCTTCGATTTGCCGATGACATTGTAATTATGGCTGAGACCTTGGAAGACCTCGGCACTATGCTCGATGACCTCAGCAGGGTTTCCCAACAAGTGGGTCTAAAAATAAACATGGACAAGACGAAAATCATGTCGAACATCCATGTTGCACCCACTCAAGTCAAGGTTGGAAATTCTGCACTCGAAGTTGTAGACAACTATGTCTACCTAGGTCAGACCATCCAACTAGGTAGGTCCAACTTCGAGAAAGAGGTCAATCGTCGAATTCAACTCGGCTGGGCAGCGTTCGAGAAGCTACACGATATCTTCTCATCCCAAATATCGCAGTGTCTCAAGTCGAAAGTCTTCGACCAGTGTGTGTTGCCAGTGATGACTTATGGATCAGAGACGTGGTCGCTCACAATGGGCCTCATAAGAAGGCTCAAGGTCACTCAAAGGGCAATGGAGAGGGCTATGCTCGGAGTTTCTCTGCGAGATCGAATCAGAAATGATGAAATCCGCAGGCGAACCAAAGTAACCGACATAGCCCGAAGAATTGCTAAATTGAAGTGGCAGTGGGCGGGACACATTGCTCGCAGAACCGACGGCTGCTGGGGCAGAAAGGTTCTCGAGTGGCGACCACGAACCGGAAGACGCAGCGTGGGCAGGCCCCCTACAAGGTGGACCGACGACTTAGAACGAGTCGCGGGAAGCCGTTGGATGCGGGCAGCGCAAGATCGGCCAACGTGGAAATCCTTGGGGGAGGCCTTTGTCCAGCAGTGGACGTCTTTCGGCTGGTGATGATGATGATGATGATGATATACACCACCCACCATAGAATTAATGTACACTGGCATTCTCATAATTTAAACAGGCCACAGCAACGAAACGTAAGTGTTTTTAAAGGATAACATATATAATTGCTTTACCCATCGAAAAAGCATGTGACAGTAAATCAGACATTTCTATTTTTTTGTAAGTCCATTGTAAGGTCCATACATATGAAATTAGTGTTTTGTCTGATCTGAAATAACCCCTCTTTGGTTAAGAATTCCAAATTCAAATTTATAAATTCATTTAGCTGGTACATTTGATCTTTGAAAACAGTCATTTGTTTGTTTTGTCCTAATTATTTTTTTCTTTGGCGTCGCTGATTACCGCACAATGGAAAACATGAAATATCGGTATATTTACGAGTACGATCTCTACCGTGGCACCAGTGCTGCAGAAACAGCTCGAAGGATTAATAATATTTACGGTGCTGGTGTCGCAAAAGAAAGCACGGTACGTTTTTTGTTTCAACGTTTTCATTCTGGAAATTTCGACCTTCAGAACCAACTCCGTGGACGGCCGGAGACCAAAGTGGAAAATGAAGAATTAAAGGCTATTGTAGAAGCGGATCCATCGCAAAGCACTTCAGAGATAGCTGCAGGCTTCGGGGTAAGTGATAAAACTGTATTAATCCACTTGAAGCAAATCAAAAGGAAAAGTAAAAAAACTTGAACGATGGATACCTCATGAATTGAGAACTTGCAAACACGCATCGACTGCTGTGTTACTTTGCTCAACCGATACAATAATGAAGGGATTTAAAATTGAATCATTACTTGTGATGAAAATTGGATACTGTACGATAAACGAAAATTGACTCGGAAAAAGTTACTTGTGAGTGTTTGGCGGACTAGGGCCGGTGTCGTTTACTACAGCTTTCTAAAATGTGGCCAAACGATTACGGCAGATATTTATTGTCAGCAAGTGCAAGCCATGAAGGAAGAGCTAGCTGATAAACAACCGAGATTGGTCAATCGCTCTAGGCCACTACTGCTTCACGACAACGCAAGACCATCACTTCACAACAAACAACCACTAAGTTAGATGAGCTACAATTGGAATGTCTCCGACATCTACCGTACTGTCCGGACCTTACTCCAACAGATTACCATTTTTTTCGGAATTTGGACAACTTCTTACAAGGAAAAAAATTCAACTCCGATGCGGCAGTCCAAACCAAAGAGTTTATTAATTCTCGGCCCCATCGGTTTTTTTAGTAAAGGGATCAATGTGGATAATACCTATGAGATGGCAAAAGTGCATAGATAACAACGGTGCATACTTTGATTAATTAAGTATATTTTACAAAAAAAAAAAGACTTTATATTCCTCCCGTACAAAACGCCAATTTCATATGCAAGGACTTAATATTAATAAGTATCAATTAAAATTTATTTTGACAGTGCTTTCAAAGTTATTTTTAACTCTTGTTGTAATTAGAAAAAGAATAGAAATGTGGTCGTATATCGAGAGGAATATGTAAGGGACGGACGGGTGACATCTGAAATTTTGCTGACTTTAGACACGCTCTTAAGCGATCTTATTACTTCCAATAATATAATTATTACAGAGAGAGACAGATTCGCCACTAACAATACATCCTAACTAATATTAAAAATACGAAAGTGAGTTTGTTTGGAATTCACATCTTAGCTACTCAACCGATCATCATGAATTTTGCATACAGTTTGCTAGGTGTACATAAGAGGATATCATACGCGGGCGAAGCCGCGGGCGGTAACTAGTAAGGCATACATCAGATGAAGTTTTGTCAATTGGTGGCACAATAACTGCACAAAGACCACTACCACCGGTAAACTACAACTATGGTGCTACGGTGGTTATATAATAATTCAAATTAATAATAACGAGATGTCGGAAGATTCTCTCTCAATTTTAATAATGATATAGGATTCTTTTTTTTGTAACTTTAGAATACTATTTTCATTAACATGATGTATTTATTACCATAGCCAAAAATAAATACTGTTAATGTATCGTTTCATTAATCGTGTAGTTTTCTTAAAGTGTATTTTACTCTTAAAGTATTGTCTACTTCGTCAAAAAATTCAAATACATTTATCGATGTCAGGTGACATCAAATATGTATTTATTCTTGCGGGAGGTCACATTGTCATTCGATATAATGCTTAATGTAATCGAAGTATTCATCTCTTATACAATAATTCATATCTTTAGACCGTAATGTGAAGATTTTGTTTTAGGATGCAATGCTCATTTACAAAAACAACAAACTTTACAGAAGAAGTAAAATATAAAATTGCACGCTAAGGCAGGCCCGGGTCGCCTTAAACGAAAGCGATATATTACAGACAATCTCGAGAACTAATAAATCTGCAGGTAAAAGACTAGAACAATTTATAAAATATGTATTTATGTTATTGAGACGGATATTAGTATTTACTCGACTATTGAACTTATTTAAGGACTACGAAGCGATTTGCATGCGCAGCGCATTCCATAATTTAACAGCTCTGACATTAAAAGACGACTGTAATACTACAACATTATCATTAAAAGAACATCATGAAAAACAATTTGTTCTTTGAAATATATAAGAGATTTAGGGCAGAGACGTCTTTAGTCTTCAGCAAGCAACATCTATTTCTATCTCATTAAACGCCTAATTTTAGAATGTTCGTAATGAATGATGTATAACTTTAAAATTAAATTATAGCGATGTTTATAATTTCGTACTGTTCGATATCAGTATCGAATTATAAATATGAACTAATTGTGTACGGTTCTTTCAAGAGCTTTTGATTGATAAAGGTATAGAGAATAGAGAAAGAGATAGTGGAAAAAAGATAGCGAGTGGGCAAGACATATAATGGGCAAGATTTACAAGACAATGAGTTGTAAAATTAATGACAGAACAAGACAGATATCTTTCGACATATCCTGTCACAACCATTAGCTTCAGATTGAATGCCGAGTATATAGTATATATTATTTATATATTAATTATTATTATAACATCATCTAGCGACTAATAAAAGTGTAAAGATGAAGATAGGGTTCAGGTCGTATGAACAAAGAATTCGGAATATTACTCAACTGTCCGTGTTCTTGTTAGTTAAAAATGATCGTAAAAATTTTTGTTGTCTTGCATAACAATAAATGCTGTTTAAATCGTACCAATAAGCATAATTTAGTTTAAAGGTCATGTTTAATGTGTACGTCTAAAATATCTTTTTATTCACACATAAGTTCTTTGTTCTCTGTATAACGTGATAATTGTTTACGCGGTACGCGGGAGTCGCTCGTAAACGGAAACTGATGAAGCGCGACGGCGAGATAACTATGTACGCTTCTAAACAGAATTACTGTCTCCTCACATATCGTTTTAAGATTTTTGCTTTGAGCCCTTTTTTGATTGGTGCCAATGCATAATTATCATTGTGGATAATATATTTTATTCGATTATCTCGACAGGTTCACGGTCACGGCCCATAGTAAAGACTAACCAACCATTTGGCAGTAATTATATGAGGTATTTTCAACACTTGAAGCTTCAACAGACTTAGTTTGTGGTAAGAATTTTGTCTAATGTCTGAACGATCGGAGACGCCGCATGTCAGTTTCACTGGAGAAATCAATCCTTTTGTTGAGATAGAGATGAGTAGCTGGATATTAAATAGAGAAGAAAAAAAATGTAAGTATTCTACATTCGAGGACCGCTAAAACATAGTATGCTAACGTGACTAGTGGGAGTAGGAAGAAAGTTGCTAACCGATTAAACGATCCCATTGCAACAAATATCATCCTACTAACTTAATTTACTTGCGGTAGCCATGGAGATCTATGTATCTAAAAAATTAACTAAGTCTAACTCTTTAAGCAAGTTTAACATTCACAGGTACAAGTTTTATATACTCGCGGATTTATATATAGATATCATCTATTCTAGATTGATGTGTCAATCAACGAACTAATATTTTCTTTACTGTTGACAATGAATGATTTAAATATGTAATATAAACTTATTGGTTTGGAATACTGGAACCATAAGTTTTATTCCATGTATATAGATATTTCACGAAAAATGTTGATAAATAAATACACTCAGAGAGTTGTATATGTAGGTTTATGAGATCATCCGAAAAGAAGTAGAAATGAGAAAATATTTTATTTGCAATAATATACATAAATATAAAAAATAAAAGAGGAAACATCACGCTACCTTAGGGAACGTCTATATTGATTGTATACCAGCGTGCTAGCTTTGGCGGCGCCCTGGGTTTCTTAATTATATATAAAATACTAAATGTTTACTTCGATTTTAAATTTATAAAAACACCCAAAACAGAAATATGTTAAAGTAGACTTAAATAAGTAAGCATAGCGTAGCGTATATTATGCTAAAAAAATTTAGCAATATGTCGAATTCGACAATTCCTCTACTTTGTGAATAATTATTCAGTGTTATACGCACGACTGAAATCAAACTAAGTTAACACAGTGACCAATTGATTGTCTACACCTAATCTTATTTTGTCTATTGTTTTAACTAGAGTAGTAGCGGTTCTATGACTGCAATAAAGTTCAGATTAAAGTGGTTGGAATATTATATCTATAAAGAGGAGTCATATACATATATACGTAATATAAACATACAAAAAAAATCCTGAGCTAAATTAAAAACACCTTTTAATGGACTATTATGCTAATGAGCAGCTTATCATAAATTATTTATTTTGAAAACGACCCTCGTTTCGTTCAGATCGGGAAGTCCTATCTAAAGTTTTTTTTTTTCTTTTTTTTTTTTCAGCCTTTTGCCGTCCACTGCTGGACGAAAGCCTCCCCCATAGAACGCCAACCATCCCGACTTAATTCATCTACTTTGTGACTTCATCATTTATATGAAAACAGTTTTTTAATTATTATTATTATTTGTTCTTACGACTTTCGTTATTTTAGAATCCATTGTAATTATCCTAGACCCGTCTGGGTAGGTACCAACAACTCAACACGTATTCTAGCGCCAAACAGTAATTAGTATTGTTGTGTGAAGGATGAGTGAGCCTATAGACACAAGAGGCATTACATGTTAGTTCCCAAGGCGCATTGACGATGTAAGTTAGCACAGGACGAAGGCTTATTGGCCAGTTCGCTTCAATTCCTATTGTGTATATAAAAAAATCATGTTATTTGCAAAACTTATAAAATATATATGAGTGCAATCTTTTACCGGTGGGTACAAATTAAAAACTAGGACGACTTGGGCCTGGGTATGTTGTTTGTCAGTGTTAGAAAATCGTGTCATATTCTATTAATATTTTGTGATTGTTATAAATTATCTTACCATATAACCAATCTTATATTAAAATAAGATTTTTTTACTACACTGAGAGTTTTGTATACATCAACGTTGCGTAGTACAAAGGTGGGATCACTAATCAAATACCCGAACAGACTTTTGTTATTGGAATATTTTATAAGATAGGTTCTTAGAGTAAGTAAAAGTTTTCATTTCATCTCGATGAATGCTTTTACAAATATATCTGAAACATTCCATTTATTTATTAATTTAACAATAAGATCCAATAAAAGTAAATATAAAAATCCGAAAATATGAATTTAGTATATTGTGTTTAAATGTAACCCCGGGTACTGGAAAACAACGTGCTCCAAAATAGTGTTGATAACATTTATTATAATTAATTAACCTAAACTATGTATAAAATAAAATGAGGTGCTATTTAATAATACTGACGCACATTATTAATAACTGATTACTTTTTGGTGTGGGTAACAATTGATATTATTTAATTGTATAGAAAGCATAACATTTCTTGTTGAAAGCATGGAAACCCAGGTTACTGTTGATATAGTCTTGTCATTCGAGATTTGGGATTATAATATATTCTTTAATTTTTCTTCTACTTCTATTCGATATAAGAACCTGTATTGTACGGTATTTTCTATAATCTTATCACCTCGCCGTTGCGATCGTGTCGTTCTTAAAAAATAATCTAGCAGATATTTTATTTATTGCATATGCTTTACTAATACATGTACTAGAAATGCGAAATTATAGCTCTATCAGTCTGCATGTCTGTTACGCTTTCACGGCTAAACCACTGAACCGATTTTGATAAAATTTGACATGAAGCAAGATTGAGTTCCAAAGAACGATTATTACTATTTATATACCTAACCCCCCTGATCACCCTCAATATGCGGGCGAAGCGAAGGGTGAAAATCAGTAATATAAGGTAAGGTACTCGTAATATAAAGGTAGCTTGTTTGTCACTTCAACCTGTTTTTAGAATTATATTTATATTTATCTTAGAGAGGATATCATAACAATACTGAGCTTTAATTACTTAAAATCAACTAAACTAAGATGAATGTTTATAGGGAACTTTCTTTCTATTACTTTTTAGATAACAAGCGAAAACATATAAAATATATTTAGTTGTAGATAACTAACATATAAACGTATAAAACACAAATGTTCTGAAAATACCTTAATAAAAATAGTAAACAGGAGTATTTGTATATACATCGTATTATATCTACAATTCCACAACCATTGTTCACGTGATCAGAGTTGCTTAACATCTCATTATGTAATAATTTTCGCATGGTAATGAAATGAGTACAAAAGAGCAATGCCATGACGTATTAACCCTCACCTTACGAGTGTAAATTATAATTAAAGATCTAATTACTATAAAGTTGCGTCCATACACTGTGTTTTGTTCGTATTACTTTATAAACTCGTAATCAACATTTCAAAGGCTTCATTCATCGTTAACAATAAAGCCCGTCTTGTAAGAATTTCTTGTTTATTATATAAGCCGTTTTGTTAAATGTTTTGTCGTTTAATTATATCCTTTTATGAATAAACTGCGACTTTTGTCCATTAAATACTTAGGTATATTTTATTTTTTAAGCTCTAATTGAAAATTATATCAAATTAATAAAAAAATATATATTTTGTAATGAGAATCCTAAGTTTAACAAAATATGTGAATTGATGAAATAGCTACGATCGATTTCTCTCACTTGCAAACCATTTTAATCATACTAATTTATAAAAACTTTTATTCCGATTGATAGAGAATTTTTTTTTTTTTTATAGAATAGGAAGGCGGACGAGCATATGGGCCACCTGATGATAAGTGGTCACCAAACGCTCTTAGACATTGGCATTGTAAGTAATGTCAACCATCGCTTATATAGCCAATGCGCCACCAACCTTGGGAACTAAGATTTTATTTCCCTTGTGCCTGTAATTACTACAAATAATAATATACAAATTATGATTAATTTGGTTAGTTCATCACGGTATCTTGTTTAGGTATATGTTTCATATTTATCGAGGTAATAGCCTATTATTTCAACGTAATCGAAAAGAAACTTGTCGGTCCGGATGCTTTACAACTTTACAAACAAACGTTGGTAAAATTATAACAAATGCATGAAAACTTTGTATGCAAGATTTCTAAATTTCTAAAATGTGCAGACATTAAAGTAAAACGTTGATAACGTGTACATTTGTTTCTTTATTAGATAAGTTACAGTGAAAACATTATTTTGTTAAAGTAAATTACTTAACCATTTTGAGCGTTTGTAAAACAAAGCTAACTTCTTTATTATTATTATTATTATTTATAGAATAGGAAGGCGGACGAGCATATGGGCCACCTGATGGTAAGTGGTCACCAAACGCCCTTAGACATTGGCATTGCAAGAAATGTCAACCATCGCTTACATAACCAATGCGCCACCAACCTTGGGAACTAAGATTTTATGTCCCTTGTGCCTGTAATTACACTGGCTCACTCACCCTTCAAACCGGAACACAACAATATCAAGTATTGCTGTTTTGCGGGTAGTAGGTTTGGATAAGTGGGTGGTACCTACCCAGACGAGCTTGCACAAAGCCCTACCACCAGTAAAATATTATAACGACTAATCCAAAATTTCCAACAAATAAAACAAAATCCTTTCCGCTTGTCTGATAAACTCAAAAACTACCGAATGGTTTTTCATACGTTTTCGACCATTGCTCTACTCCACCATTGCATACAACATTGGACGGGGTGATAAATGAGAATAGTTTAGGTGTATTCGTATGTGTAATTCATTAAGATTTTGAGTAAATTGGCAGATGACGATGATTGTTGAAGATGTTCGAAAAAAATCGTACTGTTAGTTACGGGAGCGCGCCGCGTAAACCTATAGTTAAATGTATTTATGTATTTTATTTTTGCGGTATAAACGTTTCGTGTAGACATTTGTACTACCCGTGCGAAGCTGGAACGGGTAGCTGGTAGTTTAAAAATCACGTCATATTTTCTATTTTAAAATAAAATAAATGAAGGAATTTGCATCTGTTAATATAAGTTTATTATGTTGATTGAAAACATGTTTTTTACTGATTTTTTTTACATTACATTGAGGACATCAATAAGAATTTACAAATCAAGATTAAAAATAGCTACTGTACAAGTAAAGACCCCGTGGAATGCTAACAGCATTTCTCCGTTGAATCGCAATTTCTATTCCGAAGATTCGACATTCGGGGCGACAACTGAACTAGCCCACCAGTAAGTGAATATAGTTAAATTTTAGAATTAAATAACGCACACATACATTTATAAATATGTGATTATTAAGTTATATACATCCCATTACCATTACTTTATTACTGACCAATATATCAAATGTATATTAGATATGTTTGGTTTGAAAAATTATCTGTTTACTTTAAAGATAATATTTACATCAATGTGACTGTATTCGTCTTTAGTATTTGTATGTATAAAAAGTCTAAGTGGATAATGGACACACACGTATGTATAAGGTCATCCGACATTGTATGTATATTGTGCAAAATGCCATAAAAACAATTGCATATTATTATATCTGTTATAAGATATAATAGATTAAAGATTTTTGTATAAGTACGATAATTAGGTTGTTTGTATCTAGACTTAGTAATGCAAAGGATTATTATGTTGAAATATGCGAATATGTTACAAAATTGTGTATTATGTTCAATAATTATTATGTACACGTAATAAAAATATAGCTGGATATGAGTCACGATGTACATACTTATTATACAATCTTACTTGTACAACGTTTATAACGTTGTACATCGGTGAATAATTACACACCGATTTCTCTCTTTCCATCACCAGTAATTTGACATTCGAAAGAAGAAGACAAAGCGCTGTTTAATTATACAACCGCTACACAATTTTTTTTTAAAAAATAAATAAAACTGTTATAGTTTTACACATTCGTTATTTTAGAGATCAATATTTTCTTATTTTATTCTAATTAACAACGTTCACTCACTTTAATATTATTGTTTGGTAGTAGAGTTTTGTGCGAAGCTTACTAACTATCTATGTACCACCCATTCACCACATTTTCTATTATTGTCAATATATTAATAAATAATAATTATTAATACTGTTATAAATTAAAAATTGATGTTAGTTTATATGTTACCTCTGTTAGTGCATTATTTTGCTTAGTTTTGAGTTATCGAGTTCTAAAAATGCTATTATGATAAAATATTTTTTTTTCCAGAAGTTTTAGTTTAGAAATGTTTCGCTGACTAGCAACTTCAGTAAAGATTCTGATATATTCATAAAATATTTTTAAATTTTGGTATACAAGGTCAACTAACGGTGTCTTTATCAATAGAGTTATTTTATTGTTTAAAACAAAGCACTCACTCTTTTATATATTCTTTCAAATAAACCAATAATCATTGAGCTTGTTTTTTCCGTAAGAGGCAAAACGGGTAATGAATAGTAAATTTCGTTGTTTTGAAATCCGATTTTCAAAGAACGAATTTAACTTATTTGTTCCTCCTCATTATGCATGCTTTGATATCGGATATATAGAAGGAGGCACCCTGGTGTATGCTCTTTGCCGACGATATTGTTCTCGTTGGTGAAAATGCAACCGAGGTGGACATCAATCCAGAACGATGGTTACCTTGACAGGGACGTGAGGAACTGGATAAATGCAGGTTGAATGAAATGGAGATAGGTCTCTGGGACCATTTGTAATCCACGAATGTCTTTGAAGATCAAAGGGAAGATTTATAAGACCATCATAAGACCTGTCGTGTCGTGATATACGGTTCAGAATGTTGGGCAGCAAAGGAAGTAAAAAGAATACATGTAGCACAGATTTGAATGTTAAGAGGGATGTACGGTGTAACTAGAATAGACAGGATAAGAAAGGAGTAAACCAGATGACGCCTGAAAGGAGCACCAAAATATAAAAAGTTGAAGAGTATTAGATTAACGCGGCGTGGACATGTGATGAGAAGGGATGAAAAGCATGTTACTAGAAGGGTGATGAGTATGAATGGTGGAAGGAAAATACGTGTTGGTGTCTTCAAATCCAGAGTAAACAGATTTCTTATAGGCAAGCGTGCTACATCTTAGACCGTGTCGATGCTTAACATCAGGCAAGTCAACGGTCAAACGCTGGCCTATTAATTGTAAAAAAAAACATGTTGTGCCGACCCCTTGTAATAGAATAAGGGCATTTATTACCTTTAGGTACTAAGAAGTAGAAAATTGTGCTTACTTAGTGCTTACACAGTAAATAGTCCGTAATAAGTTATCTTTTAGGGTATGCGAAATAATAAAGATTAAACATTCAAAAAATTTAGAATAAAATAAAATATATACTATTTACTTAAACGACAATAAACTATGTAATACACAGTAAATAGTCCGTAAAAAGTTATCTTTTAGGGTATGCGAAATAATAAAGATTAAACATTCAAAAAATTTAGAATAAAATAAAATATATACTATTTACTTAAACGACAATAAACTATGTAATTTGAGTTT
The DNA here is from genome assembly GCF_905147045.1 of Nymphalis io. NCBI lineage: Eukaryota > Metazoa > Arthropoda > Insecta > Lepidoptera > Nymphalidae > Nymphalis > Nymphalis io. The sequence continues at coordinate 7,502,693 of NC_065890.1, read as the reverse complement.
CAAAAAAAATTAAGGAGGCTTTTTTATGTAGGTACTTTAAAAAAAGTATTTCAATAATTAATTTAAGCTCGTGATAATAGATAGATCTATTATTTTACTTAGCACTAACATCGTCCTCATCAGTTTCAAGCGGCCAATATTAATATTCTAAAGAGTTCTGTAGGCCATTGGTGTCTCCTGGGGACTAAAGGTACACGAAAATCACGCCAATTTCCACAGCGATATCTGTATAAACAAACAGCGCAAACAAAAATGAACGATAATGGTATAAAATTACGTTTGTAAATATTTTTAATAATCTTTGCTTTCTTAGAAAATATTTATTTTCGAAGAACGTTGTTTGTTTATAAAAAATAAAATTCAAGTAAAATTGTACTAAATTTTGGATATTCATTTAATGTTAATCAGGAGTGGAAAGCTACTAATAGTTAGGAAAGTTGATTCTACTGAGAATAACCGATAAGAAACAGCGTACTTTTTTATTATTACAAATTTCTATACATATATATATATATATATATATATATATATATATATATATATATATATATATACAAAGCTGAAAAGCTTCTCTGTTGTTTGTTGTCATCCGCTAATTTCTTAACCTACCTACCCGATTACAAAAATATTTTTGCGTTATTGATAATCCCATTTATTAATAGAGGTAGATTAGTAGGTGGACTATATAACATCACGACATGACCCACGGATGCGGAGCTGTAACATTTAAAGCGGGTTAAATTTACTATAAAACTATAACCACTGAATATATGAGATTTTACTGCATTTTAGTAGACGTGAGGTTAGTTTGACCGTTTCGTTGAACTAATACATTAACTCGACTAATCAGAGTTTTTGTATTTAAGGAATGTATTTTGATTTTTTTTATGATTAATTTGTAATTAAAATTGAATAAGAACTTTTACTGACTTTTCACTTCTGTTTACACTTACTTGTTAGTTCCACGTCATGAATATACCTTAGAACCGACAATAATTGGCGCAAGAAACTGTTTTTTTTTTAATTCTAATATAGTAGGTATTAAGTAACACCATCACTGAATTACGTTACGGATTTGTTTTTTTTTATATTGATAAGAAACCACAGTATACTGATTAAATTGCTTACATACATAGACTATAATTTGACTATGATTTCAAATTAAAATTTACGATTATTTTAACGATTTTTCTTGAATGTCGTGTACCGAAAGGTCGGCTCATTCAAAACTGTAAATAATGCGCATGAATTGATTTTATTTCGAATGATATATATGCTGTGTTAATCATGACAATATAAATATTATAGCATTTATTTATTTGCAACATTATTCTAGCAATAAGACATAACTTTATATTTAATATATCTATGGTGGCAGTTGATAATAACATCGTCAGTATTCTAAGATTGATTATGACGATTAGATACAAAGGCAATTCATATAATAATACAATATTTTTGAGATAAAGCCAGTTTAGAGATTATTTTACTCTTAAATTAAAAGTAAAATAACAACCCTTAAATATGGAGGACTCTGTGTAAATATCGCCTTTATTATAGAGGAAGGAATGAAGGTATCGGCAATTGTTTCGTACTTTACTACTGCGGGATAGCACTAGCTAATTTAGAAAAAAAAACTTAAAAATTCATTCTTAAATGTCTAAATTCGAAAATCGTTGAACCTAACGATTTTCGTTTCCTAACTTGATCTATCGTTTGGATCATAGGCTTACGAAGAAGACTTATCACGAAATAGCAGACGAAAAATAACATTCGTATAAATTAGCGTAAGTGTGAAAATTATACAAACAGTATCTGATTTTATTTTAAAACAAATGCTGCTTAAATGTAACTTAAGCCCTAAAAGAAGGTTTGAATTTCGAGTCTCTCGCCTGCTTAATCCTTAACTTTTATCTGTTGTAGGGTACAAATATTTTAATAACCTTGAGCCCAATTAAGAACACTGTACATTCATTTGAACGTAAAGCAAATAATTTAATTTAAAATCGTAAAGCACATTAAACATTTAAGCAAAAAGGCTTAGAACAATAAACTGAAAGTTGACGCTTTATACATAGCCAGATTTAGAACTTATGTTGTTTTACGTAGTGAAATAACCTTTATTAGGTTTTTTTAATAGTATAAGCAGGCGGACGAACATATGGGCCACCTGATGGTAACTGGTCGCATCGCTTATATCGCCAATGCACCACCAACCTTGAGAACTAAGATGTCCCTTGTGCCTTTAATTATACTGGCTCACTTACCCTACAAACCGGAACACAACAATACCAAGTACTGCTGTTTTGCGGAAGAATATCTAATGAGTGGGTAGTACCTACCCAGACGAGCTTGCACTAAGCCCTACCACCAGTGTAGTGTAGGTCATTTGCACTGAAGATTTTAATAGCAATAACTAAAATTATATAAAAAAGACAAACGACTTCCTCCTCCCATCTTGAATTTAAAATTTAAACGTAGTTAGATCCTTTGTATTGATGTGGATATGGGGTGTTAACAATACATTCTTTAATAAATGCAATTTCAACATATATAGAAGTTTAAATATTATTGAAACAAAATGTTCCAAAAAATTAAGAAAATAATTCTCTGCTATAAATGTTGCTTGAAACTGTAGAGTAGGTACATTTGTATTGAATAAAAACTATAGCTATTATTGCTCCCCGCTAAAG